>NW_028258369.1:12350000-12975000 GCF_053883595.1 Heterocephalus glaber
AAAAGACCACTATACTGAAAACTACAGCACTCTGAAAAAGGAGATCGAGGAGGATATAAGAAAATGGAAAGACATCCCTTGTTCCAGGGTAGGAAGAACCAATATAGTGAAAATGGCCATACTTCCAAAACTACTATATAGATTTTTTTTTTGTACCGGGGATCGAACTCAAGTCCTTGCACTTGTGCAGCAGGTGGTGAAACCACTGAGCTAAATTCCTGGCTCATACTATATAGATTTAATGCAATGCCAATTGAAATTCCAAAAATATACTTCACAGAACTAGAGAAAACAATCCAAAAATCCATTTGGAACCAGAAGAGACCTAGAATAGCAAAAGCAATTCTAGACAACAGAGACATGGCTGGGGGTATTACAATCCCCAACTTGAAACTATACTACAAAGCTACTGTGATAAAAACAGCATGGTACTGGCAAAGAAACAGACCCGAGGATCAGTGGAATAGATTGGAAGATGCAGAAACAACTCCAGACATACTCAGCCACCTCATCTTTGACAAAGGAGCCAACCACCCTTACTGGAGGAAAGATAGCCTGTTTAATGAATGGTGTTGGGAAAACTGGATTTCAACCTGCCAAAGATTAAAACTAGATCCATACCTATCACCATGCACTAAACTAAGTTCGAAGTGGATTAAAGACCTAAATATTAAGACAGAAACCCTACCTTTGCTGGAAGATAGGTAGAACTCTTGAAGACATTGGCATAGGAAAAGACTTTATGAACAAAACCTGCACAGGAACGAGCACAAAGAATCAACAACTGGGATCTCATCTTATTAAAAAGCTTCTGCACTGCAAGAGAAACCACCAACAGAGCTAAGAGACAACCTACAACGTGGGAAAAGATTTTCAGCAGCTGTACCTTAGACAAAGGACTACTATCTAGAATATATAAAGAACTGAAAAAAATCATACCTCCCAAATTCAAAGACCCAATTCAAAAATGGGCATCTGAAATGAACAGATATTTTTCAAAGAAGTAAAAGCGGCAAATAAATATATGAAAAAATGTTCAATATCACTGGTTATTTGAGAGATGCAGATGAAAACAACACTGAGATTCCACCTTACCCCAGAAAGAATGGCTGTTATCAATAAATCAACCAATAACAAATGCAGGTGGGGGTGTGGGGAGAAAGGAACCCTTCTCCATTGTTGGTGGGAGTGCAGACTGGTGCAACCACTGTGGAAATCAGTATGGAGCTACCTCAAAGAACTAGGGTTAGAGGTCCCATTTGACCCAGCCATTCCCCTGCTGTGTATCTTCCCAAAAGAATTAAGAGTCATACTATAGTGATATATGTGCACCCATGTTTATAGTGGCATAGTTTGTAATAGCTAAAGCTTGGAAACAGCCCAAGTGCCCATCAACTGGAAACTAGATAAAGAAGATTTTTTTTTTAATAAAATGGAGTACTACTCAGCCATAAAGAATGAGAAACTAGAGACATTTATAGCTAAATGGATGCATATTGAGGCCATCCTCTTAAGTGAAATAAATAGGACACACATGTGTAAATACCAAATAGTTTCTCTAGTGTGAGAAACTGAAAGTGTAAATAAGGATTAAAATGATTAAAATGAATAATTGATAATTTGAAATAGGAAGAAGAGTTTCAAAGGGGTAGGGGTGGCAGGAGGGGAAGGGGAGAGATCAGAGTTACAGGCTGGAATCTGGAACGAATCCATATATAGATTGTGTTTAAAACTATAGGAAGAGATGTAGATAGAGACTAGGCTGGAGCTCATCAGTGGGTTGGGAAGGAAGAGTCACTGAGATCAAAGGAGAGAAGGGTGTGTTTCCAGAAGCACATACAACTATGTACAGTTCACAGTACTCGATAGTGTGATAAATGACTCTTACTGTTTTAGGTACTTATCATAACATGCTGTGTTTTTCATCCATTAGAGCATAATTCTACTTATATAAAAGAGTTTACTGTAAAACAATGTGCTGCTATGCCAATGGTAGCCACATGTGTCTCGTGTTTATTATTTGGATAATATCAAGGGGCCATCAGAGATGATTGACATATACCTTCTCAGTTTGCACTTAGAAGTTGGCACTCTGTGTGGTACTTTGCGATACACATGGATGAAATTGCCTAATAACATATTTCTCAGATTATATTTCCATCATGTGTCACATGACTGTATTGAAATTTAAATTTAAAAAATTTGGCCTATGTGGAGTCTACTAGCTAATTAGAATTTTTTTCCAGACTATTTGTGCAATATTAGTTTTGAAAATCTTTCTAAAACAAATCACATCCTCTGATGTCTTGTTAATGTTTGAGGTTTTTAAAAAATTATATGGAAAAATGTTTAAGTACTTTTCTGTTTTGCTTTGGTTGACTTCTATTATATTTGAATATTATTATAGTTTTTTCCCTTGCATTGCTTTTCTTTGAATAATTTTAATTTTTGTATATATGTGTGTTTAGTGAATGATAATAAAGTTATACATTTTTAATAAAAAAAAGAAATAACACTGGACTTGGATCCAGGTGGTGTGGGTTCCTGGCTGTGGTAGAGATTGACTAATGTTGTTCTCCATCTCTGTGTTCTTGTTTTGTTGGGTAAACAGCTACACTTTGTTTCCCAGGCTCTTACAGTTAGAGGTGTCCATGTCACTGAGTTCTAGTCAGCAGAATGTTAGCAAAAATAATAGATCACCTTTAGGCCTGACTCCCAGAAACCTAACCTGTGTTGTTTTCCCTTCACGTAGACAAAGTACATACATGTTGATGGTGGAGCTACAAGATAACAGGCACCTGGATCTCTGAATCTCCTCAGTAAATAGGAATCCCCACATTGGATTATTCCAGAACAGAATAATAAGTGCCTATGTGTTAAGTTACTGAGATTTTGGTGTCTGTTGGAGTAGCTAGTGTTACCTTAGTAAATACCCTGTCACACCAATAACCTTGACTATGTTTTCTTACTTTCTTTCTAACCTCGGGTAAGTCATTTAATCTCTCAGCATCTCTCTTTTGTGAGTATGTATAAGAAGATAGCATTCTTGGCCCCATTTTACAGGTGAAAAGATTAAATGAGGTAACATTTGAAAGAAAACAACTTTGTAAACAATTAGATAAATAGAAGGTAGTGTTATTATTGGATCTTGCCCCTCAGGTAGCTAATGCAATGTGTTCCATTTAGCTAGCTCAATTCCTTCCCTAACCAAGTCATATTTTCTGATAAATATGTGGTTGGAGTTGGCTCTAACACACCAGTGCTACTCAGGCTGTATAAATTAGGGTTATGAGCATTTGGGCTTTGGTGACTCCTTTGGACATAGCAGTATCAGAACAATGCTTGTCTCATCCAGGCCATTGATAGCTCCTTACAGTCTTGGGTGATGTCCCAGAACTTGACCTCCTGACCAAATAATTCCTGTGATAAGCTCAGGCCAACTCATAGTTGCTCAAGCCTTTCCTGGACTCCTAAAGGTCTCATTATAATAGCAAGTAAAACACTGAGTGTTCACAATATGCTATAATTGCTTACATTATTACAGGTCATCTTCACAACCACCTAAGGAAGGAGGTGCTTTATCATCCCTGTGTTGTAGATAAAATTGAGGCTTAAGGAATTTTCTCAGAGTCACTCAGTATAGACACATGCAAGCTCAAATCTAAAAGACCTCTGCTTTTACCCTCTATGTGTCCGATGGTTAATTCTGTTTCACAGCCCAGTGTTACCTTCTAAGACTCTCACTGCCCAGAAAGTCAGACCTCCTTGTGGAGAAAAAGAGTTTAATTTTTAAAGCAACCAGCAACAATTATCCCTTTGGAGGCTTCAAATGAACATTAATATTCTTTTTCTCTTTTCTCCAAATTTATTATTTATTAATCTTATTCAATGCATCTTAATTTGCTTGCAGGTTATATAAATATGATTTTTTTGTTTTTATTTTTGTTTGTTGTCCTCTAGTAAAGAAAAAACTCTCTGTAACCATTAATCCTGATACATCAACTTTATTAGATTAAGAAATGCCTAGCAGATTAATAGAACATGCTCCTGGGTATATGTAGGTGGCCTTGGTACTATATCTGGTCCCTTACCCATTCCTGTATGGCACAGTTCCCCTGCTCTGCTTCCAGGCTCCTGTGAACTATGACATCTGTACTACGCCATACCCTTCTGCCATGCAATTTCTGCCTTGGAGCCTGCTGAACATGGACAGAATCTCCTGAAACAGTGAGCTATATTAAACCTTTCCTCTCTTAAATTGTAGGTGTCAGGTATTGTAACTGAGCAGTGGGAAAGCTGACTAATACATTCTCTGAGGAAAATTGCACATCAACATTGTAGCATCAGTATTCAATTTCAGAGCAAGTGTAGGGGTGGATGATCTTCCTACCTGTATAGGCCTGACTGGCTTCAATGGGCTCATTTCTTGTCAGCAAGTGTATGAAATGGCTGCCTGGACATTTCCTACTCTACCAGTTGTGATTGTTTGAAAAATACAAGGCAAAGTTGAGTTATTTTACTTGATCTTGATAGGAATTTAACAGTCTAGATTATATGACCAAACTGTGCTGAACCAATATTCCTTGAGATCTTTCTATACTGATTCCCAACTTTTGACTTATCTCCTATGGAAGGGGAAGAATTTTGGTTGTCAATCAAGTATGTTCTATGTTAAGGAAAGGGAGTATGTGGCATTTCATTCTTATGAAATGTATAGAAGTCAGGAATAAACTGGGTAATATTTGAACTCTTGAAATTTCAAAATGTTCAAGTCCCTTTTAAATTTGGGGAGCCTGAATTTCAATTTTGATAAGCTTATCATCAAATGTTTTGATTGATGAGTGAGAATCATTCCCATGAGACACTGTCACTGAATTCCTTATTGGAGTCAAAAGGAAGGCAGTATTGTTTGGCTAATACCTCACAGAACTCTCCTCTAATTTTTCAACTACTCTGTAGTGTAGGTCTTCTTAGCTCTATATTACTGATTAAGAAGACTGCTAAGCAGATCTAATTAGCCTATCTAAGATGCACAGCTACTTAGTGGCAGATTCAGAGTGTGAAGCCACGCAGTCCTGGCCTCACAGATAAAGATCTCTCTGCTTGGAACACATCTGTTTCCTAAATAAGGAATTCCTATAATCTAAACATCCATAGGAAGTTATTGTGAAGGATTGCAAAACAAGAAACAAGGCTTGCTTTGTTTGAGCCCTTCTGTCTGCCCATGGTGAGCCTGCCCTCTTCATTTAGCATTCCCCACAAAGGAGCCATGGCCGATGCCGGAGGCCTCTCCCCAGGGAATGAAGGAGGACCACGCAGGGGAGATCCTGAATATCGGAAAGATGGAGCCAAAGAGATCCATGCACTTCCAATTAGACGGCATGCCTTCCATGGCCCGCTCAAACGTCCTGCTCCTCAAAGCATACCCAGAGAGTTTCAGCTTTGGCAAAGGCCTGTGAGATTTCATGCTCCTTTCCCTCATGTAATAAAAAAAAAAAGTCATTTTTGTCTTAAGCTAGGGAAAACGCTGGTATTTTTAAACCGGGTTTTAAAAAAATATTTATTGTTGTTGTTGTTTGGAAAACTTGTGGACATTCACAGTTGCTAGTTCCTTTGTTGACCTTTTCTGGAAACTTGCATGGAGAGCAAGGTTAAAGGCAGAGAGATGAAGTTGGTTTTTAAACTCCGACTCTGACGGGTGAATAAAGCGTAAAGACTATGCCTGTTGAGTTTCAAGTGGCACACAAGCCAGTCATAGCACTGGATAGTCAGTGGTGCATGGCTTCCTGTTTGGGTTCCTCACTTCCCCAAAAGCATGAACCAAAGTGAGGGAAAGACTTGCTGCCAACCCTTTGGTAAAAAAATAGAGTAAAATGTATATATTTAAGGTGTACAACTTGATGACTTGATATAGAGCTACTTTGTGAAATGACCATCATAATCAAGCTAATTAACATATATACAATAAAATGCAAGTAAGATGCCAGCATCCTGTGTTCACTGAGCGGGCTTGGGAGGCTTTGCTCGTGTCTTCCTTTGCCTATTAATTTCCCATGAAAGGAAAGCAGGAAATAAAGATCCAGCCCTCCATAATCTGAACCATCCGGGGGAGAGGCAAAGCAGAGCCTTCACCAAGAATTCAGATGTTTGGTGCAATGTGGTGCTCAGACCTCGCCCACCACACAGGCTCCAAATTTCAAATGAGTCTTGCCCACTTCCCCTGTTTCTCTCATCATCTTGGGTCTGCACCAAAATGTGTTTCCTTTGGCTTTTTGCAGACCACACAATCTCAAGGCACAACTTCTAACATTATTTGTTTCCTGTTTTAAGGGTCAGAGAATGGACCCTACAGCGATATAGTTCTCTTTAAGAACTCCCCCCACCTTGTCCTTCCTAAGGTTATCCCCTCTCACTCTAGTATAATTGACTTCTCTGGATTTTCCCTCTTCCTTTCAGTTTGAGAGTCTCTCTCTCTCTCTCTCTCTCTCTCTCTCTCTCTCTCTCTCTTCCTCCCTCCCTCTGTTTTTGTGTTGACTACCTCAGATGATATTTTGGTAAGAGTCAGGCAAACTCCTCCCCACTACTTCCTACCAATGTTTCCAGGCCTTAGGGGCTTCTTTGGCAGAACCTCTGTCCTATTTCCCAAATCTTCCAACTTTGGGACTGGAGTGAAGGGAGTGAATCATTCAAGGGACTGGCAAAAATCAGTGGAGTGCTCACCAGGAGCTAGTCCCTGGAAATTCTGTGAGCAAAGACATAGTCCTATTCTCTTGAAGACTTCTCAGGTAACAGGCATGCATTTGGCCTTCTAGCTTCCTTCTGTCCACCTGCATACTAATCCTAGCCCCAGGGAGAATAAAGGAAAATGGTGCCAGAACCTTCTCTCCTAACATCTATTCCTTACCCACTGCCACTCTTGCTTTGGCCACTTTGACAACACTCCCCCGACTCTTCATGTAACTGTTCACCCATGTTGTGGGGTGCTCATGAACACCACAACTCCTAGAGTCAGGCACCTGAACACCTTTCTTATACATGCAATTGGCACATATTGCTCACAGCAGAGCTACATTTTTGGCAGTTCTCTACAAGTTTACATGAGCCAGATAAGTGATGTCTAGTTAGAGGGAGGTCACCATATCCTTAATTCTCCCAAAAATCTCTCCACATATTCTCCTTTGATTTAGGGGTAGACTAGAAAGAAAATAATTATCTTAAATCTTATTCCACATGTCACAATGTGAAGATTTATCCCAGGCACATGCATGCATTCTTAATTATAATCACAGCATCGATCTGAGCCAGCATAAGATGTATGGCTGTAAGTTGCTGGTGGTTCTGCATTACCATTTTAGTGCAATTAATGTCTACCATTCAAGTACCATCTTGTGCATAAGATAAAATTTAAAAGAAGCTTGAAATGTTATATCCTATCCAGGAAATGTTGCTACTATTGCATTCTAAAGATAAGGAGTTAAGGTTTTCAGTTTTAATTACATTACTGAATGATTCTTCTAAGGGAACCTAATTGTGAAGAATATAAATTACTTTGTGAGTTTATGGTGAGGGGACTAGTAATCCTTTGGGGAAGCAAACAAGTAAATTAGAATTCAGCAACATTTGATGTTACAGTTTTCAATTTCTGTCTGGTTGCAACTCTTTAAAAAATCCTTTATACAGGAATATTGTAATTGATAATGAAATCGTTCATGAAGCACTTACTATAGTGCCCAGCATTTTTGCAGCAGCTTGGGAGGACCATAAAGGAAGAAGTTGGTGTGGTTTCAAGGCTGCTGCTGTTACCTTCCTAGGCCTACTTCTTCCGGGAGTGGCTTCTCCCACTCACGGGTGTCTGATAGCACCTCCCCTCCCTGAGGCCTCAGGTTTGCAAATTCACTCTTGCTCTGGCACAATTAGAATTGCTATTCTTTCCCTCCAAGCTACTCAGCTTGCTGCTGGGGAAAAACAGCTGATTAAACAAAGTCAGACTCTGGTGTTGAGGACTAAAAGCACTTAATACTCCCTCGGGTGTCTGCATTTTAGACCTTGAGCCTGTAATGATGGAATTTCAGGCAGTGCAACTGGCTGGTAGGGATATAATTTTTGTTGAGAGAGAGGCACATGTTTTGATGCCACTCAAATTATACCACTTGTAGATGTTAAAGGAGCAGGTATGAAAAGATTTTATAAAATGACATCTTGCCAAAGGCCTTTCTCTCAGGGCTTTAAATGATCAGGAATAAATCTTAAGGTTTTCCTAGTCCTAGGGAAGTTTTGCTCAGGATCATATCCATCTGCCCCTTTTCTGAACTACAGTGTGATCCTCAACCTTGCTTTGTAGAGACAAGGAAATACCCCTCATGCAAATTGACTCTATATGAATGGAACCAAGACTTCCAGTAGAAATAGAGAAAATCTTTCACATTTGCCAAGGAGGCAGCCTCAGGTCTTACTTGGGAGGATAACAGCAGACATTGACTATGTTTTCAGCAGTCTTCCGTAAGCTTTCCACGTTTACAAAATGAGCTCACAAAACTAAAGAAGGGCAAAATAAATTTAACTTTTGAATTGTGGTTTTTGTAGGTTTGTAGCATTCATACTCCTGAAGTTGTTAAAGCTTAAAATGACAACCCTGATATATAGGTATCAGTCTTTACCCCATTTCACAAATGAGAAACCAAAGGCACTATGTGGTTAGGTAATCTGTCCAGTGTTATATAGCTAGTAAGGGGCAAAGCTGTGATTACAAGCCCAGGCAGTGTTATCCTGGAATTCATGCTCTTAGTCACAACGCTACACTGCCTCTTGATGGTTATTAGGAGACAGTAGAGATGTTGTTATGCTTGAAGGGCAGCTAAACTCAATTACTAGTCAAATGTGCCACCTTCCCCACCTGCCTTAAATTGCCATAATTGAATTTTAGCCCTTAGCAGAATGGTACCTTTTCACATGTTGTATATTATCAGGCCATCCTTGGGATCAAATTCATGAGTGATGACCCTAGGACTGCTAAGGATCCCCAGTGTCCCCCACGTTTGAATCCCCCACTCATCTACATAGCATGATCCCATCATACTTGTTGAATTAAATTAGGTGAGATTACCAAGACCCTTTGGCATCCATAGCCAGTTTGGGCAGATGCTCCTGTCTTGCCCTCCACATGATCCCTGACCTATTGGATGGCTTTGGAATAACCTCATTTCCTTTCTATATTTTTCTTGTCCATCTCAAAGAACCTTTCTCCATAAAACCACCACACCTAGCCCAGAGAGCCATACTAAAGGCCAACAACTGACTACCAATAGGGCTTAAACCTGCTGCCTTCTTTAATGATAAGGAAAGCACAACACATCATTTTTGAGAGCCAGTCTTATCAAGCCAGACCTGAACCTGAAGCTGTTTATACCTGTAGCCAGGTGGTCAGTCAGCTCTCATTCCAGGGGCTTCATTTGTCCTTCCCAGACCACCTGTGTTTCCTTTCCCAGACTCACTGGCCATCAACATCCTTGACTGGGAGACTCTGGTATGATATCCCCTCTGTTTTCTTGGCAATCCCAGCCCTTGTGACCTTGGTGAGTACCAGGCATTAACACCTAACATTTAGCAGGCTCTGTCTTTCATGACCCACAAACAGAAGGCCTGCTTGTGGACCTGAATTTATGGCACTGCCCCTGGCACCTGAATCCCCCAAGACAGACCTGGTCCTATTAGCCATGGTTTGATCAATGGTACTTTATTTATTGCTGGCATTTCTGAAAACTGAGAGGTTGCTTGGGGATTTCTTAGCCTTGAGTTGATTAGCAGTTAACAATGTGTGTTTTGTTGAAAATATTTTGTTTATCTACTTGAGAGGAGGAAAATTAGGAATGAAAAAGAGAGATGGAAAAACAAAAATGCTCAGCTTTTCAATGAGTTTTTAAATGGTTTGGATCTGCTAAGTTCCTAGTTATTATTGGAAATTTCTCCAGCTGTTGATTTTACATTTTTGCTCTCAGAAAAATTCATGAGGTGCTCATCTCCAGCTAAAGCTGTCAGGAGACACAAAGAAGGTTTAGAAGGGCTGCTGGACAAGTTACTTTACTACTCAAAAGGTGTGTGAATGCAACCAGGAGATACATTTATATTTCCGCCTGAAGCAGAGGGAGATAGGAGCCCATAGGGATCAAAGGCTCTTTCCAGTAGTGGGTACCCCAACTAGAGCCATAGTTCAGAAGGAGATCCTCAACTGAATCAGCAAATATTAGAAGATTTTTCCAGACTTGCTCTTGGTCTACCATTGTTAAAGTCCTGGGGAAGGTGGGCTCTGAAGAAGCAGAACAAGGCAATCTAAATGGAATAGACTTTGGAGTCAAAGATGGGTTTGAACCTCACTTAGCTATTCCAGGTTTCTCAATCTTTCTGAGTCTCAGTTATCATTCATAAAATGGACCAGTGCTATTTAACTTGAGATGCTGTGCTGATTAAACAATTTGATAAATCAAATTAATGGGCACAGATCAGATGCCAGTCAATGTTATTTACTCTTTCCTACCTCTTCCCCCTTTTCCTATAGAAAGTCTGCACTTGCCATTCTCCAGAGTGCATATGGTCTTCAATTGCTGACATTAAAAGCATATAGTAATCTCAGCACTCTGGGAGGCTGAGGCAGATGACTCCAAGTTCAACCCCAGATTTGGTAACTTAGTGAGACCCTGTCTCAAAAAAAAAAAAAAAAAGAAAAAGAAAAATGGCTGGGGGTATAGCCCAGTGCAAAGCCTTGGGTTTAATCCTCTGTACTGAAAACAGGGAAGTAGACTAAGGTGGTTAATATCTTCTAGAGGCTCTGGTTTTTCGAAAACAACTCACCAGGGAGATACTTAGAATTATCCTTTTCAGGCATCCCCTGATCAAATCAACAGTCTTTTATAAAATACTGATAGAATTTGGTGGATGGTTTGGTCCAATAAACTTAATTGGAATTGGGCTGTGAAGGTTTGTCACCAAATGGCCCATAAAAACAGTGTTCTTTGACATTAGTTAGTCCTACTCAGGCCAGCATGCCAGTCACATAACAAGAGTAGTGATGGCTGTAAGTGGGGCTAGGTGAAAGTCTTTTCCTTTGGTATTTCTAAAGCAACTGAGAGCATGTCTTAATGACCAGCAGCAGCCCTTTTCTTGGCAAGAGCAGCCTAAATTGCAGAAAGTGACCTTTGGTGAGCATCTGCTCTGAAGATTTTACTGCTTGCTGTTCACTGGGAGTCTCAAGTCTGCGGGTGCATGAGAACATTAGAGGATCTCAGCTGTACTAGAACACTTTCTTCATACTGAGCTACCTTTGCCTCTGAGGTTGAAAGAGTCAAATTTGTGACTTGGATTATCTAGGAGGAAGTTATTGAGAAAGCAGTTGCAGATGAGTTGCAGATATTACCACCACCCAGAACACACTAAAAGATCACACACATATTTAGCAGCAGGTCAATAAAGAAAGCCTTCAATCTAAGTAGACTTCAGTCAATTTCTTTTGTTCTATCCCATCAAAACTGTGTTCTCTTTCAGCCAAAGGTAGAGGGACTTGTCACAACTCTTTCTCTTTTGGCACTGATTTAATTCTACAGGGCTATTTTAATAGAAGTTTATTTCCCAATTAAGCAGCAGTTGTCAGGAGCATCTCTGGGATTTAGGTAATGTTAGTATGCCTGGAGAAGCCAAGAACCATTCAAGGAAGCTGAATGATTCATCAGTGACACTGGCAAGCTCTTTAAAATAATGAAGAAAGCTATCTTGGAATTTCTCAAACCACCAGAAAGGTAAAAGAAAGATTATTCAAGTTTTCTCACATGGAGATGGTGGTAGTCCAAATGACATAATCCAATTGGAAAGTTATTTGGGAGTATGGCTAAGGTCAAAGTCATATGGTGAAATTCAAGGGGATATTTCATTTATTTGGAGAGAGATGAGTAAGGATATTTTCACCAGTAAAACTTCAACCTTTCCATACTCCTTAAAGGTTTAGAATTATGTTCTCCAATCAATCCCAAGTCAGGAACTAGAACAACATTAAATTCCTGGTGTTCCAAGGCCTAGAGCTTGCATTTGTTCAATGAAAAATTTGCCTTCTGTACACAACTATTCCATCCATATTCTCACAGTGTGTTCAATAGTTCTTGAATCTTATTTCTGTTTGCTCTTCGGACAATGGCTGGTGTGGGTTTTCGAAAGCTACTTGCAAGGCATGATCTACTGATAGGCATAAAAGTTAGTGGGTATTTGAGGGGACACAGATTTTATTAATGATAAGGGGAAAGAAGCTGCTCTACTCTACTGTGGAGCAACCAAGCAGACACACCTTAAGCAATCAAGGTTAACATCTCTAGCAATCAGTCCTGCCAACATCATGTCCCCGCTGATATGATACCCTGAGAAAACTACATGATCGCTTCTATGATATTCCTGCCCCAAGTGCATAATCTCAATCCACTTATGAAAAAACATCAGACAAATATAAATTTAAAGTTATCCTATAAGATAACTGACTTTACTCTTCAACAATGGCAAGATAAGAGAAGACAAGAAAAGACTAAGGAAACTCACAGATCAGAGGGGCCTAAGGAGTAGACCTTGGAAGAGAAATAGGACTTTAGTGGCCAAACTAGTGAATTTCAGTAAGGTCTGTAGTTTAGTTGATAGCATTGTACTAATGTTAATTTTCTGTTTTTGATGATTGTATTACAGGTATATAAGATGTTAATGTTAGGGAAAGCTAGGTAAAAGGTATACATGGATTCTCTGTACAATTTTTGCAACTGTTCTGTAAAGTCTGAACTTATTTCAAAATAAAAAGCTAAAAAATAAGTTTCTTGAAAACAAAAGAAAGCAAAAAACAACTCCCAGCCAGTATAATATTGTCCTACGAAGTGCTTCAGTGCCTCTGTGAACCAGATGAGGGTACATAATTATCTCCCTCCACATTCTGTGTTTAATTCCTACAAGTTGTAACTTGTGCAATTCATCTTGATCCCTTGGGTAGCCTAGTAAAATGATATTTCAGGTTTCAAAACTAAAAGGGTAAAATTGAAAAGAGCCTCTCCAACTTGGTTTTACAAGCTCTATTACCTGTGAGAAATGTGTCTACAAACAGGGAAATACCAATGATGTAAATATATATATACTATACATAATATATATATTTTAAAGGTAGAAACTTGGGAGAATTTAAAGCAGGAGGATTCTAATTATTTGATTTTTTTTCTTAAACGCTGTGTACTTTGAGTCAGAATCTAATTGTTTCAAGTCTTCATTAATCAGTGACACCATTCATCAACTAGACACATTGGCATAATGAGCTCTCATAAATACAGTGTTTGTGATCTTTTGTGGAATATTAGAGTGAGGAATTGGGGGTGGGATGAGTGAAATCATGCAGTACCCCATCTACTTACTCTAAAGCATACTTACATATGCCGCACTGAATTAACATCTTATCTTCTATTTCATGTCTCTCTGCCTCTTTCTCTCTCTTGCATATATGATGAATGAACTGAGGGCACCTGCTCCAATCCCTTAATTGAGGCAGTTCAGGTCAAATCATGATTGTTAAAGGAAAGAAACCAAATCATTTGTCACACAGCTTAATTTTGTCTGTGCTCCCTGATTTCCTGCTGTTATTTGTACTTACAGTGGATGATAAAAGCAGTTGCCCTAGCCTCTTCACAGGAAAACAAATCCCAGCTGCAATCTGAATCAAAGCACCTGGGGCTGTGGATCAGCTGGGCTTAAACACCTATTTTTTTTCCAGCCTTAGTTGGCTCTCAGGTTGATTGAAATGAACTGAGCCATTTTTGAGTGAAAGTTAACTCCTGCATTTCCAAGTACTGTCTTTGGTCTCAAATGAATAAACATTTGGGGTCACTCCTGAGAAAATATGGAAGCCCAGAGCCCTTTTCTCATTAGACTACCTCATGGACTTCCCCTAGGTTTCCAAAACTGCAATTCATGGACTTGGAAGCACCTGTGTGATAAGTTGAAGATTGACGTGCACATAATAGAAATTGGAGAGCCATTATGGAGAGACCAGGAGAAAAGGGTATTCTTGTGGCAAAAGGACATTTGTGGAAATGGCAATTCTTTGGAATTCCATGATTTCAATGCTTTCTCCAATTTTCACCCTGCTAATGGCCTGTTGACAATAGAGGTGGCACCAGTTTTGAGATCTTTCTTACAGATGGCAAAACAGGCATACCTTTGGTCATAAAGGAGCTTCAGAAATAATATGATAAATGCTGGTCACAATCAATCTTCTGACTAATCAAATCCTCCCCCCAAACCATCATGCAGGGCTTCCCTGGGTCCACTGTACAATGAATTGCAATGAGCGAGTCCTCTTCCCTTTTTGGAATCCAATCTTGGGCATGGCTTGATCCAGACTCTGGTGTGTCAGTAGGGGGTGTGTGTGTTTTGTGTTCTGTGTGAGTGTGAGGCAGGGTATTATTCTGGATGAGAGAGGACAGAGCCTGAGAGATTGAGGGATGCCAGATATCCTTCTGAGATAACTCAATTGTGTCCTCTGAAGCCATTGCCTTTGAGGACTTCTGCTTTAGGTCAGAGGTTCCCAAGGCTGGCTCCACATCTGAGTCATCTAGAGAAGATTTAGAAAATACATATCCTAGAACTGGGGTGTAGCTCAGTGATAGAACACTTACTTAGCAATGTGAATGGCCTTGGGTTTGAACCCCAGCACTGCAAAAAGGGTAAAAATACTACAGATCTGAAGACTCCATCCTAATCTTGAATCAGAACTTCTAGGGAAAGGGTCAAAGAAAGCCTTTCCCCAAAACCCAGAAGATGGGTCAGACCCAAGATCCAGTTTGGGGAGCCACTGCTCTTGACTACTATTAACCAATCACTGTTTCCTTATTTTATGGCATAACATGAATGAGTAATAAGAATTATAACACTTATCATTTACTATGTTTATACTTCTAAGAGCTTTATGTAATAATCTTAAATCCTCACAATGGCCCCATGAGAAAGGTGCTATTATTATTCCCATTTTAAAGATGAGACAGTTGAAGCTCAAAGAAATAATATAACTTGCCTAAGATTCCATGGCTAATAAGTGAAGGAACCAAGATTTACCCACAAATGGTCTGACTTCTGAGTCTAGGTTCTCACTAGACCACAATACTCTGGGGTGCTGGGTATTCTCTGAGAAAATTTTGGCTCCAGGGCATAGAGAGTGGAGGAAGGAAGTAACTATGTCAGAAGAGAATAAAACACAGTGTATCTGTGCCTGCCTGTGTGTGTTTCCATATAGAAATGTTAGCAATGTGGGGAACAGAGGGAGCACTGAAGAAACTGGTAGATGACTGAGCCTGAGGAAAGAAGAGTATATGGACTAGTGAAACAAAAATGAAGTTTGAAGCCAAAAATGTGAGTGTGAGTCCCAGTTCTGCCATTTTCTATCTGTAGGACTTAGGACAGGGCCTCTCTGGGCCTCAGTTTCCCTGTCTCAATAAATAAAACTGGTAACATTTCCTTTGAAGAGTTGTAGATTACAGATAAGGTTTATAAGCCGCTCTGCATACAGTAGATCCTGTTTTATGGCAGTCATTATTAGATGTAGTATATTATAAAGACAAAGAACAACAATTCTCAAAGGACTGGTACCCTGACCCCAAACTTTAAAATTGTGATTACAAATAATCCAACTGAAAAAAGTAATTCAAAAAGACTAGCAACGTTCAGAACAAATTTCCCTTTAGAAAATTGCCTGGGAGGCATTGCAGGCTTAGATGTGAAGAAAAGTGATTCAAAACACAGTTGTTCTCTGGTCCATGTGAAGAATTTTAGGAAACCTGGTGGTTGATAAGGACCTGAAGAGTGGATATAGATGCTTTTAAGTACTAAAATGGTCATAAAGATCAATTGATATTCTTTCCTTTTAGCACCTTGTTCTCAAAGGTTGCCTTGGGCTTTTAGATAGGATGATGCTGGTTGTAAGCAGGGAAATATCAGAGAAGAGCAAATTCTCCCCTTAGATGAAGCACATGTACAACCTAGCCCAGTGTGTGTCTCATTGGTTAGACATTGTCCTTATAATTTGGTGATAGGTTGGACTCTGAATTTTCTAATGATGGCAGAATATAGGAAGACATTTAGAAGTTCTACAAAAGTAAGAAGAAAAACATTATAACATAGGGATGACTAAGAGGGAACAATAGTCTTCCACCACTGGGAGAATATAATGATCCAGGGAGAGTAATCAGATAACATAAAGAAGGATTCTTGGGAGTGAAAACTCAGCCTCTCAGGAATATTTTCTACATGTCAGGACCTGTGAAATGGTGTTCTAACAGAAGAGTTAGAAACTGTCTTGACTGAATCATACAAAATCAGGTGAAAATTGAATATGATAAAAGTTCCAGCTGGGGATCTCCAATCTAGTTCTTGAAGGTGCATTGACAAGACTTAGAGTTAAGAAATATTCTGAACTGTAAACATGAGAATGAATAAACTATTGCTGCACAGGAAACATAGATAAATCTCACAAGCATAATGCTAAGTGAAAAAAGCTGGATGCAAAGATGTACATTGCATTCACATAACATTCCCAAAGAGGTAAAGCTAATGTATGTGTTAAAAGTCAGGCACCATAGTTATCTTGGGCAATAGTAATTGGGAAGAGACACAAGAGAGATTTCAGTGGTAGTGGTAATATTCTATTTTTGATCTAGTTGCTAGTTATGTGGGTGTATTAAGTTTATGAAATATCTAAATAATTGTATAATTACAATTTGTAAATTCTTTATATATGTTATACTTCAATAAAAAGTTACAAAAATAAAAGTTTTGTATATAAACAGCGTGATTTACTTCAAGAAAACAAAAGTACAAATATGTAATTGCAGAGTTTATTTACTGGTCAGAATAACCCTAATACCCCAGTTTGGGCCTTCTGAGAATCATGCACTAAGATGGAATTAGATGTGCAACATTCCTTTGAATGTTAAAAGTGGTGAGAGTAGTGGGGGAAGTTTTAGGCAAAAATGCAGGTATGGCACCTTGAAAAGAAGAAGAAGAAGGATAGAAGGATAGAGAAGGCTGAATAGGAAGACCCTTGGACCATATAATGGCCCTGAGAAAATCCTGGGAGGATTGATGGGACTTCTTGGGTAAATATTGTCCAGTAAAAGATATAATACTGGGAAGAAATGGTGTTAGTTTCTCTGTCATGCTCAACCTTGGCTGGGAGCAGCCCCCAAGGAAGTGTGGCCTTAGTTTGAATGCTATGATGAATTCACAGATGCAGCAACTTGAGGATGTCAGTTGAATATACTTCCAGAAGGGGTTCTTGTTGTAGGCATTCCATGTCTATGCCCACCACACTTAGGTATTCAGTGATGCTCATGAGATGAGAGCTGGTTACTGCTTACTCCATACAGAAATGTTACCTAGCATGTCACAGACATCAAGGTTAATGTACTATAGTTTATTTCCCTACTGTTTACTAGTTAGGGAAGAAGGAGAAACAAAATACTGTACAACAAATAGCACATAAGAGTGTTATTTCTAAGTAGAGTAGTTTTCAAAGATTGCTGGTAAACAAAGAGAGCTTCTAAAAAGAAAAGCAAAGGGCTCTCATGGTATATTTAAGCTAAGCTTCTAGAGAATATTCCTTGAACTACTTAAGAAAAAAATGACCCTTGTCATAGTAGGGTTGTGACACAGAATAGTATAAATGTTGTGATCTTGGAGTTTTGACTCCTCTTTCATTCTCAAGAATGATAAACTGGTGGTGTAAATTGGTAAAACATTTCCTATAACACAATTTAATTTTTCCACTCATCAGATTCATCTATGCTCTCTTAGTTACTTTTCTTGTTGCTAAGACAAAATACCTAACACTCATAAGTTAAGGGAGAAAAGGTTTATTTGGCTCACAGTTTGTAGAGGTTTGAGTCCATAATCAGCTAGCTCCAAGGCAGGGTGGCATGGCAGATAGGCATCGAAGAGGAGAAACAGTTCATGGTGGGAAGAAGGTAGCAAAGCAACAAGGAACAACCACAGCTCTTTTCTATCCTTTATATCTTATCCAGGCTACTTAGGGAAAGTAGCACTTATACCTTTAATCCTAGTGCCCTTGATCCTACACTGTATCATGAATCAATCCCAGCATCACACACTCTAGATCAAGCTACCTCTGAAAAAGCCTCACCCATGACCAAACGAGGCTTTGGGGGGACATCTAGACACAAGCCATAACATATGCCTTGCAGAAAAATCCACTTACTAGCCTACCAAGGGGCCCTAACATATTGAAAAAAATTCTGACTTCAACCTCTCTTCTGAGTATCAATTATTCCTCCTGCAAGCTACTATCACAAACCACCACAATTCAAGGTAAAACAAATTGTTCATCTGTGCATTTCTTTACAATGGGGGATACCAATTTATGCAGCACAGTTAGTCCTAAAAAGCAAGATTCACTCTGTTCCAGACAAGGTGATTGTATATTCATTTCTCCCTTCTTTTTCCTGATAAGTATGACTAACACTATAACAAGAGGCAACCAAAGAACAACTGGGAAAGATCATAAAGATCATAAGAGTAATAGAAGGGAACTTCTTTGACCTGATAAAGGCAGGCATGAAAATCCCACACCTAATATCATACTTGATGGGGGAAAAACTGGATGCTTTTTCTCTAAGATTAGGAAAAAGGCAATGATGTTTGCTCACCTCTTTTACTCAATATAGCACCAGAAGTTCTAGCAACTGCAATAAGAAAAAGAAATGAAAGGCATATAAATTGGGAAGGAAGAAATAGCTGTTCATATTTATAGATGACATAATTGTCTACATAAAAATTCCCAAAGAATCTACAAAAACTCCTAGAATTCAGATGTGAGTTTGGCAAGGTCACAGAATACAAGATCAACACATAAAATTCAAATGAATTTCTATGTACTAACAATGAACATGAGAAAACAGAAATTTAAAACACTATATGATTCAGAACTGCTCCAAAGAAAATTAAATCCTTCAATATAAAAATATGTACAAGATTTGTCTCCTGAAAATTATATAATGCTGACACTAGGAAGATGTAATTAAATGTAGGGACATACTATGTTCATGGATGGGAAGACTCAACATAAACTTGAATACTAGGATGTTGACATCTTTTTGGAGAGGAGGCATTATTCTGCCTAGCACACAAGCCCTGTAGAGAAAAAGTTTGCTAATTTTGGATAAAGAATAAAAGATTGAAGAATTTTTGGTTGGGATCTAATGTAATATAATAGGAAGAGAGCTTCCTATAGAGCTTCCTATTTAAGAATTTTGCATTTCCATAATCCCTAGACCACCCCTCTTCCAAAATCCACCTAAAGTCATTCTGTTAAATGAGACAAGGCTTACACTGACACTTGAGTGCTCTGAAGGAATTAAAATAAGGACAATCCCTTGGTGTTTTTGTCTTGCAAAATTCTGTCTTGTCTGACTCCTAAAGTATTTAAATATTCCTTTCAACATCAAATTCAGTTATGATCTCTCACAACAAGCCAGAAAACTTTTACTCATCTTTTAGTACTCTGACAGATATTTGCATTTTCCAAGTTAGTGGAAAATGACTGTACTGAGATCACATTATAAAGCTCTATTAAATATGATTGCTGTTATAAACCAATCAGGACTCCCTCTCCCAAGTTTACTGAACATATCATGAGGAGGGGAAGAGGGGTGGAAGGGATGGGAAGGGAATGAGAAAAAAAGAATCAACATATATCATGTACAGGTACAAATTCCCTATGATGAATGTGATAATTATGTATATCTAAATTTAATTAATTAAAAAATATTCTATCTGCCTATCTCTATCTTTGTTGTACATTTCCTTAGAAAACAAATACTATTTAGGAAGAAGACTTTGACTCTCTTCACGTGATCTTAGTCAAAAGGCCGAGATGCAATACTTTGACTGTATTATTTTCAGCAATCCTATATGGTAACTGTTTTACTTATTCTTTTCTGAATTTCAAAATACTATACATAAGACTGTGTTTAGTCTTAACTATAATCTCTCATTATCAGTTCACAAAATATTTTTCTCCCATTTTCTTTAAGCTTTTAGCCTTTTTTTTTTTTTGCTTAAGTTCTTTTATTGGTACATTTTAGGCATACAATACATTTACTTTTATCATCGGGTGCTTGTACCTGTACATGATGTATCTTGGTTCTTATTTTTTCCCCATTACCTGTGAGCCCTTCACCCCCTCCTCCCTTCCCTATTTACATAGATTTTGTTTCCATTTTTTCTTTTCTCATAATTTTTCCGTTCCCTTCTTTCCTTTCCCCCTCCCCTCCCACTTCTCCTACCCTTTCAGACCTTTTCTTCCTATTTCAAATGATCAATTATTCATTTTAATCATCTTCATCCTTATTTACACTTTTAATTGCTCACACTAGAGAAACTCTTCGGTATTTACACATGTGTGTCTTATTTATTTCACTTAAGAATATGGCCTCAATATGCATCCATTTAGCTATAAAAGTCTCTAGTTTCTCATTCTTTATGGCTAAGTAGTAGTCCATTTTATAAAAAAACCACATCTTCTTTATCCAGTTTCCAGTCAATGGGCACTTGGGCTGTTTCCAAGCTTTAGCTATTACAAACTTTACAAACTGTGCTGCTACAAACATGGGTGCACATATATCGCTGTGGTATGACTCTTTTAATTCTTTTGGGAAGATCCCCAACAGGGGAATAGCTGGGTCAAATGGGACCTCTAGCCCTAGTTCTTTGAGGTATCTCCATACTGATTTCCACAGTGGTTCCACCAGTCTGCACTCCCACCAACAACTCCCCACACCCCCACCAGCATTTGTTATTGGTTGATTTCTTGATAGCAGCCATTTTTTCTGGGGTGAGGTGGAATCTCAGTGTTGTTTTCATCTGCATCTCTTGAATGACCAGTGATGAACATTTTTTCATATGCTTATTTGCTGCTTTTACTTCTTTGTCTAAGAAATGTCTGTTCATTTCAGATGCCTATTTTTGAATTGAGTCTTTAAATTTGGGGAGTCTGATTTTTTTCAGTTCTTTATATATTCTAGATAGTAGTCCTTTGATGTACAGCTGCTAAAAGTTTTTTTCCCACATTGTAGGTTGTCTCTTAGCTCTGTTGGTAGTTTATCTTGCAGTGCAGAAAATTTTTAATAAGATGAGATCCCAGTTGTTGATTCTTTGTGCTAGTTCCCATGCTACTGAGGTTTTGTTCACAAAGTCTTTACCTATGCCAATGTCTTCAAGAGTTCTACCTACCTTATCTTCTAGCAAGTTTGCTGTTTCTGTATTAATATTTAGATCTTTAATCCACTTTGATCTTAGTTTAGTGCATGGTGATAGGTATGGATCCAGATTTAATCTTTGGCAGGTTGAAATCCAGTTTTTCCAACACCACTTAGTACATAGGCTATGTTTCCTCCAATGAGGGTGGTTGGCTCCTTTGTCAAAGATGAGGTGGCTGAGTATGTCTGGAGTTGTTTCTGCATCTTCCAATCTATTCCAGTGATCCTCGGATCCATTTCTTTGCCAGTGTCATGCTGTTTTTATCACAGCAACTATGTAGTATAGTTTCTAGTTGGGGATTGTGATATCCCCAGCAATGTCTCTGTTGCCTAGAATTGCTTTTGCTACTGTAGGACTCTTCTGGTTCCAAATGAATTTTTGGATTGTTTTCTCTAGTTTTGTGGAATATTTTGTTGGAATTTCAATAGGCATTACATTAAATCTATATAGCAGTTTTGGAAGTATGGCCATTTTCACTATATTGGTTCTTCCTACCCAGGAGCAAGGGATGTCTTTCCATTTTCCTTTTTCAGAGTGCTGTAGTTTTCAGTGTAGAGATCTTTTGCTTCCTTTGTTAGGTTGATTCCTAGATATTTCATTTTTTTGGATGCTATTGTAAAAAAGAATTGTTTCCCTAATTTCTCTCTCAGTGAGCCTGTTATTTGTGTACAAGAAGGCTATTGTTTTTTGAGTGTTGACCTTGTATCCAGCTACTCTACTGAATCTGTCAATTAAGTCTAGAAGTCTTCTGGCAGAGTTTTTTTGGGTCTTATATATAAAGTATCATATTGTTAGCAAATAACGACAGTTTAACTTCTTCCTTTCCTATCTTTATTTCTTTTATTTCTTTCTGTTTTCTAATCGCTGTGGCTAATGTTTCCAGAACTATATTGAACAGGAGTGGTGATAGTGGGCATCCTTGTCTTTTTCCTGATTTTAGTATGAAAGCTTTCAGTTTTTGGCCATTCAGTATGATGTTGGCTGTTGGTTTTTCACAAATAGCCTTAATGAGGTTGAGATAAAGACCTTCTATTACGAATTTCTGTAGGGTTTTTATCATGAATGGGTGTTGGATTTTGTCAAATGCCTTTTCTGCATCTATTGAGATGATCATATCGTTTTTGTCCTTGACTTTGTTAATATAGTGTATTACATTTATTGATTTACGTATGTTGAACCATCCTTGCATCCCTGGGATAAATCCAACTTGGTCAGGGTGTATGATCTTCTTGATGACCCTTTGTATTCTGTTTGCCAGTATCTTGTTGAGGGTTTTTGCATCTATATTCATTAGGGAGATTGGCCTGTAGTTCTCTTTTTGGGTTGAGTCTTTCCCTGGTTTGGGAATCAAAGTAACACTTGCTTCCAAGAATCACTTTGGAAGCATTGCTTCCCTGTCAATTTCTTTGATGAGTTTAAAGAGTAATGGTGATAGTTCTGTTTAAGTGTCTTGTAGAATTCAGCAGTGAAGCCATCAGGATCTGGGCTTTTCTTTGTTGGTAAATTTTTTAATTACATTTTCAATTTCAGTCATTGTAATTGGGGTGTTTAGAATTTCTATATCTTCTTCATTTAAGTGTGGCAATTCGTATGTATCTAGGAATCTGTCCATTTATTCTGTGTTTTCCATTTTATTAAAGTACAGGTTCTCAAAGTAGGTATTGATGATCCTCTGGGTTTCTGCTGGTACTGTTGTGACTTCACCTTTTTCATTCTCAATTGCATGGATTTTAGCCTTGTCTTTCCTTTTGTTGATAAGGTTGGCTAAAGGTTTATTGAGTTTATTTATTCTTTTGAAAAACCAACTCTTGATTCATTGATTTTTTTGTATTATTCTCTTAGTCTCCATTGCATTCATTTCTGCTCTGATCTTTAAAATTTCCTCTCTTGTAAGAGCTTTGGGTTTGTTGTGCTTTTGCTTTTCTAGGAACTTGAGGTTCTGCATTAGGTTATTTATTTGAGTTCTCTCTGTTTTCTTAATATGGGCATTCACTGCTATGAATTTCCTGCATAGAACTACTTTCATTGTGTCCCATGGATTCCTGTATGTTGTACTGGCATTATCATTTACTGTTTAATTTCTTCTTTAATTTCCTCTGTGAACAACCTATTGGTTGTTCAGGAGGGTGTTATTCAGTTTCCATGTATTTGTGGGGGTTTTGTGGTTTCTTTTGTTATTTATTTATTTATTTATTCTTTTTTTTTCATATTTTTCATCTTTTTTTTTTCTCTTAAATTCTTTTATTGGTACATTGTAGGTACACAACACAATTACATTTCTCATTGGGAACTTGTGCCTTTACATGATGCATCTTGGTTCTTATTTTTTCCCCATTCCTAGCACTCCCTTCACCCCCTCCACCCTTCCCTATTTACAAAGACTTTATTTCCATTTTTTCCATTTCTCATCATTTTTCCTTTCCTTTCTTTCCTTTCCCCTGCCCCTCCCACTACCTCTACCGCTTTGGACCTTTTCTTCCTATTTTGCATTATCGATTATTCATTCTAATCATTGGTACATTGTAGGTATACAATATAATGACATTCATCATTGGAAATTTGCACCTTTAAATAATCTCTCTTGGCTCTTACTTTTTACCCTTGCCCGGCCCTCCCTTCATCCCCTCTATCCCTCCCTATTTACAAAGTTTTTGTTCCCATTTTTTCATTTTCTCCTATTAATTCCATTCCCTTCTTTCCTTTCCCCTGCCCCTCCCACTTCCTTCCCCTTTGTCCCTTTTCTTCCTATTTCACATTACCTATTATACATTTTAGTCCTTATTTACACTTTCAGTTTCTCACACCAGAGAAACTATTCAGTATTTATACATGTGTGTCCTATTTACTTCACTTAAGAGTATCACCTCAATGTGCATCCATTTAGCTATAAATGTCTCTAATTTCTCATTTTTTATGGCTGAGTAGTACTCCATTTTATAAAAAAAACCCCACATTTTCTTTATCCAGTCTCCAGTTGATGGGCATTTGGGCTGTTTCCAAGTTTTAGCTATTGCTGCTGTGAACATGGGTTCACATATATCACTGTGGTATGATTCTTTTAATTCTCTGGGGAAGATACCCAGCAGGAGAATAGCTGGGTCAAATGGGACTTCCAGTCCGAGTTCTTTGGGATATCTCCATACTGATTTCCACAGTGGTTGCACGAGTCTACACTCCCACCAGCAATGGAGAAGGGTTCCTCTTTCCCCACAGCCCCACCAGCATTTGTTATTGGTTGATTTCATGATAGCAGCCATTCTTTCTGGAGTGAGGTGGAATCTCAGTGTTGTTTTCATTTGCATCTCTCAAATGACCAGTGTTGTTGAACATTTTTTCATGTATTTATTTGCCATTTCTACTTCTTTGTATGAGAAATGTCTGTTCATTTCAGATGCCCATTTTCAGATTGGGTCTTTAAATTTGAGAGGTCAGATCTTTTTACGTTCTTTATAGATTTGAGATAGTAGACCTTTGTCTGAAGAAGAGCAGGTGAAGATTTTTTTCCACATTGTGGGTTGTCTCTTCACACTGCTGGTGGTTTCTCTTGCAGTGCAGAAGCTTTGTAATAAGAAGAGATCCCACTTGTTGATTGTTTGTGCTAGTTCATGGGCAACTGATGTTTTATTCATAAAATCTTTTCCTACACCGATGTCTTCAAGGTTTCTATCTAACCTCTCTTCCAGCTGGTTCAGAGTTTCTATTTTAATATTTAGATATTCAATCCATTTCGATTTTAGTTTAGTGCATGGTGAGCGATATAGGTCTAGTTTTAATCTTTGGCAAGTTGAAGCCCAATTTTTCCAGCACCATTTATTAAAGAGGCTATCTTTCCTCCAGTGAGGGTGTTTGGCTCCTTTATCGAAGATGAGATGGCTGAGTGTGTCTGGCGTTGTTTCTGCATCTTCTAATCTGTTCCACTGGTCTTCAGGTCTGTTTCTTTCCCAGTACCATGCTGTTTTTATCACAGTAGCTTTGTAGTAGAGTTACAGGTTGGGGATTGTGATACCCCCAGCCATGTCTCTGTTGTCTAGAATTGCTTTTGCTATTCTGGGTCTCTTCTTGTTCCAAATGAATTTTTGGATTGTTTTCTCAAGGTCCATGAAGTATGCTGCTGGGATCTCAATTGGAATTGCATGAAATCTATGTAGCAGTTTTGGAAGTATGGCCATTTTCACCATTTTAATCCTTCCTACCCAGGAGCAGGGGAAGTCTGTCCATTTTCTGAGATCATCTTCAATCTCTCTTTTCAGAGTGCTATAGTTTTCAGAGAAGAGGTCTTTGATTTCTTTCATTAGGTTGATTCCTAGGTATTTCAGTTTTTTGGATGCTATTGTGAAAGGAATTATTTGCCCTATTTCTCTCTCAGTGAGTCTGTCATTCATGTAGATGAAAGCTATTGAGTTTTGTTTGTTGACCTTGTATCCAGCTACTTGACTGAATTTGGGTATTAAGTGTAGAAGACTTTTGGTGGAGTTCTTGGGGTCTTCTATATAGAGTATCATGTCATCAGCAAATAATGACAATTTGACTTCTTCATTTCCTATCTTTATTCCTTTAATTTCTTTCTCTTGTCTAATTGGCGTGGCTAATATTTCCAGAACTATATTGAACAGGAGTGGTGATAGTGGACATCCTTGTCTTATTCCTGATTTTAGTGTGAAGGATTTCAGTTTTTGACCATTTAGTATGATATTGGCTGTTGGTTTTTCATAGATGGCTTCTATCAGTTTGAGGTAGAGACCGTCTATTCCAATTTTTTGTAGGGTTTTAATCATAAATGCATTTTGGATTTTGTCAAATGCTTTTTCTGCGTCTATGGAGAAAATCATATGGTTTTTGTCCTTGGCTCTATTGATATAGTGAATTACGTTGATTGATTTGCATATGTTGAACCATCCCTGCATCCCTGGGATGAATCCCACTTGATCAGGGTGTATGATCTTCTTGATGATCTTCTACATTCTATTTGCCAGTATCTTATTAAGGATTTTTGCATCTATGTTCATTAGTGAGATTGGCCTATAGTTCTCTTTTTCGGTTGGGTCTTCTCTGCTTTGGGGATCAAGGTGATGCTTGCTTCCAGGAATGAATTTGGGAGTATTGCTTCCCTTTCAATTTCATTGAAGAGTTTAAACAGTAGTGGCAGTAGTTCCTCTCTAAATGTCTTGTAGAATTCAGCAGTGAAGCCATCAGGGCCCGGGCTTTTCTTAGTTGATAAGTTTTTAATTACATTTTCAATTTCATTGGTTGATATTGGCTTGTTTAGAACTTTTAGGTCTTCTTCGTTCAACTTTGGTAATTCATATGTATCTAGGAATCTGTCCATTTCTTCTGTGTTTTCCATATTATTGGCGTATAGTTTATGGAAGTAGGTATTGATGATCCTCTGGATTTCTGCAGAGTCTGTTGTAATTTCACCCTTTTCATTCCTAATTGCATGGATTTGGGCCTTTTCTTTCCTTTTTCTGATAAGTTTGGCTAAGGGTTTGTCAATTTTGTTGATTCTTTCGAAGAACAAAGTCTTGGCTTGATTGATTTTTATATCATTCTCTTAGACTCCATTGCATTGATTTCTCCTCTGATCTTTATAATTTCCTCCCTTGTATGAGCTTTGGGGTTGTCCTGCTCTTCTTTTTCTAGAAGCTTGAGGTTCAGCATCAGGTTGTTTAATTGGGCTCATTCTGTTTTCCTAAAATGAGTATTCCCTGCTATGAATTTCCCTCATAAGACTGCTTTCATTGTGTCCCATAGATTCTGACATGTTGTATTGTCATTGTCATTTAATTGAAGGAACTGTCTGATTTCTTCTTTAATTTCCTCTGTGACCTATTCGTTATTCAGAAGTGTGTTGTTCAGTTTCCATGTGTTTATGAATTTTTTCAAGTTTCTTTTGCTATGGATCTCCAATTTCATCACACTATGGTCTGATAATATACAGGGGATAACTTCAATTCCTTTGCACATACTGAAACATGTTCTATGTGTGAGTATGTGGTCTATTTTGGAGAATGACCCATGTGCAGCTGAAAATAATGTGTATTCTGCTTTTGTGGGGTGGAAGACTCTGTAAACATCTGTTAAGTTCATTTGTTCAAGAGTTCGATTGAGTTCTAGTATTTCATTACTTGTTTTTTTGTCTAGTTCATCTCTCTATTTGTGACAGTAGGGTGTTGAGGTCTCCCACTACAATTGTATTAGTGCGTATATGACTTTTCATGTCCATTAGTATTTGTTTTATATAGTTGTGTTCACTAGTGTTTGGTGCATAGATATTTATGATTGTCATCTCTTCCTCTTGGATTCTTCCCTTTACAAGGATGTAGTGTCCTTCTTTGTATCTCTTAATCAGTGTTGGTTTGAAATCTACTTGATCTGCAAAGAGCATAGCTACTCCTGCTTTTTTTCGGGTTCCTGTTGCATGGAGTATTGTTTTCCCCCCTTTACCTTTCAGTCTGTGAGTTTCATTTTGACTTAAGTGTGTTTCTTGTATGCCGCATATTGTTGGATTTTGCTTCTTGACCCATTCTGCCAGTCTGTTTCTTTTGTTTGGTGAATTGAGACCATTAACATTGATGGTTATAACTGAAACGTATTGACTTGTCATTGCCATGACTTTTTCTTTTTGTTGGGTTCTCCCCCTTTACATTTAATTTCTTGTCATGCCAGATGGGTTCATTCTGCTTTGCTTCCTGGGGTTGTGATCCTCAATGTCTGTTCCTAGGATATTGTGTTAAATTTTTTGGAGTGCTGGTTTGGTATTCATGAAGTTCCTAAGGTACTCTTTGTCATGAAAGTATCTTATTTCTCCATCAATTTTGAAAGATAGTTTTGCAGGATAAATCAATCTGGGTTGGAGGCTGTTATCTTTTAGGGCTTGGAATTTGTCACTCCAAGCTTTTCTTGCCTTGAGGGTTTGTGTTGAGAAGTCTGCTGTGATTCTGATGGGCTTTCCTTTGTATGTGATTTGTTTCTTTTCTCTCACTGCTTGTAGAGCTTTGTTCTTCTGTTGTGTTTCTGGAATCTTAACAATTATATGCCTATGTGTAGATTTTTTTTGATCAAGGCTATTTGGAGTCCTATATGCCTCACTTATCTGTATGTTAAGTTCTTTTCCCCTGCTTGTGAAGTTTTCTGCCATTACTTCTGTGAAGAGTTTTTGAATGTCATCTGCACTTTCTTCTGTTTCTTCATTGACTCCAATCAGTCTTATGTTATTCTTATTTGCATCGGCCAACAGCTGCTGGATTGATTTCTCATGTTCCCTTATAATTTTGAAGCAATTTTTCTTTTCATCGTCCTTAATTGCAATCTTATCTTCTCTATCTGAAATTCTGTCCTCACACTGGCTCATTTTGCTGTGTAGACTTTCAATGGAGTTTTTCATCTCCTGGAAATCTATTTGCATCTATTTTATGGATTCCATTTGTTTCCTTTGTTGGGATTCCATCATGTTCCTGAGCTCCTCTCTAGATTTATTAATCATGTCTTGCACTAGGAGCACAATTTCTCCTGTTATCTGAGAAATTATTTCTGATTTCATTTTTTCCAGATCCCCTTTTGTTGCCAGTTCAGGGGGTCCAGGTGGTTGAGTATCAGATTGTTCCATCTCATTTCCCTTTGGGGTTGCTGTAGGTGATCTGGAAGTCTGGTTTTGAGACTTCTTTATGTGTTTTCTCATTTTGACTGGGAGGGCAGGGTGGGTGCTGTTGGTGCCCGTGCGGCTCACCTCCTCTGAGCTGAGAGAGGTGGGACAGGGGCCGGGAATGGTGGTAGGTATGGTGGCCCAGAAGCCCCTTCCTCTCGAACAGGAGCAGTGGGATGGCAGCTCCTAAGCCCCTACCTCTGGGCCGGGAGCGGTGTGACAGACGGTGGCCCAAAAGCCCTTTCCTCTGGTCTGGGGAGCAGTAGGAGGGATGGTGGCTGGGAAGCCCCTTCCTCTGGACCAGGTGCAGTGGGACAATTGCTCAGAAGCCCCTACCTCTGGGCCAGGAATGGCAGGACTGTTTTCTTATGTTATTGATCTCCAATTTTATTGCATTATGGTCTGATAATATACAGGGGTAACTTCAATTCTTTTACATTTACTTAGACATGTCCTATGAGCAAGTGTGTGATCTATTTTGGAGAATGACCCGTGTGCAGCTGACAAGAATTTGTATTCTGATTTTGTTGGGTCAAACACTCTGTAAACATCTATTAAGTCCATTTGTTCAATAGCTTGGTTCAGTTCTAGAATTTCATTGTTAATTTTTTTGTCTAGATGATCTGTCTATTTGTGATAGTAGGTTATTGACGTCCCCTACTACAATTGTATTAGTGCTTATTTGGTTTTTCATGTCCATTAATATTTGTTTTGTATAGTTGGGTCATTCGTATTTGGTATATATATATTTATGATTGTCATCTCTTCCTCTTGGATTGTCCCATTCACAAGGATGTAGTGACCATCTTTGTCTCTCTTAATTAGTCTTGGTTTGAAATCTGCTTTGTCTGCAAATAAGATTGTTACCCCTGTTTTTTTCTGGGTTCCTGTGGTGTAGACAACTGTTTTCTATCCTTTTATTTTCAATCTATGAATTTCTTTGTGAGTTAGGTGTGCTTCTTGTATACAGCATATTGTTGGATTTTGCTTCTTAATCCATTCTGCCAGTCTATTTCTTTTGATTGGTGAATTGAGGTCACTAACATTGATGGTTATAATTGATAGATATTGACTCATTCTTGTCCTGATGTTTTACTGTTGTTGGCTCTTTTATTTCTTATTTTTCTCCCTTTCCCTTTAGTTTCTTGTCTTGCCTGGTGGCTTCCCTCTGTTGGGCCTCATGGAGTTGTGACCTTCCTTGTCTTTTTCTAGGATATTTCTTAGAGTTGTTCAGAGTGCTGGTTTGGCGTTCATGAAATTTCTCAGGTGTTCTTTGTTGTGAAAGTATCTAATTTCCCCATTGATTTTGAAAGATAATTTTGCAGCATACAACAGTCTAGGTTAGAAGTTATTTTCCTTTAGGGCTTGAAATACTTCACTCCAGGCTCTCCTTGACTTGATGGTTTGTGTTGAGAAGTCTGCTGTGATTCTGATCAGCTTTCCTTTGTAGGTGATTTGTTTCTTTTGTCTAACTGCTTGTAGGATTTTGTTCTTCTTTTGGGTTTCTGGGATCTTGACTATTATATTTCTCAGTGTAGTTTTTTTTTATCGTGGCTAGCTGGAGTTCTACGTGCCCCACTTATCTGTATGTCCAATTATCTCCCTATGTCTGGGAAGTTTTTAGCCTTTTAAACTGGGGATTTATCCAAATCTCACTTTATTTTCTTAAAAGTTTCATTTATTTACTCATTTTTAAGTGTATGTTTGAATGGCTTATTGGTTCACCACTAATTTATCTAGTTTTAAAAATGTTTTTCTCCCTGAGAGGGCAATTAATGTGTATAAATTATAAAGCAAAATGAAATGATTTCAATATTGTCGTCACCTGGTATTTATATATTCAATTAGGATAGACATAAATTTTAGAACAAGTCTTTGAAAGACTGAAACATTAGATTTTCATGTTTGTGTATATTTTAAAAAACCTTTAAGTGAATTTTCAGTCAAACTCTATAAGAATAAACCCAAAATTCTTTCCTATTATTTTGTTCAATTAAATGAACATATCCTGAATTTAACCTATTCAAATGTACATAATGTAAGTGTTTCTGAATAAAAATTTCATACTACAACAAATTCTCAATTATTCTATGAGACAGCCCAAAAATTTTGCTTAACTGAGAGATATTAACCCCTATGGAAATCACTGGTGTTGAACAAGAGTCTCACCAATGAGGTGTTTTCCGCTTTTTATATTTTGGCTGAAAATGTAGTACACATGTATATTAGTTCTGCACCCAGCCTGAACAATGGAAGGGCTCCAAAGAACCAAGAGGATGCAGATTAACACAACAAGTAGCACTGAGAAGCTGTTTTATGGCTGCAAGATGATGTTGGTAGCCAAAGAGTGCCATGCGTGAATTGCCTAACAAAAGCACAAGTGACAAAAGCTTTGCTGAAAGTGTCCTTCATGGGGGCATGGGAGCTATGGGTTCCAGGAGAAGAACCCAAAGCTGGGACGGTGGTGGAGTTAGGACTGGGAGGAACTACTCTAGAACTGGTAAAGAGGGCACAACTGGATAAGGCATTGGGGACGACCTGAATAAGAATATCAAGGGAATGCCTGATCTTGCTCAGAAATCCCAAGGCAAGATCAGATCATTATGGATGCATAGGTAAAAGGATCAAAGGGCCTAATAATAGGAAAGGCCCTTGGAAATCCCTTTGGAGGTAGCTAGCCCTCTTCAGATTGGAGATTTCAGGTTATAGGATGTCCAGCATGAACAACAGCATTTCAGTTCATGGCTCTCAACATATTGGAACACTGGACTGAAATGTGAACCAAGAATGAAGGTAAAACTTTGCTATTAGGTCTAAAAAAATTAGTTACAGAAATAAAAGATGGGGAAACTTGACTTACCAGCAGTCCATGTAAAAGTCCTGAAGTTTAGCCAACAATGACACAAAGTTGCCCTCCAAGTCAAACTTACTTAGCATTTCCTTGAGTGTCCCATACTATTATCTTTCACAGTTTTCTATGGCCAAATAATTTGGAAAATACTGCATACTCTACTCTTTCTTAGAGATTTAATTATTTATAGTGGGTATAAAATCTCAGGAGAGTTCTGTATTAAAAAGTCTTGATTAACTTTAGTTGTTCCTTGTGAATTAATCAGGACAGGACAGTTCATGTTGTACTAACAAACATTTGTCAAGTGTCAGTGGCTTAAAAATGACAAAATTTTATTATTTATATTACATGTCTATCAGGGCCAATTGAGCCTCTTTCCCTGTCATCATTGAATTCAGGCTGAAGGGGAAGTCACAATGTAAAACACTGCAAAGAGAATGTAGCAAAGCATGCACTTATTCTTTTTCATTTCTTTTAAATTTTGTAATTGATACATAAGAATTGTACACATTCATGGGGTATCATGTGATATCTTGATATATGTACATATTGTGTAATGTTCATATAGAAAGCATTTATCTCTTCAAACATTTTTTATTTCTTTGTGATGATGACAATCAAAATCTTTCTGACTTTTTTGAAAATTGAGTACATTATTGTTATCTATGGTTACACTACTGTGCAATAGCACACCAGAGGTTCTTGCTTCTGTCTCACTGTAACTTAGTACCCATTGGTCAACTTCTCCCTATTCCTTCCTCCTCTCCTACTTTCCCCAGATCTAGACCACTATTCTACTCTAAACTTCTATGATAACAACTTTTTTAGATCCCACATATGAATGAAATCATGCAATACTTGTCTTTTTGTGCATGGCTTATTTCACTTAATGCAATGATCTCCAGTTCCATCCATGCTGTCACAAATGAAAAGATTTTATTCTTTTTTATACCCGAATAGTATTCCATTGTGTATATGTATCACATTTTCTTTATCCATTTATCAGTTGATAGACACATTATTTTTCATTTCTTGGCTATTGTGAATAGTGTTGCAATAAATGTGGGAGTGTGGATGTTTCTTCAATATAGTGATTTCATTTCCTTTGCATATACACCCAGTAGTGGGATTGCTGGATCATAGAGTAGTACTCTTTTTAATTTTTTGAGGACATAGTTCTTTTCCATTATGAAAAATTTCAAGCATATATGAATAGAGAAAATAGTATAATGATCCCAATGTCCCTATTCCTGAACTTCAGCAATTTTTATCTACAAATAATAAATATTTTAGTATGTCTCTCTAAAAGAAAGCATTCTTTGAAAAATAACCATAATGCAACTATCACATCTTAAAAGATTAACAACCTAAACACTTGGAGCTGTCCATTAATAGCACAAACTGCCATAGAAAGAAGTGAGAGCCTAGTTGGTTGATAAATGTTTATTGAGCCCCTACTATGTGCCAGACTTGGGTTTTGCAGGGAATCCTACAGGTAAGATTCTAGAAGCTGGACATTTGTGGAAGGAGCAATGGTCAGAAATGCAAGATGAGTCCTTCTTCCTCACCGAGCAACCCCAGCACTGCCTCTGTCCAAGTCAGTCTGTTTGAACAGAGATGTTACAAAGTCTTGGAGAGGATTTCTGCTTCACCAGAGGACTAGTTTAACACTTACAGATTCTTATTTTAATATTATTTTTGCTTTTCCAAGAATCAGTTCCTTATTTATACCTCAAAATATTTATATGGGAAGTATTTCTTCTTGTTATTTTTCTTTTCTTTACATGAAGTGATTTGGATTTTTTCACTTCTTTGTACTTTACCCTTTATATCTACCATACAGGCCACTAAGGAGTAGGTAGTCAGGACTGTTTCTAGCCCACATGCTGTCTCTGTGTGAAGAAAAAGGCACATCTTTCTTCAGACAGAGTGGCTCTGTAGCAAGGTGCACAGCTCAGACCCTCAGGCTGCTCAACCAGCACTCATCCTTGTGCGGTAAATGACCTCTACAACAGTACAGGGAAGATCTGTAGGTGGCATCTGATCCAAGTATTTCTCTGTTTTAGTTCTGTGCAGCTTTTATGTTGTCTGCCCCCAAATACAAGTAATTCAGGAAAAACACTATAATGCAAAAGTGAGAAATGGCATGTGATTTGTGACAGATAGCCGCTATTCATTTGTCAAAATCCAACTGTGTGTGAGGAACAGTTAGTGGGATGGCAGTGTTATGAATATAAAGCACGGTATTTTATGAAGGTCCCAATTCTACTGACAGACAACTATGTGAATTATTTCATAAAAGTGTGGTATGCCTGTCTGATTCTGATACATTTCTAAAAAATGATACATAGGCAATAAATCCAAGGTTTATAAATTCACTTCCCGTCAAGAAGTATCTGTCATTATAACGTCTGTTGTTATGGAAATAGTTGGGATTTTTCAGTCATATGAAAGCCTAAGTAGGTTGAAAATGTGTAGATGTGTTACACTCATTCTTTCCTCTAAGTTTTTTAAATGAGGGAAAGATATAGCACAAGAGTGAAAAATCCTTAACCCATGGAGCATAACACTAATTTTGTCATAAAGGGGAATAAATATAAGTGTGTCACACCCATGTTTATTCTTTACAGTATTTCTATTGATGAATTATCAATTTTAATTTTGAGTTTTATTATATTAAGCAATGAATACTTAACAGGAAAAACATCACAAAAATAAAGTATTGAATTTTTAATATTTATTGAGTGTTTATAAAACACATCAAACTTTTCAACATCAACTGTTTTTTGGTGTACAAAGTCTGAAAAAGAACAACAGAAATAAATTCCTATATGAATTGCAATGAAAATACCAACAACACTGTACAAAAAACATCTTTACTTCAATTATTACACCTAAGGCTGTCTTCACACATGACAACTGCACATTCCATACACACATATCTCTTACACTGACAGCACATGTGTTTTGCTTTCCTGCCTTTTTTGTAGAAAATACTTGATATCTCGCTGGTCTTGCTGTTTTGTCAGGAGGTTCTTATTATATTATGCAATGTGTAGTTAACAAGAACATAAAATATCAATTAAGTAAAGTATTAAATTATTAATATGTATTGCATGTTTAGAATAAATGTCAACATTTTCACATCAGCTGTGTACTTCCTTACAAAACCTAAAAAGTAACATCAGAAATAAAAACCTATGTTAACTACAATGAAAATACCAATAGGATTCGACAACAAAAATAATCTTTGCTTCAATTATCACACCCAAGGCAGTCTTCACACATGACAACCGCATGTTCCATGCATATATCTCACTTACACTGACAGCACATGTGCTTAGCTTTCCTTTCCATTGTGGCAGGCCATTCTTATCACCTCTCTTCTCTTCCTGTTTTGTCAGGAGCTTTCCACTATATTGTACAATGTGCACTGAGCAGGAAAATAAGATATCAATAAAATAAAATATCAAATGTGTAATGAGTGCTTAGAATAGACATCAACATTTTCATATCAGCTGTTTACTTACTTACAAAACCTAAGAAATAACATCACAAATAAAAACCTATGTGAACTACAATGTAAACACAAACAAAAGTCTACCATAGAAATAATCTCTGCTTCAACTGTCACACCAAGGCAGCCTTCACGCATTAAAATTGCATGTTCCATACACAAGTATCATTTATACCAATAGCACGTATGTTTGGTTATCCTGTCCTTTCTTGTAGGGCACAGTTGACATCTTTTTGGTTTTCCTGTTGTTGTAGTAGGTCTTTGGGATGCTGTGCTTGTCTGTTCACCTGTCAGCTCACCAGTGTGCTCCATAATTTTTTTGCATAGTTCCCTGGGCAGAAACATTTTGTTCTTCCTCTGCAGTAAATTATCTCTTATGAGTTCTAGTCTCAATCCTCTAAGAAAATTTCTTCATGGTATTTTGCACTTGTTATTTTTTTTGTAGCCTATCCAACTATGCCACACATGTTTAGGATCAAGTAAAATACAACCATTGGCCAAAGCTTTGTGTTTTGAGTAACATCATAGTGGTTGCATAACTCATCAATATCATCTACTCTGCCTTTGATTTTGTTGTAGAATGTTTCCATCTCAGGCTTCCATTTTGTTGAGGTTTCCCTATCAATATTTCCATCATGGTATAATGTTGACATCGACAGTACCAGTTTGTTTTTCTTCACCATATATGAGGTCAATGTAAATCTTTCTGAAATCCAAAGATTTTCTTATACAATTCTCTGTTTTGAAATTGCAACATTTCATTTGGAAGTTTGGTTTTGTTTCTATGTACAGTTCCTTCACTGGTCAACTTGTGCTCTGTTAACAAATGTAACATCAATTGGAAACTGGTAAACCAATTGTCAAATGTCACATTCCAATTAGTTTGGGAGATGGGAGCAACAAGTCTGTTCACATCATCATTTGGTTTATTACTATATGAATAAGGACCTGATGGCTGAGTTCCAGGATAAATTTCTAAATTGAAGACATAAGTCTTTGCATCTACAAGGGCATAAAATTTTTATGCCATATTTTGACCCACTACTGTCCCATAATTCTTTTACATTCCTTCAATTACCATGAGAAATCCCTGCTAAGTACAGCAGACCTATGAATGCTTTCAGTTCAGCTAGCGAGGTTTAATAATAAATACATTTTTGAATATGGCTACTGGTGCATACAGAATGTTTTACTTGTGTTTGAGCCTTTGTGTATTTCACAGCATTTTGTAGCATTTCGTCTGTTACAATTGCCAACATTGACTGGCAGAGCTGGCATTCTGTCCAATAGGTTTCACCCCTGCCAAGACTCTCACTATATTTTCAGACTAGTTCTAACATTGGATCATTCCATTTGGTTGTGTGACCATTTTGCAACATTTTGACTAGTCAAATATGTACTCACACTGCTGTTTTCTTTGTCATCTGAATCAATGAGGTCTGTATTCCCTGTGTCTGTATCAGTTAATTCTTGCTCACATGGAACTTTGGCTCACATGGCCAACATCAAATTCAGCATCATCTTATACCCACACCACTCTTCTGTTATGAAAATATATATTTTACCATAATGGATCACCTTTATTGTCCATGCATGTGTAATCTGATGATTCACTTTTGACCTCCTCTAAAACTTGCAAATCTGGTTTTTCATATGCTTTCATATTGTACTGAATTGGGCTACTTCTACCAGAAAAATCAAAAGAAAAAAGTTTAAAAAACAAACAAACCCTAGAGTGATGTGGGTGTATTATACTCTCTGTGCTGCCCAGGTAAATATATGCAAAACCTGTTAGGTGGAGCATGACATGGGTGTAAATCCCAGTTTGACACTTTTGCACAGGTGCACACACTTTGCCTTTTATTGTACCAAGTGGGTAAACACAACACTGCTTCCTGTATTTCTCAGGCAAAGGTACTGAGACACATAGCCACTACTATAACGCTAAAGTAAAAAATTTTAGTAGAAAAGTAAGGGATGGGTTTGTGGAACCCAATGTTATGCTCCACAGGTTGTTGAAACAACATACTTTCAATTTGAGCAAGCTACCCCCACGCTCATCCAAACAAGCAAGCAAGTAGTTTTATGTCTTCAAAGAACTAGCTGAAGTTATGTACTTATGTCTACCCTGGTATAGAATTTTGATGCCAGGAGGGCCCTTGCCCTATAGAGGGCTGATCACTTTAGTGACACACTGTCCAGCCCTGTAGGCATGACTGGCTAAAGAGCATATGATATGTGGCATGAGACATGTGGTCTGACTCAGACACACACTGGATTTCAAAGACTTAGTACAAAATATTATAATAATTTGTTAATATTTTTATATGTTTAATTGATAATATTTTAGCTATTTGTGATTAAAGAAAATGTTATTAATTTTATTTATTATTTTTTTCCTTTTTATAAGATGGTACCTAAGACATCTTAAATTATCTGTGTGGGACATATTATATTTTTTTGGATAGATCTGATTTAGATATAAATAGTACCAGCATAATGCTGAAATGCTGGCCGATGAGAACAACTCCAAACTTGTCTATTCTTGTGAATGTTTTGTCTGTTTGGTAGCCATTATTTTGCTGATCTGTATTTCCTTTGGGGAGAAAGAGGAAGGTCTTGTGGAGCTGAGGCAGAAAGGAGACACATGCAGGTGCTGCACACTCCCTGTGTGACTTGAAGGAAACTTCAGTGAAGTGCCCCTGAATCTCTCTGTCCAGACCCCCATTCATGGTGGTGTGACTGACCCCATGGGCTCTCTCAGTTTTTGGGGAGCCTATTGCACTTTCTAAGATGTTCAATGATTTGGGATAATTTCAAGTCCATTTTGTCAGTCCCTGGTAAGATCTGCCGTATGCATATGGATGTTTTATTCAATGTGAACATTTTAGACAGAAAAAAGGCTTAACCTAAGTCAAATGAATTTGGAAACGCTGGGCAACTTTTGGCAGAGGTATGGTCAGCATATCTCATTGCAAATTCATTTTCCTCTTCATACTATCTGAGAAAGTCCAGATTTCTTTTTTATGAAACTCTGTCTGCCTTCTTCCCTCAGTGGAAAGGAAATAGGCCCCTAGGAAACACCTTAGATAACATCTTCTCCTCAAGAGGTCTTGAAGGTACCTTGAAAGACGTGCACCTAATAGAGAGGGATAATGTGCGATGGCCTGGACAATAATTCATGACTCATAAGGACAAAGCTTTTTAGTTTAAAAAGAAAAAAGTGGCTTCTCTGGTAACGTTTGACACAGATAGCAAGAATCTTTCAGGAAGACTCCATTGTCAACTTCTCAACAACTGGTAATGACTCTTGGCTCCCACACTACACATTTCTGTGGCTACACAGCAGTATTTCAGCTTCTTTCAGTGTCTCATAAAAATCACAGCTAATAAACTGCAATTGGCACCTGAAGGAAGGGTGCTTGCTGCTGACTGTAATATACTGGGCTCTGCAGCACTTCAAAGGCAAGGCAGTACCTTCTGTCTACCTTGCTCCAGTTTCTATCCCTAGGTGAAGATTAACCATGTGTGCTCTGCGAAAATCTGTTCTGAGTTTTCTTTAAAGTGTTTCGTATCCCTTTAAATCAGCTGTTTCATTTGACAGCACACTAGCTCAGGCTCCTTTTTCAGCAGGGAAAGGGCATATTCTCGGTTTCCATTTGATCCTTTTGTTTCTCTGTGTCCTCTCTTACAAACCACATGGCTTCCCATTTGTTCTTTGCATAAGGTGAAGCACATATATTTATGAGAGAAGCCTGAAAGTTTTAAATTTTAGCATAAAGTCAAAACTAAATTCAAGATTTATTTGATGCTTATCTTCTTATACCTAAAAATAGTTTGTTCTCAGCTATGTTTGGGTATCAGATGCATAGTCACAGGGAAATGTGACATAAATTTCTATGGAATTTCAACTGAAAAAAATTTTCTATGTGTCAAGAGCCTTCTCTGAACCTTTCAGGGTTGCCTGTCTTTAGATTGGGATTGCAGACTCTGGGTTCTTAGAAAACACTTTGTGAAAATGTGGAGATAAGTTTTTTTTTAAGTGGGCTGTTTTAAAATGTCACTTTTTCTTTTACCACTCTCAGAAATGTGAAGTGTGTTGCTGAATCCTTACAAAAATCCTGATAATAAAATTAGATGAAAAATGCTATGTGATCGATCTCACACTGTAGTGGTGGTGATACTCAGTAATTTAGAGATGAACTTTCTCCTAAGTTTTAACCATGTTTCTCATTCCTCTCAAGAGAAAACATATTTCTCCAGCTTACTTCCATATACTTTCAAAGAGGTAAAAAACAAACAGTGAGAACACATTCAGTCCATACTTATTATTTTTTAAAAGGTGAAAAAAGACCTCTAGACCTCTAATGAGATTTTTGACAACAAATCTTACAGATTTGCTGAATCCATCAATTCTAGAAGATGATTTTTTCTTATTTAACACTTGTGAAATGGAGATATATCTGGTTGGTGGTGCCTCACTGTTATTGGTCAGGTAGTGAGGATATGGTCTGTCCACATGTGAACTTGAGCTGAGAACTATCAGTAGCTCCTTCAGGTAAAAATCTGAAAAATATATACATTAACACCTATAGAATGGGTGTTATTGGTTTGGAAGAAAATCCCAGAGACAACAGTGGAGCTCATTTCTCCAAATACTGGTCTTATCAACCCTTTTCATGGTGCACAGGACAGTGCTGTGTGAAAAAACCCCTGATTTCCAGTAGTATTGATTTAGAAGCCTCAAATTCTGGTCATTTCTTTAGTTGAATTATGCTGTTCAGGCCAAATGAGTCTTTGGCAAAGAGAAGGAGAGTGTAGAGCCATGGGCAAATGAGCAGACCTCTCAGAGCTTCAATGTCCAGAACAGAACTCTTAAGCTAGGAAAATATGTGAATTTCCTTCAAGAAACACAAAGCTGTCACAAGGGTCTGGAAAAGAAGAGTAAATTCTCAAGCCTTTGCTAAAATAATTAGGTGCAAAATAAATCAGGATCTTAAGAGCAATAACTCACACAGATTAGCAAAAAAGAGAATCCTAAGTAATGGAAAGAGAAAAGAGCTGCCAAGAGCTGAGTGTGGTGATGCACACCTGTAATCCCATCACTGGAGAGGCTGAAGCAGGAGGCTCAGTAAGAGTTTCAGGCCAGCCTGAACTACATAAGCAAGGCTTTGTCCAAAAAAAGCTACCAGACTACTATCAAGAATATATAAAGAACTGAAAAAAATCAGACCTCCCAAATTCAAAGACCCAATTCAAAAATGGGCATCCGAAATGAACAGACATTTCTCAGACAAAGAAGTAAAAACAGCAAATAAATATATGAAAAAATGTTCAACATCACTGGTCATTCAAGAGATGCAGATGAAAACAACACTGAGATTCCACCTCACCCCACAAAGAATGGCTGCTATCAAGAAATCAACCCATAATAAATGCTGGCGGGGGTGTGGAGAGAAAGGAACCCTTCTCCATTGTTGGTGGGAGTGCAGGCTGGTGCAACCACTGTGGAAATCAGTATGGAGATACCCCAAAGAACTAGGACTACAGGTCCCATTTGACCCAGCTATTACCCTACTGGGAATCTTCCCCAAAGAATTAAAAGAATCATACCACAGCGATATATGTGCTCCTGTGTTTATAGCGGCACAGTTTGTAATAGCTAAAGCTTGGAAACAGCCCAAGTGCCCATCGACTGGAAACTGGATAAAGAAGATGTGGTTTTTTTAAATAAAATGGAGTACTACTCAGCCATAAAGAATGAGAAACTAGAGACATTTATAGCTAAATGGATGCATATTGAGGCCATACTCTTAAGTGAAATAAATAGGACACACATGTGTAAATACCGAATAGTTTCTCTAGTGTGAGAAATTGAAAGTGTAAATAATGATGAAAATGACTAAAATGAATAATTGATAATTTGAAATAGGAAAAGGTCCAAGGGTTAGGGGATGGCGAGAGGAGAAGGGGAAAGGGAAGAAGGGAAAGGAAAAATTATGAGAAAGAAAAAAAGATGGAATCAAAGTCTGTGTAAATAGGGAAGGGTGGAGGGGGTGAAGGGTGCACAGGTAATGGGAGAAAAAATAAGAACTACGATACATCATGTTCTGGTACAAACACCCGGTGATAAATGTAAATGTATTTTATACCTAATATGTACCAATAAATATATATATAAATAAAAAAATACGTACAAGGAAGTCACAGGAAAAAAAACCAAAAAAAGCTACCAGAATTAATATATGCTCATTGTGCTTTAATTGTAGAAATTTGATAGCCAGGGACCCCATGGACAAGTCTTTTAACTTGTCTAGGTCTCAGTTATACTGTTGGTAAAATGGAAAGTGGTTTTAGGAAGTATTATAATGCTTTCCAAATGCTTATATACAACACAAACTTATCATACTGACATAATTAAATACCCTAAGATCATTATATGATTCAATAATCTCTGAACATACATGCCAAAATGGATGTTCACAATGACCCTAAGTCATGCAGGAGGAATGAAATATGTTCTGAATAATATTTTTAGAAAGCAGAGGATGCCAACTATATTTTAGAAAGTTTTCCATTAAATGCTTATATATATTGGAACTTATTGGTATGCTTCAGTTATCTAGATAATTCACATACACAGTAAACCTCATTCTTAACCATGTTAAATAAGTGGTGGTGAAAACATAGCCTAAATTTGCAAATCAGACTTTGGGAGAATTTAGTGCATTGCAAGTCATGTGGTCAAAAAAGGACTTTGAAGTGGGGTCTTTTGTTTCCTTGATGCCCATATAAACAAAGTAAACCAAGTCTGCTTTAGGTATAAATTTGAGCAAATATTTAAAGTAAAAATGTGAGCAGCAGAGCTCCATAGAGGGCTGCCCTCCTAAGGCTGCCTTATTGAGTTCAAGAAAACAGCAGTGATTTTTGTTTGCCATTATTGGCATATTAGAAACTTGTGTGAAATTACACATTCCCAGAAGTGGCTAAAAAAAGTAGTAGATAGAATGTGGAAATACACTAAGTCACTAAAGAGTAAAAGCTCAATATGTTTCAGCTTCTAGTAAATTTCTCTTTTCTTCTCTCACCTACATTATTGATTAAAATCACATAACCATATTTATGTGGGTCATCTTGCTCTGCTGTCAGTCTCCAGTGATATATGCACACACCAGCTTTGATATGGAGACCACTCCATATATAGAGGTCCTTAATGCTGAATAAGTCCCCTGTCTTTGAAACCTAAGCAAGTTTTCTTGCTCTAAAACCAATTGTCCTGTCCAGACAGTATTTCCAATTTAAAGACATATAGTTAGATTTTCAAAGAACAATGGGTAAAGAGTATATTTTGCAATTTTCCTTGGGATCTTCTCTTTCCCTTTCCTTTTTTTGTGGTATTGGAGCTTGAACCCAGGGCATCCCAGATCTTTGTACTCTTTTATTTTGAGACAGGGCTTTACTAAATTACTAAATTGCCCAGGCTGGGCTCAAACTTGTGATCTTTCCGCCTCAGCCTCCCATAGTTCTGAGATTATAGGCACTGTACCACCACACCTGATTCCTTGGATTCCTGTCTAGGGCCTTACCCTAAAACAATTTCAGGGAAGGCGTTTGCTCCAACCCTGTGCCTCTAGGGACTGTACTTGAAATGTGGCCATTCCAAATTGAGACTTACCATTTTATATGTTAAATACACACTGAACTCTTAAGGCTTAAAAAAGAAAAAGAAAACAAGAAAGCAAAATATCTTACTAATATTTTATATTAATTATATGTTAATATATTTTGAGTTAAATAAAGTATATTGTTAAAGTTAATTTCACATGATACCTGTCTTTCCAATTTGAGGCTACTAGAAAATTTTGTGATTATACAGGTGGCTCACATTTGTGGCTTGCATAATATTTCTAGTAGGCCTACACCAAAACAAGGTTGTCTCACTCTGGTCAGCTTACCAGATTCAAGTCCTTGCAATACTAAGAACCTGAGAGAGAGAGAGAGAGAGAGAGAGAGAGAGAGAGAGAGAGAGAGAGATGGGAGATATTGGTCCTAATCCAGGCCATGCCACTAGCCACATGAATGTTCCCCGAGCCTTAGAAATCTGTGTCCATGTTTTAGGGGCAACAGGATCTGCCTGTCATTCCTCATAGGTAAGCTGTGAAGATAAAATGAAGTCATGTGTGAGAAGGAAGCCATTGGCAAACTGCTAAGGTATTAGTGCTGTTGGTTTCTCTGACAAACTCTCAATACAAAATAGTCATTGGAAGTTTCTCTGAGGCTACTTTCCTCTCTATTACAGACTTCAGGGGAACATTATCTTATATTGTACATCAGCTGGTACCATCATATTACATCCACAGCTTATATTTACGGTGTACTTCTTTCTATATGGCAGGCATTATGCCAAGGATTTGATAAACATTAGCTCATTAATCCACACAGCCACACTATAAGATTGCCATTGTTATTACTGAACATCAGAGAAGTGTGGTGTTTAAGATCAGGTACTCTAGAGACAGGCTGTTTGGATACATAATTGATAGCCAACACATTTTAGCTGTGTGATGTTGGGCACGCTACTTCACCTCTATTAGCTACCTCTAGTTCCTCATCAGTATGAAGGGGGAAATAATACCTGTGTTAGTTGAGGTAATGTCAGCAAAACCAGAGGTAATAAGCAAAATCAGATGATTGTGATGGCTCACATACAATAGAATGCCTATAGGTATATAAAGTAAATATGTAATATTCTAAGCAGGGATTCAGGAATGCAAGCTTCTTTATGCATCCTTAGATTGACTTCAAAGTCACTGAGCTTGTCTGCATCAAGCTAGAAGAGGAAAGAGCATGAGAGACAATGCATGGAAGAAATCTGAGGCCCAGAGAGACAAAGTGACTTGTCCTGCATCATACTACTAGGCAGTGGTGACTGTGGGAGATGCACATTTAGCTTTGTCTGGTGCTGAAGCTCATATTGTCTGCACAGACTGTAACCCAGTATTAGAGACCCCAGCTTGCTATGTTCACAGTTTAACTGCCACCAGAAATTAATGCAACGTTGGCCACTTGCCTACATCCAAGAAGACAGAGAAGGAATTGCCCAATAGTTCTATTAGCTTTGTCTCTGAGAGTGGCCTGGATCAGGGTCAGGTGCCATTGCTGGGCCTCTTCAGTACCACTATCACTCTAGTGCCTTCCTCCACTTCATTTTGGAACTTTTCAAACCCTTCATTAGCTTAGAGAAACAGCTCCTAAGATAGAGAAACAAAAAATGTTGGCAAACACTTACTGTAGAATTGAGCTGGGAGTCGGGTGCTGTGGATTCTGATTCTTTCTCAGTCACTTATCATAGTAAATTTCTTTTTTTTTGCACTTTATTAAATTCTTTTATTGGTACATTGTAGGTATACAACACAATTACATTTGTCATTGGGAACTGTACCTTTACAAAATGCATCTTGGTACTTATTTTTTCCCCATTCCTAGCCCTTCCTTCACCCCCTCCACCCTTCCCTATTTACAAAGACTTTATTTCCATTTTTTTCCATTTCTCATCATTTTTCTTTTCCCCTGCCCCTCCCACTACCCCTACCCCTTTGGACCTTTTCTTCCTATTTTGCATTATCAATTATTCATTCTAATCATTGGTACATTTTAGATATACAATATAATGACATTCATCATTGGAAATTTGCACCTTTACATAGTCTCTCTTGGTTTTTATTTTTCACCCTTGCCCAGCCCTCCCTTCAACTCCTCCATTTAGAGTTCCTATTCATCACTTGTCCATGTATTCATGTTATTTGCCATCTGTCTTTGTAAATCCTTCCACTAGGAGCAGAGAAAATATCCTGTCCTGTTTACATTGGACCTGACCATGTGACTTGCTTTGGTCAATAAGCTGTTAGCAGATATGTTGAAAACACAAGTTTGATATATACATATATGATTAGACTTGTTTTCTTGTACATCCTACATTCTCCGTGAGAAGAAAAAAGTATGCATGGATCAAGGAAGGAGAGACATGCGGAGAAGACCTAAACTCAACTTGCAGCTTGGAGCAGAGCCCAGCAGAGACCATTCTTAATTATTCTCTTGCCAGAGAAGAGTGAATATTCTAAGGCACTGAGGTTTGAGACAGTCTGTTATACACATATACACATCATTTTGGACATTGCTGACCGATATACCAATGATGGGTACTCTGGAACTCAGTTTACTTCTCTATGCAAGGAATGCATTGGACAAGGTATTCTAAAGCCCCTTCCAGCTGACTTGAAGACCAGGGCAAGATAGCTGGCCACATTTTTTTCCTCGAGTGTTTTGGTATCCTAGAGATAGAGAGATCTCATATGCAGGAACAGGATTGGTTGCGGTTTTTGTTTTTTTTTGGTACCGGGGATCGAACTTGGGACCTTGGACTTGCGAGGCAGGAGGTGGAACCACTGAGCTAAATCCCTGGCCCTGGTTGGAGTTCTTAAGTTGCATATTCTTTAAATATGATAATTAATCAATTACCTCATCACTTATAGCTAATGGCATTTATTTATTTTCATATTTCAGTGAATTGAAGCAGATTCTATTAGCTTTCAACTGTCAGGAATTTGGTTTTCTAGCCCCTTCCCCGCAGCCAGAAGGGGCTTGTTCTATGACCCTTCTGACAGTTCAAGAGGTACAGCAGGTGCCTGCCATTCAATCATCAGTCTGGAGGACATTGAAGTCTAACTTCAGAGGGGTTGGAGACAGCTGAGGAATAGTGTCAAGAAGTTGTGTCCATCCACCCCTTTTCCAAAGGTGCTTATGGAGATTGGAATGAGATCTGAGGAGATAAATAGCCATGGAGCTGTACATTTGTGCCTTACAAATATAGTCAGTGATTCCTCAGAAATGGCAGTGATTATGGTGGCAGATTTATTGTTTGTGGCACAGGTCGAGGTTCATAGGTTACTTTCCAAACATACTTTTCAGGTGTCTGAGAATTCCTCCAAAAATATACATTAAGGTACAGCATACTCTGAGGAAAGTTAGTTTATTAATTTCCCTACTTGGAACCCAAATGGAAATAAGATCAATATTCTCTCTGAGGTCTTCTGGTCTTCATGCACCCTGACGAAGTTTCTGGCACCAAGTTCCAAGGGCCAGATGGGCTGGAACTCTATCCTGACTGCAGTGGATGCATCTGAAATTCTGTACCCAACATATATCTTCTGACATTTACTTATGCAGCAAAATAAACTGAAACTAGTCATCCCCCCATTTGCTTAAAAGAATGACTTCTCATACACATGCAGGAAAGCAGGTATAAGGAGAAGCACTGCAGTTGTACGTTCACTAGTAAAATATAAGAAATAACTGCAATGTCTACTGACAGAGGACTAGTTCAATGAAATAACCACTGAGGGCTTAATATCTAAGTAACTGGAGGCAAAGGCCTGCAATTAAATCTCCATCTTTTTGTTTACTCACTGGGATATTGAGCAAGTCATGCAACTTCTCTATACTGCAGTCTCTCAGCTGCAAATGGGGACTGATACACCTCTATCAAAACTATTTAGAGTTAGTGGGAGTTACATGAATTGAGATGCAGAAGGCATGTGGAACAATGCCTGACATGCAACAAGTATGTATGTTAGCTATTTTTAATATTATTTTAGAAAATAAAGCATATCTATATATTCAATTGAAATGGAATAACCTCCTCCAAAGTTAGTGGCTTAAAATAACAACCACCTTTTATGATATCTTATGATTCTGAGGGTTGGATGGCCTCAGCCTGCCCATTAGTCTGCTCCACATAGTGTCAGCTGGGGCTGCATTCATTTGAGGGCTCACCTGGGCTGAAACACCCAAAATTTCTCCTCACACTGGCTGTTGGTGCTGGGTGGCATTATCAGCCCCAGCCCCTTGGATCTCCTCATGGCACTGGATCTGGGTTCCAAAAGGGAGCATCTGAAGTGTATGAAGGTAGGAGCTGCAAACCTAACAATGCGCAGCCTTAGAAATTTGCAGTCACTTTTGTCATATTTTATTGGCCAAAGCAAATCACGTGGAGGCCTAGATTGAAGGGAGAGGAAATAGACTACAGTTCTCAATGGGAGGAATGACAAAGAATTTATAACTATCCTTAATTTATCACATGTTGTTAAGAAGAGAAAAAAACGTATAGAAGGCATGGATATATTACCATTTGTATAACAAGGGAGCTCTTATATGTATGTGCATACATGCATGCATATATATAATGACATATGTAAAACAACATATATATATATATAACCAAAACATACATGCAAATGAATATATATGTATGTACTGCATAGAATACATATCTTCAGACAGGTACACAAGGAACTGGTGACAGAAAGGAACTGGGAGGCTGAGAATGAAGGTTAACTTAATTTTCACTGTAAAAAGCCATTTTGTGTTGTTTGAATTATTTCCTACCATTCTATTGAAAATGAGTAAATAAAAGTATAAAGAATTAGCAATAATATCAATGTCTTAGCAGTTGTAGTATGAGGAGAAATCATTCCTGGATAAAGAAACTCCATGAAACAAATCTTTTTATGACCCTGCCAGTGATCAATACTGAATAGCACTGAAGAACTCTGAGCTGTCCCACTGGCCAGAGAGGTTCCTCTGCTCCCTCACTCCCAACGCACATACACTACTGGCATGTTCTTTGAAACCACCAAAGTAGTTTCTGTGGCTTTGTTCTAAGAGTCGGGTTACTTGGTATTTGAAAAACATTTTTCCACGCCAATTAAAAACCATCATTTGTCTGTGTCTAGCATAACATCTCATTTATGTTTCAAATAGAAGAGCAGAACTACTCCACTGAATAGGGAATTTGTAAACACAGTATCATATTTTGATAGAAACATAGCTGTGGATTTTAGCATCATTGTTTGGTAGCTATGGTTTTGTGCTATTTCCCTGTAGTATTAGATGATTGTGAGGATGTTTAGAATTCTTCTTTTACAAAGAAGGAACAAAAACAGAAAGTGAAGGCATACATTCCCACTCTCTTGTGCAGCCGAAAGGGAAGATAGAAATTTAATCAAGGTGGGCAATGGAAATGCTCTCTGTGCTCTGCCTCTGCTCATTGTGTGCAACCCTGTTGTCCTGAGAGCTAGTGCCCTTGCAGAGAGATGATTCTAGGCTCCACAGCTTATGTGCATCTTGTCCGTGCTATGTTTAGATTCTCATTATTGGCCTTTGCTTGACCATAAGAGAACCTATTGCATTTAGTTTTTAAAAGTCTTACTCTAACTCCATAGATTTGGCAACAACTGTCCCATACTTCTTACTTTCATTTGTAATTTTTAAAAATATCCATTTCCATCTCCATTTATGAGCCCATTTAGTATATCTTTTGAATAAAGGCCAGCCAGGCTGAGCACTAGCAAATTTCAAGCATGAATGAATCAAGCAAGGGTAAAAATGCTAGTGAAAGAGAATTTTAGAGGTCAGAGTTACTTCCCCATTTCTTCTTGCCACTGAAAAGAGATTAAGTGTGCATTACAAATAATCAACTTCTCTGTAATCATCAACACCATTATTTGAGGCCTAGAGAATATGTGACACCATTTTGCTTATATATTTGTAGTATTTTGAAACTGAAAGGGGGCTCAGAGATTATAACGAAGAATCACAAGTTCAGAGACTTAAATGACATGCCCAAAATCTGTTAGTAAAATGTTCCATCAATTCTTAGATTGTGCAACTCCTAATTCATCCCTGCTTTTCCAGAAGCACAGCATTATAGTTAGTACAGTAGTGTTAGAAGTCACCTTTGTCTTTGCCAAATTTATGATACAGTGAAGCACAGGAGGAGCCTCTATGCTATTGTGCCATTTCGCAGAGTTGGGGCACTGTAAGGAAGGCGTGATTCTCTATTCAAGCTTCAACAAAAACTGCTCTACTTATGTCCTTAGAATTTGTGCTTCTGGGTAAGATTTTGTTGAAATAAGTTTCTATGATTAAAGCATTTATAAACCACTTCAATAGTTCAATCCAAATGTCATGCAGGGTATTGATTTAATAGAACATGTACAAAGCATGCACATGAAGACTGGTAACACAACTCAGATAAGTCAGGTTTATGACTGGGTATAATTGCAAAATAGAATTCTGAGTTAAGTAGCAAACCTTTCCTCAGTCAGTTTCTAAGTTCTGGTGTCCTTTTTGTTTCTCTATCTAGTATGATGGCTTTCAATTGGGGGAGGTTTTGCTCCTCCATTGTTAAATTATTTGGTGATGGCAAATACAGATATGATGTTATTTGAATCTAGTGGGTAGAAGCCAACGATGCTGCTAAATACCTTCCTAGGCATAGGACAACCCACAAAAAAGAAGTATCTGGGCCAAATGTCAAGCGTCAAGGGTGAGAAATCCTGCTCTAGTTCAATCCTACATATCAGTCAAGGCAGTTCAAAGTCCACGGCTATTCACTGATGTTTTTCTTGACTCCATCAGGGCTCATTACTTGAACATTTTATGGTCTTCCCAGTTTAGTCGCTAGTTGAACTGTTGTCTTACTTGCTCTTTTTTTTTTTCAAGCCAAGATTATTCTTGCCTGCTCAACTGGGTTATGAGTTGCTTATGAGATGAGAGTGTTTATGAATATACTTCTGAGTGCCTTCTGAGCACCTAACCTTGGCCCAACACATAGAAATTACTTTTCTGAGGAAAGTGTGAAAGGAAAGAGTTGAGAGAAATACCTAGATGGCTAAAGAAGCTGCCTATGCAAAAAAAAAAAAAATCAAGCATCATTAGTACAGAAAGTCACTAGATTTTTCTAGCTGATGACAGGGATGGCAAAGATAGTGTAAAGGCAAGAAGGCATGGAAAAGAAGGTGAGGGCAAAATTGAAGCAAACTTTAAAACTCACAGAGGAGTTAATGCTGGAACATGTGATAAAAGGCAACTTCTAAAGATTTTTATCCATTCCTTCATTCATTTGTTCATACTGGGGTGCTATTTATGATGGTGCACAGACCCCTCAGAAGATGTGATGCCTGAGTAGTGAGATGTCTCCTCGGAGGATATGAGTTGGTCTTCTTATTCTTATAAGGATTTCATGAAACCTCACCTCGTTCCCTTCCCCTCTTACAGAGCCATAAATGTGGGAAAAATTGAGATCCTGCCAGGGTCTCCTCTCTTCCTCAGAGGAGTAGCTGGTGAGAAGCCTTAGAGGAGGAAGTGGAAAAGAGAATGAAAACAAGCTCCCTTTTCCACATCACACCCCTAGGGCCTAGCATGTGGTTTCAAGGCTCTCTAGGAGCAAAGACTATCACTATATCTGAGGCGGTACCAGGGTCCTACCCAGACTTGGTGGGCAACCCTGCACCTCTCCCAGAGGTGGACTGTAGAATATTCTGAGTCGCTCCACAACATGAGCCTGGGATATTTGGCAAGGCAGTCCTTACTTCAGGTCATAACATTCATCGGATGCTTTCTGGGTTGTTGTTGTTTTTAAAATGCACCCAAATAGGATTTTTTTTATTTTCAAATGAATGCCCACAGAATTCCACAATCACAAACTGGTATTGGCCTGAAAGAGCAGCAATTTGGGTGAGAAATGGGTTTCAGTTTGTAACTTTCACAGTAGATGATAAATTTCCAGTAGTAAAAAGGCTGGAAACATTAGGGAAATGTTTTCAAACTCTCCTTCTCAACCAAACCACTGATTTGAATGAAGAAAAAAATCTCCCTGCATGCCAAAAAAGCATATTTCAGATGTCCCCGTCAACTGCGAGACAGTTGCTTTCCCATGAAGACCCACCATATGGACAGTATGAGAAATCTCAAATTAAAATAAATTGTTATTCAGAGAGAGCCTTTCATTTGAGCCAAGACTCCCAACTTTACATTTTGCAGTCTTTGCCACACAATTATGAGGTCCAGTTGGGTTGTTTAAAGTATTTGCAGTACTATATTTAATTCCCCAAGTGCAGCAGTCTTTGTTTTAATCTCTCATCTACACCAGTAGTGCCTCTTTAACCAGTGTGAGAGCAAATACGAACACGGGCCCCATTTTCTGGCTTTCCAGCTCCTTTCCCTCCTCTGGCTTCTGGGCCTCAGACACTAGGCTGGGCTGCTAAGCCCTAGAAGATCAAGTTCTTCCGTAATATCCTGGGCTAGCTTAGGCTGAGGCCTGTGGGGGGTCCTTTGATTCAGACTGTGAGGTCACTGGGACCTGCAGGGATGTGTTTTCAGCCACTTTGGGTTTTTACCCGGTAGATAGACAGCCTTGGTTTGGCTGTATTTGAGATTAGGAAGGAGGCCATTATACTCTTCCCTCTCATGCTGCTCACTTATGGGCCAGCCTTGGTCTCTGGAGTTCTTCCTCAGTTCCAGACCTCTGATGTATTAGTCTGCAGCTGCTATAATGAAATACCACAAAGTAGGTAGCTTAAAACAACAAAATTTTCTTCTCAGTTCTGGAAGTTAGAAGTCTGAAATCAACTTTTTGTCAGGATTGTGCTCCTGTTAAAGCCTCTTGTGAAAAATCTCCCTTTCAGCTTCTGGTAGCCCCAGACATTTCTTGGCTTGCGGCAACATAACTCTAACTTCTGTCTCTGCCTTCATGTGGCTGTCTTCTCTCTGTGTACAAATTTTCCTACTCTTCTAAGGGTACCAATCATGTTGGATTAAGATCCATCTTACTTTTGGAGGAACACAGTTGAACCCATAAGACCCTGAAGAAAGGGAGAGATTTTCCCAGCGAGGATACCCTACCCTTACCACGTGCTCAAGGCTGCAGTGCTTAGGATGGCTAGGCCAGAGACCTACTTCCCAATCCAAGGGAGGCTGGTAGCAGGTCTTCCCTGTGAGATATGGGGTGGGCTGGTCGGAGAAAACAGCAGACCAGCACAGGCGTAGATTGCACTTCATAAGCTGAACCTCCATTCAAATTCTTGCTGCAGCCACAAGTGCAAGGGCACTTGGGACAGCCAGCCTCCTAGTTCTGGAATCTTAACTCTAATTTCCCCGGCACCAAGAGGTTTAACCAGGCCTGTAATGTTATTTTAACTATGTCACTTGTGATTTAATGCAGTTTATGTGTGGTGTGGATATCTGATAAGCAGCAGGATTAAGACAGGGCTCTGAGGCCTCCCTAATTTATTTCTACCACTGCCCTTCTCTGCCCAATCCCCCTGGCCCAAAAGGCAGAAGATTTCTAGTTACCTTGTTGCTGTTTCTCTAGTAGTCTGCCTCTCTTGTCCTTCTCTCCTGGCTGGCTGGAGCACCTCTACAAAGACTCTGAGCTGCTCTCTTGTCTGCAGAGCTCAGCCCCTCATGGAGAAAGAGGCATTTGGCTGGTAGAGGGGGAGAACTCTCCAGTGTTTCAAGCGTCGATAAGGAAGACTTGTTGGTCATTATCCTCTTTATTTCAGCAGCCCTGACAATCCTTCTCTCTTACTTTCTTTGATCTCAAACCCTATTTTTACCCAGAGGCAGAGGAGGGAGGGAGTAGGAATTGTGGTCTATGATTTGGAGATAAAAATGGGATGAGATGTTGTTTGACTTCTGGAAGATTTCCTTCAGTGAATGCCTTCCTACTTTTTCACAACAAAATAAAGAAGGGAAAATACCCCCGCCCCAGGCTAAACAAACCTTTGGTCCATTTCAGTACCTTTGGAGAAACAGTGTATTTCTGATCTGTGTTTTCTTGTCTGCCTTTCAGAAATTCTACATGTTTTAATTCGCTGTCTCCCATAGATTTTTTTTCCCCTCAGAATAGCTAACTCAGAGCCAAAAATCCATCTGGGATGGCTGGCCCTTATCTAAGATCAAGGCCATTATTAGTCTCACAGTCTAAGCAGAAAAAGAGATGCAAGCTTAAGAAATAGTCTGGAATTTCACTGTGGAGGAGAGTTAGCATCTTCACAGGCTCTCATGTGGCCATTTTCCCAAAGAATGTCTGAGGTTTCTGTACAGGTCTCAGGCACAGGAGTCACCATAACAAGAACATGTGAGGTTCACCTTCCTGAAGCAGTGGTCTGAGAGGGCACACCAAGTCCTTGGTGAAGGGCCAGAAGAGTTTCTCTTGGTGAGTTCCTTGAGTTAGAAACTCAAGAAGTTGGTGAAAAGCAGCGTGTAAGACACTGATTCTTACTTATTGGTCTCACAAATTCTTATGACACTTCTGTGTTATACTGTTTTATGTAGTTTGTAAGTATTAATTTAATTAATTGTTATAACAATCCTGGCAGGCAGATACTCTTAATATCCCCATTTTATAGATTAAGATACCAAAGAACAGATAGTTACACAGCTTAGTAACCAGCAGAGTTGGAATTCAAATCTAGGTGTCTGCCTCCATAATGAATATATTTAGAAATTAGAGCAATAGGGAATTGGTGAGATTTCAAAATCAGGTGTTTTGAACATTCCCTGAACAGACACATTAAGTCCACGTAATAATCACAACTATTTGAGGGCTTTAAGATCTAGCCAGACAAATTAAAGTGGCAATAATATGGTATGGACAGATCTTGATCCCCTGGAGTAATCTTGATTGGTACCACAAAATTATTTTGCCTGTTCAGAAAATACTCAAGACATCTGATATTGAAATATCATCAATTTCCCATTACTCCAGCAGCTTTAAAATGAAAATATTTGAGGAGAACACTTTCTTCCAACAGCCTAAGTGATGCTAACATGTAAACAAATGGTCTTATAAGAAATGGTTGGGGTGCTTGGACCTGTGAAAGATAGGAGAATTTTAATTTGGATTATCGGTATCTACAATGGATGTGAGACCCAGGGGATTACTGCTGTTTAGTGGAACATTTCTGCCCAAAGATTTGACAAGTGAAGAGTTAACCCTTTAATGCCTAGTGTTCCATTTTTGGAACACTCATAACAATGGAACATAATAAATTTTTTCTCTTCAAATTCTTGTTCTTTGAACAAAGTCTTTGTAAATAGGGAGGGATGGAGGGGTTGAAGCGGGGGCAGGGGAAGGGGGAAAAATAAGAACCAAGAGAGTATGTAAAGGTGCATATCTCCAATGATGAATGTATTGTACACCTAAAATGTACCAATAAAAGGATATACAAAAAAATTCTTGTTCCTTGAATTTTTCTAGGCAACATACATGAATTTCATGCAAAAATTTAAAAAATTGCAATATTGGGATAAATGAGTTAATAGGGGGTTTTCTGAATAGTCTTGTCATATTTCTTTTTTTTTTTTTTTTTTTACTGTCCTTCCAAATACTGGAAAATCTAGAAAATGTAAGTTTTCCCTTGCAAGTTGCCATAATCTCACCTTTCCCCTTTTCCCATCAATACCCATCCCCTATCTCCCCTAGGATCACACCAGAGGCCACAGCTGTGGACTTCTGGTTTCCCCACTGTAAAGTAGCTTGCAGAAGACGTGCCTCGTGGGGCTGTGAGAATGCTGGTTTCAAGGGCCATTTTACAGTGTTGCATTCTGTGACAGCATGATCCATGGGCTGCTCTTTGGAAGACAATATAGTAAAAAGAATTGGCCCCTGCTGGTGCTTAAAAGGTACTGGAAGAAGTGTGTTAATTTATTGCTAATATACACTGTGTGAAAAATGTCTTTTGTTCTCACTTTACCTTTTGATGCTTGGGGGGTAGTGGTCATGATTAGTGGTCACATTTTGGTCACAACTCAAACCTTGTACTGTTGACTGAGAGGTAGGGGAAAGAAATCCTTTGTTCTGAGCTTGTGGGGAAGCTCCTCAAGGAGCTGTTCTCTAGAGGCCAGGGGGCATCTTGTCACACTATTGTTAGGGGCATTTGTTTCCCGGCCCCAGAGCCCCTGTACTTGTACTTGAATTTTTTGTCTGTCTACCTGATGCAGCACTAATGGGCTTCCGAAGCCTTCTGGGGTGTATCAGGTCTGCTGGCGACAGGCAGAGAGGAAACAGGCGCAGGGTCCCTGAGACTTCCCTTCAGGGATCTGGAAACAGAGAAAAATAGTCCTTTGGAAAGGCTCCCAATAAATAGTCTTTGGATTGAAGACTTGTGGACTCAGAATGACCAGATGGGAACAATATTTAAGGGAGACGCAAGAAGGCCTCTGTGAGTTCAGCGAGTTGATTTCCTTCTTCACTGGGGTATTTTAAAAAGCTGCTTAAGGATATTAAGACTAAGAGAAATGAGCAGACGCAAAAGGGAAATCAGCTCACCAGGTTTTACTGTGAGATGCGACTGCTTTCTGCAGTTTGGTCTCAAGGGCCCAGTCACCAATTGCTGTCTTTGGTAACTGGTAGTACCAACTCCTAACCGTCCGTCATTTCCAGGAAGCCAGTAGACCCCCTGGGAATAGTGCTTGGTTGCAGTTGGAATAAGTTTCAGTGATTAACTAATTTAATTAATATATTTGGTGTTTCAACTGCCTTTAATATAGTCTGCCCTTATGAAACTCATATGAATGAAGGTAAATATTTATTGGAAATAGCCTAGAATTGCCTCCCTGGCCAACTTGGAGGAGGGGAAATGATAATAGCCTAGATCTAACAACCTATTACTGCTCTGTAGGGAATTTCTAAAATATATGCTACATTTTCCCTAAGAAAAATTTAAGTACATTTTTCTTCATCCTGTTTCCTCACTGTTCTCTCCCTGCCCTCCTCTTCCCCTCTTCCCCTCTTCCAATTCATCTAAGTCTGTTGGAAATGGAGTAGCCCAACCCATATCTGCAAAAAGGGCAGGTGGATGGACGGATCCACCTTGAGCAAGGCAATGGGGGAGAAGCTGGGTTCCCCACAGGGCCAGGAAGTTCATTCCATGGCACTAAGTGTCCTTTCCCCTGGCTGGGCTGCCTGCCCGCCTGAGAGCAACCCACTTTTGATTCAGTAATGTTATGTGCTCTCCCTGGCTCGGCAGAAAGGTCACCCACTCAGCTTTCTGGGCCACGAAGAGAAATGAGTCAGGATCTCCTCGAGAGGGAGGCTCTTGGCTGTTCATCATTTGGGGCAGCTCCTCACTGGCCCGGCATTTTCTAAAATGAAGGTGTGGCTGTTAGCCTGGGGCAAGGGAAGAAAGCTGTGTGTTGAGGAGAGGTATGGGTGGAATGAGAATTTAGGGAGAAGGATGATGCAATAAAAATAAAAATAAACACGGAATGAACACCACAATTAGACCTGTTATTTTTATTTGTGTTGTACAAAAGGAATCACAGTGAAAACCCTTCTCCAGTAATAGAAATATTATTGTTAGTGCTGGGAGCAATATATTTATTTTGCTGTGTTACACTTAATGAGAAGTTTAAATGATCTTTGAATGTTAAGTTTTAGCCAGGCTAAGGTAGCCCCAGTTGTATAAGCTTATTTTCTTCTTGTTCCCCTTCCTCCCCATATAACCAAAACTGGTCCAGATCTACTGACAGTTTAGGTATGACATTAGTCAGAAACCTCATAGAGAAAGTCATTGTAGTGGCAAGGAGTATTAGAGCTGTGAGCTAGGATACTCATGTTTGCCTCTAAACTTACATAAACACACACACACACACACACACACACACACACACACACACCCTTGTTAAATTGAAACCTGATAACAGACCCAGAATAATCTTCATGGATAAATCTATTGAACTATCTTTAACATCAGTGTCACTCACTTGTCCCCACTGCTGCCATCTCTACCCTTGCTGTCCCTACTGTTGCCTTCTGCATCCTTGGAAGAGCAATCTGTATTTAGAAACCATTTAGTTTATACAGATTATATATATAACCACTATTTCTGTGCCTCTTATAATTGTGGACACAGCACTCAGAAAGGAGTTTTTAAAGCTTTATCAAAGGAAAGGAAGACACAAAAAGAAGATGATGAAACAGCTTGGCAATGATAAATTGGGCTGGTAGAAAATTCTTTGTTTTATGTTCCCATTTTTATCCCATGATACACATGGGATGTGTGGCTAATTATAATTACTCTCAAGCTCACAGCAATGAATGGAATAGAATGTTTGAAGCCTTGGCCCTCGCTACCCTTAGCAACCACATTTTAATGGGGATCCAGTATAGAGCATTTAACAAGTATGGCCAGGACTAGGCCATGAAATGTGCTGGTGGGATTTGGGCCACCAAAATATTACTGTGGGGGAAAATTAGATGCTGAGCCAGGACACTTGGTCAGCCATGGCTCTGTTTCTCTCTGGGATGCAGAGTTGGTCATACCAACCTCACTGGAACTTGGATTCCTCATCTGTAAATGCAACTGGTGTCTATTTAAAGAGCTACTAAATACTTCCAATTGGAAAATTGTAGGATTTTGGAATAGAATAACGTTTTCATTGACTTCATTTTTCTTCTGAGAAGATGTACCTAAAAGTTAAGTATGACAATTCAGTTGAAGCACTGGATGGTCTTTTTCTGGGGGATAGCTATGATGTCAGGGAGATGAGCTCATCGGTGGGTTTAACCTTTTGTAGGTCATGAGTGCCTCTGAGAATCTGATGAGAACTCTAGATTGCTGTTCAGTGAAATACACATATTCCTTTTTATGTTCTCTTTGTGTGCAGGGATGGTAGGTTTCCAGGGGGTCTCTGAGTTTTCAGCCTCCATGGGCTGTGATGGAGAAGGGAGAAGGGGTGGGGATGAACCCTAATGGCATCTCTCAACAGTGACTGCTAACACATTCCCTGGACACAAGCCCTCCCACATTGAAAGAGGAAGGAGAGGAACAGAAGTGAGGGGAAATCCTTCTTTGAGATCAGTAGTAGCCAATTACCTTTTTTCCTCTAAATTAAAAAAGCCTCACACTCGCCCCTTCAGAGGAAGGTATCAAATATAGCTGATAATGGAAACTCTTTGGAATAGCACATTTGACAGTCTCTTCTATCAAATTGGAAGGATGGGCTCTTAACCAATGAGTTAATTTGAATCTCTGAAAAATGGTCATTTCATTATCTTCCTTAATGGAGTATACATCAAATTTAGTGTGTCTCCCAGACACCAGACTAGATTTAGCCAGATGATGGGAATTTTCCAACCTTCTAATAATTCTTGTGCATTTTGAGCAGTTAAAATGCCTAAAGGGGGCATCATCCTGGTGGGAGAAGAGCAGTTGGTTAAGTGATCTTGCCGTCAGCTTTGTATCTGGATGGCAATGATTCTTCTCTCTTCACATTATCTACTCAACTCCTTAAAATTCATGTCTGGGGAGAGAAGTATTTTTTTTCTTGCTGCTTTCAAGTTATTTATTGGCAAAGTCTCTCATTTATGGGGTTCATCTTAGTTTTAAGTTCATCCAGAAGGACAAGCCAAGACAAGGGTTCAAGTAAAAATAGTTCCTTTGAGTACTAAAAAAATACTGATGAAGAGTAGGGAAATAAGACAGGAAAGGGAAGGTAGAAAATAAAAGATGGATAATCAAGAAAATTACCACTGAGGTTGAGTGAAACTTGATTTCACTGGGAAATTCTGGGAGACAGTGTAAAATGCATGCTTCAGAGCTCTTCAACATGCAGGTGAAAGAGCTGGGGTGTTTACCAACTCCTCAGTACTTTTGGAGGAAGTCCTCCTCCAAATAGTGTTAATTCCCTGGCATTTCTGGCTTGCCAAACCGGCAAGGTAAATCTGACTTCAGTGGGTGAAGATATCTCTCAGACAAAGAAATGCGAGTGCTGGCATCTGAAAGTGGAGAGAGTAAGAGGATTTAGTTTCCTCTGAATGAAACGTTAAACTTTGGAGGGACTGCTATGGTTTTCATGTGTCTCCCAAAGTTCGTATGTTGGAAGCATAATTCCCATTGCAGCAGTATTGAGAGATGGGATCTGCAAGAGGTGATTAGGCAAAATCGTCATGATGGATTAATATCATTGCTATGGAAGTAGGCTTGTTATAAGAGGGAATTTGGCCCCTTTTTCCCCCTTCACACATACTCTCTTGCCCTTCAACTTTCCACCGTGGGATAATGTAACAAGAAGGCCCTTGCCACATACAGGCACCTGGATCTTGGCCTTCCCAGCTTCCAGAACGGTAAGAAGTAAATCTCTGTTCTTTATCAGTCTCCCAGTTTGTGGTATTCTGTTATAGCAGCACAAAAGAGACTAAGATAGGAACCTTAAACATTATAAAGTCCAGAGCTCTCTATTCCTCCTTCTTCTCCTCATTTTATAATTAAAGTAACTGTGGCCAGACAGGTAAAGTCTCACTCTTGGCTAGGCTGCAACAACCACTTAATTTTCCCACCTTTTCATATTAGATTCTTTGTTATCCATAAGCCAGAGAACATTTAAAATAAAGTTTGTTACTTGGTTGAATTTTCATGACCATTAGAAAATACTTTTTCTATTAATATGTGACTATTAAGATAATATAATTGTTAAAATTAAGAAATAATTTATATGACAAAGTGAGATAGCCATGGATATTCCTTTCTCAGCACATATGCCTCTTGGGCCTTTGACAATTTTCCTACATCTGTGAACAGGACAGTTCTCAGTTCTGTGTTCTTTTCCTATGTTCTTTGGATTTTTTCTGAGGTCTACTGCTTAAAGTCTGTCCATTTGACTACTAAGTTCAAAACACCACGAGATATTGCCATCTTCTTGCAACACTCCTAGTGCTTTCTAAAAATGCGATGAGGAAAGAATTTGCAAAACCTAATAGTGTCATGGGTGAGCTGATGGACCCCAAGGTAGAGCAGGTAGAGCTACAAGATATGAGGATATTTAGGAAAATCTTAGGGAAGAAGAAAGCTCAGCTTCAGAAAGAGGTCTGAAGTAGAGCACTTGGCCAGTATTTCCCTCTCTTTGTACTTTCTGCAATCTGAGCTTTGTAGACTGCTTTTCACACATTTCTGAAGGGGGAAATCTTAGGGGTTTTCAGGGTCTCTCTTAGTTACTTTTCTCATTGCTGAGACAAAATACCTGACACCCACAGGTTAAAAGTGGAAAGTTTATTTCAGCTCACAGTCTGTACATGTTTCAGTCCCTAGCTGGCCAGCTCCAAGGCAGGGTAGCATCTCAGATGGACATTGCAGAGGAGAAATGGTCCATGGCAGAGCAGGCAGGAAGCAGCAGCAAGCAGCAAGCCTCCCTTTCCCTTTTATCCTATCCAGATTACAAGCCTTTTGGGTGGTACCATCCATGCCAGAATGAGTCTTCCCATTATCTACACTCAGAACTATGAAAAACCAATCAGTGGACTAATCCAGTGCCACACAACCTTAATCCTAGTGTCCACATCCTAGATCCAGCCACCTTCTAAATACCCTACCTATGAGCATATGACGCTGTAGAGGACACCTAGATACAAGCCATATCACTCTGCCCCTACTCCCCAAAAGACTCATGTACATCATTTTATGCAAAAGGCATTTAGTCCATCTCTAAGAGTTGCTAAAGTCCTAAAAATTTCAGCATTGGGCTGGGGATTTAGCTCAGTGGTTTCGCTGCCTGCTACGCAAGCGTAAGGACCTGAGTTCGATCCCCGGTACCAAAAAAAATAATAATAATAATAAATAAAAATTTCAGCATTGCTGAAAAATCCAAGACCAAAGTCTCCTCTGAGATTTAAGGCAAACTCTTAGGTACAAGCCCCTGTACAAATGAGAAAAATTAAACACTTCCAAAATACGATGGCACAAGATAGACATTTCTATTCCAAAAGGTACAAATAGGGGATGAGAAAGGAAAGGGACCAAAGCAAGTCCAAAATCCAGCAGGGCAAATATTAAATCCCATAGTTCTATGTCCAGCACCCAGGGAAATCTGTGGTGAGATGCTCACTCCAAAGGGCTTGGGTGGCTCTGCCCCTATGGTACTTCCAGTAGTTGTAGCTCTCATGGCTTCTCTCTTGGGCTGGCTTTGGTCACTCCTTGTGACTTTTCTCAGATGATCCATGTTCCTGGCATCTCCAATCTTCTGAGGTCTCCACTGAACCTTTCATTTTACACCCACAGCTTTACATACTGCCCTCTCAGGGGCACACTGCCTGGACTTCCAGGCTTTCTTCTGAAATCTAGGTGGAAGCCTTTCTGACCTCACAATTCTTGCATTCTGCATGCACCTAAAATCAGCACCATGTGGATGACACCAAGGTCTGCCACCAGCTGGAGCAGTAGCAAGGCTTTCTTCTCTCTTGGCTATAGGGGTCGAGTGCCTGGATTGATGAGTGCTACAAACCCTATCTCGAGGATCAAATTCCCTGGGATGCTGCCATTCTGGAACATGGTGCTCTGGGGCTCTTTTCTCAAAGCAAAGTCTTTCACCTTTGCAGCTTTGAGACTGCAAAGGATGGGGTACTGCTGGTAATGCCCTCAGGCCTTCTTTTCTTTTGTTCTCTTCCAAAATGCTTGGTGTTTTATTGGTAATCTTTTCAGCAACCTAGTTCTCCTCTGTTCTGTCTTTGCAGGCTGTAACTTTAATAGAGCTTTCTCTCTGGCAAAACTCAAAACGTTTAAAATCATTCTGCTGGGCCCTTTGCTCTTGATTCCCAACATAGATCTTGCTAAAATCCCCCACCAGTAGCCATGATACTGTCTAAACATTGGATTGCCTTGAAATTTCTTTCACCAGGTTAATTAGTCTGTCACACTTTAATCTCAGTCTCAGGCAAAGTCTCTAGACATGAGCAAAATGCAGACAAATTTCCTGCCAAAGTCTAACACACATGGTCTGGAGTCTAACAGTCAGTGCAGTTCTTGTTCCTAAGTGAAACTTCCTGAGCCTTGTCTTTATTGGATGTATTTTTATCAGCATTCTGGTCTTCTGACCTGTGATCAGAATCTCCCATCGAGTTTAGCTTACAGCGTTCCAGGACTGCTTCTTTAACCAGCATCTTCAAAACTTTCCAAACTCTTTGCATAAGCCAGTTCCAAAAGGTTGTGAGCCACATGGTCAGGTATAGTCACAGTAACTTCTCTGGTATCAAAATCTTAGTTACTTTTCTTGTTGCTGAGTCAAAATACATGTCACCCACAAGTTAACGGAAGAAAAGTTCATTTCAGTTACAGTTTGTACAGGTTTCAGTCCATAGTTGCCTGGCTCTGAGGCAGGATGACATGACAGAGGGGAATTGCAGAGCAGAAACAGTTCTTAGCAGAGCAGGCAGGAGGCAGTAGCAAGCAGCAAGCCTTCCTTTCTCTTTAATCCCATCCACATTACAAGCCTTTTGAGTGGTGCCATCCATGCCCAAGGTGTCTTCCCATTATCCACATCCAGAACTATAAAAAATAATCAGTGTTGTGTTCATTTGCATCTCTCCAATGACCAGTGATGTTGAACATTTTTTTATATATTTATTTGCTATTTTTACTTCTTTGTCTGAAAAATCTCAGTTCATTTCAGATGCCCATTTTTGGATTGGGTCTTTAAATTTGGGAGGTCTGATTTTTTTAAGTTCTTTATATATTCTAGATAGTAGACCTTTGCCTAAGGAACAGCTGGTAAAAATTTTTTTCCCACATTGTGCGTTGTCTCTTCACACTGTTGGTGGTTTCTCTTGCTGTGCAGAAGCTTTTTTTTGGTACTGGGGATCAAACTCAGGTCCTTGTGCTTGCGCAGCAGGCAGAGAAATGACTGAGCTAAATCCCCGGCTCATGCAGAAGCTTTTTAATAAGAAGAGATCCCACTTGTTGATTGTTTGTGCTAGTTCATGTGCTACTGAGGTTTTTATTCATGAAATCTTTTCCTACACCAATGTCTTCAAGAGTTCTACCTTCCAGCTGGTTTAATGTTTCTGTTTTAATATTTAGATCTTTAATCCATTTTGATTTTAGTTTAGTGCATGGTGAGAGATATAGTTCTAGTTTTAATCTTTGGCAAGTTGAAACCCAATTTTTCCAGCATCATTTATTAAAGAGGCTATCTTTCCTCCAGTGAGGGTGTTTGGCTCCTTTGTCAATGATGAGGTGGCTGAGTGTGTCTGGAGTTGTTTCTGCATCTTCTAATTGGTTCCACTAATCCTTGGGTTTGTTTCTTTGCCAGTACCATGCTGTTTTCATCACAGTGGCTGTGTAGTGTAGTTTCAAGTAGGGGATTGTGATACCCTCCCTCTACCTTGTCTTTATTGCCTAGAATTGTTTTGCTCTTCTAGGTCTCTTCTGGTTCCAAGTGAATTTTTGGATTGTTTTCTCAAGGTCTGTGAAGTATGCTGTTGGGATTTCAATTGGAATTGCATTGAATCTATAGAGCAGTTTTGGAAGTATGGCCATTTTCACTATATTGGTTCTTCCTACCCAGGAGCAAGGGATGTCTTACCATTTTCTGATATCCTCTTTGATCTCTTTTTTCAGAGTGCTATAGTTTTCAGAGTAGAGGTCTTTGATTTCTTTCTTTAGGTAGATTCCTAGGTATTTCTTTTTTTTTTTTTTTGGTACCAGGGATTGAACTTGGGTCCTTGTGCTTGCGCAGCAGGCACCTAGGTATTTCACTTTTTGGAATGCTATTGTGAAGGAAGTTGTTTCTCCAGTTCCTTTTTCAGTGAGTTTGTTGTTTGTGTATAGGAAAGCTATTGATATTTGTGTGTCGACCTTGTATCCAGCTACTCTACTCAATTTGGTTAATAAGTCTAAAAGATTTTTGGTGGAGTTCTTGGGGCCTTCTATATAGGGTATCACACTGAGATTACACCTCACCCCAGAAAGAATGACTGCTATCATGATATCAACCAATAACAAATGCTGGTGGGGCTGTGGGGGAAAAAGGAACCCTTCTCCACTGTTAGTGGGAGTGTAGACAGGTGTAACCACTGTGGAAATCAGTATGGAGATACCTCAAAGAACTGGGATTAGAGGTCCCATTTGACCCAGCTATCCCCCTGCTGGGTTTCTTCCCAAAGAATTAAAAGAATCATACCACAGTGATATATGTGCACCCATGTTCATAGCAGCACAATTTGTAATAGCTGAAACTTGCAAACAGCCCAATTGCCTATCAACTGGAGATTGGATAAAGAAAATGTGTGTGTAGGGAAAGGTGGAGGGGGTGAAGGGCGCACAGGTAATGGGGAAAAAAATAAGAACTAAGATATATCACGTACAGGTACAAGCACCCAATGATAAATGTAAACATATTGTATACCTAAAATGTACCAATAAAAGAATTAAAAAGAAAAAATGTGTGTGTTTTTTAAATAAAATGGAATACTACTCAGCCATAAAGAACGAGAAATTAGAGAGATTTATAGCTAAATGGATGTACATTGAGGCCATACTCTTAAGTGAAATAAATAGGACACACATGTGTAAATACCAAATAGTTTCTCTGGTGTGAGAAACTGAAAGTGTAAGTAAGGACTAAAAGGTATAATAGATAATGTGAAATAGGAAGAAAAGTTGCAAAGGTGAAGGGAAAGTGGTAGCATTAGGGGAAAGGAAAGAAGGGAATGGAACTAACATGAGAAAAGCAAAAAATGGAAACAAAGTCTTTGTAAGTAGAGAGAGGTGGAGGGGTTGAAAGGAGAGCAGGGGAATGGGGAAAAATAAGAACCAAGAGAGACTATGTAAAGGTGCAAATCTCCAATGATGAATGTCATTATATTGTATACCTAAAATGTACCAATAAAATTAATTTAAAAAAATCAATCAGTAGACTAATTCAGTACCACACACCCTTAATCCCATTATTACACATCCTAGGTTCAGCCATCTCCAAAAATCCCCCATGAACACATGAGGCTTTGGGGGGGACATCTAGATGCAAGCCATAAGGGTCTCTGCTATGTTCTACTTTTCCTCATTTACTCTAATCTTCTTGTCTTCCTCACCTATTTTCCTTACTCATGAAGGATTTCATTCTGGGTCAGAGGTCAAAAGTTTTGGAGTGGAAGCAAAGGGAATCTCATAATTTTATAAAAGTATTCAGTTTGACCTCTCACTGTTGAGTAGTTTTTGACATCTTTGTACCCAGTTCTCATGGTTAGATTTTCCACCTGAAACTCGTTAGGAAGAATTCTTCTGCAGCATCCCTTTCCTTTTGTTTAAATTGTGGGTTAATATATGTATATACCACAAAGTGTATAAATTTTAGCTCAGTGAATTTTAACACAATGAACATACCTATGTATCTAGTATCTAGTACCAAGAAACTTATTTCATATTTCCCCAAGCATTACCACCTCAAAAGAAAAGACAAGCAGCCAGGCACGGTGGCACACGCTGTAATCCCAGCTACTTGGGAGCTGAGGCAGGAGGATCCCAAGTTTGAGACCAGCCTATTGCTACACAGTGAGTTTGAGGTCAACCTGGGCAGCATAGTGAAACCTTGTCTCAACAAAACAAAACACATGAAATAAACAGTAAAGATAAGCCTTTGTCACAGACCAGTTTTGGATATTTTTGAACTTTATATAAATGGAATCAAACAGCATGTATTTTTTTGTGTTGGGATTCTTTTGTTCCATGTTAGGTCTATGAGGTGCATCCATGGTGTTGTGCACAGCAATCTTATTTCTTTTCTCATTTCTGTACAGTATTTGACTTTTTAATCAACTACAATTTCTCTATCAATTTAAGTTATTTGTAGCATCTTTTTAGTTCTGAATTTCAGAAGGTTCTTGAGATGGGATCATAATTATATTTAGGCATTTATGCCTAAAAACGTTTATCAACAAATTGACAATGACCAATCAAATCTATTTACTTGGGTAGTATATGGAGCTTATTATGTGTCAAACATTGAACTCATTTGCCTTTCATACCAATGCTATGAGGTAGGTCAGTATTATTATTCCTATTAAACAAATGCAGAAGCTTAGGCACAAATTGGTGTGAGATACTTGCTTATTTGCTAATATGCAGAAGAGGACGTTCTGGCCAACAGGACTGGCTTAAATCATGTTCTCTACTAGTGCCTTGTATATATTTCAATTACAGCATGCACGACACCATATTACAGTAATATGTCTTTACTCTGTCCCTCTCGACTATGAGCCTAAGTGTAGCATCTATGTCTTCTTTCAACAGTGTTCAGTGAATGAGCCAGGGGCTGCACTGAAGTAAACGCTTGTGTAAAGAGTGAGTTAGTGTGGGGCAATGAGATCACAGACACCTTTCTTAAAACACCTGAGACTTCCTTTCATTTTCTTGGTGAAAACTGGGAGAGAAGGATGTGTAAGGAAACAGGGAGGAGAGGAGAAAAGGGAAATAGGAAGAGGTTTTATTGCCCATTGCTCCTGTGTTGACTATGCAAGCTCTCAGAACAGTTTATTTTTTCTTTAAGTAGGAACTCAGGACTCAGCTTGCCAGGCAGGCATGGCACCACTGAGCTACATCCCCTGCCCTCTCTGAACAGTTTTATGACTGAAGAGCCTAGAGCTGTGATGTCCAATAAAAATACATTAGCCCATGTGTAAGTTTACATTTTCTAGTAGGCACATATTATTTTATTTTACTTTATTTTATTTTATTTTTTCCCCATTAACTTTATTGGTACATTTTAGATATAAAATACAGTTACATTCATCATTTGGATCTTGTACCATTACATGAGTCTCTTGGTTCTTATTTTTTCCCCTTCCCCTGCCCTCCCTTCACCCCCTCTACCCTTCCCTATTTGCAAAGACCTTGTTTCCATTTTTTTTCCTCTTCTCATATTTTTTCCTTTCCTTTATTTCCCTTCCCCTATCCCTCACAATTCCCCTGCTCTTTTAGACCTTTTCTTCCTGTTACACAATATCAGTTATACATTTTTTAAATTACAATATTAAGATCTAGGAGACATTACCACAGATTTTACAGAATTTAAAAGGATATAGAAAGCATATTACAAAAATCTTTTTTGAAATAAATCTGACAACTTCTAAGAAGTACCTTGGAAGACACATTAATGAAACTAACTCTGGAGGAAATATAAAATTTGAATAGCACCTATTAAAGAAAGTATATTCCTAGCTTGAAAACCTACCTATATGACAACAGCAGGCTCAAAAACATTTTAACTGGTAAATTATATCAAACAATTAAAGCAGAAAAAAGAAGGAACACTTCTCCCCTCATTTTAGGAAATCAGCATTGTGCTAATTCTAAAACCGGATAAAGATAATAGAAGGAAAAAGTATGAACATAGAAATTTGTTTAACAAAACAAACTATTGGAAGTCAGATCTGGCAGGATGTAGAAAGCGGTTTTGTTATAGGGATGGCAGTGTTGGTTCAGGATTGGAAGATCCACCCCCAAAAGTCATCATTTAAACAGAGGAAAGGAAAAAGCCATATGATCCTGTCACTAGTTGGAGAAAAAGTATTGGACTAAATTCTACAGCTGTTCATGGTAAAAGCTATCAGGAGCCTAGAAGTAGAAAAAAAACTTCTCAATGGATTAAAGACATGTACTCCATACTTCCAGCAAGAATGCCTTATATAAATGGAGAAGATACAATGCTTTCTCCTTAAGGTGGGGAACAAGGGCAGATATGCTTACTCTTTATCTGTCCATTAAACTTTGTAACATAGGCCTAAACCAAAATAGTCTGGCAATAAAATGACACAACTAGGATAGGATTGGCACGGCAGAAGCAAAATCTTTGTATGTAGATGAAATGATCATCTACAGAGAAAATACTAAGAAATCTCTAGGAGTCCCTAGAACTTGTACTTGAATTTAGCAGGATTAGAAAACACAAGGTATATATAAAAATTCAGGTCTGTGTATACTTGCTATAAATAAAGAATTGGATATTGAAATTTAAAAGCTATGTAGGAGTACAAAGGACCTAGAAAAGTTAAAACAAAACAAAACAAAACAAAAACAGTGTTGGAAGACGTTTAGTACCTAATTTTAAGACTTCTTCTAAAGCTACAGTACTCAAGGCAGTGTTGGTGTAAGGAAAGACATATAGATCATTGGAATAAAACAGAGAATCTAGCAATAGAACCACACATATATGGTCCACTGAGTTTTGAAAGATTATTTAACATTAGCATTTTATAGAATATAAACTCAATTCAAGAGCCGAGGAAGAGATATTATTTTCAGCAAAGGACACTAGAACACCTGGTATCCGTATATAAAAAATTAACCTCAACCCTTTTTTTTCACACATGAAAATAACTTGAAGGGATCTATGAACCTAAATAAGAAAGCCTAAAAGTATAAAACTTTAAGAAGAAATTATAAGAGAAAATATTTATGAATTCAGGGTAGGCAAGAACTACCTAGGATACAAAAAACATGATGTATAAAAGAAAAAAATTGATAAATGAGATTCCATCAAAATTTAGAACTTTAAATGACATCATTAAAATGAAAAGTAGTCCTTAAACAGACCATATTTACAATGCATATAACCTATGACCAGAATATATAAAGAATTCTTAGAGCTCATTAATAGACAACCCAATTAAAAAGTAGACATAAGAAGATGATAAATAGCCAGTATAGCACAAGGAATGATGTGCAACTCTAGAATCAGAAAAATACTAATCAGTACAATAATAAGATTGAATTATACACTCATTAGGGAGATGAAGTTCAAAGTTTTAAAAGCCTTGTCATGACTTTTTCCTTTTGTTGGATTCTCCTCCTTTGCGTTTAATTTGTCACGCCCAATGGATTCATTCTGCTGGGTTTCCTGGGGTTGTGATCCTCATTGTCTTTTCCTAGGGTATTGTCTAAAATTTTTTGGAGTGCTGGTTTGGTATTCATGAGGTTCCTGAGTTATAAAGGTTCCTATTAATCATGAAAGTATGTTATTTCTCCATCAATTTTGAAAGATAGTTTTGCAGAGTACATCAATCTGGGTTGGAGGCTGTTTTCCTTTAGGGCTTGAAATACATCACTCCAAGCTCTTCTTGCCTTGAGGGTTTGCATTGAGAAATCTGCTGTGATTCTGATGGGCTTTCCTTTGCATGTGATTTGTTTCTTTTCTCTCACTGCTTGTAGAATTTTGTTCTTCTGTTGGATTGCTGGAATCCTAACTATTATATGCCTATGTGTAGATTTTTTTGATTAAGGCTAGCTGGAGTCCTATATGCCTCACTTATCTCTATGTCAAGTTCTTTTCCCCTCTTTGGAAACTTTTCTGTCATCACTTCTGTGAACAGTATTTTATGTCATCTGTACTCTTTCCTCTTTCTTCATTGACTCCAATCAGTCTTATGTTATTCTTCTTTTTTTTTAAATTAAATTCTTTTATTGGTACATTTTAGGTATACAACATAATTACATTTCTCATTGGGAATTGTACCTTTACATGATGCATCTTGGTTCTTATTTTTTCCCCATTCCTAGCCCTCCCTTCACCCCCTCCACCCTTCCCTATTTACAAAGACTTTATTTCCGTTTTTTCCATTTCTCATCATTTTTCCTTTCCCTCCTTTCCCTTTCCCTGCCCCTCCTACTACCCCTACCCCTTTGGACCTTTTCTTCCTATTTTACATTATCGATTATTCATTCTAATAATTGGTACATTTTATGTATACAATATAATGACATTCATCATTGGAAATTTGTACCTTTACATAGTCTCTCTTGGTTCTTATTTTTCACCCTTGCCCAGCCCTCCCTTCAAAAACCCATCCATTCCTCCCTATTTACAAAGATTTTGTTCCTATTTTTCCATTTTCTCATATTAAACCCATTCCCTTCTATCCTTTCCCCTAGCCCTCCCACTTCCTTCCCCTTTGCCCCTTTTCTTCCTATTTCACATTACCTATTATACATTTAGTCCTTATTTACACTTTTAGTTTCTCACACCACAGAAACTATTCGGTATTTATTCATGTGTGTCCTACTTATTTCCCTTAAGAGTATCACCTCAATGTGCATCCACTTAGCTATAAATGTCTCTAATTTCTCATTTTTTATGGCTGAGTAGTACTCCATTTTATAAAAAGACCACATTTTCTTTATCCAGTCTCCAGTTGATGGGCATTTGGGCCATTTCCAAGTTTTACCTATTACAAACTGTGCTGCTATGAACCTGGGCACACATATATCACTGTGGTATGATTCTTTTAATTCTTTGGGGAAGATCCCAAGCAGTGGAATAGTGGGGTCAAATGGAACTTCCAGTCCTAGTTCTTTGAGGTATCTCCATACTGATTTCCACAGTGGTTGCACCAGTCTACACTCCCACCAGCAGTGGAGCAGGGTTCCTCTTTCCCCACAGCCCCACCAGCATTTCTTATTGGTTGATTTCATGATAGCAGCCATTCTTTCTGGAGTGAAGTGGAATCTCAGTGTTGTTTTCATTTGCATCTCTTGAATGACCAGTGATGCTGAACATTTTTTCATGTATTTATTTGCTATTTCTACTTCTTTGTCTGAGACATGTCTGTTCATTTCAGATGCTCATTTTTGGATTGGGTCTTTAAATTTGGGAGGTCTGATCTTTTTAAGTTCTTTATAGATTCGAGATAGTAGACCTTTGAGGAAAAGCAGGTGAAGATTTTTTCCCACATTGTGGGTTGTCTCTTCACACTGCTGGTAGTTTCTCTTGCACTGCAGCAGCTTTTTAATAAGAAGAGATCCCACTTGTTGATTGTTTGTGCTAGTTCATGGGCAACTGAGGTTTTGTTCATAAAATCTTTTCCTACACCGATGTCTTCAAGAGTTCAACCTAACCTCTGTTCCAACTGGTTCAGAGTTTCTATTTTAATATTTAGATTTTAATCCATTTTGATTTTAGTTTAGTGCATGGTGAGAGATATAGGTCTAGTTTTAATCTTTGGCAAGTTGAAGCCCAACTTTTCCAACACCATTTATTAAGGAGGCTATCTTTCCTCCAGTGAGGGTGTTTGGCTCCTTTGTCAAAGATGAGATGGCTGAGTGTGTCTGGCGTTGTTTCTGCATCTTCTAATCTGTCCCACTGGTCCTCAATTCTGTTTCTTTGCCAGTACCATGCTGTTTTTATCACAGTAACTTTGTAGTAGAGTAGCAGGTTGGGGATTGTGATACCCCCAGCCATGTCTCTGTTGCCTTGAATTGCTTTTGATATTCTGGGTCTCTTCTTGTTCCAAATGAATTTTTGGATTGTTTTCTCAAAGTCTGTGAAGTATGCTGCTGGGATCTCAATTGGAATTGCATGAAATCTATGTAGCAGTTTTGGAAGTATGGCCATTTTCACTATATTAATCCTTCCTACCCAGGAGCAGGGTATGTGTGTCCATTTTCTGATATCTTCTTCAATCTCTCTTTTCAGAGTGCCATAGTTTTCAGAGAAGAGGTCTTTGACTTCTTTCGTTAGGTTGATTCCTAGGTATTTCAGTTTTTTGGATGCTATTGTGAAAGGAATTATTTGCCCTATTTCTCTCTCAGTGAGTCTGTCATTCATGTAGATGAAAGCTATTGATTTTTGTGTGTTGACCTTGTAACCAGCTCCTTGACTGAATTTGGTTATTAAGTCTAGAAGACTTTTGGTGGAGTTCTTTGGGTCTTATACATAGAATATCATGTCATCTGCAAATAATGACAATTTGACTTCTTCATTACCTATCTTTATTCCTTTTATTTCTTTCTCTTGTCTAATTGCCATGGCTAATGTTTCCAGAACTATATTGAACAAGAGTGGTGATAGTGGACATCCTTGTCTTATTCCTGATTTTAGTGTGAAGGATTTCAGTTTTTGACCATTTAGTATGATATTGGCTGTTGGTTTTTCATAGATGGCTTCTATCAGTTTGAGGTAGAGACCATCTATTCCAATTTTTGGTAGGGTTTTTATCATAAATGCATGTTGGATTTTGTCAAATGCTTTTTCTGCGTCTATAGAGATAATCATATGGTTTTTGTTCTTGGCTCTATTGATATAGTGTATTACATTGATTGATTTTCCTATATTGAACCATCCCTGCATCCCTGGGATGAATCCCACTTGATCAGGGTGTATGAACTTCTTGATGATCTTCTACATTCTGTTTGCCAGTATCTTATTAAGGATTTTTCATTTATGTTCATTAGTGAGATTCACCTATAGTTCTCTTTTTCAGTTGGGTCTTTCTCTGCTTTGAGGATCAAGGTGATGCTTGCTTCCAGGAATGAATTTGGAAGTATCGCTTCCCTTTCAATTTCATTGAAGAGTTTAAACAGTATTGGCAGCAGTTCCTCTCTAAATGTCTGGTAGAATTCATCAGTGAAGCCATCAGGGCCCGGGCTTTTCTTAGTTGATAAGTTTTTAATTACCTTTTCAATTTCATTGGTTGATATTGGGTTGTTCAGAATTTTTAGGTCTTCTTCGTTCAACTTTGGTAATTCATATATATCTAGGAATCTGTCCATTTCTTCTGTGTTGTCCATCTTATTGGCATATAGGTTATGGAAGTAGGTATTGATGATCCACTGGATTTCTGCTGGGTCTGTTGTAATTTCACCCTTTTCATTCCTAATTGCATGCATTTGGGCCTTTTCTTTCCTTTTTCTGACAAGGTTGGCTAAAGGTTTGTCAATTTTGTTGATTCTTTCCAAGAACCATGTCTTGGCTTCATTGATGTTTTGTATCGTTCTCTTAGTCTCCATTGCATTGATTTCTCCTCTGATCTTTATAATTTCCTCCCTTTTATGAGCTTTGGGGATGTCCTGCTCTTCTTTTTCTAGAAGCTTGAGGTTCAGCATCAGGTTGTTTAATTGGACTCATTCTATTTTCCTAATATGTGTATTCACTGCTATGAATTTCCCTCGTAAGACTTCTTTCATTGTGTCCCATAGATTCTGATATGTTGTATTGTATTTCCTCTGTGACCCATTGGTTATTCAGAAGTGTGTTGTTGAATTTCTACGTGTTTATGAAATTTTTTGAGTTTCTTTTGCTATGGATCTCCAATTTCATCGCAGTGTGGTCTGATAACATACAGGGGATAACTTCAATTCCTTTGCACTTACTTAAACATGTTCTATGTGTGGGTATGTGGTCTATTTTTTGGAATGACCCATGTGCAGCTGAGAAGAATGTGTATTCTGATTTTGTGGGGTGGAACACTTTGTAAACTTCTGTTAAGTTCATTTGTTCAGGAGTTCGATTGAGTTCTAATATTTCATTACTTATTTTTAGTCTAGTTGATCTATCTATTTGTGACAGTGGGGTGTTGAGGTCCCCCACTACAAGTGTATTGGTGCATATATGACTTTTCATGTCCGTTAGTATTTGTTTTATATAGTTGGGTGCAGTAATGTTTGGTGCATGGATATTTATGATTGTCATCTCTTCCTCTTGGATTCTTCCCTTTACAAGGATGTAGTGTCCTTCTTTGTCTCTCTTAATCAGTGTTGGTTTGAAATCTACTTGATCTGCAAAGAGGATAGCTACTCCTGCTTTTTTTCGGGTTCCTGTCACATGCAGTATTGGATTCCCCCCTTTACCTTTCAGTCTGTGAGTTTCCTTTTGAATTAAGTGTGTTTCTTGTATGCAGCATATTGTTGGATTTTGCTTCTTGACCCATTCTGCCAGTCTGTTTCTTTTGATTGGTGTATTAAGACCATTAACATTGATGGTTATAACTGAAACATGTTGAGTCGTCATTGCTCTGACTTTTTCTTTTTGTTGGGTTCTCCCCCTTTACATTTAATTTCTTGTCATGCCAGATGGGTTCATTCTGCTTTGCTTCCTGGGGTTGTGATCCTCAATGTCTGTTCCTAGGCTATTGTGTAAAATTCTTTGGAGTGCTGGTTTGGTATTCACGAAGTTCCTAAGGTGCTCTTTGTCATGAAAGTATCTTATTTCTCCATCCATTTTGAAAGATAGTTTTGCAGGGTACATCAATCTGGGTTGGAGGCTGTTTTCTTTTAGGGCTTGGAATATGTCACTCCAAGCTCTTCTTGCCTTCATGGTTTGCACTGAGAAGTCTTCTGTGATTCTGATGGGCTTTCCTTTGTATGTGCATTGTTTTCTTTCTCTGACTGCTTGTAGAAGTTCTGTTGTGTTTCTGGAATCTTAACAATTTTATGCCTATGTGTAGATTTTTTTTGATCAAGGCTATTTGGAGTCCTATATGCCTCACTTATCTGTATGTTAAGTTCTTTTCCCCTGCTTGGGAAGTTTTCTGCCATTACTTCTGTGAAGAGTTTTTGAATGTCATCTGCACTTTCTCCTGTTTCTTCATTGACTCCAATCAGTCTTACGTTATTCTTATTTGCATCGGCCAACAGCTGCTGGATTGATTTCTCATGTTCCCTTATAATTTTGAAGCAATTTTTCTTTTCATCGTCCTTAATTGCAATCTTATCTTCTCTATCTGAAATTCTGTCCTCACACTGGCTCATTTTGCTGTGTAGACTTTCAATGGAGTTTTTCATCTCCTGGAAATCTATTTGCATCTATTTTATGGATTCCATTTGTTTCCTATGTTGTGATTCCATCATGTTCCTGAGCTCCTCTCTAGATTTATTAATCATGTCTTGCACTAGGAGCACAATTTCTCCTGTTATCTGAGAAATTATTTCTGGTTTCATTTTTTCCAGATCCCCTTTTGTTGCCAGTTCAGGGGGTCCAGGTGGTTGAGTATCAGATTGTTCCATCTCATTTCCCTTTGGGGTTGCTGTAGGTGATCTGGAAGTCTGGTTTTGAGACTTCTTTATGTGTTTTCTCATTTTGCCTGTGGTGGGGGGCTGTTAGCGCCTGCATGGATTACCTCCTCTGAGCTGGGAGAGGTGGGACAGGGGCCGGGAGCAGCGGTAGGGATGGTGACCCAAAAGCCCTTTCCTGGGGGCTGGGAGCATTGGGAGGGATGGTGGCCAGGAAGCCCCTTCCTCTGGACCAGGAGCAGTGGGATGGTGGCTCAGAAGCCCCTTCCTCTGGCTGGGAGCAGTGGGAGTGATGGTCGACCGGAAGCTCCTTCCTCTGGGCCAGGAGCAGCGAGACAGAAGGTGGCCCAAAAGCCCTATCCTCTGGGCTGGTAGCAGCAGGAGGGATGGTGACCAGGAAGCCCCTTCCTCTGGACCAGGAGCAGTGGGACGGTGGCTCAGAAGCCCCTACCTCTGGGCCAGGAGAAGCGGGACTCAGTACCTTGGTCTGGTGGTCTGGTGTCCTCTGTGTCTTTGTAGTGTGGAACCAGGTGGCTGCCTATCTGCAGCTGGGTGATTTGGCGTCTTCCACGCAACTCGATGTTATTCTTCTTTTCATCGTCTAGTAGCTGCTGGATTGATTTCTCGTGTTCCCTTACAATTTTAAAGCAATTTTTCTTTTCCTCCTCACTAATTGCAATCTTATCTTCTATATGTGAAATTCTATCCTCACATTGTTTCATTCTGCTGAGCAGACTTTCGAAGGAGTTTTTAATCTCATGGAAATCTGTTTGTATCTGTTTTATGGATTCCATTTATTTCCTATGTTGAGATTCCATCATGTTCCTCAGATCCTCTATTTTTTTTATCTGTGTCCTCTCTAGATTTATTAATCATGTCTTGCACCATGAGCAAAATCTTTGCTGTTATCTGAGTAATTATTTCTGATTTCAGTTTTCCCAGATCCTCTTTTGTTGCCAGTTCAGAGAGTCCAGGTGGTTGAGTATCAGATTGTTTCATCTTGTTTCCCTTTGGGGTTGCTGTCCGTGATCTGGAAGTCTGTTTTTGAGGCTTGTTTATGTGTTTTCTCATTTCCACGAGGGGGGGGTGTGCTTATGGTGCCCACACAGCTCACCTTTTCTGCCCTAGGAGCTTGGGATGGCAGGGGGCGAGTTTCCTTCTGGGTGCTGGGACCGGCTGAGATTCTCTGCCCTAGGAGCCTGGGATGGAGGCAGGGAGCTTCCTTCCGCGTTCTGGGACCAGCTCACCTTCTCTCCCCTAGGAGCCTGGGATGGCAGCAGGGGAGCTTCCTTCCGGGTGCTGGGACTGGCTGAGCTTCTCTGCCCTAGGAGCCTGGGATGGAGGCAGGAAGCCTAGTAGGCACATTTTAGAAATTAAAAGAATCAGATAAAATTAATTAGAATAATATCTTTTATTTAACCCAACATATCCCAAATATTATCATTTCAACATAGGATCAATATAAGAATTTTTAATGAAGTGTTTTAGATCTTTTACTGTCTTAAAAATCTACAACACATCTTGTCTCATATTTCAAGTCTTCAATATCCATATGTGGCTAGTGGGTACTGTACAGGGACAGCTTATGTTTAGAGAGGCATGTGCTCAAAGTGTGGTCTTTGAGCCAGCAGCATCACATCAACCGGAAGTTTGCCAGCAATACAAAATCTTGGGAAGTACCCCAACCTTACTGAATAAAAATCCGTCTTTTAATGAGCTCCCAGGGTGATTTGTTTGCACATCAAAGTTTGAGAAGCCAGCCCAGTGATCAACTGCATTAACAGGGCATTTTCTAATGAATGGCAGATAATAGCTCCCTAACCCTGAAATCACAGCCATGGGGTCTCTCATTAACTTCATTTGTTAACTTCCCTCCTCCTTTCCCTCCCTCCCTCCCTCGTTTCCTTCCGTCCTTTCTTGCTTCCTTTCCTCCGTTGGTTCCCACATTAAAAAGAAGACGTTATTTCAATCAATACTGCTGCTCCTCTTAAATGACAGTGCCAAGCTATTAAATTCTGCCAGTTCATCCTTTGTGAATGAAGGGAAGTGGATTCAGCCGCAGCCCTATCTTTCTTCCATTATCCTGTATTAAATGTCCTTCAATTAATCTGTGCATGGAGTCCCCTGCAAGACCCCCTACTGGTTTATGCCACTTGTGCATTAACCTCATTGGTTACCAAACATCCCTATTATTAAGCCATTAAAAGCCAGGCTCGTTCACCTGCCAGCCCTTTAGTTTGCTTTTCTATCTCCTGGACCGTTTTCCAGATGGAATTTTAGTGATTCTCTCCCTATCCACCTTCTCTTTTATCTTGCAGAATTTACTTCCCCTTGCAGCCCTCTCCCCTTTCCCTTCCTTCCTTTTTCTCTGCCTTGCTCTTCCTCTGCCCCCACAGTGTGTTGTCTCTCTGCAACTTTTTAATACCACTCTCTCTCCCCAGGAGAAGGTAATTACTTGTTTGAGAACAGGTTGGTTATAGCTGCGTGTGCACTCACCAAGCTGGAGGCTCATCAGCAAGGCTGTTTCCAGCCCCTGCTGGCTCAAGTGACATTTGGCAAGTCATCACTTTCCAACCCCATCCAATTGTTTCTGCCAGGTTGATGAAATTGTGAAGTGGGTTGCAGGATTGCAAAGTTAAAGGTGGATATTGCATAGGGTTATAGAATCATATTTTGAAAACCTGTTTTTGTGTATCTTGTCCACTTATTTGTTTTTGAAAAGCAGTGAGATACAATTTTAGCTGTGTATGTAACATTACACTTGAATTTTTAGAGAGAAAAATTCAGGATGAAGATAGAAATGCTTATGTTTCCTATGGGAATGTGCTTTATCTTCAAGTTGACATTTCACCAAGGATGAGATGGAAGCTTTCCATTCTGCTCTCCTGAGATGTTGCCTATAGCAGGAGGAAGCAATTGCCAGTGGCCAGTGGGCCAAATCTGCCCACCTCTTGTTTTTATATGGTTAATAAGCTAAGAGTGGTTTTAAAATTTTGAAATGATTGAAAAACATCAAAAGACAAATATTTTGTGACATGTAAAACTACATGAAAGTCACACTTCAGTGTCCATAAATAAAGTTGTATTGGAACAACCATTCCATTTGTTTATATATTGCCTATGGCTACTTTTGTCCTACAGTGGCAGTATTCAGAGGTTGAAACACAGTTTGGCCTGAAAAGCCAGAAATATTTCTCTCTGCCCCTTTGTAGACGAAGGTGGGGACCCCTGGTCTGCTAGTTTGTAACTCTGGCTGTACCTTGGGAAGCTTTAAAAAATACAAAGGCATGAGTTCTACCACCAAAGGTACTGATTTCATTGTTCAGGAGTGCATCCTAGGCATTGGTCTCAGCAGGATTCAGAGTGGTCCCATTGGAAAGTCTGCCTTGCTCAAAAGAAATGCTTGTCAATTATTTTAACAAACTCAGCTAGCAACTTGCTCATCCTTTGGTTTGAACCAGTCCCCTGGATGCCAGTTCAAATGGCCAGTTTGACCTCTCTCTGAATCTTTGGTTCTCTTTTGCTCACTTTCTTAGCCCTCCTTTCCACTTGTCCGTAAACTACCAAAAGAGAGAAATCATACCTACTTAATTCCCTGTTATGTATCTGCATATAGCATGATGCCTAACATGTAGTCAACATGTGATAAATAATTATTGAATGAATAAATGAATGAATGAATAAATGGGTGAGCAAATGAATCTACAGGACCAAAAGCTCCAATTTCTTTCATATACTATGGAGGATCATGATATTTAACTCCCACCAAGGAATCTATGACTATGCATAGGGAAAAACACTTCCTTATTTTTACCAATCTTTAACTGAAATGTCACTTTCCTTTCAATTATAAATGTAGACAACAAATCACAGCAGCATTAGCAGGACCTGAGACTTTGCCTTCAATAGACTCTTTTATGCTCATTAGCAATGAGAATTATGATAGTAATTATTTCTGCCACCAGATTTTATCATTTAATATGTTAATAGTGAAAGACATATACTACTATAGTACAAATTTGTTGAATGATCAAATTAATCTTAATTAACCTGGATGAATATAATGAACTCTAATAATTTTCAGATAACTGTATTCATCTACAATCCAACATATTTTATTTTAAATGTTTTAAAACATTCTTAAAAGGGACCTCTAGGCTTTGCCACACTGCCAAGAGTCCTTAGATAAAGTTAAAATCCTTTATCTAGTACTGGTTATATGAGTGGACCTAGTTTGTAAAAATGTATCAAGCTACATGCATATTTTGAGGTATATTATATTTCAATATAGTATGTTTTAAAAATTGATTTAAACTTATCATGATAATCCTGTATCAGAAACTAATTTAAGCAAGAGTATCTGTCCCAAGCCAAGCCAATGAGATAGTAAGAGGAAGTTCTGCCAAGGAGATTGGCAAGAAGATATGGAGAGAAGCCCTCTCTTGGTCTGGACTTTATCATGTCTGCATAGCACATCTGGATTTGTTAAGGCCATCTCATATGGGGTTGGGGGCGAGATAGAGGTGCAACATGTTGTGCCCGGAGTCTTCCCTATTCTTTGATTTAGACTGTGACCTCTGAAAGTGTTTGCTTTCTTATCATATTTACTTGAAATCTGTAAGACATGACCACACTATGATTATAGAGTCTGAGCATGCACATCTCATGGTATGTCCTTTTTGCATGCCTAGGCAGCCACTGGCTGGGAAGTGCATATATTAAGCATGGTGCTGTGGATTCTTTTTACTTCAGTCTTGGCACTGGAAAGGAAAATAAAAGTGTAGCTGTTCTATTTTTACCATACATGGAGAACATAAACACTGACATTATTAATACAAGATTAATTTGTTTTCCTCCCATGCTGGATATAAAACATTCCAAGCTTAGATGAGGGAAAAACCTACTCCAAACACCTTCACAGATTCTACTTTGACTATGAAATGGCTGTTTAGCCTAGGAGCAAATCCCCTGATGGTTGCTGGTCTCCTATTCATAACTTAGTACCGAGAGCTTGGCTGACCATCCATATGCCACACCCCAACTACTCACATGGGTTAGCAGCTAACATGCATCAAGAGACTAGTTGGGGCCTTACTCAGCATCCAGTTCACTCACTTTTGTCACCTTTACATCACCTTCTAGACTCTGATGTTTTTCTCTGGCCCCTGGACTTAGAAATCTGATATCTTCCATTTTATCAATTTTATAGTCATTCAGTGACCCAACTTTTAGCTTCCTTTATTTACTTCTGGTAGTTTCTCTGCTCTGATTTCTATTTTCATCTTTATCATTTCCTTCCTTCTACCTTTTTTGGATTTGATCCATTGTTCTTTTTCTGATTTTTTCAAATGTAAACACAGAGCATTGGTTTTCAGCCTGTCTTTTCTAATATATGTATTTGCAGCTATAGTTTTCCTTTCATGAACTACTCTACCTGTACCCATAAGTTTTGATATATAATCTCTTTATCACCCTCAGTACTACCTCTGCTGGTCTCAGTGGTTTGCCCAGTGATGTAACCCCAAACTGCATTGGTGAGGAGCCTAAAGCCCAGTAATTGTTCCCTTCTCAGGCTGAGGTTGATGCATGTATGTATCTATTCACAGTCACAGTTGGGCAAAGGAGTACCATGAGGTGTTCAAGTGAATCATTTGGGTTCCAATGTGTTCCTCTCTGCTCCATTGTGCAGAAGTAGCCCCCCCTTTCTCCTGCTATTTGGGGTCAATTACCTTACAAGATGATTACTCCTCTATTTCCCTGCTGGACCCACGACACAAGGAACAAAAAAATGTGTGGGCAGCAACTGTAGCTTGTTGTGTCTTTGGAGGGTGTCAAGAGTGTACCCCCTTGGGGAATCCTAATCCTTCAGAGCCTAAAGTTGAGGGGATGGAAAGTGTATTAGTCAGTGTTTACTAGAGAAACAGATATAATACAAGATATACAAGAATAGAAGAATTTACAAGATTGGCTTACAATGGCCACCCACAGAGTTGGATGTGGAAGAGTGCAGAGGGTCTGTCTGCACACTGGAGACCAAAGGGTCCAGTTGAAAGTCTGGAGCTCACTGCAGTGTCCCATGGGAGTCCATATCAGGAGGCTGATGGGTCTGTGATGGAAAGCTGAAGAGTCTACATTGGAAGGCTGAAGGATCTACACACTGAAAGCCAGGAAATGACATCCAAGATGAAGTTGAAGACTGGAGCTTCTCCGAAGAAACAGAAGCAGATCTGTCCTTCATTTCCCCTTTATACCATCCAGGCAACAAGCAGCCCTAGGGTGGGTCTTCCATACCCTAGGGTGTGGAATTGCTGAGCCAATTTAGTTTCGCTTCACTTACTTGAGTTGACACAACCAACCATCACAGAAAGCACATAGCCCCACCTAGTAGATCACTGGGAATAGAAGAAATAACCCACTTCAATTTCTTGGTTCACAGACCTATGTATTGTAGAGGTCTCTAATTCAGTGTGTATACTGAGTCCTGGAGGCTCACACTCAAGCCTTGCAGATTCTTGCCTTTGAGCTGGCATTTCTTCTGTACCTTCAGAAGGCAATTTCACTGCTCTGTGGTGGCAAGTTACAGTCTAGATGATGAGGTGTATAACACAACCAATGGAACCCATGATCATGGGCCCATTCTCCTACCTCCCATGCTGTGAAATGAAGCATGCTGGCCAGATACCATGTTATACACAGTTCCATCCTTGTGGACCAGGCACTTTGTAAGCTTCTACACAGTGGACCTAATTGAGGCTCTACAAGCAGAAAAGGCGAACCCACAATGAGAGTAAGTATCTGTTCCTATTAGAACAAGTTTCTAGATTTTAGGATGGGAGGAACTCAGTGAAGTCATCTACTATCAAGTGGCCAATCAGTCTCCTCAAGGAAAAGCAGCAGATTGGAAGCTCAGCACCCATCTATGTTGCTGACAGATGGCAGTAAAAGATTATTGTTGGGCCCATGTGTTACTTCCATCTCTACCACTGTTATTTCTATCATCCTAGTTCTGTGGTGGCTGATGACAAGGGCTAAATGGCATCAACTGGCCAATTCACTTTTTTAAGCCTATTTTTCAGTGTTTCCTCCTTGGTGGATGCATTCTGATAGATGTTCACATGAGAATCACAGACCTTCAAAATCTGTACCACTTGCATATATCTGACAACATGTCACAGGTAATTCCCAGGATCATTTAAATATAAAGGCACCAAGAAATGCAATTCAATATATATATCCAGAAAGTTAGAGAGCAGAAAATATTTGGATAACAGCAGGGATGGCTACCATAGTCTCCATTATTAGAGGGTCTCAAAGCATGTTGTTTCTTCAATGTTCTACAGGGTGTTAGTGAAAGTAAGTGCTTACTTACAGCTTGCTTTCTTCCTAGAATCCAAGCAATGCTTCCTTAGGGCTGGAAAAAAAGAGAGTATAGCTGTTGGGTTTTACTCAAAACATTTCCGTATGCTTTGTTACTAGTGAGAGCATGTTAATCCTGGCCTTTTTTTTTTTTTTTAAAAAAAACTATTATAGAGGGATTTTTTTTAAAGCAGCTGTTCAATACTCAGGTAAATAGGCTTCCTGTGGACCCATACATCTGGATTGGCCATACCATACACATTTAAATCCCATTGAGATGCAAGTCAGCACTCTCAGTTTATATTACTATTTATATTTTTAGCCCTTGATTGACTCCCTCCTGAACTACAATATATAATTCTCAAATCCTGAGAGTATGTCTGTTTCTCTTTCTCTTTATAGTTTCAGCTCCTCGAATGATATCCTACCCACATAAAATGCTTTGTAATATTTGTCATTGGTGGTGAAATAAGTGATTCTAGAAAGCAAACAAAACAGGTTTTATGATAAAGATAGCCACCCATGCAAATAATGCAAGGCAAACAGTTCTCGAAGAATAAACATGACCCAGAATTTCTTTTACCCCAGGCACTTGCTGATCTGGTGGGTATGCTGTGACCTCTAGCAAATGGCCCTCTGTGCGTGAGTCCGGCAAGTTGGTGAGCCTCGTTGACATTTTTTATGGCTAATGTTCAGAAGATTGCAGGTCCTTAGGAAGACTTTATTGAATCTGAATCCCAGAAAGCAGAACAAGCTTAGCGAAGTCTATGTCAATTAAAAGAGTGTAACCATTTTATTTTATGTGTAAGACCTCATGTAACTCAAGGCAACATTTTCAAGTAGAGAAAGTTGCTCTGTAGAGTCTTTGCTTTCTATTTCTATTCCTTTCTCTATTTTAACTTTTACCCTCAACCCAGAAGCAAAATAAAATGCCTTCTATTTGGAGAAACAAAGAAGTTGTTTTGATTTTTTGTTTTATGAGCCAAACCTATATATTACTGGCTGTCATGGCATTATCTCTCCCTGTACACTCATCATTCATAGCTAAAAGGGTGAAAATGTTCCAAAATAGTATGTAATGTCTGTTACACATTTAGATGCATAAATTTTGGCTGTCAAGATGGCAATTAATAGACACTTATAGGTTCATTGTAGAATATTTTTAAGTAGTTTTTAAAAAACTGCATCTATTTTTTCTTTTCATTTCTCTCCTTTTGGAAATGTGTCTTATCTGTAATATAGGCCTACTTTATCATGGTCCGGGTCTATCAAATTAAGGATAAATCATTTACTAAGTGTCCAGAAGTAAAGCATGTTGATTTCATATTCATAATGTCCATAACAAACCCAAAGTCTCAGGTCCTGTGATACCTGGCATGTAAACTGGATATAGGATTTCTCATTTTAACATACAGTATTATTACTTTGGGATTATAAATCATAGACACTGAGCTAGCCCTCTGAGAATTCAGTTTTGTGCCAGTGTAAATTATTTTGAGTACTTTCCTGGTATATTTTGAATTTTATTTTTAGTGCTTTTAAAAATATAGTTTGTTCTGTCTTTGTTTCTGTCTCTGACACTCTGTCTTTTTCTCTCTCTCTCTCTCTCTCACACACACACACACACACACACACGCTCTCATACGCTCTCATTCTCACTTTCATTGTTTAAGTAGTTTGATGACACTGATCTTCTCCACTAATTTCCTCAATGGTTTTGAAAGAAATTTCTGTGGAAAAAAATCTAATCACTGCTCTTGGCAATAGGTTGTCCACAGCCCAGTAAGGTTTCATGGAAGAGTAATGAAGATTTTCCTTAGGTAGCACTAAAAATTACCTCTACTTGTTCATAAGACCATTGTGATATTTTCAAGCTCCTAAAATCAAAGTTCAAATTTTCATCCTAGTGTTGGTTATAGTGTTGAGCATAGCTGCCTTCCAAATTATTTATTTTCGTGTAGGTGATCCAGAATGAAAGTACATAAACTGTAAGGCATTTTTCAAGTAATTTAAATAATTCCTCACTGAGAATTCAAGTTGTAAATGCCTTTGCTACATTTTTTTGAAAGTTGGGGCAAGAATGAGTTACAGCAATGAACAGCTGACATTTCTGTGCAATAGAAAACACAATGATAATTTTACTACATTGTACCTCTAGGAAGTAGGCTATTTTTATCAGCTGAGGCTAGAGAAAAGGGAAGAATATCATTCAAGAACACCACTAGAAATTTTTCCATGTCCATCCCATTGACTTCTATCTCAGACTTTGGAAAACACCACCAAGGCAAGACAATATATTATTGAATAATATATTTTGGACCAGAGAGGGCCCATAGAACAGTGCCATCCAATGAAAATATAATGCAAGCCATATGTGCAATTTAAAATTTACCGGTAGCTACCATTAAAGAAGTGAAAAGAAATAAGTGGGTCTAATTTTAATAACATTTTATTTAATACAATATATCCAAGATATTTTTTATTTGGATAGCAATCAACATAAAATATTAATGAGCGATTTTATATTCTATTTGGCACTGAGTCTGCAAAATTTGGTATATATTTTAGTTACAGCACATCTCAATGAAGACTAGCTACATTTCAAGCATTCATTCAATAGCTACAGGTGGCTAATGATTAGCATATTAGGCAGTGCAGGCATGGAGAATAGCTCATCCCATACCACTTCCTAACAAGAACCGAAGAACCAGAGAGGTGAAGCCATTTGGCACATTGAAACTTGCAGAAAGCAAGACTACCAACCAGACCTTTTAATCACCCCTCAAGGCACTTACCACCATTTCAAGAGGATTTTCCTTTTTGCCTGAAACTTTATTGTCTGTCTGCCCCTTATCACTATTTTATTTTGCTTTTGTGTTTCCTTAACGGAAAATCATCTTGAATCAGGACTAAGAACAAAGACAGGTTCTTATGTGAGACTTCAACAGTGGTCTGATATGACTCTCATGTAATTATGAAAAAAAATAAATAAATAGTAAAGAACATTTTTTTGTTAAATTCTTTTATTGGTACATTTTAGGTATACAACACAAATACATTTCTCATTGGGAATTGTACCTTTACATAATGCATCTTGGTTCTTATTTTTGCCCCATTCCTAGCCCTCCCTTCACCCCCTCCACCCTTCCCTATTTACAAAGACTTTATTTCCATTTTTTCCATTTCTCATCATTTTTCCTTTCCCTTCTTTCCTTTCCCTTGCCCCCCCCCCCACTACTCCTACCCCTTTGGACCTTTTCTTCCTATTTTGCATTATCAATTATTCATTCTAATCATTGGTACATTTTAGGTATACAATATAAGGACATTCATCATTGGAAATTTGCACCTTTACGTAATCTCTCTTGGTTCTTATTTTTCACCCTTGCCCAGCCCTCCCTTCAAAAACCCATCCATTCCTCCCTATTTACAAAGATTTTGTTCCTATTTTTCCATTTTCTCATATTAATCCCATTCCCTTCTATTCTTTCCCCAGCCCTCCCACTTCCTTCCCCTTTGCCCCTTTTCTTCCTATTTCACATTACCTATTATACATTTAATCCTTATTTACACTTTCAGTTTCTCACACTACAGAAACTATTTGGTATTTATATATGTGTGTCCTATTTATTTCCCTTAAGAGTATCACCTCAATGTGCATCCACTTAGCTATAAATGTCTCCAATTTCTCATTTTTTATGGCTGAGTAGTACTGCATTTTATAAAAATACTACACTTTCTTTATCCAGTTTCCACTTGATGGGCATTTGGGCTGTTTCCAAGTTTTAGCTATCACAAACTGTGCTGCTATGAACATGGGTGCACATATATCACTGTGGTATGATTCTTTTAATTCTTTGGGGAAAATCCCCAGCAGTGGAATAGCGGGGTCAAATGGGACTTCCAGTCCTAGTTCTTTGAGGTATCTCCATACTGATTTCCACGGTAGTTACATCAGTCTACACTCCCACCAGGAGTGGAGCAGGGTTCCTCTTTCCCCACAGCCCCGCCAGCATTTCTTATTGGTTGATTTCATGATAGCAGCCATTCTTTCCAGAGCGAGGTGGAATCTCAGCTTTGTTTTCATTTGCATCTCTCAAATGACCAGTGATGTCGAATATTTTTTCATTTATTTATTTGCTATTTCTACTTCTTTCTCTGTGAAATGTCTGTTCATTTCAGATGCCCATTTTAAGATTGGGTCTTTAAATTTGGGAGGTCTGATCTTTTTAAGTTCTTTATAGATTCGAGATAGTAGACCTTTGTCTGAGGAAGAGCAGGTGAAGATTTTTTCCCACATTGTGGGTTGTCTCTTCACACTGCTGGTGGTTTCTCTTGCAGTGCACAAGCTTTTTTATAAGAAGAGTTCCCACTTGTTGATTGTTTGTGCTAGTTCATGGGTAAATGAGGTTTTGTTCATAAAATCTTTTCCTACACCGATGTCTTCAAGAGTTCTACCTAACCTCTGTTCCAACTGGTTCAGAGTTTCTCTTTTAATATTTAGATCTTTAATCCATTTTGATTTTAGTTTAGTGCATGGTGAGAGATACAGGTCTAGTTTTAATCTTTGACAAGTTGAAGCCCAATTTTTCCAGCACCATTTATTAAAGAGGCTATCTTTCCTCCAGTGAAGGTGTTTGGCTCCTTTATTGAATATGAGATGGCTGAGTGTGTCTGGCATAGTTTCTGCATCTTCTAATCTGTTCCACTGGTCCTCAAGTCTGTTTCTTTGCCAGTACCATGCTGTTTTTATCACAGTAGCTTTGTAGTATAGTTGCAGGTTGGGGATTGTGATACCCCCTGCCATGTCTCTGTTAGCTAGAATTGCTTTTGCTATTCTGGGTCTCTTCTTGTTCCAAATGAATTTTTGGATTGTTTTCTCAAGGTCCATGAAGTATGCTGCTGGGATCTCAATTGGAATTGCATGAAATCTATATAGCAGTTTTGGAAGTATGGCCGTTTTCACTACATTAATCCTTCCTATCCAGGAGCAGGGGATGTCTGTCCATTTTCTGATATCATCTTCAATCTCTCTTTTCAGAGTGCTATAGTTTTCAGAGAAGAGGTCTTTGATTTCTTTCATTAGGTTGATTCCTAGGTATTTCAGTTTTTTTGATGCTATTGTGAAAGGAATTATTTGCCCCATTTCTCTCTCAGTGAGTCTGTCATTGGTGTAGAGGAAAGCTATTGATTTTTCTGTGTTGACCTTGTAACCAGCTCCTTGACTGAATTTGGTTATTAAGTCTAGAAGACTTTTGGTGGAGTTCTTGGGGTCTTCTATATAGAGTATCATGTCATCTGCAAGTAATGACAATTTGACTTCTTCATTTCCTATCTTTATTCTTTTTATTTCTTTCTCTTCTCTAATTGCCATGGCTAATGTTTCCAGAACTATATTGAACAGGAGTGGTGATAGTGGACATCCTTGTCTTATTCCTGATTTTAGTGTGAAGAATTTCAGTTTTTGACCATTTAGTGTGATATTGGCTGTTGGTTTTTCATAGATGGCTTTTATCAGTTTGAGGTAGAGACCATCTATTCCAATTTTTTGTAGGGTTTTAATCATAGATGCATGTTGGATTTTGTCAGATGCATTTTCAGCATCTATGGAGATAATCATATGGTTTTTGTCCTTTACTCTATTGTTACAGTGTATTACATTGATTGATTTTCATATATTGAACCATCCCTGCATCCCTGGGATGAATCCCACTTGATCAAGGAGTATGATCTTCTTGATGATAAGATCATCAGGGTGTATGATCTTCTTGATGATCTTCTGCATTCTATTTGCCAGTATCTTATTAAGGCTTTTTGCATCTATGTCCATTACTGAGATTGGCCTATAGTTCTCCTTTTTGGTTGGGTCTTTCTCTGCTTTGGGGATCAAGGTGATGCTTGCTTCCAGGAATGAATTTGGGAGTATTGCTTCCCTTTCTATTTCATTGAAGAGTTTAAACAGTAGTGGCAGCAGTTCCTCTCTAAATGTCTTGTAGAATTCAGCAGTGAAGCCATCAGGGCCCGGGCTTTTCTTAGTTGATGTTTTTAATTACATTTTCAAATTCATTGGTTGATATTGGGTTGTTCAGAATTTTTAGGTCTTCTTTGTTCATCTTTGGTAATTCATATGTATCTAGGAATCTGTCCATTTCTTCTATGTTGTCCATCTTATTGGCATATAGGTTATGGAAGTAGGTATTGATGATCCTCTGGATTTCTGCTGGGTCTGTTGTAATTTCACCCTTTTCATTCCTAATTGCATGCATTTGGGCCTTTTCTTTCCTTTTTCTGATAAGTTTGGCTAAGGGTTTGTCAATTTTGTTGATTCTTTCGAAGAACCAACTCTTGGTTTCATTGATTTTTTGTATCATTCTCTTAGTCTCCATTGCATTGATTTCTCCTCTGATCTTTATAATTTCCTCCCTTTTATGAGCTTTGGGGTTGTCCTGCTCTTCTTTTTCTAGAAGCTTGAGGTTCAGCATCAGGTTGTTTAATTGGACTCATTCTGTTTTCCTAATATGCATATTCACTGCTATGAGTTTCCCTCGTAAGACTGCTTTCACTGTGTCCCATAGATTCCGATATGTTTTAGTGTCATTGTCATTTAATTGAAGGAACAGTCGGATTTCTTCTTTAATTTCCTCTGTGACCCATTGGTTATTCAGAAGTGTATTGTTCAATTTCCACTTGTTTATGAAATTTTTTGAGTTTCATTTGCTATGGATCTCCAATTTCATGGCACTATGGTCTGATAATATACAGGGGATAACTTCAATTCCTTTGCACTTCCTTAAACATGTTCTATGTGTGAGTATGTGGTCTATTTTTTAGAATGACCCATGTGCAGCTGAGAAGAATGTGTATTCTGATTTTGTGGGGTGGAACACTTTGTAAACTTCTGTTAAGTTCATTTGTTCAAGAGTTCGATTGAGTTCTAATATTTCATTACTTGTTTTTAGTCTAGTTGATCTATCTATTTGTGACAGTGGGGTGTTGAGGTCCCCCACTACAACTGTATTAGTGCATATATGACTTTTCATGTCTGTTAGTATTTGTTTTACATGATTGGTCGCACTAGTGTTTGGTGCATAAATATTTATGATTGTCATCTCTTCCTCTTGGATTCTTCCCTTTACAAGGATGTAGTGTCCTTCTTTGTATCTCTTAACCAGTGTTGGTTTGAAATCTACTTGATCTGCAAAGAGGATAGCTACTCCTGCTTTTTTTCGGGTTCCTGTCACATGCAGTATTGTTTTCCACCTTTTAACTTTCAGTCTATGAGTTTCCTTTTGAATTAAGTGTGTTTCTTGTATGCAGCATATTGTTGGATTTTGCTTCTTGACCCATTCTGCCAGTCTGTTTCTTTTGATTGGTGTATTAAGACATTAACATTGATGGTTATAACTGAAACGTATTGACTTGTCATTGCCATGACTTTTTCTTTTTGTTGGGTTCTCCCCCTTTACATTTAATTTCTTGTCATGCCAGATGGGTTCATTCTGCTTTGCTTCCTGGGGTTGTGATCCTCAATGTCTGTTCCTAGGATATTGTGCAAAATTCTTTGGAGTGCTGGTTTGGTATTCACGAAGTTCCTAAGGTGCTCTTTGTCATGAAAGTATCTTATTTCTCCATCCATTTTGAAAGATAGTTTTGCAGGGTACATCAATCTGGGTTGGAGGCTGTTTTCTTTTAGGGCTTGGAATATGTCATTCCAAGCTCTTCTTGCCTTGATGGTTCGTGTTGAGAAGTCTGCTGTGATTCTGATGGGCTTTCCTTTGTATGTGATTTGTTTCTTTACTCTAACTGCTTGGAGAACTTTGTTCTTCTGTTGAGTTTCTGGAATCTTAACAATTATATGCCTATGTGTAGATTTTTTTTGATCAAGGCTATTTGGAGTCCTATATGCCTCACTTATCTGTATGTCAAGCTCTTTTCCCCTGCTTGGGAAGTTTTCTGCCATTATTTCTGTGAAGAGTTTTTTTTTATGTCATCTGCACTATTTCCTCTTTCTTCAATGAGCCCAATCAGTCTTATGTTATTCTTCTTTGCATCATCTAGTAGCTGCTGGATTGATTTCTCATGTTCCCTTATAATTTTGAAGCAATTTTTCTTTTCCTGGTCATTAATTGCAATCTTATCTTCTCTATCTGAAATTCTGTCCTCACATTGGCTCATTCTGCTGTGTAGACTTTCAATGGAGTTTTTCATGTCCTGGAAATCTATTTGCATCTGTTTTATGGATTCCATTTGTTTCTTATGTTGGGATTCTGTCATGTTCCTCAGCTCTTCCCTAAATTTATTAATCATATCTTGCACTAGGAGCAGAATTTCTCCTGTTATCTGAGGAATTATTTCTGTTTTCATTTTTTTCCAGATCCCCTTTTGTTGCCAGTTCAGAGAGTCCAGGTTGTTGAGTATCAGAGTGTTCCATCTCATTTCCCTTTGGGGTTGCTGTAGGTGATCTGGAAGTCTGGTTTTGAGACTTATTTATGTGTTTTCTCATTTAGAATGGGTGGGTGCTGGTAGCGCCTGCACGGATTATCTCCTCTGAGCTGAGAGAGGTGGGACGGGCCGGGAGCAGCGGTAGGGATGGTGGCCCAAAAGCCCTTTCCTCTGGGCTGGGAGCAGCGGGAGGGATGGTGGCCAGGAAGCCCCTTCCTCTGGTCCAGGAGCAGTGGGAAGGTGGCTCAGAAGCCCCTACCTCTGGGCCGGGAGCGGCGGGACTCAGTACGGTGTTCTGGTGGTCTGGTGTCCTCTGCGTCTTTGTAGTGTGGAACCAGGAGCCTGTACAGAAGAGTGTGGGGGAGGTGTCCAGTGGATTGTTGCTAGGGCACAGGCTGCTTTGGTGTGTTCGGCGCAACTCGCGACCTCTGTAGGGCGTGCGCAGACTTGCCTGTCTGCACAGGGCTGCTTTGGCATGTTCCACGTGACTGGCAACCTCGGTAGGGCATCAGTAAAGAACATTTTAAAAGTCTCTAGCCACTTTGAATGAGTTAAAATCTCCAAGCCTGGGAAAATTACATGTGGAGTCACTGAAAGGACATGCAGATGAAATAAAAGGACATTGATTGGCTACCAGGAATATTATACGGAAGTGAAGTGACGCCAAAGGATTGTCACATGTCTGTATTTTCCAAGTGGAAAAAACAACTGATATTACTAATAGCAAAAAAGGTACTTACTAGGTGCCAGACACTGGTTCTGAGTGTTTTACATATTTTGACTAATTGATTCCTCGTAACAACTTTTTGAGATATGTGCTAAAACTCTACTGTTCAGATGTGGAAACTGAGGCAGAGAGAATTTAAGAACCTGCCTAAGATATATAGCTAGTAGGTAGTAGAGCCAGGGTTGGAGCTAGGTCATGTTACTCTGGAGTTTGACTCTGAATTAGCATGGAACTATATTGCTCACAGGTTGAAAGATTAAAGATTTCAGTATCTGCCTAGTTTTCTTTCTTTGCATCTTCCCTCTTCTCTCACCTGGGAATAATCTTATGGCCACTTAAAAGTTCAGCCAAGTCAGTTTCTGGGACAAGTGTGACTTCAGTCGGGGAAGTCCCAGTTCAGTGCATTGGTAGTCTTCCATCATGTCCTCCGGGTAACCAGCCTAGTTCCAACTTTGTACTCCAGGTCTGGGACCCAGGCCCTTTCTTGCACTATCCATACGTAATGTAAATACTGGAGTCTGTTCTTGGTCTCAAGCTTGCAACTTGCTGACAGAAGACTCATACCTCAGTCCCCTCTCTCCTCAGGTCATTAAACAGATGTCCCCCTCAAAGCCTCATGCAGTCATAGGTGGCTTTTTCAGAGGTGGGTGAATTTAATGTGTAATGCTGGGATTAAGGGCGTATGATTATTAAACTAGTACACTGATTGGTTTAGCACTGCCCTAATCCCTGGTATTCTGGATAAAAGGAGCAGAAAGACACTGGTAAGGTCCCTTGTTGCTTTGCTAACTTCATTTGGCCATGAAATGTTGCCCTGGGCCATGTGCCACCCTGCCTTGGAGCCAGCAGATTATGAACTGAAAGCTGAATAAATCTTTCCTCCCTTAACTTTGGGTATTGGGTATTTTGTCTCAGCAATAAGAGAAAAGTAACTAAGGCAACCTGTTTCTGGGGTCCTCTTGCCTGCCCATTCTAGGCCCTGTTATCTCTTGAGAGACTTCCATGACACTCATTGCTTTTGCCAAAGCGTTGTGTGGAATTATACTCTCCACTCACCATATTTTGCCTATTGGTCAAAACTTTCCCCAGTCTCAAATTGTCCCCAATTGGACATCCATCCCAGTCACAGTCTAATGCTAAGTACTAGCCTTTCCCAGTTTGCTTAGTTTCCTGCTTTGGTGAAAATTTCCAATTATGAGTGAAAACACCATGGTACCAATCCACTGATCTGGACATTGGTCCTTGGAAAACTTATAAGTGAATTATTAAATGGTTAATTTGGAGGCACTTAAAATGGAAAGTTATGATTATTAAGAAATTCTTTAAAAATCATACCCAATCTCCCTTTCCCTTTTCAGACAGTGTTACAAAAATTGCCCATAAGAAGGATGCTTTAGACATAGTGTATTTGTCTCAGGAAGTTTTTTCAGGGCTAGCATGATGTTTTTGTGGATGAGAAGCAAAAAGTATGGTTTGGATGTTAGAATATATACATGAATTCATGTCTGATCTTGACTTTTAACCTTAAGGGATATCTCCAATACTGTTGTAAGGGCCTTCCACTTAAGCCTGTCTTATGCTGCTTTTTATCAAAGACTATACAAAACACTTTTGATGAAACTTCAGCAAGTTTGTAGAAGTTGCAGAACAGAGATAGATTCCATAGCCAATGGCAAACTCAGAATTCAGGAGGTTCTCAACAAACTAGAAAAAAGGGTTAATGTGAACAAGATTAAATGCAATAAGGGTGCATGTAAATGCGTCTACTTTTGTTTAAAATTAAACTCTGCAAGCACAGTATGAAAATGGCATGGATTAACATTAGTATAGTGGTGGGAGGAGTCTTAGAACCTTTAATTTATTATGAACTCATCATGAGCCAAAAGTGTGCATGGCTGCCATGTATCAAATGTGATCTTGGATTCCATTAATTGCAGTATAATGGGAAGGCTAATTCAATTGTACTTGGTACCTGCCAGACTGTCTGGGTTGTTGTACTTAGATCAGGGCAGGCTGACAAACTGCAATGGATCTGAAACAGGCAGCCAGAATGGAAAAGGGCCTGGGAACAATGGTGTGCTGGAGCTGGCTGGTACTCACTTGCTATGATTTAGGAATTTTGCCAACTGGTTGTTAAATCCTTGGTAGCCTGTTGTGGATTGTGGTTGGAGAGTATTTACACCATTATAATTGGCAAATGCTATAAATCAGCACCTTTTGTTTTGAGTGGGTTTTTCAGACCACCATTGCCAGTAACTTCAGGTATGAAACATGATTGAGGCCAAGTAGTATGTTACATTAAATAAACATTTTTTTAAAATGAAACAAAAAAAGCTTGAAGGATAGAGGGTTAAGACTTCAGAGTTGTCTTTAAATATTTGAAGAGTTTCAATTTTCTTTTTCAGCAAGTCAGAGCCATGCTTCTCCAATATTCCCATCCTTACCCTGAAGACAGAAGAGCTTGAGCCCTCAGTCTCCCCACCTGTCCAGAGAGGCAGCCTTAAACTTCTAGTCAGCAGTGAGGATTTTCTCTTGAGTTTGTCGTATTATCTTTGGAAGTTGTATATTACATTTCATTCTATAATGGAACCATATACCTGAATAAACAAGTAAGGGACTAAATGGGATCTTCCCAAACTTTTATATATAGGAATCACCTGGGGATCTAGTTAAAATGGAGGTTCCAATTCTGTAGGTCTCTGGATGAGACTGAAATTCTGAATTTCTAGTAAGCTCCCAGGTGATGGCAAAGCTGCTGGTCTATGCATGGATGTGTTGAAATTATGGACTAGTCCGTTTATTTACCTTTTCTCCTCTCACCTCCATCTTCCAGTAAATTTAACACCTCGAGATGAAGTGTTGTGCTTGGTCTGTGGCTTCACACCCCACAACCCTATCTGCTCATCTCCCACAGAGATGCATATGTACAAATGTACTTCTGAAAAGCTTGGAGTTAAAAATTTTTATTTTTTAAATTTGTATTTCACTATCCTCTTGTATAATTCCTTTTTACTGAATAGCACTTCAGCCTCATACTTTCTGCTTGCACCAATATCATTGTTAAAAACAGTGGAGGAAATGTATTCTTTTACCAATTGCAGGAAAATGGTCAAGGATGTCACCCACCACATTACATTTTGTTCTCTATTTGAAGACTCTGTCAGACTATATGAAATACATTTCTGGTTTGAATTTGGCTCCTTGCCGTACAATTCTCTAACTCTTCTTTATCTGATTCTCTCAAATTTTTACTTTTAATTTTGATATCATGTACATTTTGTTCTTTTTGTAAACTCCCTCAAATCCTTTATGAAACAAGGCAGTATATAAATGTTAAATGACAAAATTACAACAAATCTAGTTTGGGGGATCTTAATTGGCTTTTATCTGTGATTCTAGTATTGGGCAACAGTCTGAACCAAAAATGGTTCAAAGTGCTTGGCCCCACCATTTGTGCAGGTTATATGTATAGCCAAAGAAAAGGAAATGACATACAGAAAATGGAAGTGAGGTTTAAAGGCAGATAAATTGGCTATAGCTAGACATTTGTCGTATTTGAACTGGTTTGAACAGTTGGCTGTCCATGATTGACTGAAGCTTGGCTGCTGGGACTGGCTAAGACTCAGCTATTTGTTACAAAGGCAAATTCTTAAGCTAGGTTTTTAGTTTGTTATGTGCTAAATTAGGTTGTAGTTCCTTATGTAAGGACTCATATGGAGGCTGCCTCAGGCCAAGTTTAGTTTGATCTAATATAAATAAAACATTACATATGCGGAACTAGAGAAATCATAACAAGGCCAGTACAGTCAAGTGATAGGGAATCACACAGTCTAAGATCCTGAAATGAAATGGCTCACCTTATAGTGACTTTTTACGACACTGGAATTGACTTCACATTGTTTTGGGAATTCTGACATGATGTTTCCTGATGTGAGGGACATTTGTGCTAGATAATATCTCAGGTGGCTTTTTAATAATTTGTTTGCATAGAAATTCCATGAGGTCAATTCTTCAATATACAACAATGGCTCCTCATTTCCCCCCACAATCCCCAATACATATTGGAGGAGATGAGTTCTTTAGTAAAGATGATGGTTCTGGGGAATCCCACAAGCCAGGGGAGGACTAATGGAGAGGGAGACGGATTTCTGCCAGAAAAGCAGCCCAGGGCTCAAATCTTCCACCTGGTCCATGTTTTGTGCCACCCACTCAAATTGAAACTCCTGTTTCTTCTTCTAACTTGTCTAGATCCAATTCATGGTTTTCTTCAGATGAATAAAATACCCCTATATTTATAGTAGATGCTGTCAACCAGACAGCCTTGATATATATTTTTTATATCATAAACAGCTGCTCTCTGAACTAACAGAGTAAAAAAGGTTGATTTGTATTTTTACAGCTAGACATGAAACCAGCTTTCAATAATTTGGGAAGCACATGCTACCACTTTGGATCCTCAAGATGCTAATTTTGAAATGAGCCCCTAAAGACTGCCAGTGCTACAATTAATACAGCCCTGAAAGGTAGCTCCATTGTAGCCACTTACTTGAAAACAGGAAATTTCAAAGAACTAATTGATTTTAACTTCAATATGAAATATTGGCACTTGTGATGATATTATTCTGTGAATAGATAGAGGCAGCGTTTATGACCTTTTTAACTACATTCCATTCACTGAAAAGTGACAACTCTGCTAAAGAAATACTTTCCTCCTTGCTGCTGGCTTCTCCCAATGAGAGCTTTCAGCAAAGGGCATAGAAAGTCCTGCCAATAAATAACGAAAATTTATTATCCCTACCATCATTTTCCAGTTTTGCCCTCCCCACTAGAGGAACACAGATACCAGAACAGATGAACTCAACATGCTTTGCTCAGCACCAAGGACATCTTATCACTCAAACTGGGTGACTGAGAGAGAGATTAGTCTAGGAGAAATACATAGACGGAAAATGGTGTTGCCTCAGACATGTTTCTTGTGATGTTGTTATTCCAATTTCCCAATGCTAATGGCTGTCGGCCCCTTTTTTTCTCCAGTGACACAGAAATCAGAATTATCTTCACTTTCTGAGGAAGCTGAAAGACAGAAATCCCTTGAGTTAAGTGCCAACTAGAAGGAATCATTTGTGCATTCCTTTCATGGAACTGAATACTCCTCTCTGTATAAGAGAGACTGAGATGCTTCAGAGAATGCATCTTTAGACTCCTTGAATTGAGGAAGAAGAGACAGAGTCAGAAATAGCTTAACTGGAATGAAAAGCATTTTTCTGGGCCCTGCTCTTCTGAATTAAACAGGTCCAGTATAGGCAGCTTAAAGTCCTTGTTGGGGAAAAGTTTCTTTTTCACCTGACTATTTCTAGCCAGGCTGCATAGAGAGGAAGGCTTTCTATTCTCTGGTCCAGAGCTACTGCAACTTGAATCAAAACAGTTAACTGCTTGCCATTCTTATAAGGATCTTTAATGATCTGAAAGAAAATAGCAGAATGTATAAAAAGACCCAGATTTCTCTTCATTAGTGATTTCCAGGGCTCTTGGTATAGTGATTCTTGAAATTACAATTGCAGCTCATGAAGTTTCTTATACAAATTTTGGCTATTAGATTTGTTTTAAGAAAAGAAACAGGGAGAGCTCTAGCCTTTATTACAAAGAACTCCAGTTTTACACTCCTTGTCTAAATTCTTGAGGAAAATAATTGGTACCTGGGGGGTGGTGACGGGTAGAAGTATATTTTCTCCCTACTAAGTGTATCAGTCAGTATTTACTAGAGAAACAGGTATAACACAAGATATACAAATATAGATGAATTTACAAGTTTGGCTTACAATGGCCATTCATAGAATTGGATGAGGAAGAGTCCAGAGGGTCTGTCTGTGCACTGGAGACTGAAGGATCCAGTCGAAAGTCTGGAGCTCACTGCAGTGTCCCTTGCGAGTCCATATCAGGAGGCCAATCAATGGGTCTGCTATGGAAGGCTGAAGAGTCTACACTGGAAGGCTGTGGGATCTGCGCTGGAAGCTGAGGAGTGTGCGCTGGAAGCCAGGAAATGACATCCAAGGTGAAGGTGAAGACTGGAGCTTCTCCAAAGAAACAGAAGCCCATCCATCCTTCCTCATTTCCCCTTTGCACCATCCAGGAAACAAGCTACCTTAGTGTGAGTCTTCCACACCCTAGGGTGTGGAATTGCTGAGCCGATTTAGTGAAATTTCTCTTAACCAAACTTCTCAAGTTGACACAATCAATCAATCATCATACTAAGCATCACTTTTTAAAAAAACAATTTAGCCCAGGTTTTCTCTTTTTTCCTTATTACTTGGAACTTAATACTCATATACAGGTTATTATTGTCATAGCTAATCCATTGGTACTCTAAAATCTCCTTTATTATGCTGCATATGTCAATAACTTCCTATTACTCTGCTTCCAGTTACAATGATTGTATACCCAGACTCTCCTAAAGCAAAGAATTCAGAGGAGCAAAGGAAAGACACTGATAATGATTAGGTGAGTGTCTATACTTGGTTGTGAGCTAGCAGTTTTACCAGTACAATTGGAGCTTCCACCCATGTGTTGTAAGGCTAGTATAATTCTCCTAACTTTCAAAATGAAGAGACTGAGGGCCAGGGATTTAGCTCAGTGGTACCATGCCTGCTTTGTAAGTGCAAGGTCCTGAGTTCAATCCCTGGTACAAAAAACAAAACAAAACAAAACAAAAAACCCAAAAAACAAAAAAAGAAGAGACTGAAGCTCAAGGACATTCAGTCACCCACATTTCCACAGGTTGAACTCAAGTAGTCTGACCTCAGAGCCTGCACTCTTTTCTGATATGCCAAACTGCCTTTTGTTTGGGACTGGTGATATAGTCTTTATTTGGCAGATGGCAATGTAAAGGCTAAGAAGATTTTTAACTTTCTCAGTCTCCCATAGTAATTCCTGGCATGTTAGTGTTCCTGAAAATCTGTTTACTACACCAACCTATGTAATACAAGTGATTCAAGACAGATAATCTGGCAGAATCAGTGGTGCCTGGGAAGCACATGGACTATTTAAGAGAAGCTTCAATTTGATTATGGAACTTAGCTCCAGGCCAGAGGGGAGTTGGCCACTTTATGGCAGCCAGCAAACAGAGAGCACAAAAAGACCCAGAGAAAAAGACATCTCTCTCAAAGGCATACCCCCAGTGACCTACTTTCTCCAATTAGACCCCATCTTCTAATAGCACATTTGCCTATGAACTCATCATTGCTGAGGTTAGTGGCCCTGTAGTCTAATCACCTTCCAAAAGCCCCACTGATGAAAACATGAACCTTTTGGGAAGCAATTTATATGTAAACCAAAAAAGATCCCAATTTTCCTCTTGTATAGAGTAGGTATGGCAGCCAATAAGGATAACTGAGTCTTGCTTCAAAAGCTGTATTTCCTAAGCAATGAAATCACATCATTTTCAGGAAAATGGATGGAACTGGAGACTATCATATTAAGCAAAATAAGTCAGAATTAGAAAGTCAAATATCATGTTTTCTTTCATATATAAAATCTAAAAATATTAGAGAAAGATGACAGGAAAGTCAAAAGGAGACTACTAGAGAAGAGGAAGGAGGTGAGCAGAGAATAAAAATGAGGGCATAATCAAAGTATATGATATGCTTGTATGAATGTACCAAAATGAAATATATTTTTCTGTATAATTAATGCACAGTTATAAAAAATAAAATCTTACATTTTTCTCCTCATAAAAGAATTGTATTTCTATATCATTTCCGAGACCACAGTTTGGAGAATAAATATGCACCCAATAGACCTCATGAGAGGTGTCCTTGGACACTCCCAACCACTCAGAGCAAACAGAATATGACCAAAGACACCTTTCCCTGTACTTGGACAAACTTGCCCTGGGCATCTGTGTCTGAGGAAGAGCCCTGGATTTCTACATACTTCATGAGAAAGCCAGGGCAGGGCAGAAGGGGATTATCATGAAGGTTAATAGCTGGCCACCAAAACCCAGCCTCCCCCTCTTCCTTAGCAATGGAGTTGCCAGACACATTGATTGCCTCTCCCATATTTTTATATTTGAGCCTCTCTGTCCAGATACACTACATTTTAACATGACTGCCTGGCTACACGTTTCCTACCACTCCTTGTAGTCATTTGTGCCATGTCATCGCTATGCTAACTGTAGACTAATGGTTCTAAAAGCATCGGCATCACCTGAGAGCTTGTTAAAAATGCAAAATCTCAAGCTCCACTCCACCCAACTGAGTCAGAAACTCTGGGAGGGGGGCCCGCAGCCTCTATTCTTAGTAAGCCTCCCAGGGGATTCTGATGTGCACAAATGCTCCAGAAAATAGAACATGAGTAGAAATAACATGTGGCCCTTCAGCACTAGGCCTAAAGATACTGAGTATTCTTCTGTCCAGTGTTCTTCCTGCTTTCTTTCAGGCTAGAGCTAGACAAGGGCTCAATCTAGACTCAATGTACAGATGGTGACGATGCTTTAGGGCAAGGCCTTTTATGCCTGTGTGATGAAGCTAAAGAACATTTCTCAGATTTAAATTTTGAATGCATAAACTATATAAGCTTACAAAGAAAACCATTTGTACTTATCAAAATAGTATTTTACACAACTAAAGTTGTGAGAAGTACTATGTGTGCATTGTAAGCAATGCATTCACTAACAAGATTGGGTGATATAATGATTTCCACAAGTTCAAGATATCTGCAAAGACTAATAGAACATGGAAAATATTTGCAATTTCTATTGGTGACAAAGTCCCAGGTATTGCCAATACTGTTATGGGTTGTTGTCTATATTTATAAAATAAGGAAATTTCAATTAGAGATTTGCAGTCAGCTATATAATAGTCCCAAAGATATTCAAGTCAAATTCCCCAGAACCTGTGATTTTGCCTTACATGGTAAAAGGCACTTTGACATAGAAGTGATCAAATTAAGGATATTGAGACATGATTACCCTGGATTATCCAGGCGGGGCCTAAACGTAATCACAATTATGCTCACAGACAGAGGGAGATTGGACAACAGATGAAGACAAGGCAATGTGATGAGAGATGCTACGCTGCCAGTTTGGGAGATGGAGGAAGAAGTATGGCCCTGTTGACACCTTGACGTTATTCCAGTGAAATTAATTTAGGATTCTGATTTTCAGAACTATAAAAAAAAATCTGTGTGGTTTAAAGATGCTAAGTTTGTAGTAACTTATTATCGCAGGAATAAGAAACTAATACAAGGCTAGTTAAAATAATGGTGATTTTGCCAGGTATGGGAGCACATTCCTATAATCCCAGCACTGTAGGAGTCTGAGGCAGGAAGATCACAAGTTCAAGCCCAACTTGGGTAATTTAGTGACTCAGTGAAACCCTGTCTGAAAAGAAGAAAATACAAAATGGCTAGGGATGTAGCTCAGTTGAAGGCCCTGGATTAAATTCCCAGTGCTACACCCCCCAAAAGTGATTTTTTTTCCCCATCCAAGTTCATGAACCTCTTGAATTCTATCTGTGGGCCCCAGCTTAGTCATTTTTCTAGTGGGTTGAGAAACTACAAGGTACAGGGAACCTGAGTCCCTAAATGACTCCATGAGGCAGAGCTACCCATGAATCTAGAACCCTTACTTTTGGCTAATACTGAGAAACTTTGATTTTTTTTCAAAGCCCTTAGTTTCCCCTAACACTATCATGAGGAATAGGAGATTTGTCAAGAGGGGATAGGGAGGGCCAGGGATTTAGCTCAGTGGTTCCGCTGCCTGCCTTGCAAGCGGAAGGTCCTAAGTTCAATCCTTGGTACAAAAAAAAAAAAAAAAAAAAGAGAGAGAGAGAATGGCTCTAAGAGATTTATAAATGGGCAGAAAAGGATCCACAGCACCTCAGCCCTTTCTAACTAAGGAGCAAAGAGTGGTGGTAAGCATTAGGAGCTGGAAATTCAGAGAACAAACTCAGAAAGAGCAAAAAGCCAGGGTGGCACATCAGAGAGCAGGACTAGAGAGGGGTGGAATGATATAGGGTGAGAGAGCCTGGGCCTCAACAGCATGAGTGCCTGAGCTCCTTTTCATTCTCTGGATGCCAACTCCCAAACTGTTTCTCAGCCCCCTGAATGCCCTAGTTCAGCCCAAAGAACCTAGACCTCTCTAATAGCCATGCAAAAGAGCTTTGTTTGGAGTTTACTGCATGTTCATTGTCTATCTTGCAAACATCTGAGCTCTTATTCCCCAGCTGTGGATCTCTACGTTGCTTTCCATCTCTGAGATACAAACTGGACCATTAAGTTCTCCATTCCATAGTCCTTAGGCTTCATAATTCTCTGATGGTTTTCAGCATTCCTCATCCTGCTATCTTTCAGTTTCCCTACTTAAAAATTTCCAACTCCAACCCAGCCTCCCACTATCAGCCTCTTTAGAAAGCCACCACCAAGCTGAACCTGTCTCAGCCTCACCTGGACTGGGTAAGGGTCCCAACAGACACAGCTTTACATTATGGTTGCACCTTGAAATAAAGAAATGGACATTTCTCTAGACTGTTACTTGTACACATACCCACATACATACGTATGTATATATGGTTAAAGATATCAGCCAGTTACAGTCAGTCACTAAGTGTTATGATTTTTATCTAGATGTCTCTCTAAAGCCTCATGCACTCAGACAGGGCTTTTGAAATATGATTCAATGACAAGGCTGCTATAGCTAAGTGTGATATTAGGAAGTGGGGCCTGGTCAGAAGAGGAAGACCATTGTGGGTGTGACCTGGAAGTATATGTCTCCCTCTTCAGCTCTCTTCTTGGCTCTCTACTTCCTGACTATCACAATGTGAGCAGCTTTCCTCTTCCCAGCTCCTTCTACCCTGTGGTTTCTGGGTTTAAGTCTGCCAAACATGGACTGAAGCTTCTAAACTGTGAGCCAAAATAAACCTCTTTCCCTTTTAGTTGTGGATCTCAGGTACTGTGTTACTTTGTCCTTGCAATAAGAAAGCAACTCAGACAGATTTTGGTATCAGAGAAGTGGGGTCATTGCTGTGATGCTACCTGACCATGTGGATCAGAAGCCTTTGGAACTGGTTTGTGGGCAAAGTTTGGAAAGGCTTTATGGAGGGTTCTAGTCAGAGATCAGAAGATCAGAATGTTGATAAAAGATTGATGGTAAAGACCAGGCTCAGAAGGTTTCAGTTGGGAACAAGGACACCATTGGTAGTTGGACTCCAGGCCAAGTGTGTTATACTCTGACAGAAAATTTGTCTACGCTTTGCTCATGTCTAGAGGCTTTGTTGGATACTGAGACTAAAGACAGTAGGCTAATTGATTGGAGAGAAGAAATTTCAAGGTAGCTCAGTGTTCAGGCTGTGGGCATGGGTACTGCTTGCTAGTTTTTTGCAAGATTTACCCTGAGAAACAAGAGCAAAAAGGCCTTTTAAAAAGTTTTCAGTTTTGTCAGAAAGTAAAGGTCTACAAAGTTGGAGAAAAGGAAAGCATCTTTGCTGAAAATATTAGTATGAAAAGGAAGGCAAGTAGTTCTTAGGACAATAGAAAAGATGCCTTAAGGTTATCTGAAGAATCATGAAGATCCCATCCTTCCTAGGCTAACAAGTGCGAAAGTGATAGACTTTGATTTGAGAAGAGAGTCTTGGAGTACCCTGCTCAAGAACAGTACATAGGTAATTGGTATTTTGAGATTCAGTTCATAGTGCTCAGCAATCCAGGTACTCAGAAGCCTCTGTAGCCATAATCTAAGGGGGCCTAGGTAATTCTTGAGCTGGGAGCAAACCCTGGCATAATCCATGTGGTGCTTGTTTTACAGTTATGTAGAATGTAAGAGTTGTGCCTCAGAGAGGCTACCACCCAGATTTCAAAAGAAGACATGGGAGGCCAGGCAGTATGCTCTATAGAGGGCAGGGCATGAAGATGTGAGACTGAAACTAAAAGTGCAGTGGTAATCCAGGAAGTTGGAGGAGCCAGAAACATGGGTCCTTGGTTGAGGAAAGGAGAAGGCAATGAGCAGAGCCTGCCCAAGAGAGAGGCCATAGGAGCTGTGGCAGGCAGTGCCACAGGGGTGGGGTTGGCCAAGCCATTTGGAGTTTGCATATACCCACAACTTGCCCCACATACTGGGCATGGAGCTACAAGATTTAATGTTTTCCCTGCTGGATTATGGTACTGCTTTGGTCCCATTCCTTTCAATACCCTGTTCCTCCCTTTTGGAATGGAGTTATTTATCCTGTGCCAATGTGGTGGCACATGCCTGTAATCCCAGCACTTGGGAGGCTGAGGCAGGAGGATTGCCACGAGTTCAAGGCAAGTTTGTGGTACATTGTGAGCTCAAGGATAGCCTGAACTACAGAGCAAAACCCTGTCTCAAAAAAAAATTCTGATGTATAAAAATGCAGTTGATTTTTGTATACTGATAGAAGCTCCAAAATTACAATTACATTCAAGAAAAGAATTTGATAGATTTTTGTTTAACTTTCCAGGAATGTATTTGAGGCATCACTTGAAATAAAACTATAATTAAATTATAATTATCATCTAATAATACTTTATATATTTCTATCCCTAGGGGTAATTTAGCCATTATTCATATCAAAATATACAATTAAGACTAGACATTCTTTTTTATTTCTTCATTTCTAATTATTTGAACTTCTGGTTGCTGCCTTTATATTTACTTTGATTCAACCAAATCTTTCACCCATATGAGTAGCTATTATTATTTAATGGCTACTCTAGACAGCATTTCCAGAAGAAATTTTTTATTACTTCAGTTTTTCAATTTTTATGAGCTGTTAAAATTTCCAAAATTTCATTACAGACATTCTTTGGCAAGTCTGCCTTGTAAGGGATTACTGGCTTTTATTTATGAATAAAAGAAACTGTATCAGGCAAATCATTATATATACATCACAACAATGGATGGATAGGGATCAAACTACCCAGCTATCTTCCCTTTATCCTAATACCTCTTAACACTAGGAAAATACTTAAGAAATATGAGTACATGAAGAACAAGTCTCAAAGATGAATAAAATGCTCCTAAGAAGAAAAACCAAGTAGACAAATTTGGTCATCCAAATATCATGATTTATTATATAGTTATGTAATTAGGATGATGTGCTCTCATACAAAGGCTAAACAATGGGGCAGAATTAGACCCTAGACCATAGATTTATACATACATGGAAACCTTATATATGAAAATTAAAATCACAAATTGGAAAGAAAAAGGTGAAATATTTAAGGTCTGGGGACAATTGTTTATCCCTAGGGGAAGTGTAAATAAGAATTAAAACAATTAAAACAAATAATTGATAATTTGAAATAGGAAGAAAAGGTCCAAAGGAGTAGGGGAAGTGGGAGGGGAAGAGGAAAGGAAAGAAGGGAAAGGAAAAATTATGAGAAAAGAAAAAAATGGAAACAAAGTCTATGTAAATAGGGAAGGGTGGAGGGGGTGAAGGGTCCACAGGTAATGGGGAAAAAATAAGAACCAAGATACATCATGTACAGGTACAAGCACCAATGATAAATGTAAACATATTGTACACCTAAAATGTACCAATAAAAGAATTTAAGCAAAAAAAAGAATAGAAATGAACCCTTATATCACTATGCACCATAAAAATGAACCTCTGCTTTATTATACACAAAATTGCATTCCAGATGGAGTAAAAACTGAAATGTGATAGATAAAAGTTTTAAAAATTTTAGAAGAAAACATAATAAAATAATGATGTGGCCATCCTGGATGGAGGTGGGGAATGATTTCCTAAATAAAACACAAAAATTCCAATTTCAAAGAAAAAATTGATAAACTTGGTTACATTAAACTTCAAAACTTTTAGAATGGTGATTTTTTTAAAAGGTTGCCTTTATAAGGGTGAATAAACTAGACCCAATTTGTAAGAAGATATTTGCAACACATAACTAGCAAAAAATTCTTATCCACCCTCCTCACCTCTGGGTATATGTGTTGTCTATTGCTCTGTAATAAATCACCTCAGCACTTAGAAGCTCCAAACAACATGCACTCATGAGTTCACCATTTCTGTGCTTCAGGGATCTGAGTATGGCTTTTCTGGGTCCTCTCCTTCAGGGTCTTCCAAAGCTTGACTGGGAAGGCTCCACTTCTGGAGCTCATGCTCATGTGGTTATTGGCATGGTTTAGTTTCTTGTGGGCTGTTGGGCCGAGGTCTCAGTTCCTTGTAAGCTATTGGCTAAAGACCTTGCCAGTTCCTTGCCACATGACTAGTGAATACCTAAATGTTTTTCATTATTATTATTTCTGCAGTCAACACACATTACATTATTTTATAGATACAGTGACTTTATGCTAGAAAGCAGAGGGAAAAATCACAATAGCTCCTATTCTGCCAGCCACTTTGCAGATCCTCTCTTTGAAGGGATTTACCCTACAGTTTTAATTTTAATGCACCACCTCTAATTTTACACATATTACTTTATAAAAACCTTTACTTTTAGGAGACTTTACCTAAAACAAAATAAGACATATTACGTTTAAAGCAAGGGGAAATTGTGTGATAATAAAAATAATGAAGGAATTATTAATGCTCAATTCAAGGAGAATTTTGCCTTTATACAAAATATGGAACTAGTAACTGTTAATCTATTTTAATATATATTGAGGTACATTCTAAGAACCAAATATTAAGTAACGTTAATAGCTGTATCATCACTTCAGGTTTCTTGAATGTTACTTACCTGTTAACAGAAAAACTGGCTCAGAAAGAATGTAACAGTTTTTAATCACAAATAGGCTACACCTCAACAGGATTCAAGTACACAGTAGTGGCCACTTGTAGGCTTTAACTGACCATGAGAGGGGACAATTATGCCCTCTACAAGTCAGGGATAATGCAGTTTCTTGGAAGTTTTGTTGGGTTAAGCATATGAGGATTCCACGCTCCTAGAGCAGAGAAGGTGAGCCAGTCCCAGCACCCAGGAGGAGGCTCCCCTGCAGCCATTCCACGCTCCTAGGGCAGAGGAGGTGAGCTGTGTGGGCACCAGAAGCATGCCCCCCCCATGGAAATGAGAAGACACATAAACAAGCCTCAAAAACGACTTCAAGATCACCTACAGCAACAGCAAAGGGAAACGAGATGGAACAATCTGATACTCAACCACCTGGACTCCCTGAACTGGCAACAAAAGAGGATCTGGGAAAAATGAAATCAGAAATAATTTCTCAGATAACAACAAAGACTGTGTTCATAGTGCAAGACATGATTACTAAATCTAGAGAGGACACGGATAAAAAAAATAGAGGATCTGAGGAACATGATGGAATCCCCACATAGGAAACAAATGCAATGCATAAAACAGATGCAAACAGATTTCCAGGAGATTAAAAACTCCATCAAAAGTCTACGCAGCAGAATGAACCAATGTGAGGATAGAATTTCAGATATAGAAGATAAGATTGCAATTAGTGACTAGGAAAATAAAAATTGCTTTAAAATTGTAAGGGAACATGAGAAATCAATCTAGCAGCTGCTAAATGATGCAAAGAAGAATAACATAAGACTGATTGGAGTCAATGAAGAAAGAGGAGAAAAAAAAAAAGAAAGAAGAGAGAGTTCAGATGACATAAAAAAACTGTTCACAGAAGTGATGGCAGAAAACCTCCCAAGCAAGGGAAAAGAAATTGACATACAGATAAGTGAGGCATATAGGACTCCAAATAGCCTTGATCAAAAAAAATCTACACATAGGTACATAATATTGAGGATTCCAGAAACCCAACAGAAGAACAAAATTCTACAAGCAGTGAGAGAAAAGAAACAAATCACATTCAAAGGAAAGCCCATCAGAATCACAGCAGACTTCTCAATGCAAACCCTCAAGGCAAGAAGAGCTTGGAGTGATGTATTTCAAGCCCTAAAAGAAAACAGCCTCCAACCCAGATTGATGTACCCTGCAAAACTATCTTGCAAAATTGATGAAGAAATAAGATACTTTCATAATAAAGAGCACCTTAGGAAATTTATGAATACTAAACCAGTACTCCAAAAAATTTTAGACAATATCTTAGGAAAAGACAATGAGGATCACAACCCCAGGAAGCCCAGCAGAATGAATCCATTGGGCGTGACTAATTAAACGCAAAGCGGGAGAATCCAACAAAAAGAAAAAGTCATGACAAGGCTTTTAAAACTCTTAACTTCATCTCCCTAATGAGTGTGTATTGAAATCTTGTTATTGTACTGATTAGTATTTTTCTGATTCTAGAGTTGCACACCTTTCCTTGTGCTGTACTGGCTATTTACAATCTTCTTGTGTCTACTTTTAAATGGATTTTCTATTAATGAGCTGTAAGAGTTCTTTATATATTCTGGTCATAGGTTATATGCATTGTAAATATGGTCTGTTTAAAGACTACTTTTCATTTTAATGATGTCATTTAAAGTTCTAAATTTTGATGGCATCTCATTTATCAACTTTTTTCTTTTATACATCATGTTTTTTGTATCCTAAGTAGTTTTTACCTACTCTAAATTCATAAATATTTTGCCTTATAATTTCTTCTTAAAGTTTTATACTTTTAGGCTTTCATATTTAGGTTCATAGATACTTTCAAGTTATTTTTATGTACGGAAATAAAGGGTTGAGGTTAATTTTTTTAATACATGCATACCAGCTATTGTAGTGCCGTTTGCTGAAAACACTATCTTTTCCTTGGCTCTTGAATTGAGTTTATATTCTATAAAATGTTAATATTAAATAATCTTTCAAAACTCAGTGGACCATATATGTGTGGTTCTATTTCTAGATTCTCTGTTTTATTCCAGTGATCTATATGTCTTTCCTTACACCAACACTGCCTTGATTACTGTAGCTTTAGAAGAAGTCTGAAAATTAGGTACTAAACGTCTTCCAACACTGTTTTTTTTCCCCTCTTTTCTTTTTACTTTTCTAGATCCTCTGTACCCCTACATAACTTTTAAATTTCAATACATAATTCTTCATTTATAGCAAGTATACATAGACCTGAATTTTTATATATACCTTGTATTTTCTAATCCTGCTAAATTCAAATACAAGTTCTAGGGTCTCCTAGAGATTTCTTAGTATTTTCTCTGTATATGATCATTTCATCTACATATAAAGATTTTGCCTCTACCTTGCCAATCCTATCCTAATTGTGTCATTTTATTGCCAGACTATTTTGGTTTGGGCCTATGTTTCAAAGTTTAATGGACAGATGAAGAGTAAGCATATCTGTCCTTGTTCCCCACCTTAAGGTAAAAGCATTGTATCTTCTCCATTCATATAAAGCGTTTTCACTGGAAGTATGGAGTACATGTCTTTAATCTGTTGAGAAGGTTCTGTTGTACTTCTAGTCTCCTGATAGCTTTTACCATGAACAGCTGTAGAATTTAGTCCAATACTTTTTCTCCAACTAGTGACAGGATCATATGGTTTTTTTCTTTCCTCTGTTAAAATGATGACTTTTGGGGGTGAATCTTCCAATGCTGAACCAACACTGCCATCCCTATAATAAAACCACTTTCTACATACTGCCAGATCTGACTTCTAATAGTTTGTTTTGTTAAACAAATTTCTATCTATGTTCATACTTTTTTCTTCTATTATCTTTATCCAGTTTTAGGATTAGCACTATGTTGATTTCCTATAATGAGGGGAGAAGTGTTCCTTCTTTATTCTGCTTTAAATGTCTGATATAATTTATGAGTTAAAATGTATATGAGCCTGTTGTTGTCATATGGGTAGGTTTTCAAGCTAGGAATATACTTTCTTTAATAGGTGCTATTCAAATTTTATATTTCCTCCAGAGTTAGTTTCATTAATGTGTCTTCCAAGGTACTTCTTAGAAGTTGTCAAATTTATTTCAAAACAGAGTTTTGAAATATGCTTTTCTATATCCTTTTAAATTCTGTAAAATCTGTGGTAATGTCTCCTAGATCTTGATATTTTAATTTTAAAAATGTATAATTGATATTGTGTAATAGGAAGTAAAGTTCTACAGGAGCAGTGGAAGTGGGAGGGTTAGGGGAAAGGAAGGAATGGAAAATAAAAAGTATGAGAAAAGGAAAAAAAATGGAAACAAAGTCTTTGCAAATAGGGAAGGGTGGAGGGGGTGAAGGGAGGGCAGGGGAAGGGGAAAAAATGTGAACCAAGATACTTATGTAATGGTACAAGATCCCAATGATAAATGTAACTGTATTTTATACCTAAAATGTACCAATAAACTTAATGGGGGGGGGAAGCATATGAGGACCTTCCAGCTATGTAAATTGGATGGCTGCTTTAATTGATTAAATCATAACCTGAGCTAAGTGGATATGCTGAAAGCAAGATTGACCTGTATTAAAAATTTAGAAAAGGGACATTAAAAAATGTTAATGCACGTACTTATATGTGTGCATAGATTTTTTTTCTACTTACAAGGGAGATTTGAAGTCACTCTGTACATAGTAAGTGCAGGCTACAGCCTTCATCAAACCCTTTGGATGTTCATTTTCTTCACTTAGTCATTTTAAAGACTTTCCTCTAGCTGTGCCTGATTTACTCTTTCTCTGTCTTTGCTAATATTTTTAAACTGTGCATTTCCAAGGAATGAAAAGAAACTCCTAACTTGCAGTGCAATTGTGTGTGAGGAGTATATTTTGGTCCCTGCTGCTGTGTTAAAGGCGCAGAGCAGGGATGCTGTTGCCATGGAGACAGAGATGTTGAGCTGACTTCATCACCTTTGCCCTGCTATTTAAAGTCATATGCACAGCAGAGCCCTGGCAGACACAGGGCTTTCTCTAGTAGGTCAACCACCTCCTCCCTTTTTCTCATCTAAAAACAACAACTTGGCGGATTAATGCCATTTTCATTTATGACTGTTATAAAACGTAATGTAAATATCCTCTTGCACAGAATGAATGGGCAGTTCTTTGTGTCGTCTCCTTCCAGCATGAAATTGAAATTCCTTGAGAGTTTGCCAAAACCAGTTCCCTTAATGGGCTCTACCTACTTTCTTGGCTAACCGAGAGTACCAGAGCAGTGGGTAGAGAACAGAGAGGCTGAGAACATCACAAGATGAGACGAAAAGCAATGGAAAGGAAGTTAATCACAAGCTTTTAAAATGTTGTTTAAACAAACCCTTCTGTGTTTGGGGAATAGGCCCCTCTCATATACTTGTGCTGAATAAATGAATGTGCTAGTGCTGTCATTCTGGAGACAATTTGGCAGTACGTATGACAGGCCTTAGAAATGCCCTCTGAACCAACAGTGATGATTCTAGTAATTTATTCCAAGAGAATGTAGGTGAATGTAAACAAAAAATTTACCAGTTTTATGATAGTGAAAAACTGGAACAACCAGTTCAGAAATATGTCTATGAAAGAGACTGGCTAAATAAATTCTAGCATAATGGAATACTAGGCAACAATATTAAATAATAGTGTAAAAACATATTTATTAATATAAAAAGATGTTGCTATTTAATGAAAAAGGCAAGTTATAAATTTCTAAGTACATTAATATTCCATTAAAAAATTATAGAAATTTGCACATGTATATGCAAAACTAGAGGTTTGTAGGCCAAATTTTGGTTCCTCGAATGTTATTTTAATTTCTTTTTACTTCTCAATTTTATGTTTTACAGTGACCCTTTAATATTTTATAGATTGAAAGGAAATTAATAAAAATCAGTTCATGTTTATATAAAAACATTAAAGAACTCCCCAGCTTCCCTATAAAAAAGAATTTCTACTCAATGTCCTCAGAATTCGAAGACCAAATCAATACCTCCTGTCCTCAAATTGATTATTGTAAATTTTTGGTCAATTTATTCTTTCGGGCCTCACTAAACATAGCTGGCTAAATCCAGCTAAACGCATTGCACCTACTGTATCTTTTAGCTACACTAAACCAGTGTCCAGAGTAGCCCCCAAGAACATAGGGCTCACCCTATCCATCACCTTGGCAGAACTCCCAGCTACCCAGGTAACGACATCTGCAGAGGGGAAGGAGGCACCAGCTGCTGCTGAGAACTGAGATGAGGTGCAGATGAGGGGATTTAATAGTCCCATCTCTGCCCTCTCAGAATCTTGCCATTGGGAATGGAGGGATGGGGGTGGGGGAGCAAACCCTTAGCAAACCATAAATAAACTTGGGGATAGGATGGGATTGCAAGTCACCATACGGGAAGCTATATAGTCTCTCTCTCTCTGTTTCTCTCTCTCTCTCATTTTGTCACAAAAACACACACAAATTAGCCATTTGGTGAGTATTCTTGCATCACTTGTATTTATGTCCTTTCCTAATGGAGAAATTTTTGAGTCCAAAATAATGAAGAGAAACACTGGATATGAACAAGGGAGACATGACCTCTGTTGCCCGTTTCTCTAGTGATACTCTCCCCTCCAACCTCCAATTTCCTCAGTACTATTACACCAAGTAAGATAATCATTTGGGTCACTATGAAGCACAGACAGCCTGAGTGATATTTCTGTGAACTCACTGTAAAGTGTGGGCACCATATTAACTGTGAGGATCTTGAGCTTTTTCTGGTGGGAGAAGTAGCCATTTCTACCCTTTAACCTCCTGCAGCTCTAGTTCTCAAGAGGGGCACAGCCTTCATTATTTGACAGGCAAGGAAGCTGAGGTCCCTAAGCGCCCCTTGGGTTGCCTTAAAACTTCACTCTCAGGTTTTCATCAACTGATTGTCCTCCAGGAGTCAGGAGACTGCCCTGTAGCTGGGCAGGCAGGCAAGTCAAAGTCACGATGCCTTCTCAAGTTTCCATTAACTGCAGAATTTCAAATGGTAGCCCTTGATCACTAGGGCAGCATCTGTATTGGTTTTAGTGTTTCAAGAACAATTACTGTCCAAAAGGAGTAAGATAGAAAGTTTAAGAATAAAGCACTGAGTCATAGGAGATGGAAGATATGCCCACACTAAGTATATGGCAGAGTCTTCTTTTTAATTTTCTCAATATTGCTTTCTATGGGTATGGAATGAACTAAATATTTGTGTTCCCCTAAATTCTTATGTTGAAGCCCTAACCCATCATTTGATGGTATTAGGAGGTAGGGCCTTTGGGATTGATTAAATTGTGAGAGTAGAGCCCTCCTGGCTGGGATTAGTGCCAATAGAAAGGGTCTTCAGAGAGTTCTTTTGACCGTATTTTGCCCTGTGAGCAGACAGTGAGTGAGAAATCAACTGTTTGCAACCCAGAGGAGGTCTCTCACCAGAACCTAGCCATGCTGGCATCCTGATCTCAGATTGCCAACCTCTAGAACTGTGAGAAATACACTTCGGTTGTTTGCAAGCCATCCAGGCTATGGTACTCTGCTATAGCAGCCTGAACCCAGATATGGTTCTTGTATTAGTTTGTTTTGGGTTGCTATAATACACCTGAAGCTGAGAACTTTATAAAGAAGAGAGGTTCATTTAGTTTGCAGTTCTGAAGGTCTAAGAGTGCGATGTTGGTGTCCTGGCGAGGTGCCCCTGACTGCATGACAACCTGGGAGGAAGAGCAGAAGGGAAATCAGCTTCATGCAGAAGGGGCCAAGTGCATGAGGTGGCCTTGCTTTCTAACCACAATCCAACCCAGCAAAAGCTAGGTCCTGAAGATCAGCATTAATCCCATCTTAGGGCAATGTCTCCAGGATCTAATCACCTTGCACTTGGCCACACCTCTTAAAGGTTCCACAATCTCACCATCAGCACACTGAGGACCAAGTTTCTAGATCTCAACCCTTTGAGGACACACTATAAGTATAGCCAAAGCACAGCAGTGCTTTTAGGATGTATTTTTATTTTAATTTAGTTCAACAAAACTTACTTAATCTTTCTGTATAGCATTATTCTTGTGTGTAAAATGTAATGGAAATACGAACCTGGTTGTTCTGAAGATTGAGTGAATTAGCATGCAGAAAGCCCCTAAAAGCCTTGCATATAGTGAGTGCTCAGGGTTTTATGTGAATCAGTTAACTCTTTTTTATTGCACTACATCATTCTATTGTATGAACACTATTTATTTCCCCATTCTCCTGTCAATAGACATGCATTCTTTGAATATTGGGCTATTATTGATAAAGCTGCTCTGAACCTTATTGTAGACATCTTTTGCAGGACATATGCACTCACTTCTCTTGGGTACATATCTGAGAGTGGAATGGCTGGACCACTATTCAGCTTTAGTAGATTCTGCCAAGTAGTTTCCAAAACATTGTCAATACTTATTTAATAAGCATCTCTTTTGTGCCAAGCACAGAACCAGCTGGGTTCTAAAGCTATAGGGTAAACAAGACGTAATTCCTACCCCTGAAGAGTTACAAGTGCTACCCCACTGACTAGCACTTTGAACACTTGGGATTTTACTACCTCTTTTTAATCTTCTAGTAGAACCTTGTGAGGGTGACATACTGACAGAAGACTTGCGAAAAGAAAGTGCAAGCAATAGGCTCATCATCTGTAGAGTCACAAAGCAGACTAGCAGCTATGGGCCGGGGATTTAGCTCAGTGGTTTCACCACCTGCTGTGCAAGCGCAAGTGCAAGGACCTGAGTTCAATCCCTGGTACCAAAAAAAACCCCCAAAAACAAAAAACCAAAGCAGACTAGCAGCAAAGCTAGAACTAGTAGGAGAACAACAAAACAAGACAGACACAAAAAATTTCCAGTCTTCTCTGCATGTGAGTGGGATATAAATCTTCAAAGAGAAGCCATCCTCAGATGTACACAGTAGCAAGCAGTTCATGCCCCTACCTACTTTTATTAGGCCAACATTAAGAGAGTGGACCCAAGGCACCAGGGACTCCTGAAATCCTTCTCTGTGGGCTGGGAAAACTCAGAATTGAGCTACCTGAGTGAATCCTTAGCTTAGCTCTGGGGAAGGCAAAGATGAACATCAGTGGCTACTTTTCTCTCTGTATAAGGAAACAGATATCTTAATAAAAAGGAGACACATTTTGGTAACTACATGTCCTGTTTGTCACTGAAAAATACATTCTAAATGTAACACACAGCTGAGCTGATAGGAACAGTTGTGAGAGGAGATTTGCCTGGGTTTCTCAACCTTGCCACTAATGACTTCTGGGATTGGAGGGCTCTTTGTTGCAGGAGGTGTCCTGCGCATCGTGGATGTTCAGCAGTGTCCGCGGCTATAGATGCCAGCAGCACCCTATTCCAATTGTGACAACTAAAATGTCTTTAAACGTTGCCAAAGGTCCTATCTGGGGCAAAATTGACCCTGGTTGAACTATTTGGACATGTTTATATTAAGAATGTGAAATAATTAAACTTTTGTACTTGCTATCATTTTAAATCTTGAAGATGTTTCCTATTGTAAAGGAAAAGGAATGATAATGTCAAGGAACTTTAATATTCTATAGACAGGGAATTCATGTTTCCTACCTTAAGGGAAATGCATTAGGGTATTAATACAGAGTAATACACAAAAATCTCCATTTCCATTCTTAAAAAGTCTGAGTTATTCAGTTGTCTAATACAATTTTACTTCAAACGTAACGGGGTGAGTTTCTCAGCCATCTCTTTGCTGAGTAATTACCTGTGATTGCATATTGGCTGAATATAAATAGGTAATGTAAAAGTGCTTTAAGATCTGTGAAAACGATTTCTACTCTAAATGCTTTGTTCTTGTTGGTCATAGTGATACTTGAGATTTTTTCCCATCTCTGAATAAAAGCTTTGGTAAACAGAAGCTAAAATTTTGTTTAGACTTTAATTATGTCCAGCTGGGCCACAGAGTTTTCCAAGAAGGAACTTTTTTTTCCATAATGATAGAGGTTTAACAGTGTGTGTCTCTCTTATTAATTCATTCATGTACTTATAAGAAATAATATTGAGTTTCTGGTAAGTGTCCTGTCCTGGAGATCTAAGGGTTGTAAGACCTGTACAGGGTACATGTGGGTAGTGTTAGGTGGGAAGAGCACTATTGAGGACCAGCACTGGTAGGTTCTTAGTTCTGGCTGAGGCCTTTGGAGTGTCACCTCCTCTTTCTAGAGCCATGTATTGAATGAGATAGGTGGATTAACTGAAATGGCAAATAGTTCAGCTCTAGTGTCAACTCACCTCAATCGCTGTTGGCTGCCCGCAGCATTCGATGATGAGGCCTTGTCTTTACTCAGTGCCAAAGAGGGTATAATTTTTATTAATTTATAGCATGGGTATACTATGGAAACATCTGTGTATTTGCCCTCCCTGGATTTCTAAGGGTTCAGAGTCTATAGTTTGCAAGAAATTTGTCTTTTCCAATACTGTATAGTTTGGCACTGAAGAGCAAGATTATGTAAGGTTCTTACTTTGGAAGCAGGCCATATTTCTCCCTTTTCCCTATCTTTCACTTGGAATTCTCTTATTTTGGTCCTAGAGAAGAATTACAAATTAATTGCACAATACCATTCTCCACAAAGGTTAGTTGGCAATATTTTCTGACATTCTGCTCCATTACTGAAAAGATCAAATAAGGCAAAACTTGACCTCCCTTTATTCAGGGCCTTTTTGGGTAAATGACTTTCCAGTGCACCAAGAGATGACTGTTTTCTTAATTTCGAATAGATGAAACTAGACACCAATCAACAAACCTTTAGCTAAGAGGAGAAATCCCTTTAACTCATATTTTGCTCCAATTACACTGAAGACAAAGGAGCACATCATACCCTGCACATGAATAGATGCTTCATTATTCAAAACAAGCATCAAAGAGCATTCTGTCCCTTATAGAAAATATGCAATCACTGTTTAATTCAATGGTAGGATGCAAATTTAAATTCCCATAAGGGGAAGGCTGTTAATGCCATTTAAATTGGTTGTAAATTACAGATAATACGCTTGAGACCCCCGAATACAGATTAGTGGAGTATTGCTTTAGGAATTCAATTCCATTTTGAACTTATTGTGTATTTATCTATGAAAAATAAAGCCATGAAGGCTTGTTTACAGCTACATTTTATTGCCTATCTTTTTCATTTCTGGAGCAAATATTTCACTTTTAAATGCCAAGGAGATGGTTTAGTGTAATATAAGGAAATGCCATGATGTTAAAGACAGATTACCACTGGTAGAGGCAGTGCCTTGTTAACAACAGACAAACAAAACAGAACAAAATAAACCTGAGAGAGAATCAGTGCAACAACATTTAATAAATATATCTCACGAGCTGACTTTTCTATCCTTTTACACCTCATTTCTGTTGGTGTCCCTGCAGTTTAAAAATCCCACAGTCACAAGACAATCAGGATTTGCAGAAATTAGAGGCTGTGATTATCTCTTGCTGCTAAAGTATATCAGCCACTTAAAGGTTGTTTCTCATTTTCACAGATTAACTAATCATGAGTGGGATGTCTGACGGGTGAGTCTTTGTTGGAAGAATTGTTCCTTAAAAACAAGGGTCTTTCAGAAGGAGAAAGTGTTAGATAAAAATGTACACTTTTCAACAAAGGTTTCTGAGCTCTCAGCTGGAGGAGTAGCAATTTTCCTCTCAGTTTGGAGAGGTAAAATCTGTTCCCTCCTTGATGTGGTTTCCTGTCTCAGGTAGGAAATAGGGTTACTTGGGGTGATAAAAATAAATCACCTTTGAGGCTCATGTTTTCTTCTCTGGCAGCCAGTGGGGTGTGTTTTTATTTTTTGTGTGTGAGTGAATGGTATAAAAAAGTTGCCATTGATATATATATATATATATATATATATATATACACACACACAGAATGAAGCCAAGCTACGGAACAATGGAGGAAAGTCTAATTCATTATGCCAGAAAATGGATCGTTACCATCAATACCACATGGAGTTAATCATTTCCAACAAACTATAATACCAAGTTATCCATACACTGCACCTAAATGAAATAATGTTTTGTTTTTTCTTTGATCTATCAAAAGCACTTCAATCTTTGCCAGGACCTTAGTGACACTATAAACATTTCATTATATAGTTTCTATGAATTGCATAGACCTTGTGATAGTCCATAAGGTTAATTGAATTTTTAAAATTCCTAGTATTATCTTGTTTGCTTGTCATTTTTAAATGCTTTATAAAATAACACAGAACCTTGCCTTTCTTTTTCTGGCCATTTGCATTTGGGCTAAACAGGCACCCCCCCCACACATACATCTAAGGGTAAGGATGAAAATAGCTAAAACTGGAGGCTTAGGAAAAAAGCTAGTTCAGATTCAGGCAATAACTGACACACACATGCTAAGAGACTGATAAAATGAGGAGGGAGAAGATTCATGGTTTAGACACTTTCTGCTTTTTTCCTTAATGGGGTTTGAGTCGAATAATTCTGGTGCAAACAAGAAGTGAATGAGGAATCTCTGGAGTTTGTTCTTAAGCTTTCAGTGCCTTTGGCATCTGTGTGTCCTCAACCTCATCCGGTGGGTGTATGCCCACCTGTGCCAGCATTGGGTCATTGGCGCAATGACACATGGTCATTTGTCTCTCCCAGTCTCTCCTGGGGGTGGACTGGAGACATGCATACTCTTGATGGGAGAAGTCACAAATCAGTATTCCAATATGGTGAGTGGGCAAATCCAGCCTGCTCTACACCCCCATAACCTGGCTCCCGACCCCCAAGCTAATAAGGCAGAGCAAGCACCAGCCTTAGCGCCATGATACTCAAGTTCTTGACTGTCCTCTGTCAGAGCTCTGGTCCCAGTTTCTCCAGCTTGAGGAGGGCAATTCACTTTAAGTGACACTGGGTGATCACTTAGCACATCCCAGACTCTGCTCTGGACTCTGGGCACAAATAGAAATAAGAGATTATTCTTGTCTTCAAAGGGTTCATGGTGAGGAGCCAAGAAGAGTACAAACAGATTTGTAAGACAGATAATGAAGCCAAGCATGTAGTCCTAGCTCTCTGGGAGGCTGAAGCAGGAGGATCACAAATTTGAGCACAGCCTGAGCAGCTTAGTGACTTAGCGAGACCCTGTCTTAAAAAAAAAAAAATTAAAAGGGCTGGGGATAGAGCTCAATGCAAAGACCCTGTGTTCAAGCCCTAGTACTGCAAAAGCAACAGAACAAGCCACCAATAAACAAACAAGCAAACAAACCCAGGTAATGACATAAAAATGCAATGTGTCCTTAACCCTGATATAAACAGCTATTGAAGCCCCAAAAGAAAACTAGCTAGATTTAAGATCACTTTAGCCTAGCCATTAAAGGAATAGACTTTAAAGCCAGACCATTTAGGCAAGAACTGGTTTCACCCATACTGACTGTGTGACCTTGAGCAAGTTACTTAACCTCTCTGTATTTCAGCTTCTCATCTTTCAAATGGAGGTGATAATGGTATGTAGGCCATTTAGAATTTTCAAGCAATTAGGGCAGTGCCTGGCATGTAATGATCCCTACATATATTATATTAATGTTCCAAAATTCCCACAAGTCTACAAGGCTGTAAAAGAGCTAGCGAGTGGAAAGAAATCCTTCATTTAAAACAAATCTGTGTTTTAGAGAGAATGAAGATGCTTATTGTATTTTGTGCTTATTCGGCATTACATGGTTCACTAACATCCCTGCCTCCCTTGGATACCCATAAGTCAGTACCCAGGCTGCCAAGTAGGACCATTTGGCGTGGTTAGGAGGATTTGGCGTGGTTCTGCATTAAGAGTAGGGAAAGACCACTCTTTGATGTACAACCAGCTCCCAGAGAACACACGTGGAGAACCTAACCATCCCTTTGCCCACCCGGTGAGGTCAGACCGTGGGAGAGAAGGCTGGAGCAGGAACACTTTTGGGCCTTCCCAACTCCCTCATCTGAGAGGGAAGACAGGCAGGCTGAGGGGGCAGGAGGTGGCTTTCAGTTTGGAAACTTCACAAAGGAGGGTAGAACTTGGCCTGGCAGGAATGAGGGCCATCAGGCTGGTTTGGTGTCAGCTAGGTCAGGTCAAGGGAGGCCAGTTGTGGGTTGCTTGGGGCAGCCCTCCCAGGAAGTAGGAGTCCAAAAGAGGAGCAAGAGAAACTCAAGAGACAGGGGTCTTTATGAGGAATTTGGGGGGAAGGAGATCATGTTAGGTCCTAGAAACACAATATTGAATAAGGCAGGAAAACAAGTCACATTAAACACTGCCTGAGATGTCCATGGAGTAGCGAGGATGAGACTCATGGGAAGAGGGGTGTGCTAGGACTCTCATGGGACAGGGACTGCTTCCTGGGGTTTGTTGATTTTCCAAGTATCAGTACCACCACTGTGGCTGACGTTAAGCCACCAATATGATGTTACCAAAACCCTTTGTTATCCACTGTATCCACTCTCTAGACACAATAGAGACACAGGTGGCCTCAAGTAACTGGATAATAGTAAAATGTAGTAGAAGAAAGGAAGCAATGAGTTTGAAGAGTAATTACCTCCACTTAGAACACATGTTTAATCATAAATTTATATAATTTAATTTTAATAAGAGCATAGTTTACAACTGGCTTGCACAATTCCTGGCAGTTCAGCAACTGATCTTCGGAAACTAGACCAAGCTGACTTCAAAATGCCACTGCTTGAGAATGTCTCTGAATTCCTCCAAGTCTTAGTGTTCTCAATGGTAAAATCATCATATCTAGATCTCATCAGGGTCCAAAACATATGTGGAAGCATTTTCAAAACTGTTAGCTACCTGTAACGGTAATACACTGATACAGATGATCCTTAGAGGAACAGTGTAACCTAGTGGTGAAGAAGGCAGTGTCTGGGGCCAGACTGCCTCACTTTGAATCCTGGCTCTACTCCTTTTAGCTGTGTGACCCTAGGCCGATCTTACTTCTCTGGGTCTTGCTTTCCTCATCTATGGAGCATCAGTGAGGCTTACAGGAGTTAATATTGTGAAGCACCTGGGATGGTGTCCGGTATGTGGTGAGCACCATATTGACCCAAGTACACTGTAATTATTCCAGACTCAGAAGGCCTTTCACTGAGGAGCCCAAGGTTCTGGCCTCCACCCCATTTCACTTTAAAGGAAAAGCTCCCCTCTATGGTAACAGATTTGTTACTAGGTGAACAGCTCATGCTTTTTAGATAATGAACCCCAAAGCCTATTGCAGAGATAAAGATGCAGCTAGACTCAGATTCCATAGCCACTCACCATAGTAGCAGGGGCAAAGAGCTATCTTATTACATGCCTGGCTGGCTCAATTACCTCAGTCCTGACCTCACCAGATGCTGGAGCCAGCCAAGGACAGAGCCCTAGAAGTGGAGGGGCGGTTAGCTGCACTTACTATCTCGGCGAGCACAGGCCCAGGGCTGAGCAGGATTAAGGCAGTAAACAGGTGACACTGACATGAGAGAAATGGAGAAAAACAGTATGACACAGGAGCCAGGAACTATGGCTGCCACCACTGCCACAGGCTGGCTCAAGGAGTTTGGGGTTCTTGGGCAGATAGTCAGAAACAGATATGGGGGTAAGGAGGAAAGGAGGTGGGGACGTAATCAGGGTCTCTTCACCAGGGATGAAGTCAGATGTCATGACAGACAGATGAGAATAAAAAGACAGAAGCAAACAAAGCCAAGGCAGGCGGATAGGGCTAGGTTTTCACACTAAGGAATAGCAACCATGAGAAAGTCCTGACCTCCATGTAGAGGGTCAGACCATCCTTTTTTTTTCTTAAGAAACTAGACTAGAATAGTATGGCATAGCCTGCCTATGTGCTCCTGAACCCCACTTCCTCTTCCTGAGGGTTCAAACTGTTCCACTCAAATGGTGGATCCTACAGTCAGGTTCTGACCAATAGAGTGTAGGCCAAAGTGATATAAGGCATTTACAAGCCTAATTGTAAAATCTTCCCGAGTCCCTTTTCCCCTCCCCTCCATCTCTTCTCCCCTCCCCTTTCCTTTTCTCTTCTCCTTGATCCCTGGAGGGAGAAGAAAGCCACTAAGTAGACTTTCCTGATCTACATTGGGCTAGGACCTGAACAAGAAATAAATGTTCATTTTGTGAAGCTACTGAGATTTAGGGGCTGTTTGTTTCAACACCTAGCAAGCTTAGCCCTGACTAATAAAATGGAATGGAGTGAGAAGAAAGGAACATAATGGAATATATTAAATTAGAACAGAAATTATCAGAGTATATTGCAGGCAGTGAAAAGTAAATATTTGGTGAAACTTGGTTTTTTTTTTTGTACTAAATTCTTTTATTGGTACATTGTAGGTATACAACACAATTACATTTCTCATTGGGAATTGTACCTTTACACAATGCATCTTGGTTCTTCTTTTTTCCCCATTCCTAGCCCTCCCTTCATGCCCTCCACCCTTCCCTATTTACAAAGACTTTATTTCCATTTTTTCCATTTCTCATCATTCTTCCTTTCCCTTCTTTCCTTTCCCCTGCCCCTCCCACTACCCCTACCCCTTTGGACCTTTTCTTCCTATTTTGCATTATCGATTATTCATTCTAATCATTGGTACATTTTAGGTATACAATATAATGACATTCATCACTGGAAATTTGCAACTTTACATAGTCTCTCTTGGTTCTTGTTTTTCACCGTTGCCCAGCTCTCCCTTCAACCCCTCCATTCCTCCCTATTTACAAAGATTTTGTTCCTATTTTTCCATTTTCTCATATTAATCCCATTCCCTTCTATCCTTTCCCCAGCCCTCCCACTTCCTTCCCCTTTGCCCCTTTTCTTCCTATTTCACATTACCTATTATACATTTAGTCCTTATTTACACTTTCAGTTTCTCACCCCAGAGAAACTATTTGGTATTTATACATGTGTGTCCTATTTATTTCACCTAAGAGTATTGCCTCAATGTGCATCCACTTAGCTATAAATGTCTCTAATTTCTCATTTTTTATGGCTGAGTAGTACTCCATTTTATAAAAAAAAAAAACATTTTCTTTATCCAGTCTCCAGTTAATGGGCATTTGGGCTGTTTCCAAGTTTTAGCTATTACAAACTGTGCTGCGATGAACATGGGTGCACATATATAGCTGTGGTATGATTCTTTTAATTCTTTGGGGAAGATCCACAACAGTGGAAGAGTGGGGTCAAATGGGACTTCCAGTCCTAGTTCTTTGAGGTATCTCCATAATGATTTCCACAGTGCTTACATCAGTCTACACTCCCACCAGCAGTGGAGCAGGGTTCCTCTTTCCCCACAGCCCTGCCAGCATTTGTTATTGGTTGATTTCATGATAGCAGCCATTCTTTCTGGAGTGAAGTGGAATCTCAGCATTGTTTTCATTTGCATCTCTCGAATGACCAGTGTTGTTGAACACTTTTTCATGTATTTATTTGCTGTTTCTACTTCTTTGTGTGAGAAATGTCTGTTCATTTCAGATGCCCATTTTCAGATTGGGTCTTTAAATTTGGGAGGTCTGATCTTTTTAAGTTCTTTATAGATTTGAGATAGTAGACCTTTGTCTGAGGAAGAGCAGGTGAAGATTTTTTCCCACATTGTGGGTTGTCTCTTCACACTGCTGGTGGTTTCTCTTGCTATGCAGAAGCCTTTTAATAAGAAGAGATCCCATCTGTTGATTGTTTGTGCTAGTTCACGGGCAACTGAGGTTTTGTTCATAAAATCTTTTCCTACACTGATGTCTTCAAGGGTTCTACCTAACCTCTGTTCCAACTGGTTCAGAGTTTCTATTTTAATATTTAGATCTTTAATCCATTTTGATTTGAGTTTAGTGCATGATGAGAGATACAGGTCTAGTTTTAATCTTTGGCAAGTTGAAGCCCAATTTTTCAAGCACCATTTATTAAAGAGGCTGTCTTTCCCGCAGTGAGGGTGTTTGGCTCCTTTGTCGAAGATGAGATGGCTGAGTGTGTCTGGCATAGTTTCTGAATCTTCTAATCTGTTCCACTGGTCATCAGTTCTGTTTCTTTGCCAGTACCATGCTGTTTTAATCACAGTAGCTTTGTAGAATAGTTGCAGGATGTGGATTGTGATACCCCCAGCCATGTCTCTGTTGTCTAGAATTGCTTTTGCTATTCTGGGTCTCTTCTTGTTCCAAATGAATTTTTGGATTGTTTTCTCAAGGTCTATGAAGTATATTGCTGGGATCTCAATTGGAATTGCATTAAATCTATATAGCAGTTTTGGAAGTATGGCCATTTTCACTATATTAATCCTTCCTACCCAGGAGCAGGGGATGTCTGTCCATTTTTCTGATATCTTCTTCAATCTCTCTTTTCAGAGTGCCATAGTTTTCAGAGAAGAAGTTTTTGATTTCTTTCATTAGGTTGATTCCTAGGTATTTCAGTTTTTTGGATGCTATTGTGAAAGGAATTATTTGCCCTATTTCTCTCTCAGTGAGTCTGTCATTGGTATAGAGGAAAGCTATTGATTTTTGTGTGTTGACCTTGTAACCAGCTACTTGACTGAATTTGGTTATTAAGTCTAGAAGACTTTTGGTGGAGTTCTTGGGGTCTTCTATATAGAGTATCATGTCATCTGCAAATAATGACAACTTGACTTCTTCATTACCTATCTTTATTCCTTTTATTTCTTTCTCTTGTCTTATTGCCTTAGCTAATGTTTCCAGAACTATATTGAACAAGAGTGGTGATAGTGGACATCCTTGTCTTATTCCTGATTTTAGTGTGAAGGATTTCAGTTTTTGACCATTTAGTATGATATTGGCTGTTGGTTTTTCATAGATGGCTTCTATCAGTTTGAGGTAGAGACCATCTATTCCAATTTTTGGTAGGGTTTTTATCATAAATGCATGTTGGATTTTGTCAAATGCTTTTTCTGCATCTATGGAGAGAATCATATGGTTTTTGTCCTTGGCTCTATTGATATAGTGTATTACATTGATTGATTTTCGTATATTGAACCATCCCTGCATCCCTGGGATGAATCCCACTTGATCAGGGTGTATGATCTTCTTGATGATCTTCTGCATTCTGTTTGCCAGTATCTTATTAAGGATTTTTGCATCTATGTTCATTAGTGAGATTGGCCTATAGTTCTCTTTTTCAGTTGGGTCTCTCTCTGCTTTGGGGATCAAGGTGATGCTTGCTTCCAGGAATGAATTTGGGAGTATTGCTTCCCTTTCTATTTCACTGAAGAGTTTAAACAGTAGTGGCAGCAGTTCCTCTCTAAATGTCTTGTAGAATTCAGCAGTGAAGCCATCAGTGCCTGGGCTTTTCTTAGTTGATAAGTTTTTAATTACATTTTCAATTTCATTGGTTGATATTGGGTTGTTCAGAATTTTGAGGTCTTCTTCGTTCAACTTTGGTAATTCATATGTATCTAGGAATCTGTCCATTTCTTCTGTGTTATCCATCTTATTGGCATATAGGTTCTGAAAGTAGGTATTGATGATCCTCTGGATTTCTGCTGGGTCTGTTGTAATTTCACCCTTTTCATTCCTAATTGCATGGATTTGGGCCTTTTCTTTCCTTTTTCTGACAAGGTTGGCTAAAGGTTTGTCAATTTTGTTGATTCTTTCCAAGAACCAACTCTTGGTTTCATTGATTTTTGTATCGTTCTCTTAGTCTCCATTGCATTGATTTCTCCTCTGATCTTTATAATTTCCTCCCTTGTATGAGCTTTGGGGTTGTCCTGCTCTTCTTTTTCTAGAAGCTTGAGGTTCAGCATCAGGTTGTTTAATTGGGCTCGCTCTGTTTTCCTAATATGTGTATTCACTGCTATGAATTTCCCTCATAAGACTGCTTTCATTGTGTCCCATAGATTCTGATATGTTTTAGTGTCATTGTCATTTAATTGAAGGAACTGTCTGATTCCTTCTTTAATTTCCTCTGTGACTCATTGGTTATTCAGAAGTGTGTTGTTCAATTTCCATGTGTTTATGAAATTTTTTGAGTTTCTTTTGCTATGGATCTCCAATTTCATCGCACTGTGGTCTGATAATATACAGGGGATAACGTCAATTCCTTTGCACTTCCTTAAACATGTTCTATGTGTGAGTATGTGGTCTATTTTTTAGAATGACCCATGTGCAGCTGAGAAGAATGTGTATTCTGATTTTGTGGGGTGGAACACTTTGTAAACTTCTGTTAAGTTCATTTGTTCAAGAGTTTGATTGAGTTCTAGTATTTCATTACTTATTTTTAGTCTAGTTGCTCTATCTATTTGTGACAGTGGGGTGTTGAGGTCCCCCACTACAATTGTATTAGTGCATATATGACTTTTCATGTCCGTTAGTATTTGTTTTATATAGTTGGGTGCACTAGTGTTTGGTGCATAGATATTTATGATTGTCATCTCTTCCTCTTGGATTCTTCCCTTTACAAGTGTCCTTCATCTCTCTTAATCAGTGTTGGTTTGAAATCTACTTGATCTGCAAAGAGGATAGCTACTCTTGCTTTTTTTGGGTCCCCGTTGCATGGAGTATTGTTTTCCACCCTTTAACTTTCAGTCTATGAGTTTCCTTTTGAATTAAGTGTGTTTCTTGTATGCAGCATACTGTTGGATTTTGCTTCTTGACCCATTCTGCCAGTCTGTTTCTTTTGATTGGTGAATTGAGACCATTAACGTTGATGGTTATAACTGAAATGTATTGACTTGTCATTGCCATGACTTTTTCTTTTTGTTGGGTTCTCCCCCTTTACATTTAATTTCTTGTCATGCCAGATGGGTTCATTCTGCTTTGCTTCCTGGAGTTGTGATCCTCAATGTCTGTTCCTAGGCTATTGTGTAAAATTCTTTGGAGTGCTGGTTTGGTATTCACGAAGTTCCTAAGGTGCTCTTTGTCATGAAAGTATCTTGTTTCTCCATCCATTTTGAAAGATAGTTTTGCAGGGTACATCAATCTGGGTTGGAGGCTGTTTTCTTGTAGGGCTTGGAATATGTCACTCCAAGCTCTTCTTGCCTTGATGGTTTGTGTTAAGAAGTCTGCTGTGATTCTGATAGGCTTTCCTTTGTATGTGATTTGTTTCTTTTGTCTAACTGCTTGTAGAACTTTGTTCTTCTGTTGAGTTTCTGGAATCTTAACAATTATATGCCTATGTGTAGATTTTTTTTGATCAAGGCTATTTGGAGTCCTATATGCCTCACTTATCTGTATATCAATTTCTTTTCCCCTGCTTGGGAAGTTTTCTGCCATTACTTCTGAGAAGAGTTTTTTTTTGTCATCTGCACTCATCTCTTGTTTCTTCATTGGCTCTGATCAGTCTTATGTTATTCTTCTTTGCATCATCTAGCAGCTGCTGGATTGATTTCTCATGTTCCCTTATAATTCTGAAACAATTTTTCTTTTCCTGGTCATTAATTGCAATCTTATCTTCTATATCTGAAATTCTGTCCTCACATTGGCTCATTCTGCTGTGTAGACTTTCAATGGAGTTTTTCATCTCCTGGAAATCTATTTGCATCTGTTTTATGGATTCCATTTATTTCCTATGTTGGGATTCCATCATGTTCCTGAGCTCCTCTCTAGATTTCTTAATCATGTCTTGCACTAGGGGTACAATTTCTCCTGTTATCTGAGAAATTATTTCTGATTTCATTTTTTCCAGATCCCCTTTTGTTGCCAGTTCAGTGGGTCCAGGTGGTTGAGTATCAGAGTGTTCCATCTCATTTCCCTTTGGGGTTGCTGTAGATGATCTGGAAGTTTGGTTTTGAGACTTATTTAAGTGTTTTCTTATTTTGACTGGGCCAGGGGGCTGTTAGCGCCTGCACAGATTACCTCCTCTGAGCTGGGAGAGGTGGGACAGGCGCCGGGAGCAGCGGGAGGGATGGTGACCAGGAAGCCCCTTCCTCTGGACCAGGGGCAGTGGGATGACAGCTCAGAAGCCCCTACCTCTGGGCCGGGAACAGTGGGACTCAGTACCTTGGTCTGGTGGTCTGATGTCCTCTGCGTCTTTGTATTGTGGAACCAAGTGGCTGCCTTTCTGCAGCGGGGTGACTCCGCATCCTACGCGTGACCCAGGACCTCGGTAGGGCCTGCACAGACCTTCCTCTGTGCAGCAGGCCGATTCGGCATGTTCTGTGAGACCTGGTGAACCTTGTTTAAATTCATATGTGTATCATCTCAATATAAATTTTATTTTTGGCTTGAGGTGGAGCTGAAAATTTTTGGAAATTTATCGCTTTAAAGCTGGAGAGAGATTTGAAAGATATGATAGGAGAGAAAGCCTTAGGTAAGATGGGGATTGCACATCTTCCACACTTTTCAGGAAGCTGCTGTATACTTGCTAGTCATCTCTGCTTTGTACCTGCTTATGTTAGACCTGTGCCTGCCTAGTCTTCTTTCCTTGCCTTTGGTAATGGCATCCCAATCTTAGTTCAGTCTGTTTGGGGCTGTCCTAATCCCTTGGAGTCAAGGGAAAAGGACACACACACACACACACACACACACACACACACACACACACACACAGAGTCTGGCCAGTCAAAGTATTCCATGCTTAGAGCTATAGTGATTGGTTCAAGTATGAACATGTGATCCAAATTGGTCCAATTAGAGCTAAAACTTGGACTTTGGCTGGAGTTATCATAAGAATAAGTGTTTTCCCTCCACTGGTTTTAGAGTCGTAAATATATAAATCTGAAAGTACTGGCAGTCATCTTGCTACCACAGGGACAACTTGCCTGAGAAGAGAGGCATCATTGCAGAAGGCAGAGCTAAGTGATGGGTTAAGACCTGAGGACATTTGGACCCTTGGATCTTACCATGCTGGAAGCTATCCTCATAATTTTTAGCTGATTCTATAAATTTACCTCTTTGCTACTTCCAGTTTGAATTGGTTTTTTGAGAGTTGTAACTGAGGTCACATCTTCCACATCTTTAAGATGTCACTTCCTTGGTAAAATGGGGCCCAGAAAAGAATTAAAGTGGGAAAGAGCTGGTCCTCAGGGTCTTCCAGGCTTTGCCAAGTAAAAGTGGTTTCAATTGCTGCAGAATTAGGCTTTGACATATGGAAAAACTATAAGGTAAAGTAGAGAAGAAATTCTTTTTTTGTTTTCTGTTTTGAGAGGATGAAGAACAGATGAATATCATTAAAGTCACTAATATGTTTCTCTTCATTTACTCAACAAATATTTACTGAACACCTTCCATGTGCTTTGGACCATGTTAGGCCTTGGACATTTTTTAGTGAGTAATAACAGATCAAATTCTTATAAATAGCTTGCTGTATGTCAGGCACTGTTTTGAGAACCTTATTCTTATTAATCTTGTTGTCCTTCACATCTACCCTCTTGGGCTGATGATACTATTATAATATTTTCTCTCATCTTACAGATGAGAGTAACTAAGGACAGAGAGAGATTAAACCAGGAAGAGGCAGAGTTGGTGTTGAAGCTGGGGAGACTGGATTCAAATCCAAGTCTTAAAATCAATGACCCACAATAGCATGGTCCTTTCTCCCTGTAGACTAATACTTTCCCTTACAAAGGACCATTCTGCAAGCTTCTTAGGGTCTCTGGTTGGAGTCACTTCTAGAATTCAGTCTAACAAAGTCATTCTTTGACTTGAACCATGACATCACTTGTTGAATTTTAGGCACTGCTCAGTTTACCTTTCTGAAATTGATCTAACCATCAGCACTGCTTGTAAATCTTGCAAGTCAATCTATTGGTTAGGAGTACAGTTATTGGATTCATTCTAAATTGTGGGTGCAAATCTCTGCTTTTTTTGTTAGCTGTGTGACATTGCAGAAGTTATGACCTTCTCTGAGCTTTTGCCTCTATGTTACAGATGGGATCAATAATTCCAATACATCTATCTTCTCCATTCATATAGGGCGTTTTTGCTGGAAGTATGGAGTACATGTCTTATCTGTTGAGAAGGTTCTGTTCTACTTCTAGTCTCCCGATAGCTTTTACCATGAACAGCTGTAGAATTTACTTTTTCTCCAACTACTGACAGGATCATATGGCTTTTTCCTTTCCTCTGTTAAAATGGTGACTTTTGAGGGTGGATCTTCCAAAGCTGACATGACACTGCCATCCCTATAATAAAACCACTTTCTACATACTGCCAGATCTGACTTCTAATAGTTTGTTTTGTTAAACAAATTTCTATCTATGTTCATACTTCTTTCTTCTATTATCTTTATCCAGTTTTAGGATTAGCACAATGCTGATTTCCTAAAATGAGGGGAGAAGTGTTCCTTTTTTTTCTGCTTTAAATGTCTGATATAATTTATGAGTTAAAATGTATATGAGCCTGTTGTTGTCATATAGGTAGGTTTTCAAGCTAGGAATATACTTTCTTTAATAGGTGCTATTCAAATTTTAGATTTCCTCCAGAGGCAGTTTCATTAATTTGTCTTCCAAGGTACTTCTTAGAAGTTGTTGAATTTATTTCAAAACAGATTTTTGAAATATGCTTTCTATATCCTTTTAAATTCTGTAAAATCTGTGGTAATGTCTCCTAGATCTTGATATTTTAATTTTAAAAATGTATAATTGATATTGTGTAATAGGAAGAAAAGGTCTAAAGGAGCAGGGGAAGTGGGAGAAGTAGGGGAAAGGAAAGGAGGGAAAAGAGAAAATATGAGAAAAGGAAAAAATGGAAACAAAGTCTTCGCAAATAGGGAAGGGTGGAGGGGATGAAGGGAGGGCAGGGGAAGGGGAAAAAATAAGAACCAAGATACTCATGTAATGGTACAAGATCCCAATGATTAATGTAACTGTATTTTATACCTAAAATGTACCAATAAACTTAATGGGGAAAAATAATTCCAGTACATCTGATTGTGGTATAACTATAATAAAGTAATAACGAGTCTGTGGCAAGGTCAGCACCTTGAAAGTGAAAGTTGTTATAGCTCTTTCTCTTTCACTTTCAGCTCCTTGTTTGTGAAATGAGGAGTTTGGTAAGATGCTTGCTGAGGTCTCTCCTGGCATAAGTTTGTGTGACTAGTGTTTCCCAAATGCTAATTTGGGAAAGGTAAATTCCCATTGTCATGGTGTTTCTTCTTAAAGAAATATTTTCTGTTGTATTTCTATAAGACTGAACTTTGCATCCTAGTTTGAAACAGCTAAAGGTGCTTCACATTTTTTCCCATGAGATCATAACTTAGTGCTCATAAAAGTGATGAAATACTGTATGCTGAATCAAGGAAGAAGATAATTCCAGGAAGCCATGGCCCTGATCCAAACCTGGACATTCTCCTTCTGATGGGGCAGGGCAATGGGGAGTAGGGGTAGTGTTGACCCAGTTCTGTGACTCCACTGATGATCCTAGAGATGCTCCCAACCCCACACTTGGGGTAGTGACATTGAGGGAGAGACGGGTTGAGGGAGGCAGGAGAAGGGAAAGGAGAGGTAAGAAGAGTGGGAGAGGAAGGGAAGGAGCAAGGGAGGAAATGAGGGAATAAGAAGGGAAAGGAGAGTGTTAGGAAGAGGGTAGAAGGAGGACAGAGGCATGGGAATAGGAGAAACAAGAAAGGGAAAGAGGCAGGAGAAAGGGCAGGGGGAAAGGAAGGTAGGGGAGACTAAACTCAACCAGGGGAACAGACAATGAACAAAGCTCACAGGTTGGGCAGCCAAGCCTGCCATTAATGTTTGGTTTGTTCTGGTGCAACTGGAGTTCTAAACCAGCCTGTTGGAAACTGTGGAAGAAACCCCAAATAGAAGACCATATGGGTTGAGAAAGAATTAATAAGCAGAGAATAATCTGTAAAAGCAAAGTTATCATAATGCCAGTGACCTTTTTCCACCCAGTAGGTCATTCACAAACTGAAATTTATTTTACTGTTGGAATGAAAAAAAAACCTCAAATGCAATACAAACAAAAAATATAAGAAAGAGACTAACTGCCTATGCTCCTCAAAGAGACATTTTACAATGGGATGAATTGGCCTTCATTCATTCCCTTGTTACTTTGCCAGTCACTTACTGGGCATCTATTCTTTGTCACACTATGTTCTATGGAAAGGATTCAGAAATAACCAAGAGACGGTCCCTGACCTACAGAAGAATGAAACTGTAGTGCCAGTATCAATGCTCCTTTCTTCTGGAGGTGTATGCATGGCAGTTCCCTGTCCCTTGCCCTTGAATTGTATTTGGCCTAATAACTCTCATAACAATAGAATGAAGTGGAAGTAGCTTGTGAGATTAAGCCACAAAAGGCAGTACAGCTTCTGCTCACTTTCTGGACACTTGCATTTAGAGTCTGAATTGCCTTTAAAGAAGCTGGGCTTTCTTCCAGCCACTACAGCATGAGGAAACCCAAGTAGCAAGGTGAAATGATGGTCCGTGTGTGTTCTGATTAATGGAGTTAGCTGATGTCCCCACCAACAGTCAGGATCAACTGCTAGATGTGTGAGTGAAGACCCCTCCAAGTGATTCCAACCCCAGCCATTTAGTTACTTCCAGTCAATGAGTCTTCTCAACTTAGGTCCCAAACAATGGTGAGCAGAGGCCAGCTGTTTCTGCTGTGCTTTGTTTGAATTACTGACTCACAGAATCCATTCATAGGCATAATAAAAGGGTTGCTTTATGATACTAAGTTTGGGGATGCTTTGTTATGCAGCAGTCACAGTTGAAATACTGACTCTCCGCAAGGGGAAACACTGCTCCCGCTGCTTTCTTACCTTTTCCTCCAGGCGTGAGGAGTGCAACCTCCCCCTCTGCCTTCACTTTGCCATCCCAGGCCCAGGCTCCCCGAGGCCCAAGAAATCATGTTGCCTTAGGAGTCACACGGAAAACACCGAATCAGCCCGCTGCAGACAGGCAGGTCTGCGGACGCAGTCCCGAGGCCACCAGTCGCGTGGAAACACCAAATCAGTCCACACCCTGGCAGCAATCCACTGGACAACCCCCCTCCTCGCTCCTTTGGCCTCTTCTTTGTATAGCCACCTGGTTCCACACTACAAAGACACAGAGGACACCGCACCACCAGACCACTATACTGGAGCTAATCAAGTTCTCAGCATTTAAAGAATTCCTGCCCAGAGGTATGGGCTTCTGAGCTGCCATCCCACTGCTCCTAGTCCAGAGGAAGAGGCTGCCCGGCCACCATCCCTCCTGCCACTCCCAGCCCAGAGGAAAGGGCTTCTGGGCTGCCATCCGTCTCGCCGCTCCCGGCCCAGAGATAGGGGCTTCTGAGCTGCCATCCCATCCCACGGCTCCTGGTCCAGAGGAAGGGGGTTCCAGGCTGACAAACATTCCGCTATTCCCAGCCCAGAGGAAGGGGCTTTCGGGTCACCATCCCTACCGCCGCTCACGGCCCTTGGCCCACCTCTCCCAGCTCAGAGGAAGTGAGCCACGTGGACGTCAACAGCACCCCCCCTGCCCCCCCAAGTCGAAATGAGAAAACATGTAAATAAGTCTCAAAACCAGACTTCCAGATCACCTACAGCAACCCCAAAGGGAAATGAGATGGAACACTCTGATACTCAATAACCTGGACCCACTGAACTGGCAACAAAAGGGGATCTGGAAAAAATGAAATCAGAAATAATTTCTCAGATAACAGGAGAAATTGTGCTCCTAGTGCAAGACATGATTAAGAAATCTAGAGAGGAGCTCAGGAACATGATGGAATCCCAACATAGGAAATAAATGGAATCCATAAAACAGATGCAAATAGATTTCCAGGAGATGAAAAACTCCATTGAAAGTCTACACAGCAGAATGAGCCAATGTGAGGACAGAATTTCAGATATAGAAGATAAGATTGCAATTAATGACCAGCAAAAGAAAAATTGTTTCAGAATTATAAGGGAACACGAGAAATCAATCCAGCAGCTGCTAGATGATGCAAAGAAGAATAACATAAGACTGATCAGAGCCAATGAAGAAACAAGAGATGAGTGCAGATGACAAAAAAAAACTCTTCTCAGAAGTAATGGCAGAAAACTTCCCAAGCAGGGGAAAAGAAATTGATATACAGATAAGTGAGGCATATAGGACTCCAAATAGCCTTGATCAAAAAAAATCTACACATAGGCATATAATTGTTAAGATTCCAGAAACTTAACAGAAGAACAAAGTTCTACAAGCAGTTAGACAAAAGAAACAAATCACATACAAAGGAAAGCCTATCAGAATCACAGCAGACTTCTTAACACAAACCATCAAGGCAAGAAGAGCTTGGAGTGACATATTCCAAGCCCTAAAAGAAAACAGCCTCCAACCCAGATTGGTGTACCCTGCAAAACTATCTTTCAAAATGGCTGGAGAAACAAGATACTTTCATGACAAAGAACACCTTAGGAACCTCGTGAATACCAAACCAGCACTCCAAAGAATTTTACACAATAGCCTAGGAACAGACATTGAGGATCACAACCCCAGGAAGCAAAGCAGAATAAACCCATCTGGCATGACAAGAAATTAAATGTAAAGGGGGAGAACCCAACAAAAAGAAAAAGTCATGGCAATGACAAGTCAATACATTTCAGTTATAACCATCAACGTTAATGGTCTCAATTCACCAATCAAAAGAAACAGACTGGCAGAATGGGTCAAGAAGCAAAATCCAACAATATGCTGCATACAAGAAACACACTTAATTCAAAAGGAATCTCATAGACTGAAAGTTAAAAGGTGGAAAATAATACTCCATGCGACAGGAACCCGAAAAAAAGCAGGAGTAGCTATCCTCTTTGCAGATCAAGTAGATTTCAAACCAACACTGATTAAGAGAGACGAAGAAGGACACTACATCCTTGTAAAGGGAAGAATCCAAGAGGAAGAGATGACAATCATAAATATCTATGCACCAAACACTAGTGCACCCAACAATATAAAACAAATACTAATGGACATGAAAAGTCATATATGCACTAATACAATTGTAGTGGGGGACCTCAACACTCCACTGTCACAAATAGATAGATCAACTAGACTAAAAATAAGTAATGAAATACTAGAACTCAATCGAACTCTTGAACAAATGAACTTAACAGATGTTTACCGAGTGTTCCACCCCACAAAATCAGAATACACATTCTTCTCAGCTGCACATGGGTCATTCTAAAAAATAGACCACATACTCACACATAGAACATGTTTAAGGAAGTGCAAAGGAATTGACGTTATCCCCTGTATATTATCAGACCACAGTGTGATGAAATTGGAGATCCATAGCAAAAGAAACTCAAAAAATTTCATAAACACGTGGAAATTGAACAATACACTTCTCAATAAACAATGGGTCCTAGAGGAAATTAAAGAAGGAATCAGACAGTTCCATCAATTAAATGACAATGACACTAAAACATATCGGAATCTATGGGACACAATGAAAGCAGTCTTATGAGGGAAATTCATAGCAGTGAATACGCATATTAGGAAAACAGAGCGAGCCCAATTAAACTACCTGATGCTGAACCTCAAGCTTCTAGAAAAAGAAGAGCATGACAACCCCAAAGCTCATACAAGGGAGGAAATTATAAAGATAAGAGGAGAAATCAATGCAATGGAGACTAAGAGAACGATACAAAAAATCAATGAAGCCAAGAGTTGGTTCTTTGAAAGAACAAACAAAATTGACAAACCCTTAGCCAAGCTTATCAGAAAAAGGAAAGAAAAGGCCCAAATCCATGCAATTAGGAATGAAAAGGGTGAAATTATAACAAACCCAGCGGAAATCCAGAGGATTATCAATACCTACTTCCAGAACCTATATGCCAATAAGATGGACAACACAGAAGAAATGGACAGATTCCTAGATACATATGAATTACCAAAGTTAAACGAAGAAGACCTAAAAATTCTAAATAACCCATTATCAACCAATGAAATTGAAAATGTAATTAAAAACTTAACAGCTAAGAAAAGCCCAGGCCCTGATGGCTTCACTGCTGAATTCTACAAGACATTTAGCAAGGAACTACTGCCACTATTGTTCTACTGTTTAAACTCTTCAATGAAATAGAAAGGGAAGCAATACTCCCAAATTCATTCCTGGAAGCAAGCATCACCTTGATCCCCAAAGCAGAGAGAGACCTAACTGAAAAAGAGAATTATAGGCCAATCTCACTAATGAACATAGATGCAAAAATCTTTAATTAGATACTGGCAAATAGAATGCAGAAGATCATCAAGAAGATCATACACCCTGATCAAGTGGGATTCATCCCAGGGATGCAGGGATGGTTCAACATATGCAAATCAATCAATGTAATTCACTATATCAATAGAGCCAAGGACAAACACCATATGATTATCTCCATAGATGCAGAAAAAGCATTTGACAAAATCCAACATGCATTTATGATAAAAACCCTACCAAAAATTGGAATAGATGGTCTCTACCTCAAACTGATAAAAGCCATCTATGAAAAACCAACAGCCAATATCATACTAAATGGTCAAAAACTGAAATCCTTCACACTAAAATCAGGAACAAGACAAGGATGTCCACTATCACCACTCCTGTTCAATATAGTTCTGGAAACATTAGCCATGGTAATTAGACAAGAGAAAGAAATAAAAGGAATAAAGATAGGAAATGAAGAAGTCAAATTGTCATTATTTGCAGATGTCATGATACTCTATATAGAAGACCCCAAGAACTCCACCAAAAGTCTTCTAGACTTAATAACCAAATTCAGTCAAGGAGCTGGATACAAGGTCAACACACAAAAATCAATAGCTTTCCTCTATACCAATGACAGACTCACTGAGAGAGAAATAGGGCAAATAATTCCTTTCACAATAGCATCCAAAAAACTGAAATACCTAGGAATCAACCTAACGAAAGAAATCAAAGACCTCTTCTCTGAAAACTATAGCACTCTGAAAGGAGAGATTGAAGAAGATATCAGAAAATGGACAGACATCCCCTGCTCCTGGGTAGGAAGGTTTAATATAGTGAAAATGGCCATACTTCCAAAACTGCTATATAGATTCAATGCAATTCCAATTGAGATCCCAGCAGCATACTTCAGGGACCTTGAGAAAACAATCCAAAAATTCATTTGGAACAAGAAGAGACCCAGAATATCAAAAGCAATTCTAGGCAACAGAGACATGGCAGGGGGTATCACAATCCCCAACCTGCAACTATACTACAAAGCTACTGTTGTAAAAACAGCATGGTACTGGCAAAGAAACAGACCTGAGGACCAGTGGAACAGATTAGAAGTTGCAGAAACTATGCCAGACACACTCAGCCCTTGTATCTTTGATAAAGGAGCCAAACACCCTCATTGGAGGAAAGATAGCCTCTTTAATAAATGGTGCTGGAAGAATTGGGTTTCAACTTGCCAAAGATTAAAACTAGACCTGCATCTCTCAACATGCACTAAACTAAAATCAAAATGGATTAAAGATCTAAATATTAAAATAGAAATGCTGATCCAGTTGGACAGAGGTTAGGCAGAACTCTTGAAGACACTGGTGTAGGAAAATATTTTATGAACAGAACCTCAGTTGCCCGTGAACTAGCAAAAACAATCAACAAGTGGGATCTCTTCTTATTAAGAAGCTTCTGCACAGCAAGGGAAACCACCAGCAGTGTGAAGAGACAACCCACAATGTGGGAAAAAATCTTCACCTGCTCTTCCTCAGACAAAGGTCTACTATCTCGAATCTATAAAGAAAAAGATCAGACCTCCCAAATTTAAAGACCCAATCTGAAAATGGGCATCTGAAATGAACAGACATTTCTCAGACAAGGAAGTAGAAATAGCAAATAAATACATGAAAAAATGTTCAATATCACTGGTCATTTGAGAGATGCAAATGAAAACAATGCTGAGATTTCACCTCACTCCAGAAAGAATGGCTGCTATCATGAAATCAACCAATAACAAATGCTGGCAGGGCTGTGGGGAAAGAGGAACCCTGCTCCACTGCTGGTGGGAGTGTAGACTGGTGTAACCACTGTGGAAATCAGTATGGAGATACCTCAAAGAACTAGGACTGGAAGTCCCATTTGACCCCGCTATTCCACTGCTGGGGATCTTCCCCAAAGAATTAAAAGAATCATACCACAGCTATATATGTGCACCCATGTTCATAGCAGCACAGCTTGATAGCTAAAACTTGGAAACAGCCCAAATGCCCATTAACTGGAGACTGCATAAAGGAAATGTGGGGTTTTTTATAAAATGGAGTACTACTCAGCCATAAAAAATGAGAAATTAGAGACATTTATAGCTAAGTGGATGCACATTGAGGTGATACTCTTAGGTGAAATAAATAGGACGCACATGTGTAAATACCGAATAGTTTCTCTGGTGTGAGAAACTGAAAGTGTAAATAAGGCCTAAAATGTATAATAGGTAATGTGAAATAGGAAGGAAAAGGGCAAAGGGGAAGGAAGTGGGAGGGCTAGGGGAAAGGATAGAAGGGAATGGGATTAATATGAGAAAATGGAAAACTAGGAACAAAATCTTTGTAAATAGGGAGGACTGGAGGGGTTGAAGGGAGGGCTGGGCAAGGGTGAAAAATAAGAACCAAGAGAGACTATGTAAAGGTGCAAATTTCCAATGATGAATGTCATTATATTGTATACCTAAAATGTACCAATGATTAGAATGAATAATCGATAATGTAAAATAGGAAGAAAAGGTCCAAAGGGGTAGGGGTAGTGGGAGGGGCAGGGGAAAGGAAAGAAGGGAAAGGAAAAATGATGAGAAATGGGAAAAATGGAAATAAAGTCTTTGTAAATAGGGAAGGGTGGAGGGTGTGAAGGGAGGGCTAGGAATGGGGCAAAAATAAGAACCAAGATGCATTATGTAAAGGTACAATTTCCAATGAGAAATATAATTGTGCTGTATACCTACAATGTACCAATAAAAGAATTTAAGAAAAAACAAAAGACTGTCACTGGAGGACCATAATGTGTCAAAGAGATCAAACCTCTGGCCCTCTAAGGAGCTTTATTGAACAGCCTAAAAGTGATATGGAATTAGCCCTCCTCCTACCATCATCCAGGCATAAGCCACTTGCTTTAACTATTTCATTTCACACTGATCAGTCCTTTCTAAGGGCACAGATGCCTGCCCACCCATGATAGCCATGCATCCAAGAAAATGGTTATGATCTAGGAGACGATTACAAACCACCTGGTCCAACATTCACACTTGGCTGCTGTAGGAAATTTTAGTGGTCCTGAAAGAGTGGGTGTCTTGTTTGGGTCCACAGCAATAGTTGGTGACCAAGTACTAGGGGAAAGAACTCTGTTTTATACTCTGCTGCCTCTTGACCTGAACATCAGCAGGCATTGTGCTCTAGGCAGCATCATGTGGAAGTTCCAAGTACAGATCATGGAGTCAGATAGAGCCAGCAAGAATCCCACTTCTGCTACTTACTAGCTGTGTGAATGTGGCCTATTTGGCTTCTTTAAGCCTCCAATTTCTCTCTCATCTGTAAAATGGGTTGTAATTAGAGTGTTTATCAACCAGCATTTGTTTTTTTTGTTTTTTTTTTAGTACTGGGGATCGAACTCGGGAGCTTGTGCTTGAGAGGCAGGCGCCGGAACCACTGAGCTAAATCCCTGGCCCTGAACCAGCATTTGTTATGGGGATTAACTGAGAAAGTGCATAGCAGAGTGCTTGGTCTGTAGTAAGCACTTATAAAGTCCAGATCTCCCTAGAATGAAACACTTTGTTTTGCACCTTGCAGGACTACAGAACAGTGTGGGATGGATTTTGGGATGAGTCAAGAGTTACGGTTTTTGGTGTGGGGCTGATCAAAGGTGATCTCCATGCTGACAGTACCACCAGCTAGCTCTCCATGAGAAGTGGCTGCTGGCTTTACCAGAGCAGCTGTGATGTTGGCACATCCTTGCCCCTCTTCCCTGGATGCCTGTTGGTAGAACACTCCATGGCTTGTCCCTCTGAGGGTCAATTCCACCTTGTGAATGCTATTGCCATTTCTCCGGGCATAAGGTACCTTGATTGGATTCCTTCTCCTACTCGTATCTCCTTGTCAGCCATCACCATTGACAACTCCCTGTGGGTGTCTCTGAGGGGCTGTGATGTGATCAGCTTCCTGCTGCCTCCTCGCGCTAGTGGAGCGTCATGCGATCGATGCGAGTGCACTCCTGGGGAAATAAACACCCATCTGCTGAGTTCTAGCTTCTGGCAGCTCAGAGAGAGAACCCTGCCAACCTTCTATCACAGAGCATCCTCAAGAGCTCAGCAATAAAGCCAGGGAGAGAACCTCCAGGGCCCTAAAAGAGAAGGCAGCTGTGCAGAACAGCCCATGTTAACATTCCCAGCCAGGAGCAGGGAGCTGATCTTACGTCAGGACTGGCACCAGTTATTAGAAAGGACCGCATCTCCTTCTGGCTTTTGTGAGTGTGTACTGTCACTCACAAATACTTCACAAACACATTTGTTCAGGGTGCCTGGCATTATTGTATGCTCACAGGTAGGGTACAGAGATGAACAAATTGGCAGCATCCCTACTTTCTATAAGCTCATAGTCTTTTTGGAGAAGTCAGACTCTGAAATGATGACCAGATAGTGTGGTCAATATTGAATTTGCCATAGGTGTGAAGATGGTAGGGCATATAGAGGACATGGTTGTTGGTGCTGTTGGAGATAGAGGGAGGGAATGAGGAAGACTTTATAGAGATGACTTTCCAACTGTGCTCACTGTGCAAATGTGTGGCATTTGGCTAAAATGATAAGTGAGATCCAGGTATAGGGAACAGTATGTTCAGAAAAAGGACAGGGGACCAGCTGCACACCCTCCTCTCTGGACCTTTCCTGCCTCCTGACCAAAGCATTTCAGTCAGGTATGCTTTATGTCCAGCAGAGAGCTTTCTAGAGTAGTCACCACAGAGTGCAGCTTAGTCTCTCTCCTCAGCAGCATTAGGAGAGCCGCCCTGAGCGCCGAGGAGGAGCCTTCCGCCCTGCTGTACCACCGCCCCCAGCACTGAGGAGCAGAGTCAAACACCCTCACTGGAGGAAAGATAGCCTCTTTAATAAATGGTGCTGGAAGAATTGGGTTTCAACTTGCCAAAGATTAAAACTAGACCTGCATCTCTCAACATGCACTAAACTAAAATCAAAAAGGATTAAATATCTAAATATTGAAACAGAAATGCTGAACCAGCTGGAACAGAGGCTAGGTAGAACTCTTGAAGACATTGGTGTAGGAAAAGATTTTATGAACAAAACCTCAGTTGCCCACGAACTAGCACAATCAATCAACAAGTGGGATCTCTCCTTACTAAAAAGCTTCTGCACAACAAGAGAAACCACCAACAGTGTGAAGAGACAACCCACAATGTGGGAAAAAATTTTCACCTGCTGTCCCTCAGACAAAGGTCTACTATCTAGAATCTATAAAGAGCTTTAAAAAAATCAGACCTCCCAAATTTAAAGACCTAATCTGAAAATGGGCATCTGAAATGAACAGACATTTCTCAGACAAAGAAGTAGAAATAGCAAATAAACATATGAAAAAATATTCAACATCAATGGTCATTCGAGAGATGCAAATGAAAACAATGCTGAGATTCCACCTCACCCCAGAAAGAATGGCTGCCATCATGAAATCAACCAATAACAGATGCTGGCGGGGCTGTGGGGAAAAAGGAACCCTTCTCCACTGCTAGTGGGAGTGTAGGCTGGTGCAACCATTGTGGAAATCAGTATGGAGAGACCTCAAAGAACTAGGCCTGGAAGTTCCATTTGACCCGGCTATTCCCCTGCTGGATATCTTCCCCAAAGAATTAAAAGAATCATACCACCGTGATATATGTGTGCCCATGTTCATAGCAGCACAATTTGTAATAGCTAAAACTTGGAAGCAGCCCAATTGGCCGTCAACTGGAGACTGGATAAAGAAAATGTGTTTTTTTAATAAAATGGAGTACTACTCAGCCATCAAAAATGAGAAATTAGAGACATTTTTAGCTAAATGGATGCACATTGAGGCAATATTCTTAAGTGAAATAAATAGGACACACATGTGTAAATACCAAATAGTTTCTCTAGTGTGAGAAACTGAAAGTATAAATAATGATTAAAAGGTATAATAGATAATGTGAAATAGGAAGAAAAGGGGCAAAGGGGAAGGGGAAGTGGGAGGGGTAGGAGAATGGCAAGAAGAGAATGGAACTAATATGAGAAAACGGAAAACTGGAAACAAAGTGTTTCTAAATAGAGAGGGATGGAGGGGATGAAGGGAGGGCAGGGGAAAGGGGGAAAAATAAGAACCAAGAGAGACTATGTAAAGGTGCAAATTTCCAATGATTAATGTCATTATATTGTATACCTAAAATGTACCAATAAAATTTAAGAAAAAAGAAAAGAGAAAAAAAGAAAGAAAAAGGACAGGAGTCTGAGAGAACATGGAGTGTTTGGGAGAGCAAATGCAATGTGGTGGGAAGGAAGAGATGGTGGAAAAGGAGGGTAGAAAGGGCCAGACTTGAAAACCCTTGGATACATATATAATATGGAGTTTATCCTTTACTCCATAGACAAAGTGGAGCTATAGAAATATTATTGATCAGGGCAAGGACTTGTAGTTTTGTGATTTCAGAAGGATAATGCTCCCAAGGTGGGAGGTGAGGCAGGCAGGAGAACATTTAGCAGGTCTTGACTTCTTCATTCAGAGCAGAGGGTATGGGAGCTACCATGTGGCAAGGACCCTCAGTACAGAGGCTCGTGGAGTTCCATCTAGCAATAGCCTAACCAGACATAACTAACACACATTCCTTCCACATCCACTGAACTGCAACTGGCAGCAATTTCTCCATAAACGAGGAGGAATGAACAAATCTGGAATGTTCTGCTTTCCAAGGACCCCCCCATGAATGTGAACTGGCCACTTTGCAAGAGCCTGAATTGTGCTTGGTGCTTAATCTCTTGATGTAGAACACAAAGTCTTCACTTTGTGGCCAGGTGAAATAGGACCGTCGTTGACCTTCCCATAGTCTTTCTAGGAAGCAAAAGACTATTTAGGAGGAATGGTTGAAACATGTCACCAGGTCTCCTCGACATCTCCAGATTTTGAATGGAGGCCAGAGACAAGGAAGCAGAAGTTAGATGCTATGTTATACCAAAGTGCCACAGATACAGATGTGTGCTGCCTTCCACTACTGTCTCTTGCAGTTTCTGGGTCCATTCAGGGTTGTTAGCTTGTCTGTGTGCTGCTAAGTGCTGGGGTTGGGGGTGTCCTTTGGTTTGGGTGCCCCCAGAAGCAAATCCAGAGAAGAAGACTAGAATGCAAGTGGTTTATTTGGAAGGTGGTTCCAGGAAACATCAGATGGAAAGTGGAGAGGTGAGAAGGGAAGGGAAAGAAGCCACAACTGCATGTGTTAATAAGCAAATTACCACTGTGAGCAACTGGAGAGCAATCCCACTTGGAACTCTGGGAGGCGGTGCTAATCATGCTCAGAGTCATCCCACTTGAGGGATGAGGAAGCTGGGCTATTTTTCTACCCAATCATGTCCCGTTGTTTAAGGGCTGCTTCCAGAGACATTAACTTTTCAGCACTTTCATCTTGCCCTGAGTAGCAGCCAACTGTGTTTTTGTAGAAGTTATAGGTGTTTGCAGTAAGCAGCTTGGAGGATGTAGAGGGAGGAAGATGTGTGGGGTGCCACCAGGACCTGCTATAGTACCTTACAGCCCCAGAGAGGCCATCCACTTCTACTCTGAAAGATGCTTCAGTCCCCAAGTTTGAGGAGAAGAGTAGGTAATGATAAACATTGAAATTCAATGGAAACACATAACTGCTTTCATATAGGATATTAAGGTGCAAGTGTGAGAAGCTTAGATAAGAAAAAATAACTTTGTGTCTCATTCAAAGTACAAATAAGACGATCACTTTGTTTCAGCATCTTTCTAGCCTGGAAAATGATGGCCAGGAGGTTAATCCTATTGCATGATGTGGTGGTTGTGGTAGGGTGTTAGGCTTTAGTATTTTCATAATTCCCATCAGCCTTCTTCCAAAGCCACTTTGAATAAATATAGAAACCACAAAGAAGCCAGAAGACTGCCAGCCAATGCAGCTGGATAAGTTGCTCAGCCTGTTTCATCCCCTATAGAACAGAGTGCCACCTCAATTCCTGAGATGTGTCAGAGTTGCCACTCTTCAGAGGCCTGGGAAGGGTGAGAGGTAAACCAGTAAGTCTTAGAATCACCAGGGCATGTGTTTACGAGGCCGATTCCTGGGCTGCACTCCTTAGTGCTGATTTGGTAGATTGAGACTGGGACCTAGAAATCTGCATTTTATTTTATTTTATTTTTTTGCATCTTTCGTTGGTCATTTATAAATATGAAATCTACATTCAGCAATAAAAACTACCATATTCTGATCGTGGCATTAAAAGAGTTGGCAAAAGGCCCCTAATTCCTATTACGTTTATTTCTTGTTTCAATCTCAGCACTTTCAGCTGCTCTCATGCGGCGATTCTGTCTTGGGCTCATGTCTACGTCTTGAAGATCATTTTTGTGTGACGCTTCTCAGGCTTCCTCTTCTTCCAGAAGGTCTCTTATGATGTCTGAACTGGAACTACTGCAGGAATCTGATTCTGATGAGAAAAGAGTCACTTCTTGAATATCAATACAACTAGAAGAATCATCTGCTTTCTTGGCCTTGAATTTGCTTGGAGAGCCCAGCTTTGATGGGTGAAAATGGTCTGCTTCTGATGTCACATCTGAGAATTTCATTGTATCATTTTTTGTTCCCATTCCTGTAGATTCTTCTTCTTTCATTACTTTGTTTTTGACATTCCACTAGTTTTCTTGTATCCTTTTTTGGCTTGATCCACCAGAAGTTGAAACTCATTCTGATGCTTTTTACGATATTTACTGTGAATTTCATCTATTTCCTCTTCTGCTTGGTCCTTTGTCAAAACCATAGCACTTTCATTGAGTTTACTTGCTTCAAGACGCATCCTAGTCTTCTCTATGTTTTCAGTTTCTTCGACTACCTCAGCAGCTGTCCTAGGATGCAAAGCACCACACTGGGCATTATACATGTGGACAAATTCTTGGTGCCTTTTAATGAGCTGCGGTTTATTTCCTTGAATAGATAATCGATGCTGTTTCAGCTTTTTCTTTAAATCACGATCAGAGAGTAACTTATACTCTCTGACAGGCAGCTGCTTCCTTTTTTGAACAGAACTTCTGAGATGTTCCTCCTCATCACATGACAAACAGCTAAGTGCTTATTAATGTGATTTTCTGGAATGTTAACCCGACAAACAGGACAATCTACTTTAGCAACTTGTTTCAAAGAGGATGTAGAGGGTATCCCAGGTCTATTAGCATCTGAGGAACCAAGTGTCATCTTTTCTACAAAACATGTCTCTTTGCTCTCTGTAGAAGGGCTTGCCTCTTTTTGATGACTGAATTTGCTGTCATTTTCTTTTATTAACAACTCTGATGTCGAACCACCAGTTTCTCTGATCAAAAACTTGTCCATTAACCTGTTGCCCTGCTTTAAAGATTCTCTGAAGGCTCCAGGACTCTGTACTTTGACAGCAAGTTTCTTTGAGGAAAAAAAAGCAGGAGATATGGGTGGTGACTCTAAAGCAAACTGCAATAGATGATTCCGTGCAAGTTTCAAGCTTTTTACCAGTTCATCTAATAGGCGGTTATTTTTCAGTTCTGGCTCTGTGACTGGCACACAACAAGTTGGACACTGAGTTTTATATGACAGAAAATTTCTTATACACAGAGAACAATCTTAGCAGATCATATTCAAACTTGAAATCTCCATTTTAAATAAGAATCCCAGATAAATCAAAATAAATGTTGAAAAGTCCAGTCTTAGGAGGTGTTGAGCCTAGAGAAAGGAAAAAGAAGCAAACAGAGGAGGAAAAAAGAGGCAGCAAGTGAGGTGGTAATAAGATGGGGAAAAGGGGAGGGAGAGAGCCAGGAGAACACTTCATTTGGAGTGGATGGCTGTGAGTGTCATAGGCTGCAGGGCAGTGACTTCTACACCAAATAATTGCTTTAAAGCTCTGGGCATTAAGAAGCAGTCTTCCCTTTAATAAACTCCAAAGGAAAACATGAGCTTTGCAAGCTTCATAATCTAAAGGAGTAGATTAAAGTAAAAGAGTTTATCAGACTATCTTCTACTTGGAGAGAAATCGCTTTCCAGCAGTGTAAGAGCAGGATAAGATGGATTGTGTGTACCCAGCAGGTCTTTTCGCACATTACAAGTTACAGGAGCACCTGAGGACAAAGAAGACCCAGGAATGACTGGATGAGATGTATTTCACAGGGCAGAAGGACCTTGACTTTCAATGGAATCCTGTCCTAATAAACCCATTGTAAGTTGAAACTATTCTAAATCTAAAATGCACCTAATCTACTGCACGTCCTGGCTTAGCAACATATACACTAGCATATCAGTTGTCTACCCTTGTGATTGCAGGGCTGACTGGGAGCTGTGGATCACTGCCACTGCCTAGCATTGCCAGAGAGCATTGTACTACATATCACTTGGCAGGGAAAGATCCATATTCAGACCTGAAATTGTGGCTGTACCGAAGGCATGTCACTTTTGCACCATTATAAAGTCAAAAAATCAGTAAGTCAAACTTTTGTAAGTTGGATACCATCTGTACACAAAACCATCAAATTTTCAGAAGATAAAATTTTTTCTGCCAGTGGCTTTTAAATATCCCCCTCCCCTCAAATGAAAGGCCTTCACTTCAGTCTTGGAAGAAAATTGGTGTACACTTGCTAAGAAATGGGATGAGTCAAGTTTTGGCAATGAAGAGCAGACTTCTGGTAAAGGTTCTTACCTTTATGCATGCATCAGAATGACCAGCAGGTCTTATTAAAACTCATTGCTTGATGCCATCTCCAGCATGTCTGATTTAGCAGGTTTGGGGTAGGGTATAAGAATTTGCTGATGCTGGTGGTCTGGAGGTCACACTTTAAGAACCACTGGGTTAGGCCAGAATGCCCAGAATGTCCAAGAAAAAAGGTATATGAACTCTTGTCTAAAAACTGAGGCAAAAAGAATATATATGGATACCTTTGTTAAAAAAAAACATGGAGAGAGGGTCAAGAAAGAGTAATAGTACTTTAACTTACTTGGATGAATATTTCTACCTCCTTCTACCTCCTACCTGTATCCTTGCTTCTTAGAGCAAAGGACTTTATATGGTGGCACCATAGTTCTTTATCCTCCTTCAAGATGAAAGTGATGTATTTATATCTAATGTATTAAAAGACATCAAGTGAAATGGGAAGCTCTATGTCAATCCCTGGCTTAGAATTCAGGTCATTCCTAGCCTCTGAAGAGACTAGACACCTTCACTTGAATAATGAACCCTCTAGAGACCTTTAGTTCCACCCAGTAATTTTCAATGGTTTGGATAGGCATGGTTCACAGTCTTATATTTCCAACCTCTTGCAGAATCCTGTGGGCCAATTTTTTCCCGTGCTCTAGTATTAAGGCAGTTTTGCTGGACATAAACTTAGGATATATGAGTTGAGCTAGAGTAGAATTACTTCTCAGAATATACAAAAACAAAATCTCCTTAGTCCTATGCCATAAATTAGGCCTTTGCAAAGGAACATGGTAGAACTTAGAGGTCACCAGGAGACACTTTGAGCCAGGACTTACTACAACAGGAGAAGTGCAGTTACTTAAGTCCCAGAGGGGGCTTTCTTTCCGCATCCTCAGTGCACCATTCTGTTCATTCCACACTGTGCCTCTATATTTCCATCCACAACCCAACTAGAGCGCTTTACTTTTGCTTTCTCTTTAATTTACATCAATGGTTTATTCACAGATAATCAGATCTCTAAATCATAAGGTCATAGATTAAATTAGGAATAAGACATCGGAGGAGAATCTCTTAGAAAAGCTCTTCATAACAATTCGAGGGGCTCCCAGACTCCTATGAGAAGCCTGCAAAAATCCTTTCCCCAGAAAAATACACATATAGACAACATTTTTGATGCAATTAATTGTATAGACTTCTCAGGTTAATAATCCATAGGTCATACAAAAGAGGAATAATTCTAGTGAGACAGAAGAGGCTAGGGTAAGCTGAGGAAGGGGATAGAATAATAAATAGGGGCAAGTCTCAGTGTGAGCAGCCCCTGTATGAAAGTAACATAATGGTCACTACTGTAGCGATCAACTCTCCAAATTTAGGACACATGCTTGTCTGATATATGTTCCTGCAGCAAGTGAGTAACATGCCCACAGTGCTGATTCAGAGACTCGGGCTTCTGCCTTGTAGCTCAACTGTTCCTGAGAACCTCAGAATCTTGTACATACAGCCAACAAGAGAAAGGTCACAGATGAGGTATACCCACATCTTCAAACTTTAGCCTAGAAGTGCTAGATATCATTTGCAGCCATATTTCATCAATGAGTCCTGGCCACAGGACCACATCTGGATGGAAACTGGGCTAGAGTATGTAGCTCCTGCCTATGAAACCGTTTCTTACTATCCTCTCCACACCATGGAAAGGGTGGCATGAATTTTTGTTGGCCAGAGAGCCATACCACTTCCTAACAATTGCGTGCAAATGAAATTAGATTAAAATAAATGGCAAGCTGCCTTAACGGGTAAAAGAAGCTACCAAACGATATTATAAAGCTCAAGGCATGTGTGGAATAGGGCAACACTGGTCCTAATTTGTAGTCCTTTAAGTAGGTGAGGTTGTAGACAAATTGTCTTTCAGCTCCAGAACTTTCCCAAACCTGATGGTCTAGACTCCCTTCTCTTCAGCTATATCCTTCCCTCCTACTTCTAAATAAAAGTGCCAGGCCCAAGAACAATTTCTCACTTGCAGTGAATACTTTCATACCCAGTCACTTGAACCAGAATTTAGTTGCACTGGTCATTCGAGAGATGCAGATGAAAACAACACTGAGATTCCACCTCACCCCACAAAGAATGGCTGCTATCAAGAAATCAACCAATAACAAATGCTGGCGGGGGTGTGGAGAGAAAGGAACCCTTCTCCATTGTTGGTGGGAGTGTAGACTGGTGCAACCACTGTGGAAATCAGTATGGAGATACCTCAAAGAACTAGGACTGGAAGTCCCATTTGACCCCGCTATTCCGCTGCTGGGTATCTTCCCCAAAGAATTAAAAGAATCATACCACAGCGATATATGTACACCTATGTTTATAGCCGCACAGTTTGTAATAGCTAAAGCTTGGAAACAGCCCAAGTGCCCATCGACTGGAAACTGGATAAAGAAGATGTGGTTTTTTTATAAAATGGAGTACTACTCAGCCATAAAGAATGAGAAACTAGAGACATTTATAGCTAAATGGATGCGTATTGAGGCCGTACTCTTAAGTGAAATAAATAGGGCACACATGTGTAAATACTGAATAGTTTCTCTAGTGTGAGAAACTGAAAGTGTAAATAAGGATGAAAATGATTAAAATGAATAATTGATAATTTGAAATAGGAAAAGGTCCAAGAGTTTGGGGGTGGTGGGAGGGGAAGGGGAAAGGGAAGAAGGGAAAGGAAAAATTATGAGAAAGAAAAAAAATGGAATCAAAGTCTGTGTAAATAGGGAAGGGTGGAGGGGGTGAAGGGTGTACAGGGAATGGGAGAAAAAATAAGAACCAAGATATATCATGTTCTGGTACAAACACCTGATGATAAATGTAAATGTATTGTATACTTAAAATGTACCAATAAATATATAAAAAAAGAAAAAGAAAAGTAAAGCAGGGAATAAATTTTTAAAAATGGTACACACAACCTTGAAATAGTTTATTTAAATTAAAACATGTGAATGTATGTTCATTCACTAAGCCTTTGCTATACATCCAAGTCACTTTGTTTCAATACAAATCTACTGATAGGAGCTATAGGTTTTCCTTCTTGCATGAGCTGTACCTAAATGCACTGTCTATGACTTTCAATTCCAGTTTCTTAAAGGTAAAGTAAGACACTTGTGAGGTGAGCTTAGTGTGCAATCTGTCCAATTTTTAACTGATTTAAAATATCTTTCATAACTGTTTGACACATATATAATTCAACAGCAATTTTAGCTACCTGCTACTATTGAAACTTTCAAAAATTTCAAATTTAGTTACTATAGAAACAATTTCTTTTTTCATTCATATCCCATCAATTCACATGTTGTATGAATTAATTTTAATAACAAGTACAACCGGAACAATTATCATCAAGAGGACTGGAAACAAAGACAATCAACTTGTAGGAAGAACTCAGGCAGAGAGAAGAGAAACACAAGTGTGTTAGTGTGGTCCTGAGTATTCAGAGAGCCAGAGACCTCAGTCAACATATTTTGCAGTTGGAATGGGGAACCCTGGTTAATTTCCTATGGTTGCCAGCCTCCAAGATGGCCCACAGTGATCCTTACTTTTTGGTATTGACATCCTCTGTAGTCTTTTCCTGTACTGAATTTGTGGCTGGTCTGGGTGACCACTAGAATATAGTAGAAGTGTTTCACTGTATGACTGCAAAAGGTTGGTCATAAAAGGTGTTGCAACTTCTGCCTTGGTCTCTTACATCACTTGCTTCAGGAGAAGCCAGTCATTATGCCATGAGGACATTCAAGCATCCTTGTGGAGATACTCATATGGAAAGTTCAGAAGTTTCTTACCAGCAGTCAGCACCAATTTGCCAACCACGTAAATGGGCCACCTTGGAAGCAGACCGCCCAGTCTCAATCAAGGCTAACATTTGACTGTACTATTATGAGCAATCTCAAGCCAGAACAACCTGGCCAATCTGCTCTTAATTTCCTCATCCTCAGAAGATTTGGAAGATATTACATGCTTGTTGTTTAAGTCACCAAGCTTTAGGATGATTTGTTAGCAATAATAGACAACTAATAAATATAGCAAAAATGATTTTGTGCCTGCCATTTAGAGATCCTTCTGCAGTAACATACAAGCCACTGTGCAGAAAATTGCTCTCTCTACATTTGCTTTTTGAAGAGTGCTTGTCATAGACTATGTGAGAGGTGGTTTATGAGGGTTAAGGCTGTGACCAAGAAGGAGAGAGGACCATGTGAGGATAAATCTAAAAATCTTGACCTCTTTGACATCAAATACAACCAAGCTAACAAATTCAGGCTTGATTTAGGATCTGGTCAGACCACCAAAGCTTTTTTATTCAGAGTGTGGTCCATAGCCCATGGCACACATACTGAACATGAATCTGCATTTTAACAGGCTCCCAGGGTATTTGTGTGTACTTCAAAGTCAGAGAAACACTTAACTAAAGGATTACTTGTGTGGTGTCTTGGGAATCAGAGGGAATACATTCTAGGAGGGTTGCATCTTGAAAAGTTTTCTTTTTCTAGAAGTAGTTTCTGAAACTGACAGGAACATTGTAGAATCAATTCCTGAATTAGGGAAGGATGGATTTCTTGATTCCCAAGATTAACTCCAGTTTTTAATATTCTGTGATTCCGGTGTCCAATTCATACTGTCTTAGATGTCTACAGCACTGGTCCCTGAAGCCCTAAACTCTGTATTTCACTGCCTTTCTTCTTCCTCCCTGTTTGCTCTAATGGGGTAGGTTCATTGCAGTGCAATAATGCTTTCTCTCTACTTGAGGATGCATATATGGCTCCGAGGAGTTATCCACATTTTTCAGATTGTAGTACACTTAGGACACATGGCTTCCTGAGAGGATGAGAAAGCAGACTGCTGCCTCTTGTTATTTACATCCAGAGGTTCTCCATCAGGGTGTGAGACAAGTGACTATGAGCTGAAAGACAGGATTTTAAAGGACCAAGCAGGAGGCTAGAGAAGTCATTAATTATGTTATCACAAAAATATTTGGAGCCTTTTCTTAACATTACAGCTACCATTGCTGCTGGTAATGCCCATTTATTTGTCCAGGGGGGTTTGCTCCCACTAGATTAGATTAAGTGTCTCATCTAAGGCACAATAACAGATTTGGCTCTGTGGTTTAGTTGCTGGCTGTGGTTGACTGATACCCAAGCTTTTGACTCCCTGCTGCGTATCTAAGCGGTACAAGCTGCAGTCAATGCATTTAATCTACATAAAAAGAACACAAATTGCACGTTAGCCTTTTTGAGTCCAGTAATCAGGTACCCCCACCACAATTTATGCTCTTCTGTACAATTTGAGGCACTCTTGTGTGAACCACAGAGGTTGCAAAAATATTTTTTTCTGAGTCAGGTAAAAAGAAAAGTCTTTTGCATTTTAATTGCACTTGATCTGCTCATTGAATGACCCCTGTAATTTATATATTGTTCATACTTACTGCTTTCTGCAGTCCTGCTGTGCAGCTGATAACATAATTCACAGGCACTTGCACCTTGGGCTCTGTAGGTAGTGGCTTGGGCTTTTTTTTCTTTTTGAGTTTGTAAAATTCTCTGGCTCATCCTTTAGAGTCAATCTGCTGTGGCTGATGTCAATCACTATCTGCTTATGCAGGTGTAGGAAAAAGGCCATTGAATGGGTTGCAGCCTACTCTTTTGTTTACATTTAAAGATTCCCCTTTCCTTTCCAGCTGCCTATGCTACCTGCAGCCAGTTGGGTGTTTGTGACACAGCTTCCTCCACAACCTCACTGGATCATGCAATTAACAGGCTTAAACTAGAGCTGTGAAAAAACAGCAAGTAAAGATATCACACTCTGGCTGGCTAACTACAGAGGCAGTGTGATCCAAGACAATCAATAAACATAAGTGGGGTTAAAACTAGGGACTGGGGAGGTGGCTCTTTTTAAAATTATGAGCCCATTAGATGATGAGCTCTTTGGAACTAGAGGCAAGCTATTGTTGTTGTGTTTTTTTTTGTTTGTTTTTTTTTTGCTTTGAAAAATATCCTGAATAGTTAAAGCAAGTCTATAAGAAGTCAAATCTCTATTTTTATGAAATGTTAGGTGATTAACCATTTTATTTGCATCATATTCACATTAAAGCTACGGTCTTCACAATGTCCTGAACAGTAAATAAAGGGAGTTAGATAATTTGGCCCATCTCAGATCTTGCTTTAGTGGTTTAGTTCTGGAGATTGAATCCTGGGGAAGCAGCAGCAACCTACCCTGAGAGCCTGTTAGAAATGCAGTCTGAAGCTCCACCCAAGGCCTATTGATTCCATATCTGCATTCTAGGGAGATACTCATGTGGCTTGCACAGTGGAGTTTGAGAAATGATAGATCAAGCAATTTGATCTCAGTCCTGAATGCATATTCTAATCATCTGAGAACTTTATAAAAAAATTTTTAAATACTGATGCCTGGACCCTGGCCCTAGAGATTGATTTCACTGCTCTAGCGTAGTTTACAAGCTCTTCAAGTGATCTAACACATGGAAGCTGATGGAAACAATTGCTGATTACACAAGGTGATTACACAAAATCTTAGAGGAGGATAGGTTTCTAAACAAACAATTTTAAACCTAAATCAGGGCCCCGTAGACATTGCTAAAATTTCCCTGCCTAGTCTTGCAAGGGAACCAGGAGGGATTTCAGCACAATTTCACTTGACAAGTATGTATTCAGTGTCTATTATGAGCCCATCTCACCACACCCACAGGTCCACTCCAACAAGCCAGAAGGCAAATTTACGTTGTGGGTAAAACAGAGTTTTCTGTAGAGTCTGTTGCGCCATAACACTGAAAGCTCATGCGGTGTGCCTGCTAATGGCTCTATGGGAAGGTGGGTTCTCATTCAGTTCTGAAACATAGCCCTTTGTGGAAGTCACAGAACACACCAGCCTGAGTTCCTGTGAAGCAGTTTCAGAGGATCCCAATTTCATGAGAAGCTATGATTTAGTGTTTCAGCATCTTTTCTAGCACACATTTAGCAACTTTTTCATTTTTTTTAATTAGAAGAGAGGAAAGTCGTCCTTTGGAAAAGATTCTGGAAGCCAGAAGATCTGAGTTTGAATTCTTATTTCTTTACTAACCAGTTTGCCATAATGTTTGAAATTTACTTTAAAATTCCTCATCAATTACAGAGTGACATTACCTGTGTCAAATTTAGGCTAAGCAATAAACCAGATGCCAATCAAGAGTGCATACACCAGGGCTGATCTATGTGCATTCTAATCAGATCAGCTACCCTCCAGAGGCTGCTACTATACCCATTGCTTCTATCTAGATCACCTAGGTTTTGCTAATGAGCATAGCAAATGCCAGAAAGGAGTTTTATTAGTGAAATAAATGACTTGTTAATTAGCATCATGAATGTTGAAATGAGCTCTTACTGGTGAAGTCACACAAATTCAAGGTATGTGGATCAGCTCAAATATTTCAGTACTTATTCCTCTTGCATGAACCAGCTTTAAGTGCCCATTTATCTACCCTAGGGATGTTCCTAGGATGCACTAAACCCTACCTGTGTCCTTGTCCAACCATTGGCTTAGGAGGATTTCTTGTTGCCTGATGCTGACTATAATGATAACATAATCCTATCTCTGCTATGTTGTTGTTATGCCTACTTTCAAGTGAAACTTTCATGCAAGGTGATAGAATACATTTTGAGAATTGCTTTTTTCATAATGTTGTCCTGAGGCTGCAGCTCAGTAGCTAGCCCTCATTCACTCAAATATTCTCTGTGGCTACCACTATCCACCAAATAAAAAATTATTCTAACAGTTGAGTACAAACAAACCGGCATGGATCAGCCACAACCCAGTTGTGGCATCTTTAGTCTCACATCTCGTTGTACCACTCTGGAAGCCAAAAGGACCATCTTAATGATTCTTTTTCTGGTTTAACATTCTTAGTTTTTTTTTTTTTTAACTCTAGCATATAAGGAAATGCCAAACACGTCAAGATACTCTAGACTGCAGTAGATTTTGCATTTAAGTCCCGTTTTCTTTACACAGCCCCGTCATTTATAGCCCACACTATGTGGCAGTCTTTTCAGTAATCCCAAGCCCTTGGAAAACTTAGCCCATGCTTGCCATTCTCTTTATATGGTCTCAATTAAGTCTGTGGACTGCAATATGGGATCCTGACAAGGCTGTGAATGTTGCTGAGTTAATAAAATATTCTGGCAGAAAGCAGAGCAGAGGAGATGAGACTTTACAATTGTCTCACTTAGCAGGCTCCTTTTATTCTGAGAAACACAGGCAATGGGATTGGTTTCAATTTAATATTTTCCTTCAAGGAACCTAGCCGTGGTATTTATCTCCCAGCATGGCTTAAATGAATCATCAAGTCTGATGACCCCAAAGCATGGTGCTTTGTGGGATGAGTCAATGACAGCAATCTCAAGAAGCAGACCCCAAATGGTGAAGCTGAGCCACTTGCTTGTTCCAGCATGTTTAAATGACCCATTGGTGGCCACTTATTCTCATTTTGTCCTCCTAAACAGCCTTGGTATCTTTCTATTGTGGCTTCCCAAGGATTCCTGGCATGAGCCTTTTATAGTCCCTAATGAAGCCATTGTACTATTTTCAGTCAAGATCTGGAGCCTGAAACAAAGAAGAGATTTGACAGAGCTGTTTCCAGTGCAGTTATTGAAAATAATCCCAACCTATTTGGGCCAAAAATAACTGAGATCAAGACAAAGATCAAGCTATTGTTGCAATCTTGTGCAATAGCAACTCCAATGAGAAAAATACTGGGCAGCAAACCAACAGAGACAGTTCATCTCAAAGAGCTTTTCCTTAGAAGAATTCTTCAGGACATCTGGCCCCCAGCTCTTAAATTTCCCTGTTTTGTGTTATCTAAATATTTGTTGAGTTTCAGCTTTGCTATGTGTCCTTGATTTTCTAGAGGAACTTACCTTTATCTTAAAAAATAGCATGAAGTGAACGATCTAATAAGGGCTTCAAGCAGATTGTGATAATATCTTATTGTACTGGACTGTATTTTAAATGATGAGAATATTTTTTTAAAAATGGAGTTTCAGAAGTCCTGGTTCAAATGTTCCATGAAAGATAGGTAGAGGAGATTGGCAGGTATTTATTGAGGTAATTGAAATTTTAAAGTCCCCATCATATTTCTAATCCTGGGCTAATAATTGGCTTACCAAACAAGTTTATTGGTCAGCAGTTATATGAACCCATAATTTATTTCTTTGAAGAAATCTGAATATAAAACCGCAGTGACCCTAATGTTTTCCCAGAATCAAATGCAGTTCTCCTTGAACTCAGGTCAAGATATTTTTCTTACGTAAGCATTCAATAAATATCTTCTGTATGCCAATTACTGTGTGCTATGGTTTGAATGTGTTCCCCCAAAGTTCATGTGTTGGAAACAAAGTCCTCAATGCAGAGGTGTTGGGAAATGTGGCCTGAAGAAATGTGTTTGGGTCTTGGAAGCACTGACCCAACGAATGGATTAATCTCCTTAATGGGAATTACATTAGTTATCATGGTAATAGGTTCATTATAAAAGGGGATTCAGGTTGTGTTCTCTCTCTCTCTCTCTCTCTCTCTCTCTCTCTCTCTCATGGCACTTTCATTCATGTTATCATGCAACAAGAAGAAGGCCCTCACCAGAGGTGGCCCTTGATCTTGGACTTTCTAGCCTCCAGAACTGTGAGCCAAATACATTTAAGAAAATAAATTACTCAGTTTCTGGTATTCTATTATAGTAACACAAAATGGACTAAGGCATTCTGCTAGACTGTTAAGAGTGTTTCCTCAAAAAATGTGAAGATTTACAGATACAAATTTGAGAATCACCAGCTGCCACCCTGACTTTGAAATCCATGATCAAGCTTTGAGCTATGGGGAGTGCTAAAGGCATCCTTTTAATGCCAAGAGACAAGTAGAAATGAGATGCAGACACCATGCCCTAGATCTTGAAAGAAGAGTTAGAAGGGCCAGAGGAATAAACTTTTTAATCGTCCCTATTCTATTCTCCTTACTCTTGTTTTTGTATCTCTGAGGATGTTGGTCTCAAGACAGGAGTGAATGAGTCAGTTGGTCACTGTGTTCATTGTCTTAGCCATGGTTGTCCTTCAGAATCATCTGTAGAAATTAAATAAAATACAGATTCCTTAACTTCAGGGAAGCTAGGAATTGCATGTTTTAAAATCATTCTCATGATTCTGATCCAAGCCAGAGTTAACACATACTGGATACAGAATCAATGTACCCAGAACACTTTGTGCTAAAGGGCCAGGGGGCTAGAAAGAAATAGAAAGTCAAGTCTCTGCCTACAAGTGATTTACTGCAACCAGAGGAGAAAATTATGGAGGGAATAGGAAAATAACAAAGCAAGGGAAATGAAAACAAATAACTCCAAAAGGAAGGCCATGGGTACTGTGTGCTATACTGAGGTAAGCTCATCCTGAAGACTTGGAACCAGAATACAAATGGAAGCCCACATATACATTCGATTATTTAAAAGTTACAAATAAGCTATGAACTGTTTATCAAAAACACACCCATCCCTCTACTTTGATAAATATACCCCTTAAGACCCAGATGATGAGGTTTGAGTTTAAAATTTGGGCTCTTTGGAGTTACATATTGGACCACAATGGCATAGTAAGCCTGGGTCACTAACCTATAGCCTAACTGCTCCATCTCTTCACTCCTAGACTCCATGTCCCATGATAAGGAGCCTCATAGACACATAGACCAATGGGCTAGACTATCCATGTAAATTCTATCAGTGCCTCCCTGCAAATAGTTGTCCTTTGGCCTTACTTCTAGCATATGGTGGTCATAATAGCTACATAGTCTGATTTGGGTAAGAAGAACCTAAGGAAGAAGCCCATACAGGCTCTAAAGCCTGGCTTAGGCCATTTGGGCACAGAATCCCAAGGTTCTTGTCTCCTAAATCATGATCTAGAATGTCTTGGCTCTACCATGTTTTCACCAAGAAGGAAGGGGCCAAGCCAGAGTTGAGGCCTCTAATGGGCAAGGCCCAGGATAGGGCATTTCTTGATAGGGTCAAAGAATAGTCCTGTTTAAAGCAAGATGTGGATGAGTCCTCCAAACTACAGGCTTATCCCATAGAAACATGGAAACAAGTCTCTGGATAATAGTCCCAGAGAAGAGTAAGTTTAATTCCTGATCCTTTTAGTTCCAGATGTGGGTTCAAATTTGGATCTGCCAGCTGGGTCAAGAACCCAAAAGGAAGCTCTCCACCTCCATCCCAGACTCCTAGGGCAGAGAAGCTCAGCCGGTCCCAGCACTCCGAAGGAAGCTCCCCCACTGCCATCCCAACCTCCTAGGGCAGAGAAGCTGAGCTGGTCCCAAAACCTGGAAGGAAGCTCCCCCACCGCCATCCCAAGCTCCTAGGGCAGAGAAGGTGAGCTGTGTGGGTGCCAGAAGCACCCCTGCCCCGTGGAAATGAGAAAACACATAAACAAGCCTCAAAAACAGAATTCCAGATCACCTACAGCAGCCTCAAAGGGAAACAAGATGGAACAATCTGATACTCAACCACCTGGACTCCTCTCTGAACTGGCAACAAAAGAGGATCTGGGAAAAATGAAATCAGAAATAATTACTCAGATAACAGCAAAGATTTTGCTCATGGTGCAAGACATGATTAATAAATCTAGAGAGGACACAGATAAAAAAATAGAGGATCTGAGGAACATGATGGAATCCCAATATAAGAAACAAATGGAATCCATAAAACAGATAAAAACAGATTTCCAAGAGATTAAAACCTCCATCAAAAGCCTGCTCAGCAGAATGAAACAATGTGAGGATAGAATTTCACATATAGAAGATAAGATTGCAATTAGTGAGGAGGAAAAGAAAAATTGCTTTAAAATTGCAAGGGAACACGAGAAATCAATCCAGCAGCTGCTAGATGATGCAAAGAAGAATAACATTAAGACTGATTGGAGTCAATGAAGAAAGAGGAGAGAGTGCAGATGACATAGAAAAACTGTTCACAGAAGTGATGGCAGAAAACTTCCCAAGGAGGGAAAAAGAACTTGACATACAGATAAGTGAGGCATATAGGACTCCAGCTAGCCTTAATCAAAAAATAAATCTACACATAGGCATATAATAGTTAGGATTCCAGAAATCTAACAGAAGAACAAAATTCTCCAAGCAATGAGAGAAAAGAAACAAATCACATGCAAAGGAAAGCCCATCAGAATCACAGCAGACTTCTCAATGCAAACCCTCAAGGCAAGAAGAGCTTGGAGTGATGTATTTCAAGCCCTAAAGGAAAACAGCCTCCAACCCAGATTGATGTACCCTGCAAAACTATCTTTCAAAATTGATGGAGAAATAAGATACTTTCATGATAAAGAGCACCTCAGGAACTTCATGAATACCAAACCAGCACTCCAAAAAATTTTAGACAATACCCTAGGAAAAGACAATGAGGATCACAACCCCAAAGCCCAGCAGAATGAATCCATTGGGTGTGACAAATTAAATGCAAAGGGGGAGAATCCAACAAAAAGAAAAATTCATGAGAAGGCTTTTAAAACTTTGAACTTCATCTCCCTAATGAGTGTAAAATTCAATCTTATTATTGTACTGATTAGTATTTTTCTGATTCTAGAGTTCCACACCATTCCTTGTGCTGTACTGGCTATTTATCATCTTATGTCTACATTTTAATTGGGTTGTCTATTAATGAGCTCTAAGGATTCTTTATATATTCTGGTCATAGGTTATATGCATTGTAAATATGGTCTGTTTAAGGACTACTTTTCATTTTAATGATGTCATTTAAAATTCTAAATTTTTATGGAATCTCATTCATCAATTTTTTTCTTTTATACATCATGTTTTTTGTATCGTAGGTGGTTCTTGCCTACTCTGAATTCATAAATATTTTCCCTTATAATTTCTTCTTAAAGTTTTATACTTTTAGGCTTTCTTATTTAGGTTCATAGATCCCTTCAAGTTATTTTCATGTACGAAAAAAAGTGTTGAGGTTAATTTTTTATATACAGATACCAGGTGTTCTAGTGCCATTTGCTGAAAACACTATCTCTTCCTCGGCTCTTGAATCGAGTTTATATTCTATAAAATGCTAATGTTAAATAATCTTTCAAAATTCAGTGGACCATATATGTGTGGTTCTATTTCTAGATTCTCTGTTTTATTCCAATGATCTATATGTCTTTCCTTACACCAACACTGCCTTGAGTACTGTAGCTTTAGAAGAAGTCTTAAAATTAGGTACTAAATATCTTCCAACACTGTTTCTGGTTTTTTTTGTTGTTGTTGTTTTTAACTTTTCTAGGTCCTTTATACTCCTACATAGCTTTTAAATTTCAATATCCAATTCTTTATTTATAGCAAGTATACACAGACCTGAATTTTTATATATACCCAGTGTTTTCTAATCCTGCTAAATTCAAGTATGAGTTCTAGGGGCTCCTAGAGATTTCTTAGTATTTTCTCTGTAGATGATCATTTCATCTACATATAAAGATTTTGCTTCTGCCATGCCAATCCTATCCTAGTTGTGTCATTTTATTGCCAGACTATTTTGGTGGGGCCTAGGTTACAAAGTTTAGTGGACAGATAAAGAGTAAGCATATCTGCCCTTGTTCCCCACCTTAAGGAGAAAGCATTGTATCTTCTCCATTTATATAAGGCATTCTCACTGGAAGTATGGAGTACATGTCTTTAGTCTGTTGAGAAGTTTCTGTTGTACATCTAGGCTCCTGATAGCTTTTACCATGAACAGCTGTAGAATTTAGTCCAATACTTTTTCTCCAACTAGTGACAGGATCATATGGCTTTTTCCTTTCCTCTGTTTAAATGATGACTTTTGGGGGTGGATCTTCCAATGCTGAACCGACACTGCCATCCCTATAACAAAACCACTTTCTACATCCTGCCAGATCTGACTTCCAATAGTTTGTTTTGTTAAACAAATTTCTATCTATGTTCATACTTTTTCCTTCTATTATCTTTATCCAGTTTTAGGATTAGCACAATGTTGATTTCCTAAAATGAGGGGAGAAGTGGTCCTTTTTTCTGCTTTAATTGTTTGATATAATTTATCAGTTAAAATGTTTATGAGCCTGCTGTTGTCATATAGGTAGGTTTTCAAGCTAGGAATATACTTTCTTTAATAGGTGCTATTCAAATTTTATATTTCCTCCAGAGTTAGTTTCATTAATGTGTCTTCCAACGTACTTCTTAGAAGTTGTCAAATTTATTTCAAAAAAGATTTTTGTAATATGCTTTCTATATCCCTTGAAATTCTGTAAAATCTGTGGTAATGTCTCCTAGATCTTAATATTGTAATTTTAAAAATGTATAACTGATATTGTGTAACAGGAAGAAAAGGTCTAAAAGAGCAGGGGAATTGTGAGGGGTAGGGGAAGGGAAAAAAGGGAAAGGAAAAAATATGCGAAGAGGAAAAAAAAATGGAAACAAAGTCTTTGCAAATAGGGAAGGGTGGAGGGAGTGAAGGGAGGGCAAGGGAAGGGGAAAAAAATAAGAACCAAGAGACTCATGTAATGGTACAAGATCCCAATGATGAATGTAACTGTATTTTATACCTAAATTGTACCAATAAACTTAATGGGGAAAAAAGACTAAAAAAAACAAATTTAGATCTGCCAGCCACACTGGTTGAGGGATTTTATCAGTTAGGATTAGGTTCAGCTGAAAAGTAACACAATTAAGTTCAGCTAAAAAGAAAAGAAATCCACAATGGCATATAAAAGAAATTTTTCTGTTTCACATAAATGTAAATACAAGACTATTGTAGTGATTTCACAATCCCCAAGATCATATGCTCCTTCTTCTTCTTCTTCTTTTTATTTATTTTTTTGATACCGGGGATCAAACTTGGGACCTTGGGCTTGAGAGGTAGGCAGTGGAACCATTGAGCTAAATCCCCGGCCCCTCCTCCTTCTATTTTGATGTTCCACCAAACTCAAGACTTAGTTTCAGGCTGGGGATGTAGCTCAACAGTGCCACGCCTTCCTGGCAAGCTCAAGGTCCAGAGTTTGATTCCTGGTACTGGAAAAAAAAAAAAAACTTGGTTTCTACTTCATGGTCCAAGATGGCCACTTGAGCTCTGATCATCACATCCGTATTTCACTCACTTGGAAGGAGAATGAAGAAAAAAAAGTGCTTGCCTCTCCTTTAAAGTTACATTCAGAATTTGTACACCAACTCTCACCAATCAGAACTTTGTTATGTAGCCACAACTAGCTATAACTTGTGCCTAGCTAAGAATAGAGATTCTGTTCCTAAGGAAACAAATGAATTGGGTGACAATATCTGATAGCAGTATCTGATAAAGGACTGTAGATTTTAAACAACAGAGACTACCTCAGGAGATTTTAAGCAAAAGAGAGTTTACTGGCTAGTTGTATGGTTCAGATAATGGGCTGAATAGAGGGTCAGACTTTTAAAGTGGACAAGTGAGCTATCTGCAATGCCACCATCAACCCAATCCTCAAAGATACCAACACCAGCAAGCTCTTAATGCTGCCACTGATGCTGTGCATAATTTCCCATCTGTCCCTGCATCTTGTCCCTGCATCTTGGCATCACTCTGTTTAGATCTGTGCTGTTTAGTACAGGAGCTGCTACAAGTGGTTGGTAGTGTGATGGACAAGGCACATGTAGAATAGTTCTGTCATTGCAGAAAGTTTTACTGGTCTAGCCTCAAAGTCCTGGATCAAAGTGACCAATTTTTCAGGCTAGTTTCTGTGCCTTCCTCTTGGCAGCCAGAGGTGCCCCCCACCAAGATGCAATCCAATTTGCTCCACATAGGAAGGGCATTGGATAGTGGACAGCTAAAATTGCAGGAAACGTCCACTACACACTTACTCCTAACATTGTGTTCTTGGGAAAACTACTTCTCTAACCTCAATTTTCCATTTGTATAATGGAAATAATGATTGCTGCATTTTGGGTTGTTATGAAGATAAAAAGCTATGAAAATTTCCAGGGTGATTTGGGTTAATAGACTCTTACATATAATCACCAAATGCAATGCATGGTCCTTGATTGGATCCTGCTTTGAATAACTAGCTACAAAAGATATGGAGGAAAATTTTAATATGAATTAAATATTAGATAATATCAAGGAATTTCTGTGAATTTTTTAGATGGGATAATGGCATTATGATTATATAAGATGTGATAAAGCTTTAAGGGTGAAATATTACTATGTCTACAATTCTAAATACTTTAGGAAAAAGTATATGAAACGAATATGACAAAATTCCAACAATTTATAAATCTAGACGATAGATAAATGGGCATTATTCTCCTTCATCTCTATTTTTTTTGGTTTGGTTTTGTTTTTTGAGATGGGATCTTGCTGTGTTGCCCAGGGTGGCCTCAAATTCATGGGCTCAAGTCATCCTCTTGGCTCAGCTTCCCAAATAGCTGGGACTACAGGCGCAGATCCTTGAACTCAGCAGTCTCTGTTTGTGACAATTTGGTGACTTATTCAAGATGGTAAAGGAAAGCTCCATGTTCATAAAAGTTCAGTAGCTGAATTTCCCTTCTCACCTTTATAGTCTTAGGGGACACACAGTCTTGTGTAATTATTGGGATTCTTCTCTTACTTTGTCCACCTAGTGTTCCCCACTTATCCCAAGGCTACCAATTTAAAGGCCTGTTGCCTTCTCTGACAGCACACTCTTTGAATACAAGGAGTGGTTTTTCCCAGTAGTGGGAGGAGCCTTGCAGAGAGGAACTTGTCCAGAGCACTGACACTGGATTCTAAGTTTTTCTCCTTGTACCCAGCAGGGGTTGAAAGAAAAGCCAGTGCATTGATGTTTTGTTTCATATTTTTCAGATCAGCTTCCTTTTCTTCATGCCTTTCAATCATAAAGAAATGGTAACTAGACAGGGCTAGGGGGATGTAGCGTATTTGACCTGGTCTACTTATTCAATAAATGCAGGGCACAAAGGGATGAAAGTTTGGAAGTTCATCCATGGGGATTAATAGTGGGAGACATGGAAGCAGACCTAGAGTTGACCACCTGCTTTTCTTTCTGAGTGATAGTGAAGAATGACTTACAAAAATGAGTTGTAAAGCATTTAGCAAATATGCAGCAGGCTATGAATGCTAAATGATATCTTCCTGCAGCATTAAGGTAGCAGCAGTTTCCATGTGCATGTGAGAGGAAGGCAAGTGGAGAGTGCCAGCCTCCTGGCCAAGATCATTGGTGTCTACTTCTAGAGGCAAACTAAATTATGGGACAAGACTAGCTTTAGGTATATGTGCTGAAATAGCAGCTTCATACCCAAGAAGCAAGCATCCTGAGTCCTGTAGCTGTTCTCAATAAAAAGGATAATAAAATAATGACTAAATAAGAAAGCAAATCATATATTTTGTATAATAATTGAAACAATGAATGACATTTTTAAAAATCAGATTTTCCCTTAAAACAGTACGATTCAAAATTTAACAATGAACCCTATGCTTCTGGCAAGATAGCAAAGTGTGTGTGTGTGTGTGTGTGTGTGTGTGTGTGTGTGTGTTGAGGGTGGGAGGAGTATTCTAAGAGACTCACTGCCTTGCAGATATATAACTATATTCTGAATATAGGATACTATTTAAGGCATTTCTGGTCCTGCAAGTAGTTGGAGAGCTTTTCAAAAACTTCTACAACTTCTGTCACCAAAATGAAAACCAATCAAGTCCAGACCAGAGGAGGGAGGACACCCTGAGAGCAGATACCAATAGGAACTTTGTTACTGAGATTTCGGCCAACACTGTGGTTAGGATGCTGATCTGGGACTCATTTATTAAGGCAAGATCCTCACAGTGGCTGAAATGGTTTTAGATCAGAAATGTCCCTGACTCTCAGTTGAAGCAAACTTTCTTAGAAAAAAAATATTTTTACTTTAGATGTACAAGATTCCCATGGATTAAAATCAAGTAAGAAGCTCACAATATCTTAAGGCAAGCCACCATGAGCCAAAAGGAGCAAAAATAATATACAATAGATTCAGGTCTTCACAATGATTGGAGATATAGGAATTGTAAGATACAGAATACATACAGAACAGCTATATGTGAAACATTTAAAGAAATAAAAGATGTACTCTTATAGATGAGCCAACAACCACAGCCTAGCAGAAATGACCAAGAAGATTTTTAAACGGAGCTGCTATAAATAAAAATACAATTATTTAAAAAAATCTAAAGTGGACTGGTTAAATAATAGATTAAATCCAGTTGAAAGGAATATTAGAATTACCCAGAATGCAGTACAGATGGCCAAATCTAAATCTAACTGGAGTTTGGGAGAGGGAGGGAGGGAGGAAGGGAGAGAGAGAGAGAGAGGGCATGAAAGTAATATTTGAAGAGATAATGGCTTGAATCTTCCAAGACTGATAAAAACACAATAACACATACCAAACAGGACATTTAAAAAGGAGGAATTCATGCTGAAACACATCATAATTCAACCGCAGAACAACACCAACTGCCAAGAGATCTTAAAAGAGCCCAGAGAGAAAAGATGGATCATCCTCAAAAGAATGACAATTAGACTAACAGTTGCTTTAAAAACAATGGAAATTAGAAGACAGCAGAGTCTATTTTCCAACTGTTGAAAGAAAAGAACTGTCAGCTTAGACATAGTTCTTTCATGCTCAGAAAAATCACATTTAAAAATAAGGTGGTTGAGTGAATAAATTCAGGGCTAAAAAGAAATAAGCTATCAAACCATGAAAAGATGTAGAGGAAACTTACTTGTATATTGCTAAGTGAAAGAAACCTACATACTGAAAAGCCTACATACTGTGTGACTCCAAGTGTATGATTCCAAAAAAGGCTGAACTACGGAGACGATGGAAATTCTGAGGTTGCCAGGGATTGGGGACAGGGATGAATAAGAAGAGTACAGGAGAGTGTTTCAGAGCAGGGGAAATACTCTATACGATACTATAATGGCAGATACACATAATCAGTTTGTCCAAACCCATAGGGTGTTCAACGCCAAGAGTGAACCCAAATGTAAACTGTGGACTTTTGAGTGATAACTGCATGTCAATGTAGGTTCATCCATTATAACAAACATATGACTAGTTTTAGATGCTGAAATCAAGGATGCTGGGCAGGGGCAGGGCACCTAATGGTGCTATAAGCCAAAAAGTACTCTAAATATAGACTTTAAAAGAAAATAAAATGAAGATCTATGCATGTCATCAAAGTATGTATATAAAAGGATGGCAAAACAAATATAAATATGATAAGTATTATCAGTCACCATATATAAGCGAATTAAACTAGACAATTAAAAAGCAGAAGTTGTCAGATAGGGTTTTATTTTTTATTTTATTTTATTTTTTTGGTACTGGGGATCGAACTCCGGTCCTGTGCTTGCAAGGCAGGCAGGGGAACCACTGAGCTAAATCCCCGACCCAGATAGGGTTTTAAAAAATGTAGCTGTGTGTCTATTACAAGAGCTGCACTTAAGGCCTAAGAAGGCAGAAAGTTAGAAAGTAAAAGGTTAAGCCAGGTGCAGTGGCACATGCCTGTAATCTCAGCTAATCTTGAGGCTGAGGCAGGAAAATGAAAGTCTGAGGCCAGCCTGGGTAACATAGTGAGATCCCATCTAAAAAAAAAAAAAAAAAAGAAAGAAAGTAACACAAAAAAGATATACCAAGCAATTACTAAGTAAAAGAAAGCTAAATTGTGGAATATAAACTTTAAGATAAAAATCACTGTAAGGGTTAGGAGGGGTCATTAGATCACGATGAAAGATTCAGTTCTTCAGAAGGATCAAAATAATTCTAAACTTGCATACAGCCAAGAAAATAGCCTCAAGTGTATAGCTATAGGGAGGGGAAATTAGTTCATCGGGCAACCCTGTGAGCAGGTGATGATTTTAGGAGCTTAAGGAGATTGAGCATTTAAATGGTGTCATAAAATCATGTGTTCCATAGCCTTAAAAGTAGAGCCACACTCCAAAATAAAGCAGTGTTAAGACCACCTAACACTATGAAAAAGAAAGTGTGTGTGTGTGTGTGTGTGTGTGGTTTTTTAAAAAACTTCAGTTAATGAATTAGAGGGATTTCTAAGGGATTGTGTGTGTGGGGGGGTTGCGTTAGAGGATTCCTATTTGCATAATGGCCCAGGGGCTGGCTGGAATCCATGATTTGATTCCCAGCATGTGCGCCCTGGAAATAAGGAGCAGAGGCCTGACCATATGGCCAGCATGAGCAGAAAGCCAGTGTTGTACGTTCACAAAACTACCCCTCACCCTTCACAAAGGAGATCCACCTAGCTTCATGTATTTCAGAGAATACTGACTTGGCCACTTAAGACATACAAGCATTCTGAACATTACAGAACAGAATTCTGTAGAGGTAAAAAAAAAAAAGATGACTAAAAACACAATTCTGAGGTCATTAATAATCATTGTCATCATCTTCATCAAACAGTTCAGAATACAGTGGTGTGTACATATACTGGGAATACCTGCTTTTTGTCTTCAAAGACCAGCCATTCTTCTTATGGAATGAAAGCAAGCATCCAGTGAAAGGACAGAAAGTGTCCATCATCATCTCTCTGACAGGGTGAAGTGCAGGACCAGTGATGACTGGAGCTCTGAGCATGGCAGGGGCTGAGTCTGTATGCATGGACAGTGGGAGTGGCTAAGGGAAACTCACCAAAATGGCTTTTCCGGGGATGGAGATGGGTGAAGTGAAGCGAAAAAACTGAGTGGGTGTGCAAAGCAGGGCACTTTAGGCTTTTGGTTGCTACAGGAGTTGTGCTGGGTATCAACTTTGTCCTCCCCACCCCACAGCCACGTCATTCTCCATCCTTCTCTGACTCGCTCTGTGCTCATGGAGGCTAAACCCGTGGATAGCACTCGCATCTCCTTTCAGACTCTAAATTTCCATTGGAAATACCTGAGCTGTATTTTAGATTTTATCAAATTCACAATTGAAAAAACAGGTTAACATACTCAAGGTGTCCCAAAACTATTTAAAGGTTTTCTTGTAACTGAATTGACTGTTTTTATTTTTATTTTAGTAACCATTTTACTTTTACATAAGCTTACACTTACAGAAAAGCAGCAAAGATGGTACCAGAGGTTCCTATTACATTACCATGGACATTTGTCACAACTCAGAAAACAATGCTGATAGTTTACTATTAACTAAATTCCAGTCTTTATTTGGATTTCACCATTTTTTCCACAGATGCCTTTTTATTCTGTCCTAGGATCCAACCCTAGACACCACATTGCTTTTCATCATGTGTCCTTAGTCTTTTCTGGTCTGTGATAACTTCTCAGACTTTCCTTGCTTTTCACAAGTTGAACAGTTTAGAGGAGTGGTAGTGAGTGTTTTGAAGAATAATTCTTAGTGGGGTCTGGCTGATATTTTCCTCATGATCAGATTACGGTTATGAATTTGGGGCAAATGACCACAGAGACAAAGTACTATTTTCATCACAACATAGCAAGGGTGCACGCTATCAATATGATTTATCACTGGTGGTGTTAACTTTGGTCAACTGGCCAGGGGAGTATTTGCCGGTTTCTGCACTGTAAGTTCCCTTTCTCTCCTGTTCTTTGGAAACGAGTCACTGCCCATAATGATGGTGTGGTGGTTGAGGAATTAAGCTCTAATTATCAGTGTTAAATTTAAATTTGTTAAAATTAAATTAAAATTTAATTCTATAGTCACACTAGACATGTTTCAAGTGGGCAGTGGCTACCAGATTGCACAGTGCAATGGTTTACAATACCAAATTTTGATATTAGATGAAAGAGGCATCTGGAGAGGTGAGGCATTAAAGGGGGAGCTGATGGGTCTGAATTAACTGGGAGGAGGGCCAATAATGATGGATGATGATGTCTCAAGCAGAATTGCTGAAAGACAGGAGAAGGCCAATGCCAAAAGGGGGGTAAGGAGAAGCAGACTATATATACCTTAACTGTGTGCTGGATACTGGTAGAAGAAGACATTTAAACATACAAATCTGGGCTCATGTCTCAACTATTATTTCTTAGCTATGTGATGATTTCTTAGGGGTACTTGGGATTGAACCTTTGCACTGAGCTACATCTCCAGTCCTTTTATGTATTTAGTGACAGGGTCTCAGTAAGTCAATAAGTTGCCCAAGTTGGCCTCAAACTTGTAATCTTCCTGCCTCAGCCTCCCAGAGTGCTGAGATTATAAGGATGCACCATCATACCTAGATGTGTGATGATGTAGAAGGAACCACAAATTTACTTCTCTAAGCTTGTTTCCTCATCTGTGTATTGAAGTATGTGTTAGCTTCCTGTTACTATGACAAATACCAGAGATGAATCAACTTACAAAGAAGAATGGTTTGTTCTTCCTTATAAGGAAGCATAGGAGAGCAAAACTGGTTACCTCATACCCAGGAAGTGAAAGGGTGAGAGTAAGTGATGGGGTCTCCCTCTCCCCTTCAAGGTCATGCCTCCAGGGACTCAAAGACCTTCCACTAGGCCCCACCTCTTAAAAGTTCCTCTGCCTCCCAATAGCACCATAGCCTGGGAACCAAGTCTTTAACACATGTTCCTTTTGGGGACATTTATCCAGGGTAGATCATAATTCTTATGGGGACATGGTAAGAAAAAAAGGACATATGGTGTGTATATTTCAAAAAGTTTCATAACCTGTAAGTATAACCTACAAATGGAAGTGCATTGTCAGGTGGTGTTTTGGGGAGCATATTTTCTGTCCTGTTGACCATGGAGAGTTGAGATGTGCTGGTTCTTCTTTGGCCCCTCCAAACCCTCCGATCCAGTCTCCTTCTCTCTCTGCACTGCTCTGTGTCTCAGGAACACTACATCACCGGTCTTCCTTGTCACCTGACACCAAGTTATGTTTAGCCAGTGGATGATGCTAACAAGAAGTCTGAGTGTGGCCAGAGACAGAAGCCAGGGGGTTTTTCCCCTGAGCTTTCCCTGTGTTGGCATCTTGTTTCTGATGGTATCTTCCACCTTCAGGATTACATCTCCCACTAAAGAGGCCCCTCCTCCAGGGCTCTAACTCTCACAGGCTCAAGTAACACTACTTGCTTTAGCTTCAGTGGTGGTAATGGAGCCTGCTTTGCTGGTTCCTTAGCACCACACCATCCTGCCTTGTGCTCCTAACCTGGCCTATATTAGGGCAGTTGTTTCTTCATTGAATGCCTTCATTTAAAGGATCTATTATGACTTCTGTATCCTACCTGCACCCTAAATGAGGTGGTAAAATTGGTGAGGAAAAGAATGCTGCAATGGCACATAGGGTCAACTAAGGCAAAGAAGCATGAGGCAATGATACCAAAGCAAGCACTATAGTAATTATTTATTTATTTATTTATTTATTATTATTATTTTTTGTACCAGGGATCCAACTCGTGTCCTTGTGCTTGTGAGGCAGGTGGCGGAACCACTGAGCTAAATCCCCAGCCCTATAGTAATTAAATTGGCGATCCATCAAGCTCCAAACTGAACTGTCAGTGAAATCAGAGGAGAAAAGGTGCTTTGGGGAGAGTTGTGTGGAGAGGCATGGGAGATGCCAGTTGTTTCAGTTAGACAGAGAGGAGAGGACAGGAGAGGACAGGAGGAGAGAGGGGAAAGGAGAGAGAAAGAGAGAGAGACAGACAAACAGACACACTAAATTGAAGTTTCCATGGCAAGTGGACCAAGAAGTCAGCCAGACCACAAGAACCAAAGGCACATGGTGGCCAGCCAAACAAGAGGCACTATTCACAACTATGAAGACATCAAGAGACTATGCTTGGTTTTGCAAAGGGCGTGAATATTGCATTCATGTAAGCATAGTCTTAGTTCTGCAACTGACTGGCTGTGTGTCCTTGGGAAATTTAATTGGCCTCTCTGTGCTTGTTTTTTCATATGAAAAATGAGCAGATTGTGAAATTTAGATAAAGACATTTTGTTCATTCACACGGTCCACCAATAGGTTTTGAGCACCAATCACGTGCCAGACACTGTTCTGTACATGGCAGTAAATGAGACAGGTAAGGCTCCCATTATCATGGAACATCCTAGAAAGGAGAACAGCTAATGAGCAAGTAAACTTAAGTCAGGTTCACTGAAAGCACACTCTGTGATGGAGATCTGCATGCAGGAAATTTATTACAAGTGATCTTAGAATTCACACTTGTAGAAGAGTGATGGAAGAGAGAGAAGTAGAACTGCAGTGCAGATGTAACGGAGGCTTCAACCAGTCCCACAGATGCTCTGGAACTGGGATAGCTTTTCAGAGTTTCCCCAAGGTAAGGCAAGCGTGTGGGGCTTCATACCTCCACAGTGACCAGTCACTGAATCCAGGCTGCTTCCCGGGGAAGAGGTGTGATCAAAGGCCAGGATGATTAGAGGAGCACTCGGCTGAGAACACCAGCAGCTCTCATGGGAGGATGAGAACAATAGTACTGAAAGAAGGATGTGGAGACATGATAATTGCAGATGACAATAGGTTCTATGAAGACAATAAAACTTGATAATGTGAGAGATGAGGAAGCAAGGCTCCTACATTAGATTAGGTGGTTAGAGAAGGCTGGGGCTCATCCCTGCTGCTCAATCAGAATTGGTTTCATAGCCTTTCCTTTTGTTTTGTTGAAGTTAGTAGACATATCACATCGACCTATCATGAGGAATATATGGTGCCACTTTGGGGTAAGGCAGATTCCCAGGTGCTGTGAAAGTTTCAAAAAATAGAAGACATTATCTCTGTCCCAAGGCGCTTGCAATGTATTTGAGGAAGGATCAAAGAATATTAGCAAAGAATACCAGGGGATAGCACCACTGCCAACAAATGGTACAAGCAAAGCTGGGAACTGCAAGATCCCTTAAGCTCAGGTGGATGCCACAGATGGAAAAGAGTCAGGAGGGTATTTTTGGTTAAAAAGAATAACTGGAGTAGGCAGGGCACGGTGGCACATGCCTATAACCCCAGCATTCTGGGAGGCTTGAGGCAGGAGGATCACAAGTTTGTCCCAGCCTGGGCAATTTAGTGACTTAGTGAGGCCCTGTCTCAAAATAAAAAATAAGAAAAGGGTTAGGAATTCAGCTAAGTTCAAAGGCCTTGAGTTTAATCCTCAGTACTGCAAACAAAACAAAACAAAACAACAACAACAAAAAAACCCAGAGCAAAATACCAGTAATTTAGGAATGCACATAGAGCAGAGATTGATTTGTAGGTTGAGATCAGCACAGCAGGCTGTTGTCCCTTTGGAGTGTACTGTCATGTTTTTCTAAAGCCTCACTTGGTTTCCTCAAAGTTAGACCCCTAAGACCCATTTCTTGAACACATAAGATTTTGCAGTGCTTTGGTGGGTGGTGGCTATGTTGGGTAGGAGTGACAGAATGGGAGCGCACAGTTCTAGAAACACTTTTTAATAATCAGGGGTCAAGGAAATCTGGGATTTAGTCCAGGCAACTGTGAGAATGCTAGTAGCACCAGCAAAGGTGGGACTTGGAGGCAGGTGAAATGCAAGATAAGATCCCTCGGTTAGGAACTTGACATTTTGGAATCATGCCTGTAGAGCTAATGTCTAATGTATTGAAACCTATAAGGGCAGAGCTATGGTTTAGATTAGTAATGGTAAACCTTTTAGAGGTTTCAGCAATACAAACAGCCCCTGCAGCATGCGTGCCATAGGTTCACCACCACTGGTTTAGATCTTTAATATCCCCTAAAGGCCCATGTGTGTAAAGGCTTGATCCACAGCTTGATGCACTTGAGAAGTGGTGGAGCCTTTAAGAGATGGGGTCTGTGGGAGGTCTTCTGGTCACTGGGGAATGCTCTACAAGGGGGTAGTAGGACCACAGCTCCTTCCTCTCTCTTTCGTGTCCTGGCCATGAGATGAATGGTCTTGCTACAGCATGCACTCCTGCTGCGATACACTGCCCCTGCCACTAGAGGCCTAAAATCCCAAGTCAGGCTATCACTCCGTGATCACTGAAATCTCCTAAACTGTGAGCCCAAATAAAGCATTTCTCTTTATAAGTTGGTTATCTCAAGTATTTGTCATGGTAACAGAAAGCTGAGTACAAGAGAGTTAGAGTCCCAAGAGGTAATTGAGAAAAGCATGGAGGCTTAGAAGGCTCTGGAGCTCATCACCACTCAGAAATGGGTGCCGAAGTACCAAGAGAAGCAGCCATGGGTCCTTGGAAACATGTCCTACAGCATTTTCAGAGATATGGATGGTCAGCAGAACCCACAGTCATCAAGAATAAAGACAAATACATGGCAGCAGTTTTCTGAGACTTGGCCCTGGTACATTTCTGTTTCCTTGTTTTGAAAGACTGTTGGTAGCAAGGGTGTAAACATTCCAAGGGTTTGAACTTGAAGGGGATGCCAGTTTTGTATTTTTGTTAACCTTTAACCAAGAAGGCATTTGGAGAAGAGATAAATTATCTGCTCAAGGAGAAATAATGGCTGCATTCAAACAGAGAACAGGAGGCTACAGAGGCACTACTGCGAATGACCCCATGGCCCTTCTTTACAGGAGGATTGATGGAGAAAAAGTCCCCCCCACTTCTCAAGGCACTAAAGGTGAAGTCCCAGGAGTACTAAGGAAAGGGTGACAGGACAACTTAAAAGATTAAGATGGATATGAAGCAACTAAATAAGAAAGCATTTATCCACTGCTTCTAAAGAAACTAAAGAAAATGTACTAACTTGATAATGAAAATATTGCTATCTAATTCATCATTAGAAACAGTTCTTTCAGTAACTGCTGCATTCACTATTTAAGTAAGGTGCTTAGCAGGATCCAAGGCCTTCGGATTTTGCCTGCAAGGTCTACCTGTTTGGTCAAGAGACAGTGACAGAAAGCATTCTGATTAGGAGGAAGAGAATTTTATTCCAGAATTTTTAAAAGTTTATTTTATTGGAACATTTTAGGTATACAATGTAATGACATTCATCATTGGAAATTTGCACCTTTACATAATCTCTCTTGGTTCTAATTTTTTCCCCTTTCCCCGCCCTCCCTTCAACCCCTCCATCCCTCCCTATTTACAAAGTCTTTGTTTCCATTTTTTCATTTTCTCATATTAATTCCATTCCCTCCTTTCCCTCCCCTACCCCTCCCACTTTCCCTTCCCCTTTGCCCCTTTTCTTCCTATTTCACATTACCTATTATACATTTAGTCCTTATTTACACTTTCAGTTTCTCACACTAGAGAAACTATTCGGTATTTACACATGTGTGTCCTATTTATTTCACTTAAGAGGATCGCCTCAATGTGCATCTATTTAGCTATAAATGTCTCCGATTTCTCATTTTTTATGGCTGAGTAGTACACCATTTTCTTTAAAAACCCACATTTTCTTTTTCTAGTCTCCAGTTGATGGGCAATTGGGCTGCTTATAAGTTTTAGCTATTACAAACTGTGCTGCTATGAACATGGGTGTACATATATCACTGTGGTATGATTCTTTTAATTTTGGGGGGAAGATCCCCAGCAGGGGAATAGCTGGGTCAAATGGGACTTCCAGTCCGAGTTCTTTGAGGTCTCTCCATACTGATTTCCACAGTGGTTACACCAGTCTACACTCCCAACCGCAGTGGAGCAGGGTTCCTCTTTCCCCACAGCCCCACCAGCATTTGTTATTGGTTAATTTCTTGATAGCAGCCATTCTTTCTGGGATGAGGTGGAATCTCAGCATTGTTTTCATTTGCATCTCTCAAATGACCAGTGATGTTGAACAATTTTTCATGTATTTATTTGCTATTTCTACTTCTTTGTCTGAGAAATGTCTGTTCATTTCAGATGCCCATTTTTGGATTGGGTCTTTAAATTTGGGAGGTCTAATTTTTTTAAGCTCTTTATAGATTTGAGATAGTAGACCTTTGTCTGAGGAAAAGCAGGGGAAGATTTTTTCCCAGATTGTGTGTTGTCTCTTCACACTGTTGGTGGTTTCTCTTGCTATGCATAAGCTTTTTAGTAAGAAGAGATCCCACTTGTTGATTGTTTGTGCTAGTTCACGGGCAACTGAGGTTTTGTTCATAAAATCTTTTCCTACACCAATATCTTCAAGAGTTCTTCCTAAACCCTCTTCCAACCGGTTTAGTGTTTCTCTTTTAATATTTAGATCCTTAATCCATTTAGATTTCAGTTTACTGCATGGTGAGAGATATAGGTCTAGTTTTACTCTTTGGCAAGTTGAATCCCAATTTCTCCAGCACCATTTATTAAAGAGACTATCTTTCCTCCAGGGAGGGTGTTTGGCTCCTTTGTTGAAGATGAGGTGGCTGAGTGTGCCTGGAGTTGTTTCTCCATCTTCTAATCTGTTCCACTGGTCCTCAGTTCTGTTTCTTTGCCAGTACCGTGCTGTTTTTTATCACAGTAGCTTTGTAGCATAGCTTCAAGTTAGGGGTTGTGATATCCCCTGCCGTGTCTCTGTTACCTAGAATTGCTTTTGCTATTCTGGGTCTCTTCTTGTTCCAAATGAATTTTTGAGTTGTTTTTTCAAGGTCCATGAAGTATGCTGCTGGGATTTCAATTGGGATTGCATTGAATCTATGTAGCAATTTTGGAAGTATGGCCATTTTCACTATGTTGATCCTTCCTACCAAGGAGCAAGGGATGTCTTTCCTTTTTTGATATCGTCTTCAATCTCTCTTTTCAGAGTGTTGCAGTTTTTAGAGAAGAGGTCTTTGATTTCTTTTGTTAGGTTGATTCCTAGGTATTTCAATTTTTTGGATGCTATTGTGAAAGGAATTGTTTCCCGTATTACTCTCTCAGTGAGTCTGTCATTCATGTACAGGAAAGCTATTGATTTTTATGTGTTGACCTTGTATCCAGCTACTTGAGTGAATTTCGTTATTAAGTCTAGAAGACTTTTGGTGGAGTTCTTGGGGTCTTCTATATACAGTATCATGTCATCTGCAAATAATGACAATTTGACTTCTTCATTTCCTATCTTTATTCCTTTTATTTCTTTCTCTTGTCTAATTGCCGTGGCTAATGTTTCCAGAACTATATTGAACAGGAGTGTTGATAGTGGACATCTTTGTCTTGTTCCTGATTTTAGTGTGAAGGATTTCAGTTTTTGACCATTTAGTATGATATTGTCTGTTGGCTTTTCATAGATGGCTTTTATCAGATTGAAGTAGAGACCATCTATTCCAATTTTTTGTAGGGTTTTAATCATAAATGCATGTTGGATTTTGTCAAATGATTTTTCTGCATCTATTGAGATGATTGTATGGTTTTTGTCCTTGGCTCTATTGATATAGTGCATTACATTGATTGATTTGCATGTGTTGAACCATCCCTGCATCCCTGGGATAAATCCCCCTTGGTCAGGGTGTATGATCTTCTTGATGATCTTCTACATTCTATTTTGCCAGTATCTTATTAAGGAGTTTTGCAACTGTGTTCAGTAGTGATATTGGCCTATAGTTCTCTTTTACAGTTGGGTCTTTCTCTGCTTTGGGGATCAAGGTGATGCTTGCTTCCAGGAATGAATTTGGGAGTATTGCTTCCCTTTCAACTTCATTGAAGAGTTTAAACAGTAATGGCAGTAGTTCCTCTCTAAATGTCTTGTACAATTCAGGAGTGAAGCCTTCAGGTCCCGGACTTTTCTTAGTTGGTAAGTTTTTAATTACATTCTCAATTTCATTGATTGATATTGGGTTGTTTAGAAGTTTTAGGTCTTCTTTGTTCAACTTTAGTAATCCATACATATCTAGAAATCTGTCCATTTCTTCTGTGTTTTCCATCTTATTGGCATATGGGTTCTCAAAGTAGGTATTGATGATCCTCTGGATTTCTGCTGGGTCCATTGTAATTTTATCCTTTTCATTCCTAATTGCATGGATTCAGGCCATTTCTTTCCTTTTTCTGACAAGGTTGGCTAAGGGTTTGTCAATTTTATTTATTCTTTGGAAAAACCAACTCTTGGCTTCATTGATTTTTTTGTATCGTTCTCTCAGTCTCCATTGCATTGATTTCTCCTCTGATCTTTATAATTTCCTCCCTTGTATGAGCTTTGGGGTTGTCCTGCTCTTCTTTTTCTAGAATCTTGAGGTTCAGCACCAGGTTGTTTAATTGGGCTCACTCTGTTTTCCTAACATGTGTATTCAATGCTAGGAAATTCCCTCGTAAGACTGCTTTCATTGAGTCCCATAGATTCTGACATGTTGTATTGTCATTGTCATTTAATTGAGAGAACTGTCTGATTTCTTCTTTAATTTCCTCTGTGACCCATTGGTTATTCAGAAGTGTGTTGTTCAATTTCCATGCTTTTATGAAATTTTTTGAGTTTCTTTTGCTATGGATCTCCAATTTCATGGCACTATGGTCTGATAATATACAGGGGATAACTTCAATTCCTTTGCACTTGCCTAAATACGTTCTATGAGCAAGTATGTGGTCTATTTTGGAGAACAACCCATATGCAGCTGAAAAGAATGTGTATTCTCATTTTGTTGGGTGGAACACTCTGTAAACATCTGTTAAGTTCATTTGTTCAAGAGTTTGATTGAGTTCTAGTATTTTGTTGCTTGTTTTTTTCTAGTTGATCTATCTATTTGTGACAGTGGGGTATTGAGGTCCCCCACTACTATTATATTGATATTTATATGATTTTTCATGTCCTTCAGTATTTGTTTTATATAGTTGGGCACACTAGTGTTTGGTGCATAAATATTTATGATTGTCATCTCTTCCTTTTGGATTGTTCCCTTTGAAAGGATGTAGTGTCCTTCTTTGTCTCTCTTAATCAGTGTTGGTTTGAAATCCACTTGATCTGCCATGAGAATAGCTACTCCTGCTTTTCTTGGGGTTCCTGTCATGTGGAGTATTGTCTTCCATCCTTTAACTTTCAGTCTGAGTTTCTTTTTGAATTATGTGTGTTTCTTGTATGCAGCACATTGTTGGATCTTGCTTCTTGACCCATTCTTCCAGTCTATTTCTTTTGATTGGTGAATTGAACCCATTAACATTGATGGTTATAACTGATATGCATTGACTTATCCTTGTCATGACTTTTTGTTTTTGTTGGATTCTCCCTCTTTGCTTTTAATTTCTTGTCATGTCCAGTGGATTCATTCTGCTGGGCTTCCTGGGATTGTGATCCTCATTGTCTTTTCATAGGATTTTGTCTAAAATTTTTTGGAGTGCTGGTTTGGTATTCATGAAGTTCCTAAGGTGCTCTTTGTCATGGAAATATCTTACTTCTCCATCAATTTTGCAAGATAGCTTTGCAGGGTACATCAATCTGGGTTGGAGGCTGTTTTCCTTTAGGGTTTGCAATACTTCACTCCAAGCTCTCCTTGCCTTGAGGGTTTGCGTAGAGAAGTCTCCTGTGATTCTGATGGGCTTTCCTTTGTATGTGATTTGTTTCTTTTCTCTAACTGCTTGTAGAACTTTGTTCTTCTGTTGGGTTTCTGGAATCTTAACAATTATATGTCTATGTGTACATTTTTTTCTAATCAAGGCTAGTTGGAGTCCTATATGCCTCACTTATCTCTATGTCAAGTTCTTTTCCCCTGTTTGGAAAGTTTTCTGTCATCACTTATGTGAACAGATTTTTTTATGTCATCTGCACTCTCTCCTCTTTCTTCATTGACTCCAATCAGTCTTATGTTATTCTTCTTTGCATTGTCTAGCAGCTGCTGGATTGATTTGTCATGGTCCCTTACAATTTTAAAGCAATTTTTCTTTTTCTGGTCACTAATTGCAATCTTATCTTCTTTATCTGAAATTCTGTCCTCACATTGGCTCATTCTGCTGTGTAGACTTTCAGTGGAGTTTTTAATCTCCTGGAAATCTGTTTGCATCTGTTTTATGGATTCCATTTATTTCCTATGTGGGGATTCCACCATGTTCCCCAGCTCCTCTATTTTTTTTTTCTGTGTCTTCTCTAGATTTATTAATCATGTCTTGCACTATGGGCACAATCTCTGCTGTTATCCAAGAAATTATTTGTGATTTCATTTTTTCCAGGTCCTCTTTTGTTGCTAGGTCAGGGAGTCCAGGTGGTTGAATATCAGAGTGTTCCATCTCATTTCCCTTTTCCCTTAGGTGATCTGGAAGTCTGGTTCTGAGGCTTGTTTACATGTCTTCTCATTTCGACGGGGGGTGTGTGTGTGTGTGCTGGTGCTGCTGCTGCTGCTGCTATCCCCTGTGCAGCTCACCTCCTCTGTACTGGGAGTGGTGGTAGATTGTCCTGTAAGCCTCCTACTCTGCACTGGGAACTGTGGCATGTTGACCCAGAAGCCTCCTCTGAGCTGGGAGTCGTAGCACATCAACCCAGAAGCCTCCTCTGCACTGGGAGTTGTAGCACGTCAACCTGGAAGCCTCCTCTGTGCTGGGAGTTGTAGCACATCGATCCAGAAGCCTCCTCTTGTTCTAGAATTTTAAAGTGTGGTTAAGGCAATGGATAAATGTGTTAGGTCAGAATTTACTTGAATAGATCCTAAACATTAGTGATCCAGTAGGTTAGTTTAGACTCCTCAGAGATCACTAGAGATAAGGAAGATGAAGGCCACAGGATGGAGGAGAAATAATATGGAAAATTGGCAATAACTTAAAAAGCATAAAACTGAATACTGTCTGTGGTCTAGTTAACAGTACTATGTCAGTATCAATTGTCTGATTTTTATATCCTACTACAGTCACATATTGTCACCCTTGGGGGCAAGCTGGGTGAATGGTACATGGGACTCTATGTACTTTTGCTGCAACTTTCTATGAGTCCAAAATTATTGTACAATAAAATGTTTTTTGGACATCTTGCTCCCAGGCCAAAAAAAAGTCATTTTCCCCAGGAGGAAAGGACAATACTCATGAATAATCCTAATGAATATTTGTGTGGCTATTCACATTTTAAAAAACACTTTTGCACATGTTATCTCATTTGTTTCTCCCCAGAAAATGATAGATAGCAAATGTATACTAGTATCCCTACATGTGGATGAGGAAGCAGGTTCAGAAAGCTAGAGCAACTTAACTGTGACCACAGAGAGTAAACTGCAAAGGCAAGACTCCAGTATACATCTTCAAGTTCCGAATGTAATCATTACTTGAGTTCAAACTAGTCTAGCCTAGGTTGGATCCCCGAGACCCTTACCCTGAAAAAATGATTTCAGTGTAAAAACTGATTTGAGAACTGTTTTAGTTATTTCCCTAGTTTCTGGGACAAAATACTTGACACTCATAACTTAAGAAAAGAGAGGTTTATCTTGACTCATGTTTCAGTCTGTAATCAGCTGACTCCATGTCAAGATGACATGACAGAGGGGCATGGCAGAGGAGGTTGGACAGGAAGAAGAGAGAGAGAGAGATACGCTTTGAGCCACGCCTCTAGTAACCTGTCTCATTCACCAGACCCTACCTCCCAACAGCAAGCCAGCCATACCACCCCATAATCCAATCACCTACCAAACAGATGAGGCTTTGGGGGCCATTTTTAAAAATCTAAACCTTAAAAGAGGTGACCTGAAGCTTCTATGAGGGAGCAGGAAAACACAGCAGGAAAGCATACATTATGGAGCAACTAGGGTTCAACCCACTGGAGACAGAGCATGCCTTGCATTTCTACCCAATCGAGAGGTTAGCAAGCTCTTGTCTTTATCTCCCGTTCCCATCTAGTATTCAGGGAGGGTGGGTTATTTCATGGCCCCTCCAATTATTCAGTTCTCAAGGCAAGAGAAAAACCTCAGGTGGAGAGTCATGGATATTGTTTGCAGTCTGACACTGTCAGCATATACATACTGGAAAGCTTTGTGCACAGAGTCCCTGCCAACAGTGATTGTCTCTTTGTTCTAACACCCACACTCCAAATCTGCTGCTGCATGTTTCCCTTCAGAATATTCTCCAACCACACACATTGAGATAGGTGGCACAGGGGAAGGAGAGATGCTCTTTATCTTGCTTGTTGGGTCTCGGAGACAGCAGAAAGAGACAGGGGCAGGGATGGCAAAAGACATGTGTGTATGTACATCTGTGTCCTCTACAATCTAGATTTTTACCAACGTATTCCAAAATCAAAATGCTTAGAAAAATGTATTTGTGTCCAGTGAATGAGGGTTTAAATCAAAAGTTGGTTGACATTTTTCACTACATCAAAATAAGCCTGTTCCATCTATTGGGACTCCTTTTAAAAGCTCTAAACATGATCAAAAAGAGCAATTGGCTAAGGAGTGGGTTATAAACAGCATTTTGTTTGCTTTTGTGTATGGTACAGAGGAGGGTAATAAGATTCTAGAAAAATGGGTTAGATAAAGGACCATATGATAATGGGGCAGTGAGGGCTTTCTTATGGTGCCTGATGCCCACTAAAGGATTGATTGCCTCTTTTCTTTTTCCTATGGTACTCCTTCTCCAAAGTGCATGATGATATACTCTTCATCTCTATGGGCTAATTTAATCATTATGTGCACACTTAAGAAATTAGTGCCGTTTCCCCTACTGGTGCCTGAAATAGACATTTCAGACATTTATAACTCTCAGTCATTTTAATTCAATCATTTGCCCAAGTATGTTCTCAATTAGAGGAATTTTGCTCTGTGTTTGATACCATAAAGTAGAACACATGTTCTGATCTTACAAAAAATTTTAAATAGCAAAGGTATACTATGTTTCCTTGTATTATAGTAATTCAAAATCAGCTGATGGAATCTTTCTTGACCATTTACCCTACCAAAAAATTTGACTCTTGAATTAAAACAATTAAAATATACAGGAGCAATAATGCCTTGACATATAGAACATTTTTGTCTCTAGAAAACTTCCACAGCTTTAACTCATTACATCCTCACCAGTTTTTTCATATTTGAAAGATGCCAAAGGATGTGATATCAAGTTATGAATAATAAAAGTATTCAGATTTGGTACATGTAAAATAATTTTGTTCCCCAATTTAGCATCAGTTCCTTCTAAATCATTACCATATTCTGGCATTAATACTATTACATTTTGTGAGCCTACACACACTTCCAACATAAAACCACACCACTTTGACCTAGAAAATACACCTGGATTTATCCATATTTTGCTTCTATGCTTTTTTATGTTTAGTAATTTTTAGAGTTTTGCTTTGTTCCCCTATTTTCTCATCATAAACTAAGAAGCCAAATCCTCTGACAACTTGATGTTCTTATACCAGGTACTGTACTTTCTTTGTGAGATGTTGGTGATTTCAGAGACCCTCAGCCTTTTGATGAAAACAATGCTGTGTTCCTCAGGATCCCATCGCAATTCCCCAGGCGCAGTACAGGTATGCTTTCCTTTACAAAATAAAATGTGTCTCAACTCTGTAAATGGAGAGGAGCTTGGTTCAAGCAGTGCTTACCAGGCATCAACATTGGGAGAATTCTGTCACTCTGCTTGTAGCATAGGTTGATAATGTAAAAGCTCAGCTAGCCTGGGTTTTCAATGACTTACTCCCAAATGGGACACCTGATTAATTGACCATCAGATGAATGATGAGAGGATGCTCAAACACAATGCTAAATGGAAGAGGCTCCAATATAAGTATGAACAAATATTAAGCAATACCTGCCTACCATTTAACTTAAAAAGCAGTTAAGAATGTAATTTGGCATATGACTTGACATTACCAATTTTGATTTTGCCAAGAAAGAATAATTCAGAGTAACCCAACCATCAACCATTGCTATCAATTTGTCAAAGAAAGGCCAATGGAACAGTAAAATGTGCCAGAAATAAATGTCTCATGGTAAAGTTGACATGGGTGCCTATATATACAGCGATGGCCTTGTAGGAAGGATGGACCTTTACTGATGAGACACAGCTTCTTGGAGAAAGGAGTGGATGACAGCCAGTGTCTTAGCGGGAAGAAGGGCCACACCTTACCCTCACCATTATTTGGGGGTCCTCTACCTGGGAAATTATAGTTACAGAGCTCCTGGTGAGCATAGTATTGTCTGTAGCCCAAGGCATAGATCCAGCTTCCAGGAGAGTGGAAAAATAAGAAGTGTACAGTTCAATGAATGTTTATCTATGTCTACACCTGTGCAACGACCACCAGCTCAAGATATAGAACACTTCCAGACCCCCAAAGTCTCACTTAAACCCCTCCTTGGCCAGCTCCCCAGGATAAGCACTACTCTGACCTCTAGTGCTGTGAATTGAGATTGCTAGAAAATAGGATATAGGCGTGTTTAGTTTTAACCGGTACTGTCAAAAGTTTTACAAAAGTGTTGAACCAATTTACGATCCTAGCCAATGACTTTTTGTTTGCCCAGATTTTATACTATGGGCACTGAAAATGCTCAATTGTTGTGCTCTTTCTATTTGCCTGATCTAACACAGGACAAGTTTTCATAACCCTCCTGGGCTTTTAATGGTGTACAAGGCAATATGGCTGTCATTTGTCATTTGCTTGTGGTGGCAGTGGCAGAGTGAACAATATGGTGACATACTGTGATTTCAGTTAGCATGGGTGTTACTGCGGATTTTGTTTGTGGTAAGTCTCCATGGAACAAAAGATCCTCTTGGTATATTTCAAGAAATCATGACCTGTGTCACTACCTTATGTGATCCTAGAGCCTGAACTACTTCTCTTGCCTCCCAGGTAACAAGAGTCACAATTCTCAAAGGTCCTCCAAGAGCTGTTTGGAAAACAATGCATTTTAAAACCTAGAAGACTGTTGGAGGGACCCAGGGACATTGCCAACAGAGTGTCGTCATTCAGGCCCTATTTCAAATATAAACCAGCTGATGATTATTCTTTCTACGTTTTCTTATTTTTTTCAAAATCAGAATTAGACTGAAGTTTTTTCATTTCAACTTTTATTGAATTAGTCTTAGGGAAATGTGTACTTTAAAAGATCTGGGCAGAACTGACAGAGCATGTGTGACACAAACATTCTGTTTTGTATTTGTGTCCTAGACTATTAGTGCCATTTGTTTAGAATTTGGTTTTATTTTAAACATTGTTTTAAAAAAGGAAAGAAACAGCAAAATGCCAAGTGGCAGTTTATCTAATTTGCTGGAAAATGTTGCATTTAATCTAATCATTTTCTAGAGATTTAGAAGTGAAATAAATATAAAAATGCCTACCAGAGAACATCTCCACATTTTCTTGTCTCCAACCAAAGTATGCCCAAGAATCTATGACCAATGATAGCAAGTATTGTGTGAGCCTTGCTTTATAAACGTCCAGCACATGGAGCATACATCAAAGGAGCAATAGATGCAAGAAGATTGGCCAAATTGTGGAAGCTGGTGATGAGTTCATGGGAGTCATCATACTATTCTTTTCATATTTGTATGTCTGAAATGCCCCATAATAAAACAATTTAAAATTATGTCAACATTAATAATAATAATTAAGGGATACGGAACAGTAAAACAAACAATTTTAAAAAAGATTTATGGAGATGTGAACATGGGCTGGGTATTTGCTGATATTAGGAAGTTATGATCGTGGCATTATGGTTTTATTTTCTAAAATAAGTCTTATCTTTTAAAGATGTGTCCTAAAATATTTATAGATGAAATGATACGATGTCCAATTTTGGCTTCGAGATAATATAGGGAGTGCAGGGGATGTCAGGGCTGAGTGGATCCATATACTACTCCATTTACCTACTAATATACACATATTTATCTATGTGTATATTCAGCAATGTTATGGGTTATATCTAGATGTCCCTCCCAAAGTCTCATGTGCTCATAGCTGGGGATTTTGGGTGGTGACTGGCTCATGAGTGTGTGATACTTGACCATGGATGTATGATATTGGATTAGCCTACTGAATGTTTTACAGCTGAGTGGATGTTGGGAGGTGACCCCTGATTGGAAGAGGTGGGTCACTGTGTGCGTGGCCTGGAAGGGTGTATATTTATCTTTCCTCCTCCCTTGATCCCTCTCTACTTCCTGCCCCATGTTATGAAGTGTTTCTCCTCTGCTATGTCCCTTCGCCATGCCACCCTGCCTCAGACAAGCCAACTGTGGACTGAAACCTCACAAACTGAACCAAAATAAACCCTTCCTCCTTTAAATAAAGTAAAAAGTGATTTATGCATATACATTCAAAGAATCAGATTAGAAATATGAAACTGCAGATTTGTTCATCTCTTTGTCCTTAATTTATTAGAAGCTTAAGGGAAATATTTTTATGAAACCAGCTATTATATAAAGCATCTGTGAAATTATTCTTTCATGTGGGAGGTGCATTAAAATAATAAAATTTTAAAATGCAAATTCAAACAACAAAGGTAATTGTAGAGTTAAGGTAAAGGTCACCCAATGAACTAAGTAAATCCTCATGGTTCCAAGGTGCAAAACGGCACAGGGGGAAGGGTTTCTGTATTTCCATGGCATGCTCATTATGTCACAGGGAGTGAGCTGGATAGTGCAGGGGTGGGACCCAGCTGCCAGATCTGGCTTCCCCAACCTACTCCCTGCCTTGTTTTAGAAATTCATAGGCTATTGAACCAAGACTGACCTTTTCTGAGCAGCAGGCAAAAGCTCAGTTAATATATAGTCATCCTTCTCGTTCTTTTCCATGCAAAAATCCCTAAGCAGAGGCTCAGGAATGTTCACTACAGGGAGCTATGAGAGTAGAGTCTGAAGGTGTCTACTTGTAAGCACATTTCAAGTTCAATATTTTAGCTTTAAAAACCCCACATATTTGCATTCTGCATCGTAAGTATATTTTATTATTGAAATAATGTGACATCTATAATATTTGGCATAAAATTGAAGGTCAAAAGAGATGTTCTGCCTTCATTCCATGGTTTTTCTGACCCTCTGGATGTGCCTCTCAGTTTGAGAAGCTGAGACATTTAGAAACACTTGCCTGAGTGACCTTCCCAGATTGTCCTCCCTGACAATCTAGCGTGCTTTTTACCAGCTTCTCCTTAACATCACTTTCAATCCTATGAGGGCACTGCTTTGCTTTACCTCACAGCCTTTTTTTGGAAGGATACCAGGACACATCCTGTCCTTCTTTGCTTTGTTTGTTTGTTTCTGTTTGTGTCCTTGTTTTCATTGACTGCTCTGACTATTGACATAGTTGACCGCTCAGTCCTTTTTGAAACCCACCGAGGGTTATCTTTTTCTATTCAATTTCTAAGTGTCATGCTCCCTGTGATTTTGACATCTGCTCTGGATTTTTCTCCTTCTCTAGGTATTCCTAGGGTAACCTTACTAACACTCAAGACCTCATTTCCCTCCTGTAGAGAACATTGCAGTTTTTTCCTACTTGACATCTCTTCTCCCATTTCCAGTACCAGAATTTGTCTTTCCTGGAAGAACATATTTCTTGTTCATAAAATTGAAAGTCAAAAGAGAACCTATTTCTTGTTGTTGTTTCTTGTGGAGCTGTCCCTGTCCCATCCATGGCCGCAGGTTTGAGGCCAGAACCCAGGCATGGCCCATAAGACTACTCCAACTCCAGGTTACAAGGCTTAGTTCAGAAATGGATATTTCAGCCCCAAAGGACAAATGACAGGCTTCACTGAGATTTTTTCTGCTAGAGCTATCAGGAAACAAAAATCACAACTCTCTAGTGGGGTTGTTGAACCACTAAACGTGAATTGGGGACTTTGGGATTTCTAGAGTCTATTTTGCCCAAGAGTCCAAGAAATTAAAAGAGAGACAAGTATCCAAACCCCTGGATCCAGCTATGCCTTAAGCTGAAAAAACAACCCCTGTGCTTCTTTGTGTCCTAAGCCCTAGAATATGGATAAAAATATATGGATATAGAAAACAGAATATGGATAAAGAAATATATATATATTTTTTCACTTGCATCCATCCATATGCTGATGATTCCCAAATCCAAATCTGTGGCCAAGACTTCTCTACCAGGGAACAGACTCATAGAAATAATATAATTAACCAACCAATTTCAGGCACAACATATTATTTGCTAAATAATGACAATGCTAATCATACTTTAAATTTGTATTTATTTGTTTGTTTTTTGTCTTTTTTCCATTTTTTTTCTGGTATGGAGGATCGAACTCAGGACCTTGTGTTTGCAAGGCAGGTGCAGTGCCACTGAGCTAAATCCCAGGCCCTTGTATTTACTTGTAACGTTTTAAAATTTTCCACCAAAGTGCCAACTCTATAAGGACAAGAACATGGCTTGTATTGTTGTATCTCCAACACCTGGAGGAGCACACATAGTAGATATTCACTAAGTATTTGTTGAACAATTGAATGAACGAATGAATCAACAAATAAATAAAACAAAGGAATTTCTTGTCTCCTTCTATAGTCTCATCTGCCATATGCAAGAAGTTCTATAGACTTTGACTCAGATCTCATATCTGATCTGCACCGTACTGCTTATTGCAAGTCCAAATTATTTCTTGCCTAGACCACTGCATGAGTCCCTAGCTCCTGTCTCTATCTACCCTCCACCTAACTACTAGGCTGTTTCTAAATGGAAACAGATTCTATTCTGCCCATGCTTAAAAATCTATCAGCAATACTATAGAATTGTTTGAACTGAAGTTTGGCCCCTGCCTCCTCCTCCAGGTTAATTTCCTGGTTCTCTCTATGTGCAGCCATTGCTCAAGGAAGAGGAAAATCCTGCTTCTGCAACTTTGCTCATGTTATGATCCCCCCATACTTCCCCTTTCACCTTCTTAATTATTCTGCAAAACTCACCTCCCAACCTTCATAAAGGCTTCTCTGGACTAGGCCTCATCATTCAGATTTAGAATTCTGTCCTCTGGATTCACAAGCTCCCCGTAGACCCCTTTTCTACCAAGGCACTTTAACAGCATAGACTACTTTAGTATTGACTAGTATCTGTAGAGTCAATAGTAAAATATTGGGTACATGGCTAGACTATCTTCCTTTAGCTCTCTTACAGCTAAGGACGACCATATGCCTGAGTCTTGGCCAATGGAATGTGGGCAAAAGCGATGTGCACCACTTCCAAGCCTGGCCCAGAAAAACTTCTCACATATGGTCCTCGCTATTTTTCTCCTCAGTTGAGTAGAGAGAACTGAGGACCTAAGGGAGGGACAGCCACAGTGTAGATGGAGTCACTTGTACTGTTGCAACTTGAGCTACTCTGTGGTAAAAACTGGTAGATAGAAGAGGAAAAATACCCAAAACCAAAAGCAGGAAATTTACCACCATACTGATTTCATCAAATTTTGACTTCTGTACCCAAACTGCCTGCTATTATTTATTTTTCAACCTTCCGGCAATTGTTTCATGTTCTTGTTGTTGTTTTATATCCTATTCAGGAGGTTTCGGTTGTAGTTGATGGGAGAGATAAGATGTACAGGGCTATTCTATCATGGCCAGTACCTCTTCTATCATCTTGTTTTTGTATCCAAATTCCTGCCTAAGTACCTGACTCACGATGAATCCTTAATAAAGGTTTTCTAGACTAATTAATTATCCAGATCCATAAGATCAGTCATAGCATACTCTTACTAGAACTGAGCTACACTCCAGCCCATTTTCATTTTTTTCTTATTCTGAGGTGGGTTCTCACTAAGTTACTAATTTGTCCAGGCTGAGCTTAAACCTCTGATCCTCCTGCCTCAGCCTCCCAGAGAGCTAGAATTACAGGTGTGTACCACCACAGCCAGCTTAGAACTGCATTTTCTGTTCTCAGCTTTACAAGTTTTGTAAGTGTAAAAATGTTTGACACAGTTCTCAGAACAGCAGATGTGATTAAGGATAGAAAGTAAATGCTCCAGAGAAAGGTTACACTATGTGGTGTTATTGAACCTTCCTTGTGGGAAAAGAATGGGTGCGGCAGTACGTACAGATCTTCACATTAATAGAGGACACAAATTTATGGATTTCTCCAGAATGTCACTCGTTTCTCATACCTTATATATGTGCAGTAAGCAGAAGAAATCTAAATTCACATGCATGTGTCGAGCATTTAATTTGTAAATTATTGATACTCTGAGCAATAATGTTTACAACTGCTTATTGTAATTTATATAAGCAAATATATCCTTCAAGAAGCTTGTGAACTCCTACATGCAGTGTTCAGTGAGGGCAAAAATTAGCTCCTGTTTAAAAGAATAGTAAAATCCCACCGATGAGAACTTGACATTTTACCATGCACTTTGATACTTACCTACTATTTTCCTAACAACATTCCAGTGAGGTAGGTTTCATTTTCATTGAACAGAGTCTATAGATGCTCAGAAAATTGGAGGACTCTCTTCCTGATCACACAATAATGGCAGAATTGAGTTTCCTACCCAGGTCTTCTGCTTCCAGTTTCTATTCCCTTATAATTATACTTCAATCTAACTAGGAGATAAAGCATTCCACTCACCCACGGTTATATAGTAGTTCAAGGAAGACCTGACAGATACCAACAGAAAGGACAAATGTAGCAGGGGCATACTTCCCTACCTCCCTTCCCTCAGCACTATTCTAGAAAGGGCACCAGTGACCTGGTGGGCTCACTCTGAGGATCAAATCTATGGTTCCAAATTTTCTTACAGCCCCAGTGAGGATATTTTATTCAAGATAGAATAAATAAGGAATGCAAAAAGATGGACTTTTGCTGTGAGAACTAGACATCTTTAAGTAAAATTCTGTATATAACAAAGAAATATACAAGGGAGTTCTAATATTCACCTTCAATCGTTCCTCACCAAGGAACTGTGGAAAACTTAATCACTTTTCCCCTTGTAAGTAATTAAGTGTGTTTTTAAAAAGTAGATGTCAAATTAAAGATGTGCAAAGGGAAAAGTAATCTAGAGTGAGTCTGGAAACAGGAAGATTGCTTGAAAAGGGGTCAAGGGCATATTTGGGGTCTGGAAATGTTTTATAGCTTATTTTAGATGTGGGTTACACAGATGTCTGCAACTCCTACAAAAAGAACCCTTAAGATCTGTATTGTATGTCAATTATACCTCAACTTTAAAAATGTACAGGAGTGTGTTTGTCAAAATTATTTTAGGATTATGTTAGCAAAAATATTTGATGACCATTTTTCTAGGCATACATGAAATAAATCTCTTCTGTTTTCAAGGGTCTTACTTTTCCTTTTGGTTAACTACACAGCTTGATTGTAAGGTAAAGTGATCTATCTATAACACATCAAATTATTTATGTGTTTTGACTGGTAGCTTTAGTGTTTTTCTCCTAGCTGCAAAGAATTTTATGCTTAAGAACATGCTCTAACAGAATGAAAAAGAAGGGTGGGGAATAAAATCCACTAGGGAAAATGTTATTCTTCAGATAATTTATTGAATGAATATATTTTTCTGTTTGTCTTTGTAATTGCTCCTTACTAAGGCCTCTGTTTTGGAGGAAAAAATGCAGTGATTAAAGTAACTTTTCATGTCAATGGAGTCCCCAAATTGATAATCTAGTTCCAAAGAACTGGTCTCAGTTTTATATGAATGTATTTATTTGTTTAATTTTAATTTTTACATGCTTGCAGTACATAATGATTCCATTCATTATGGGGAGTCGGTACATGTACATAACACAAACACATATTGATTCTTTTTATCTTCTCTTCCCCTCCCTTCCCTCCAAAAGCAAATGTCCTGGCATACAGTGCTTACATGAATAACTAGCTGGATGCAGTGGGTCACATGGAGTGGAGAGGCTCGATATGGATGGGTTTGTCCTTGACTTGGCCCTAGGTATCATTTCTCTGCAACTTGCCAACTCAGCTCTGCCATAAAAACCTTAATAAACAGTGGAATCTTCTTGCAAAGATGGCAGTCAGGGCCAGGCTTCCTTAATCTTGAGGCATAGTGAAAACAAGTGACAGGGCAGCCTGCCCCTCCATGCATAATATTCCTTTCTCCTTTTCTTTTCTCATATCAGCTGCATGGCTTTAAGACATTTTTCAGTCCTCCATGCCTTCTGTAGCAGGCCTCTGTTCAGAAAGACCATCTGATTATTCCTCTGGGCTTACAGTGGTTTCTGGACTCTTAAAACAGTGAATCAAATCCAAGAAGTTTGAATTTTTCCTGTACATAGAGCTTTTTGGCTGTAACAACTGGAACTGAAGTGGGTCTTTGGCATCAATTCCTTCACCATCTTTTTCAGGCATAAAAGTGCTAACAGGTTCTTATTTTTTCCCCATTACCTGTGCACCCCTCACCCCCTCCACCCTTCCCTATTTACATAGATTTCATTTCCATTTTTTTCTTTTCTCATCATTTTTCCTTTCCCTCCTTTCCAATAAAAGAATAAAAAAAGTGCTAACAGGCATGAAGAGAGAATGGGTCAACTCAGAACAATCTGAATTACTACCTGCTCAAGGGTCTGCAAAGGAATCACTTTGGAGAATTAAATGTCTTGTATTCAGGAATGATACCACTCATCCTCAGGAGAAACGTCCATATCAACATCATTGCTCAAGGATGGAAAGTCATCAAGGTCATTCTTCTCACTTTGATCACCTTTTTTTGTCTCTTGTACTTCCTACTTTTCCACTTGTTTGTTTAGTCGCAGCAGCCTCTGCTATCATTCCATACCCTAACTGCTCTGCTGCTGCCTCATGCCAAGCCCATTGGTCATTGTGCCTGAAACAAGAGCATGGCCTAACAACCTTGCTTGGATTTCTGCATAAGAATACAGTATATTTTGGTTCCTTTCCTACAATTGGAGCTTTCCTCCACATTTCACTTCAGCTGGTTTTAGCTTGGACTATCTATGTCATGACCTTGTAGTGGGGATGACAAGTTTCTTAGCTTATCTGAGAAAGGGCTTGGGCTTTTCATGAAAAAGCTTTCACCTCCAAGTATTCTCCCCAAAGATCTCCAGCACAGTACTATGTGCCATTGGCTGCTTTTTTGCCACTACACACTGGCCTAGATACTGCTAGATACTAGCAGGGAACAGTTCACCTTTGCACCTGCTGCCTATAAAATCTTCAACAATGGCAGGCATGATTGCACCTGTTATACACAACAGATCATCTGATTGATTTTCTTGGGAGAACCTGCAACACTATCAGATGTTCAACACTGAGAAGAAGTGGCAGATGATGTCATTTTGATGCTAAAGAAATTGCAGTTGGTTGATTGAAACTTACAGCTATTCCATGAGTTACTACTCTGCTGAATCAGGCAGGTGTTAGTCACGGGTCCCAAGACATTTTGAACCAGTGTATAGTTGAGCATTTTTAAGAGACACTTTCTTCCCTGAAATAATCCCTAAGCTCAAAGGTGCTGAGTTGAATAGTATCTATCCTCAGGGAAAAAAAAATCCATGTCCACTTAGATTCTAGAACCTCAAAATGTGATCTTATTTCAAGATAGGGCCTTTGCAGATATAACTAGTTAAGATGAGGCCATACTGGATTAGAGTAGGCCCTAATCCAATGACTGGTGTCCTTATAGGACAGAAGAAGACACAGAGACATGCGAAGAAGAAGGTCATGTGACAACAGAGGCTGAGATTGGAATGATGCATTCACAGGCCAAGGAACACCAAGGACTGCTGGCAACCACCAGAAGCTAAGAGGAGACAAGGGTGAACTTCTCCTAGAGCATTCAGGGGAGCATGGCCCTGCTGACACCTTGTATTGGGTTTCTAGCCTCCGGAACTGTGAAAGAGTACATTGCTGTTTTTCTAAACCACCCAGTTTGTAATACTTTGTTATGCTAGCCACAGGAAACCAATATGTCTTCTTTCACCATCCATACCCTGTATTATTTAAAAATTCTTCTCCAAGTCACACACCAATGAGAAGAATCATAGAAGTGTGGTTTAGTTTAATTATTCTAAAGCCAGATTACTTGGTTTTGAATCTTGAACTGCTGCTTATTTGCTTCTTTGATTGAGCAACTTAGCCCATGGATCTGTGCCTCAGATTTCCTGATCCATGCGGCAGTAATTGAATTAACTATGGTAAAGGTTTACATATGCTGGGTAAATAAAAAATGTGTCCATTGGATTGAAATGACCATGTGGAAATTGAAATGGTTCCACAGAGGAGGAATTAGGACATGAGCAGAAACTTCGGGAATTAGATGAGACTGACAAAGGCCACCCAGGTGGGAGAGACTGAGCCAAGGCTTGCTAGGGGCATGAGGGAAGAACCCTATTAAAGCATGGCTTCCCAACCTTTCATCCATAATGGCCAGCACTGAAACTTATATTTGTGTGCACGTAAGGTCAGTGAGTTTGCTGGCAGCTGCAATTTGGAAGTCACTGTCCAAGTCCCTAAGAGCCAGGGAAGGCAATATATTAGCACATCTGTAAGTCATTTCTATTACCTGTGAGGAAGCTCAGGATTTGAGTAGTTTCTCAAACTCAAATGTGAGTTAAAATGCAGGTTCTGACTCAGTAGGTCTGGAATAGAAGCCCATAGTCTACATTTCTAACAAGCAGAGGATGCTGAGGTTTCTGATCTAAGGACTACACTTTGTCTCAAAATCCTTGCTATTTGAAGTGTAGTTCATGAACCAGCACCTCAGCCTCCCCTAGGAGCTTGTAAGAAATGCTAAATCTTAGGTCCTGCATCTTCAAACCTACTAAATCAGAATCTGCATTTATACCAGGTCCTGGGCTGATGGAGACACATTAACTTTTAAGAAGTGCTGGGTTAGAGGATTTTGGATAGCCCAGATTGCTGAAAACGATCTTCTAGCCATCTGTGTTCTCAGACCCAGCCATACATTAGATCCTTAAGAAGCTTTTAAACATTTTGTTACCCAGGCCAAAGCAGCTCAATTAAATAAAAATCTCTGCCAGTGGGGCTCTGAGAAATCAGTACTGTTTTTTAAACTCGATTCTGCAACCAAGGTTGAGAATCACTGGACCAGGAAAGAATATCTAAGCAGGGAGAGAGAAACTGAGGTCATGCAGAGTTCTTGATGGTATTCAGGCCCTTTTGGTCCAGCCTAGCCTGGCATAGCTGTTAAAGGCATAGACTCTGGAGCAATGAGGAATTGCTTAGGTTCAAACCATGCTTTGTTCCACTTGCCAGTTGTGTGATGTTGAACTAGATACCTAACCTTTTTCTGTGTCTGCTTCTTTAAAATGGGTGTGGCAATAATGGTAGCTGTTCTTTAGGGTGTTTATGAGGAATGAACAAGTTAAAATGTAAGGACACTCATTACAGTGCTTGACACATAGTAAGTGTTACGTGAGTATCTGTTCAGTTAAATACATATCTTATTCCTTCTCATGGGGGATCATAGAAGGTTTCTCATTTCCTGTCACCCTACCCCATCCTCAGTGCTAGGTTTGGGGGCAGCAATCACACCTCTGATTAGGCACTCAATAAATGTTTGAAGAATACCTGACTGAATGGTTACAATGCCCCCTTGTGTATTCAGTGAGAAGAAATAAGAATACATACAGTCAGCTCTTGAACTTAGGATAGGTAGGGTGACCAACTCTGCTGATTGCCAGGAAAGAGGGGTTTCCTGCACATGAAACTTTTGCTGCTCAAACTGGTGAAGTACCAGGAAAACCAGGAGTTGGTTACGTTAAGTATGAGCACTGCACAAATGTTATTTCATCAAGATAACTCTCTTCAAATAAGCATAAGGAGAGACTCTTGAAGCCAACTCATTTATGTGCACGTAAAGGCAATGGCAATTGCTGTTCTCTTCCTGGTCATGGTGCGTGTGTCATGTGTTCTATGCACGCTTGGAATGTGGTAACAGTGTGGCACATTGCATGCACTATGATGAGCATTTGTCTGCTTAAGAAAGACCATCAGATGGCCTGGTTTTAAGTCTGGTTATGCCATTTAATAGCTTTGTGACATTGAGCATGTTTTTTAGCCTCTCTGTGTTATAGTTTCTCTGTCTATAAAGTGGGGAGAGTAATAGCACTCATCTTTCAGAATTGTTAAGAAAATAGATATGTTCATACATGTGACACATTTAGCAGAGTGCTGAACACATAATAGAGATTTGATTGATTTTAGAGATTATTATCATTGCTATTATCATTAACATTACCAAGCAACCTATGTGCCTCCTCTGCTTCCTCCTCTTTCTCTGCTCCCAGCCTCTTCCCTTTGTCATAAGTCCTCTGTACTCTTCCTTCTGTTCTTTACCCTGCCCTCTTCCTCACCAACCAGAGGGCCACTCACTATTTTAGCCTACTTTTCAGGATTGTGCAGGCTGAACATCTCCAAAGGGTACCCAGCAGAAAGGTTCTAGAGAGGCTTAAATCCAAGCTCTTCCACTTAATGTGGAGTAGATTCCCAAAAAGGATGTCTTTTCCTAAGTCACAAAAAGACCAGGCAAGCTGTGATGGAAACTTATCAATGGTCTAATGTGGAATCGGATTCTAGAGACTGTATTTCATATCTCAGGTCTTTCAGATCTCTCAGCTGTCCAGGTCATGCTGACCCCACATATTCTTCACTTCCCTGAAGAGATCCATTTACATCAAAGATGGAGGCATCTCTCCAAAAAGACCAGTGAATAAGATTTTTTGACTTATTAATACTATTTTTCAATAAGACATTAAAACTACCTGACCCAGGAACAGCATGCACAAGTTTTAAGAATGAAAATTTTTTTAGCATCTACAATAACAATAATGTGAACTATGACTAAAATGACTGGCTTTTAAAAGATGATGGAAGACTGTTTCAAAATATTTTATAATATGTAGATAGCCAATAGCTATAGAATATCTGCTATAGATCACCGTCAAACATGAAATTTACCTCTTAACTTTGGATTGCATATTTGAAAATTTTGTACCATCACTTGTGGTCATATACCTCACATATAGTCTAATATTTTGTATTAGATACTAGGAGATCATGATATTTATTTGTTAGTTGGGTGGATAACTAAATTTCTATTCCTGCCAGAACATGTCCCTCTACTTTTCTCTGGAACATCTCCAGATTCAATGTAGGCCACATGAGAAATCTCTACTGTAAAGAATACTGCAAGAAATATATATCTGTTGCCTATTTCACTGTGCTTTCTGTCAAGGACAGTCATTTTTTTAGTGAATAGGGGAAAGGCAACATTGATAAAATAAGTGAAATTTTGAAAGCATGAGCCTTCGGTGCCAATACAATGGAAACTCAGACAAGTGAGAGAACTTAAAAACCAAATTACTGACCTACTGACAATGGTCCAAAGTCTGGAAATGGAGAATCATTTTCTGATTTTCAGAGAGGTGAAGAAAGTAGACTTGGGAAACCCATGACGGAGAGGTTAATCAAATCTTGCCAGATTCTGGGACAAACCAGTTGCTTGTCAAAATCCAGAAGATAAAATGCCAAATACCATGCATGGCTTGGGCTTCCCAAAAGTAATCAGGTGAGACTTACCTAGTGTGGGAAGCACATTATTTACCTCTCTATGTATCCATACCCTCTGGGAGATGAGTCTTTCCCACCAAAGGCATAAAAAATACTTCTCCCACTCCTGACTTTGGGTTTGGCCAATAGAATGAGTTAGAAGGATCCACATGGCCATTCTGATGCTGGGCCTTAAGAGGAAATCCACACTTCCTCCTGACCTTCTGGGCCTCAGCAACTGTCATTAGAAGAATTTGTGTTGGCTAGCTTGCTGACCCTAGGAGGAAAATGAGAGACGTGCACAGCAGAGCCACCACAACCACTGTAACCTGAAGCAAAGCCACTTATCTAAGGGAGCCTGATTTAGCTGAACCAAAGGAACCCCAGCAGAGATGAACAGAACCTACAGTCCCTCCTCAGACGCATAAACCGAACACACGCTTTATGTCATGCACCACTATAGAGTTATGAATCTGTAATAAACACCATGGAGATGAATGCAGAAAAACAACACACCCATTTTTTTCCCCTTGATTGGCAGACAAGAGGCAAGAAGTAGATGACAGTAAATGGTAAGTGCGGTAAGTTCTGTTCCTACAGTCTTAAAGTTGAGCTGGAGAGTCAAGCCAGTCACTATTAAAGCTGTTATTAATATTTGAAGAATGAGCAAGAGTGCTAAGTAATATAGGCTTCTGGTGGAACCTATATAGGCTTCTTGGTCTTATCCCATTTATTATTTCAAATCCATGGTTTGAATAAACATGTAGAAGCCACATCCCAAATACGCAGGAGATTAGAAAAACAGCAAATACTTTTTAAAAAATTCTTTTATTGGTACATTTTAGGTATACAATATGTTTACATTTATCATTGGGTGGTTGTACCTGTACATGATGTATCTTGGTTCTTATTTTTTTCCCTATTATAGCAAATACTTTTATCAGAAAGTAGGGATACAAAAATATCTCTACCTTGGAATCAATGGGTAAAATGTAACCAGATGAAATTAGCATAGATCAGTGTAAATCTTGTGCAAGGGTCCAAATAAAACTCTACCTAAACATGCAGAAATAAATGTGTCATATATTATTAGGTTATTTATTCTATGACTGATACATCAACACATTAATATATATCAATGCAGAAAACAATATTTTATACTGTAATTAATGTATAATCATATTAATTAATATATAGTACAAGATTATATGATGAACAGTATAATATATATTGTGTCATACTGTATATACTACAATTTTGCATATCCTTTAGACTAGAAATTTCACTTCTTGGAATTTAAAGAAAAATTGTGTGTGTGTGGGTGGGGGAATAGTAACGAGAGCACAGAAGTCAACTCAGCACGGAAATTAATAATACGAAAAAAATTGAAAACAGCCTAAACATATGTCAGTGGAGACTGCTAACTAAATTATAGTAATGTAAGCAAAAGAAAAACTGTAAGGTTCCAACAGTGTTTCTGAAAGTGGGATCTGAAAACCTCATGCATTCGAATTCTCTGGGGGTCCTGGTTAAGCATGTTCCTGTGCCCTCCCCAGAATACGGAGGCAGTTTCTGGGAGAGGGTAGAAGAAAATACATTTTTAACAAGTAGCTTCCAAAAATTCTAATACTCACTTAAAATTTAAGAATTACTGTCAAAGACAGTAATTTTTAATGACATAAAAATGTTCATGACATAGAAACAAAGTAAGTTTCAAAACAGGGTGATCTCTTTTATGTAAAAATACATATTCATGTAGAAGAAGAATTTATGGAAAGATGTAGGCCAAAATGATAATTATGGTTTAGAAAATGTTATTTTGCTGTAATGGAAAGCAATTGTGCAGGAAATAGGGAATGGTTTCCCATTATTCTGTGTTTGTCATTTTGTACCTACAATATTCCACTGAGGAGGTGTGATCTACTGAAATTCAAACAATACTGGATGTCAGGAAAAGGCAAGAGACGGCAAAGATGGAGGCAAAATTTAAAAGAATGGTGATGCCTCTCCAAAAATTGTAATGGTATCTTATTGCAAGGTAAGAGGGAGAATACACTTGAGGAAAGCAAAAAGGATTTCTCTAGGACTAAAATGAAATTCCTCTAGCTGAGGGTAAGAAAGAAAGACAAGTCTGAGAGCCTGGAGAGCCACAGGTACCTACATTCTACACTCTGACAGTTCTAAGAGAGAAGGTAGATTTCAGACAGCTGATTTGAAGGAGACGAGCTAGGCCAAGGGTTGGGGTCCCCCAAACAGCCAAGAACTTGCAGAATCTGAAGGGTGGAAGAAACCCTGTGGCCTCACTCTGTGACATGTTGGTGATAACTCTGGATCGCCTGAGATCAAGAGGGTCACTCTGGTGTCTTAGCACTGCCCGGAATGTCTAGAGTTGAATTTTCCACCAGCTTGGCAGGATGGGGGTGGGTGCTTTATCAAAAATAGGCATGCTGTGTTTCTGGCTCTCTAGTCTGTGGATTGAGATTTATGTCTGCTGCCCTAGAGGAAGTCAGGTTCCTATTCTCAAGAGAGATAAGTACTTTCTTCACTTGGAAAGAAAACCAAGGGGCAGAAGGAGTATCTGCAGATGATGTGACACTGGTGAGTAGTTAATAGTCAGTTGGTAGGATGTGTAGAAGAAAAAACAGTGACCCCATGGTGTGAGAAATGGATTCTATTTCATCTTTCCTGCTTCTGGCCAAAGTATACCATCTCCTGGGCCTCTGTTTACCCATGAGAAAAATGAAAATGTTGGATTCCGTGAATGCTAAAAGCCCTTCCAGAACTTGAAGATTTGCTTTAGATTTGTTCTCTCCATTCTCATAGTAAACTGATTTTCTTATCTCTATGAAATGAGGTGGATTGAGCAGCCCCATTGCCACTAAGCAATAGTCAACGGGGTTAGCATGTGTGAGACAGCAGCATGTGCTGGGGCAGTTAGCATTACTGAGTAGGCCACAAGTGCGCCTTTTAGTCTGCACAGATCCAATATTTCAGATATGCATTAGTCCGTGCAGATTTAATTGAGGGGGCCAAAGAGTGATGAAACCGGGCTTGCTCTTTAAGCCTGGGCCATCCAGTAAAGATGGGTTTGCAGACTAGTCTCAGAGGGCTGATTTCTCACTCTGGAGAGCAATTTCTCATGAACATAATGTCAGTAATGCTGGGAATTGGCTAGACCACCTTTGGAAGAGGTTAAATTACCTTTTAATCAGCATATGAAAGAATAAAGCTTCTGTTCCATCATGGTATAACAGCCTTGCTAATTTGACATCTTGTAAAAGACTAGGCAGTTCTAACTGTACCTGTCTGATATGACTGGCATCGTTTCCAGTGAAGCAGAAGACAGAAAAGAAGGGTTTCTGCGGCTGTTATCCAAACTGGCATAATTGATGTGGGTGCAGTGGGTTATAGCTAATGGTCTGTGTTTAATTATGGAGGCAGTGACACAGGGCCCCCGAGAATGATAAGGCACTAACCAGATGATGTAGCACGTTCTCAGTTATGAGCTCCTTGAGTGACTGGACAGAGAGTCAGGAGAGTGGCAAGGTGGTCTCATTTCCACGTCTCTACTGAAATTTGGGCCTGGTCTGAAAGAGGTGCAGGGCTGTATTTATAAGTGTGTCCAAATTCACACTGACACGGTCTCCGAGAACAGTCACACAGAGGCCTCAGATGGAAAGTGTTTTGAAATCTGCTCTGGGAATCTATTTCACATTTAAACCAGGATGGTTTATATTGATGTGTGTCCCAAATTCACTAGTCATATTGGAAAGATGGGACTTTTCATTTTGTTTCATTTTCTAGAACAACAAAACAGCCTTTTTAGTCACTAGCCTGAACAATAATAAAAAAATAATTGTTTCAGGACTGCATATTATTGTACATATCCATTCTCAACTTTTAGCAATAGAACTTTTGGGTTTTAGCTGGACACATGGTTGCCCAACTGGAGACTACATTTCCCAGCCTCCATGGCAGCAATGAGAGAGCATGTGACTAGGTTTTAACCAATAAGAAGGGAGCAGAAGTGATGGTGAGATGTCTGGTTCATACTCTTAAAGGAAACTGTTCATCCTCCACTTATTATTTTCTTATCTTGTGGGTAGGAATAAGGCAGTGGTAGGTGGTGGTTCAGTTTGGGAAATAACAGAGAAGGAAACTGGGAGGAAGGGTACTCTACCTTCATCAACTGCCTACAAGCTTATACTTTTACTTAAGTAGATCATCTCTCTTCTTTAAACTCCTGTTATTTTTGCTTTTTATTAAAATGGAATGTCATTTTAGAAAAGTAAAGCTGATGTAAAACTGTTTTCCAGTTTGAAAAGCATTTTCAGTGTTTTATCACTTAGCTGCAGAAGATAAACAGGAGAGGTAGACAGGTACCAGAGTGGTTAGAGCATCTACTGACAGGGGAAGAAATAGAGGTTCAGAGAAGACATACACACCTACACAGGTATGATTCCACACTTTGAACCTAGATATTTGGAATTCTATTCCAATGCTCCTTTTACTATAACATTGGTTTTCTTTCCTTGGAAATCTCAAGACATATTCATGTACGAGAGGGAAATTTTCACTGATTGAAACACATAATTCTTGCTGTTTTGATTGCTTAAGCATTCCATCCCCATATAGCTTTTCTCTCCCGCTTCCCATCCCCTATAGACCTCTAAAAACAACACAAAGGGAAGCTCCTCAAAGTGGTTTTCTTTTTTACAAAAGGTTGATGGCACTGCTGAAAATAAGAGTCTAGGGTTGAAGAGGGAGTGTGTGTGCAGTAGGAGGAGTATTTTATCAATGACATTGTTTAGAACTGCCAGAACATTGGAGTAATAAAAAGCAGAACAACTTTTAGTCAGTTTTATTATTGTTTTTAAATTCTCTAAAGGCACCGAGCCCCTTCTTGTCTGTACCCCTTTTTCCTGCACCCGGGGCCACTTCATCACTCCCTCCCTTAGTATACCACACATAATAGTTATAAAGGAAAGAGAATTCATGAAATGTGAAATTTAGTTAACTTTTTCTTCTCTTTGATCCGTACACATGTCCAGGAAATGGCCGGCATGTTTGTACCGATTCCCGCCTGTTCCATTTAAAAGAGCTTCTGTAAAGAAGAGGAAAGCTTGTCTGTCTGTTTCCTTGGGTTTCTCCTTCCCTCTCTCCTATCTCCATAGTTACAAGAGTGGGTTCTGTGGATTTTTTTTTTTAAGCTGGCATCTTGCCCAACTCAAATTGATTATAAAGGTTGGGAGGGACAGTTGAGATCTGCGGCTTGCTTCCCGGGTAAGTTGGCTGTTTAGAAAGATAGCACTGACAGCTGAGATAGCCTGCAGATGGGAAGGCAAGTCTGGAGATTCCGTTTTTTATTACAGACCAGATGAATGACTCACTAGTTTGGGCTCTTCCTTGGAGGAACACAGATAAGTGCTAGGGAGAAATCAGCAAAAAGGTTCTTTCCTCAAAGGCTTTATGCCAGATTAAATATAGGACACCAATTAAATTTGCATTTCAGATGAACAACAAACACTTTTTCAGGGGAAGAATGTCCTCAACTATTGCATGGGATATAGTTGTACTAAAATCACAGATGCCTAGTTATATTTGCATTTCTCACAAAGAAGGAACTTTTTTGGTATAAGTGTGTCCCATGAAATATTTGGGACATACTTAGGTATTATTGTTTATTCAAAATGCAAATTTTAAGAGGGAATTCTGTATTTTTATTTGCTAAATCTGTCACCCCTACTTACAGAAACCTAGCAAGATTTTATGAAATGATCTCTTTTAATTCAGGAGCAGCTAATCTTGCTCTTCTCTTAAAAGATTATGTAGACTGTGAGATTTCATTTACTGGTGACTAGGGACACACGGGGGATAAAATTAAGGGGAAAGAGATCAAATTAGAAGACAAGGAGACTGCAGTCTGAGTCCTGCTTGCTAACAACTGGCTGAGTGAACTTGGACAAGGCCCTTCAACTGCCTGAGCCTTAGCTTCCTGAAAGGAGAGGATTAAATGGGTAAAATAATTATGTAGTCCGATGTTCTTCTTATGCTGCTTTTATTTTGTGGAATTCATTTTCCCCTGAGATAATACAGGTTGGCACTCTCCAATAGAAATAAAAAGCAAGCTGTATGTGTAATTTTAAATATTGTAGTAACTACATTATAAAAGTAAAAAGAAACAGATGGAATTAATTAATTACATTAAAATACCACTCCAATATAGCATTAATATAAAAGAATTAATTGGATAGTTTATGTTTTTTTATGTACTAAGCTGTTAAAATCTGGCGTTTATCTTTATAGCACATCTCAATTTGGACCAGCCTCATTTAAAGTGTCAACAGCCACACGTGGTTCAATGGCCACCGTATTGGACACCACAGGAGAAGGTTAAATAGAGAGATGAACAGATCAATAGATAAATAAATACATTTTAAAGAGTTAGGTAAATTCATGAACGATAGATCTACCAGAATGCTGGAAGGTTGAGGTGGGAGGATGGCAAGTTTGAGTCTAGCCTGGGCAACTTGGCAACTCAGTAAGACCCTGTCTCAAAAAGATGAAAATTAAAAAGGGCTGGGGACACAAAGGCCCTGGGTTTAATCATCGTGCCATAAAAAAAGAAGAATGAGAGATCTACAAAAGAGTACAGACAGAACTTAGACTATCATGAAACCTATTTATAGGCTTTGAAAAGTTAATGTACAGTTGATCCTTATGATTCATGGATTTTTGTTTATGAATTTTTCCACTTGCTAAACTTCATTTGTAACCCCCAAACAGACATGATCATTTGTGAGCGTGCACATGCTCACAGCTGTTAAAAAGTTAAAATGCTCAATGAACACATTCTCAGCCAAGGTGAAACAAGGTGACACTTCATCTTCTTATTTCGGCTCTTGGAGTATAAACAAGTATTCTCCTTATGGTGTATTTAGCGCTATGTTTTAGGGTTTAAGTTTTTGCTTTTTTGCAGTCTTTTGTTGGTGATTTCACTATTTAAAATGGCATCCCAAGCTATAGAGCTATTTACTGTCCCTAAGGATGAGAAGGCTTCCCTGGCCTTATGGAGAAAGCATGTGTTGGGCAAGCTTTGTCCAGGCAGGAGTCATAGTTGTTAGCTATGAGTAAGATATATTATTAAACACTATATATTAAATAAGGTATCTTGAATCAGAAACTGCATAAAACAAAGTTTTTTACTGCTCCAAAAATGTTGTGACCAGAGGTTCCATTTAGGGGTAATAATTCAATATTTACCAACTCGGTGTTCTTGGTTACTTTATTGAACATAATTAGTGTTAGTAACAAGAATAGACTGTGCTTTATTTTTAGAACAGTTTTAGATTTACAGGAAAATTGAACAAACAGTTTAAAGAGATTCTGTATATCTCCTGCAGTTTCCCCTATTGTAGACACCTTATATTAGTCTAGTACATTTAGTACAGTTAATAAATCAAGGTCAATAGATTATAATTTTTTTTGGTACTGGGAATCGAACTCAGGACCTTGTGCTTGCCAGGCAGGCCCAGTGCCACTGAGCTAAATCCCTGGCCCTACATTGTAATTATTAACCAATGTTCATAATTTATTCAGATTTTCTTAGCTTTTACTTAATGTCACATTTCTAGAAATCAGGATACCACTTCATATTTAGCTGTCGTGTCTTCTCAAGGCCTTCCTTGCTGTACCAGTTTCTCAGACTTTCCTTGTTTTCAATAGTTTCAAGGAGTGCTGTTTAAGTGTATTTTAGGCTGTCTCTTTCTAGCAATTTGTTTTGGGGTTTTCTCCTGTTTGAACTCTGGTTATAGGTTTTGGGAAGAAAGATCACAGAGGTAAAGGGCTATTTTTATCACATAACAGGTGCATACCATCAACGTGATTTATGATTATTGATATTGATTGGCCTTGGTCACTTGGCCAAAGTAGTGTTTGCCAGGTTGTTCTCCTGTAAGGTTGCTCTTTGCCCTTCTCCTTTCCCTACTGCGCTGTTTGGAAGGATGTCACTACGTGGAGTCCCCACTGAAGGAGCAGGAGTTGCTCCACCTTCTTGAGGGCAGAGTAGCTACATAATTTATTTGGAATTCTGCATGGGAGACTCATGTCTTCTTCTTCATTTATTGACGTTCACTCACTTATTTATATCAGTATGAACCCAGGGATATTTAGTTTATGCTTTGGGTTATAATCCAATACTATCTTATATATGTTGTTCAAAGGCACCTTTGTGTCATAGCCCTTTCTGTATTTAGAACAAATAAACTAAATTATAATAGAGTTAAATTCATTCCCAGAGGTTGATTTAGTTAAAGAGTATTTGAAACCTCTTGATGCACATTAATCAATTTCTTTTTTTTTTTTTTTTTTTTTTTTGGTATCGGGGATCGATCGAACTCGGGTCCTTGTGCTTGAGCAGCAGGTGGCGAAACCACTGAGCTAAATCCCCGGCCCACATTAATCAATTTCTTATACATATGGGGCCAGGGATGTAGCTCAGCGCCACGGCGCTTGCCTGGCAAGCGCGAGGCCCTAAGTTCGATTCCCGATACCAAAACAAAAATGTGTGCTACTAATTCAACTTGGGCTTAGTGTCAAAACAGAAGCCACAAGTTCTCCCTACTCCTTAATCCTGTAAGATTGCCTTGGGGGTCTCAAGTCAGGGCCTCAAAGCATTGTAATCACAATAGCTGACATTCATTGAAGGGTTCCTAGGAGCTAGGCACTCTTCTAACACTTTTACCTATATTAAATAATTTAATCCTTCAAACATTCAGAGGTAAATCTGGTGGTCTCAGTTTTACTGATGCAAATACTGAGGGACAGAGAAATTAAATAATTTGCCCAAGGTCAAATGACATGTATATGATAGAGACAGGACTTAAACCCAGGCAGCCTAGTGCCAGCAGACATTCTCTTCGTGCCACCCTATGGCTATGTAATATGAAATATTTTTAATAAAATGGTGCACTCATTGTTAATTATTATTTTTTCCTAATATCAGAATTATAAAGGATGCTCCATCATCAAATTTTATGTGTCTTTTTTTTAATGTTTCCATCATACAGAAACTTGTTTTACTTAAATCTTATGTTATTTTTTCATTGTTTTGGCAGTTCTGAGGATTGAACCCAGGGCCTGCCACATGCTAAGAAATTTGTTGAAACGGATCAGAGAATACTATGAATGAAGGTCATTTTCTTTATTGACAAGCTTTCCAAAAGAGAAATTTTCATTTCTGTTGATAAAACCTGTAGCACAGATAGAGGTGATGTTCAATGTTTTAGCAATTTCAGAAGTGCAAGGGTGCTAAGCTGAGCTCAGCAACTAAAACCAGGGCTTTGCTTACTCTATAAGAAGCAACCTGCTCCAAGGACTCATAAAAACAGTCTTGAAAAAGGTACATGACTCTAGGAAATATTTTCTTATTTATAAAAGGTCACTACCTTATCTTTCTGCATATAACATTCAGGAATTGTAATTTCTATACAGGTAAGGGGTTTTAGTTGGTATGGTCTTCAATAGCTGGAAAAAGCAAAAGACATGATTTGAAAAATAGCCTTTGAAAATGTTATGATCCCCTCCTCCATCCCTGCTCTCTAACTCCATTAGTTACAGCAAAACTAGAATTTCAGTAGATTAACCCAGTAGTCATTTATTTCTCACTAATGTTAACTTCAGTGCCAGGGTTCCTGCTTAATTGATAGTCTTCCACTGCCTCCATCAGAGGCTCAGACTTCTTCCATGTTGTTCAGGGCTGTCAGAGTCAGTGGACAGGGAAAGCAACCAGGCAGAAGGCACTCTTGCTCAGGGGAATGGGGAAAAAATAAGAACCAAGATACATGATGTAAAGGTACAAGATCCCCGTGATGAATGTAACTGTATTGTAGGCCTAAAATGTACCCATAAACTTAATGAAAAAAAAAAGAAGGCACTCTTGCTGCCTCAATAGCTCAGAAGTGCAAAAAAGTATTTCTGATCACATTCCACTGGTAGCAACTAGTCTTCTAATGGCCATACTTGGGAGTCTGGGAAATGGATCCCCTGGTTGGGCAGCTGATTTGCAGCCCCAATTCTACATCAGGGAGGCAAAAGTAAACCCTGGTGGCCTGGAGCTAGTCATCTCTAACATGAGAACTTGACAGAATGAGTTTCAATTTCTCAGAATACTAATGGGAGTGGGAAAGGTGGTGGACACTCCGTGGAAGTGTGGAGCACTGACCCTACACTCTGCTGATGTGCCTCACATGTCTACAGGCTGTCCCTAGCTACCAAGGCAGGAAGAGAGCTCTTTTCCCATGCACCAGGCACAGAGATCTCAAGGACAGTCCTACATGATTTGACTGAAAATTAATGTGGCATGTAGAACAAATGAATAGGTGAAGTATGGGGGTGGGATAGTTTATCCACAGGTACTGACTTAGTTAAGAAATAGAAAAACTGCCTGATGTTTCAGAAAAAACAAAACAAAACAAAAACCCAGATGCTCTCTAGCTATGTGGCCTTGCACCTGACACTTGACCACTCTGAGGCTTAGTTTATGCAAAAATGCTGATGCTGGCCCAATTGTTTCAAAAGTGTCTTTTGTGATCCTATGACCTATGAACCAGAGAACAGTAATGAACACTTCCAGAGCCCTCAGAAAAACCTCCTGTTATATATCTTGATCCAGTAGTTAAATACATGTGTTTACTTTGTAAAAATTCATTGAACCATACACATGATTTGTGCACTTTTCTTTATATATGTTATTCTGCAATTTAAAATGTTTACAAAGGAAAAAAGCCTGTCACCTTATTCATTCCCCTTTAAACACGGAGACTAGCATAATTTTTAAGTTACAATTGAGTCTATAAGACATGCACAGGATTTAGACATCCTTTGTTGAGTGTGTCCCTAAGACCTTCTTCTCTTGCATTCAGTGTGCTTGGGATGGGAAAAAATATACTCCAACTTTTCTAGAATCTCTGATTCCCAGATAAAACAAGCCAATGAAAGGAGCAGGCCAGGCCAAATATGACATAATCTTTAAGCTCACTGACTTATTTTTGGTGGCTTTTGGAAGGATCCCCAGCTGGGCATCTCATACCTCTTAACCAGAAGCCATACCTGTAGGCCCTTGTGAATGGCCCCTGTCTTCATGTGGTTCCTTTCTTAAAGGTTATGCTGCTGCTACCATGTGACTTTATCTGTAGGCCACAGCAGATTGGACAGAGATGGACATGTGCCCAAAGGATAGCAGATCAGTAAGTGACCAGAAGCTACAAGGTGGTCTGCAGTAAAAGTTGCACAGACATACAGGAAATTGAGATTGATTGGAACAACCAAATCATCCTGCGGAGCTTGGATGTGTTCTAGATACAGAGTCAGGCAGGTAAGTGAGAGGAGAAAAGGAAGATGCCTGAGAAAAAAGACTGGTATCAAAGGTCTTGAGGAAGAAGAGCCAGGAGTGGCCATGACCATGGACATGATTAAATTTTGATTTGGCAAACACCAAGAGATAAGCAGATTAAAAGGTGAGGCAGTTGGTTGTGGGAGCAGGTTGAGAATAGCCAAAGAGGAGGGCACTGAGTAATAGAAATAAATGGTGGAGCCCAGAGACAATGACCACTGAGCCATAAGCTACCAATGAAGAGGCCCCACAACTCCATTCTACTTCCCACCAGGCCACCTCACTGCTATTCCTGCTTTTCCCGTTAGGTGTAAGCACAGAGTCAAGACTGCTGACACCTTTGTTTAACCTCTGAGTATCTCCATCCATAAAATGGGATAAACAATAATGCCCACTCATTAACATTTTGAGGCAATTAAATAAACCAATACGCATAAAATACAACAGTGCCTCCCACATCCTAAGTGCTCGATAAACATTTGTTATATTGGTGGTGAAGATGATGATTATTTTCACATGTCCTCTCTTTTATTTTATTTCATTTTTAATTGACACATAATTGTACAAGTTTCTTGCACGCAGTGTGATGTTTTGATACATGTATACACATTGTGTAATGATCCATTCAGAGCAATTAGCGTATGCATCACTTCCTACATTTGTCATTTCTTTGCGGTGAGAACATTCAAAATCCTCTCTTCTAGCTATTTTGAAATATGTAATATATTATTGTAAATGATTTGGCCATAAAAAATGAAACCCTGTCATTAATGACAAAATGGATGAACCTGGAAGACCTTATATTAAATGAAATAAATCAGGCACAGAATGACAAGTATCACATATGTTCCTAAATGCACAAGACCCAAGGCAACCAGAATGACTGTGTGTTATTTTAAAACAAAAGAAAGCAAAATTTTAACTGGCATTTTTAATTTCAAAGCATTCGCATCTGTATTAATTCCATGCTAGCCTTACCTCCCCTCATAGCTTCCAACATAGTCCAGCTTTCTCTCCCGGAAGGGGCTGTGCACTAAAATGACTGATTGTTTAGTCCCTTGGGTCTTAGTGGTTCACCATCCTATGGAGACAGCCTATGATACTTAGGGCACTGGGGAACTTTGCAGTGGGATTGATCTGACTACGGAGAGGGAGACACACCAGAGATAATGGATGTGAATTCAGACTGCAAAAATAACTTTTAAGACATACAGGAAAATGGAAAATGTGTGTTCCATTCAATGTCCTTCTCAACTGAAGCACTGGTCATCTTGAAGCCTGTCAAAATGCTGATTTGCCAGGACCACTGGGAGAAAATAATTGGGCTCTTCCAGAAGCCAACCTGAGCACAAAGATTCAAGCGCATGTAGCTATTATGAAAGCTGGTCTGAGGAAACACCACAGGGAAGCAAGAAAGTGAAACAACACAGGGAAAGCAGCCAATAAATGATGTGATATCAAGCCAATTATCACAATAGGCAACTAGCGCTAATTCCCAAACACTCCTGGCCTGCCACATGGGAAAAGAATACAGACCTAAGAGGCCACAAAAGGCAAGGAAATGCACATTCTGGCAAGTGAAGTCAGGTTGGAATGCACTGAAGTGGCAAGGATGTGGGGATATAGGCAGAACATTGACAGAGTCTGATGCACAGCTCGGGGTTCCTTTGAAGGTGTGGCTAGGTCTATGTCTCCTGAGATTGGATGTTGTCCTGACAAGCAGTGATTCTTCATTTTTCAAATCATTTGGGTTGGGACAATTGTGATGGTTCTCCCCAAATGGTAATTGCATTTTCCTGGAAACCAGCACAGGTTTGTTTACACACCACTTGCGTGTTGCGGCACAAAGCACATGCAGATCTTGAGCATCTTGAAAAGCAGCACAGGGGCCTGGCACAAATCTGTTCACAGACCTGCCCAGAGGATACCAAATGGTATATTTCCTCCTCTCAACTACAAGTTACCAACAAAGGGACCCTACATGCTGCAAGTGACGCTTTTCAGAGTGCTCACAGCAGGCTACGGACATGAGATTTATGCCAGTAGATGGTCTGGCATTCTTTCTGCAGTGTGTCAGTTGCACGATGGATGAATGCTCAGGATGGGGAAGGTTGCTATTTTAATTTACATGCTATTGCTACCCATTTTGGCTGGCTTACCCAGAATGCTCCAGATACCTATTTGAATGGGAAATGTTCCATATTTGTAAGGCAGACCATCTTGTGGAAACTGGTGTTTTGTCACCCTCCTGAGCAGTGTCAAGTTAGGAAAATGGCTTGTGTGTCTTGTTTGTGTTACAGAAGCCTAGCATTTTTTTTTCTTCCTGTCTTTTTTATCAGCATTTTTCTTAAAGGAGCTGAGAAAAGCCAAAAGCATCCTTTTCACCATTTTTTCAGAACCATTCAACATGAAAAATATAGCCTTCCATTACATCTTAATTATTACTTGCAAAAATTCAAGTAGCTTTCTGCCATGATTTCTATATATTATTAAATTGCTTGGTAGAAATTTGAAAGCCAGGGCTGGGGATTTAGCTCAGTGGCACCATGCCTGCCTCGAAAGTACAAGGTCCTGAGTTCGATCCCCAGTACCAGAAAAAAAAAAAAAAGAAAGAAAAAGAAAAGAAATTTGAAAGCCACCAAAAATCACTTATGTTTCAGGGAATTTCTTCTTTTCATTCTCTCTATGAATATTGATATATTAAAGAAAAGTGATCCTTTGTCCTAGAATCAATATGATGGTGTGATTTCCTTTAGATATTTACATTTAGAAGTCATACAATGTCTTTTATCTTCTGTTATTTTGAAACATATTTCTATGCATTGTTGAGTTATCATGTTTTTCAATTTCTTTTTAAATTTTCTTTGACTTTTATTAGTACATGTTTACAGTACACAATGATTACATTCACTATAGGGGACTGGTAGATGTAAATAACACATTTCAATTCCCTTCTTTTTCCACCCTCCCTCTACTCTCTTTTTATTTTTCCAGCATCAGATTCATTTATTTACCTTATAAGGCCTTCTAGAATAAATTATCATCTATACAGATTGAAAACTAGACTAATATTCCAAAAAATATATAAAACATGTAAGACGATTGTACTAAGTAAGTCAAGGTACACTTTTAGATACATTGCCTGCACTGGATTACAATACCTTTTCTTTCTCTTTTTTCCTATTATCTGTCTTTTATTTTGTACTTTATGTACATACTGAGTTTTTCATATAGGAGAAATCATGCAATATTTAAGCTTGTGTGTCGGAGTTCCTTCAGTTAACATTATGGCCATAAGGTGCTTCCATTTTCCTACAAATGACTCAAGTTTGTCCTTTTTATGGCAGAGTAATACTCCATTGTATATAAATACCACATTTTTAATCCATTCATCTGCTGATGGACATATAGGCAGTTTGCAAGATTTAGCTGTTAAGAATTTCACTATATAAACATGGGTATGTAGACATCATTGTGGTATGATGTCTTTAACTCTTTTTGGAAGATACCTAAAAGGGGAATAGCTAGGTCAAATGGAATTTCTGCTTTTAGTTTTTTGAGGACTCTCCATACCAGTTTCCACAGTGGTTACACCAGTCTGCACTCCCACCATCAATGAAGGGTTCCTTTCTCCCCACAGCCTCACCAGAATTTGTTATTGGTTGATTTCTTGATGGTAGCCATTTTTCTGGAGTGAGGTGGAATCTCAGTGTTGTTTTAAGTTGCACTTTTCAATGGCCAGCAATGTTGAACATTTTTCACCTATTTATTTGCTGCTTGTACTTCATCTGAGAAGTGTCTATTCATTTCAGATGTCCATTTTTTTTTTTTTTTTTGGTACTGGGGATCAAACTTGGGACCTTGCGCTTGCGAGGCAGGCGCCGGAACCACTGAGCTAAATCCCCGGCCCCTAGATACCCATTTTTCAAATGGGTCTTTAAATTTGAGGGACCTAATTTTTTCTGAGTTCTTTATATATTCTAGATATTAGTCCTTTGAGAAGTAGCTGGAAAAATGTTTTTCTCATTCTGTAGGTTGTCTCTTCACTCTGTTAGTGGTTTCCTTTGCTGTGCAGAAGGTTTTTAATTTGATATGATCCTGCTTGTTGCTTCTTGGTATTATTTCTTGTGCAACCAGGGTTTTGCTCACAAAGTCTTTGCTTACACCTATGTCTTCAAGAGTTTTACCTATTTTGTCTTTCAGCAGATTGTTTTGCTGTTCTAATGTTTAGAACTTTGATCCATTTTTATTTTAGTTGAGGGCATGATGAGAGATATGGGTCTAGGATCAACCTTTGGCATGTGGATAGCCAGTTTTCCCAGCATCATTTGTTAAAGAGGCTATCTTTCCTCCAGCGAAGGGATTTGGCCCCTTTGTTAAAAATAACATAGCCAAGTATGCCTAGAGTTGTTTCTGTATCCTCTATACTGATCTACTCTATACTTGATCTACAAGTCTGTTTGTTTGTCAATACCATGCTATTTTTATCACTATAGCTTTATAGTATAACTTGAAGTCCAGGATTGTGATGCCCCCTGCCTTACCCTTGGTGCCCAGAATTGCTTTTGCTATTCTAAGTCTCTTCTGGTTCCATATGAATTTTAGAATTGTTTTCTCCAGTTCTGTACGGAATGCTATTGGTATTTTGATTGGGATTGCATTAAATCAATATAAAAGTTTTGGAAGTATGGCCACTTTGATTATATTGTTTCTGCCTATCCAGGAGCAAGGGATATCTTTTTATCTTCTGATACCCTTTTCAACCTCTTTTTCAGAATACTATAGTTTTCATTGTAGAGGTCTTTTACTTCCTTGATTAGGTTAATTCCTAAATATTTCATTTTTATTGATGCTATTGTGAAAAGTATTGTTTCCCTAATTTCCCTCTCAATGAGTTTGTTACTCATGTACAGGAATTCTATTAATTTTTGAGTGTTGACTTTGTATTCTGCTACACTGATGAATTTGGAAATTAGTTCTAGGAGTCTTTTGGTGAGGTTTTGGGGGTCTTCTATGTATAGGACCATGTCATCAGCAAATCATGATAATTTAATGTTTTTCTTCCCTATCCATATCACTTTTATTTCTTTCATCTTATTGCTCTAGCTAATGTTTTGAGAACTATATTAAATCGAAATAGTGATAGTGGACATCCTTGTCTTGTTTCTAATTTTAGAGGGAAAGTGTCTAGCTTATCACTATCTTGTATGATGTTGGATGTTGATTTGCCATAGATGGGCTTTATCAGGTTGAGATAAAGATCTCTTATTCTTATTTTCTTCAGTGTTTTCATCGTGAGTGGATATTGGATTTTGTTGCTTTTCCTACATCTATTGAGATGATCATGTGATTTTTTGTCTTTGCTTCTGTCTATGTTGTATATTACATTTATTGATTTGCATATGTTGAACCATCATTACATCCCTGGAATGAATCCTACTTGGTCGTGATGCATGATGTTTTATTTTTTTTGGTACCGGGGATCGAACTTGGGACCTTGCACTTTCAAGGCAGGCGGCAGAAACACTGAGCTAAATCCCCGGCCCTGTATGATCTTTTTGATGATTTGCTACATTCTGTTTGCCTATGTCTTACTGAAGATGTTTTGCATCTATGTTCATTAAAGAGATTGGCCTATAGTTTTCCTTTTTGGTTGGGCCCTTTTCTGGTTTTGGAATCAGGGTAATGCTTGCTTTCAGAAATGACTTTCGGAGTACAGCTTCCTTTTCAATTTCATTAGAGTTTAAAGAGTACTGGTGTCAGATCTTTTTTAAAGTTTTTGTAGAATTCGGCAGTGAATCCACTGGGATCTGGGCTTTTCTTAGTGAGTAGATTTTTATTACTTCTTCAATTTCATTGACTGCTGTTGGTTTCATCAGGATTTTTATATCTTCTTGTTTAACTTTAGTAGTTTATATGTATCTAGGAATTTGCCCATTTCCTCTGAATTTTCTATTTTATTATAGTTCCTCAAAGTAGTTACTGATAATCTTCTTGATTTCACCAAAATCCATTGTGATTTCATCTTTTTAATTTTTTTTTTTTTTTGGTACTGGGGATTGAACTCAGGTCCTTGCACTTGTGCAGCAGGCAGTGAAACCATTGAGCTAACTAAATCCCCGGCCCTCATCTTTTAAATTTTTAATTGCATGGATTTGGGTTGTTTCTTTCCTTACTTTAGTAAGATTAGCTAAGGTTTTGTCTATTTTGTTTAATTTTTCAAAGAACCAAATCTTTGATTCTTTGTATTTTTTTAAAGTCTCAATTTCATTCATTTTGGCCCTGGTCTTTACAACTGCCTTCCTCGTATTAGCTTGGGGTTTAGATTATTCTTGTTTTTCTAGGACCTTGAGGTGCATTGTATCATTAGTTTATTTACTTGAGCTCATTCTGTTTTTCTGACATGAGAATTCACTGCTATGAATTTTCTTCTTGGGATTGTTTCATTGCATCCCATAGGTTCCAGTATGTTTTACTGGCATTATCATTTGATTATAGAAACTGCCTAATTTCTTCTTTAATTTCATCTTTGTTTCCATGTGTTTGCATAGTTTCTGTGGTTTCTTTTGCCATTGATTTTTAGTTTCATTGGACTATGACCTAATAATATGCATGGGATAATTTCTATTCTTTTGCATTTACTAAAGCATGCTTTATTAGCTAGGATGTGGTCTATTGTGGAGAAAGTTCCATGTGCTAGTGAAAAGAATGTGTATTCTGTTGTTGGATGGAACGCTCTGTAGATATCTATGAAGTCCATTTGTTTCAATTTGAGTTTGGCTCAATTCTGATATTTCCTTGTTCAGTTTTTGTCTTGCTTATCCATTTGTGACAGTGGGGTATTGAAGTTCCTCCATTTCTATTGTTTTGGTATTTACCTGATTTTTCATGTCCATTAGTGTTTGTTTTATGAAGTTGGGTGCGCCAGTATTTGGTGAATGTATGTTTATAACTGTTAACTCTTCCTGTTGAATTGTTCCCTTAACTAATACATAGTGACCTTCTTTGTCTCTTCTGATAAGTCTCATTTGAAATCCACTTTGTATGAAATTAGGACAGCAACTTCTGCTTTTATATGGGTTCCTATTGCATGGAATATTGCTTTCCATTCTTTGATTTTTTAATCTGTATCTTTTTAAATTGGATGTGTTTCTTGTGTGCTACATATCTTTGGATTTTCTTTCCTTTTCTTTTTTTGTTTTTTAAAATTTTATTGGTACATTTTAGATAAACATGCTGATAACATTCATCATAGGGAATTTATACCTATACATGATATATTTTGCTTCTTCTTTTTTCCTATTCAGGATTTTCTTTCTTGATCCATTCTGCCAACCTATGTCTTTTGTTTGGGGAATTGAGACTATTTACACTGACAGTTGTTATTACTGTGAGGTATTGACTTCTAATTGTAAAAAAGAATTCAACAGTAGTTTTGCAGAGTTAACTATCAAAAGATTAACAAAGTTTTATGGTTATACTACAAAGATTTAGGCTTTGGGAATACGCAAAAGGAAAACATTGAAATCTTAAACTCTGTAATATGAGAAGGATGAGAGAAGTTGTCTAAAGGAGCTTACTGAGGAGTAGAAGTCTGTCTACAGAATTGGGCAAAAGTAGGGCAAAAGCTGGCAAGAAACAGAAAAGAAAAAGAGTGAGGAAAAAAAGAAAGAAATCATGCAGAGAGTAAAAATAAGACAGAAGTAATTAATGAGATAATTTAAAAGGGAGAAGAGGAAGAAATAGAGAAGTAAAAGAAGAAAAAGAGATTAGAAGCAAGGCTGAAGGACAAAGGAAGATTACCCAAGCCTCAAGAAACAGGAGAAAAAGACAGGAAAGAAGGAAAGAAGAATTAAAAAAAAAACAAGAACAAAACCAAATAAAAACCCTAAAAACAATGTTCACTTTCACAAAAAGACAAACAATAAAAAAAAACCCAACCAAATAAACAAAGATTTTAAAAGCAAATAAAAAATTGTCTGTGATTTCAAGACTGTGGTTATTCTCTGGGGTCTATAATTTTGTAGCAGTGTCCAATTCAAAGTGTGACTCTACTCTAACTGGTAGACAAAGGAGGCAGTCAAAGCTCAGATCTGTGCTGGGTAATCACCAGCAAGCCAGCAGTAGGATTAGGGTGGGGTGCCAGTTCTGGGATTTTCAAATCCACAGAAGTTCAGGCTGATCCTGGCCTCTGTTCATGGGGTTGGGGCCTAAAGTTGTTTAGCTTATAACATTCTGGATGTCTTCTGCTGGCCTGACCACAGCTCCCTAAACATAGACTTCTCCTGTGGTTGTTTCTCATTCAGTCACTGTGGGTGTTTAACTCTGGGAACCCTGAGATGAAGCCAATTCTCAGTTGCTCTGAGTCCCAGGTTCAGTTGACCCCGTCCTAGAACTGAGTCTAGCCAAGAACTGAGTCTAGCCAAGCACTATCTCCAGGGGATATGTCAGATGCTTGGACTGGAGCCACGCACCAGCTGTAGTAGCGCACAGCATCCACTGCTCCATTCCACTGGCTCATTTTTCCATGAAGTTCTCTGGAGTCAACTGCTTTCATTGTGTCTCTGTAGATTCAGTCTTCCTTTTTCCCTAGTCATTAGCCAGGAGCCAGGGAGAAAATACAGATTGCCCCTTCCTTTTTCTGTGTTGTGGTTGGTCTCTTCAATTTCTTTGTAAGCTCCAATTTTCCTGGCAGATCCTTCCTGGGTCCCGGGAATCCACCTCTTTCCTTCTTCTCTTCACCAAGTTGTTGTTTTCCAGCGTCTAGATTCTGAATTTTGGAGAGGTTGATATGTTGCTGCTTACTGCTCCACCATCTTCCTGGAAGGACATTTTTCAATTTCATTTTTATACAATGAATATTTTTATGGAACACTCAAATTGCCATATATACTATATATGCATATTTAAAGTGATAAAGAGGAGCATTCAGAGTTCCAACAACAGTTTCATATAGTTGTGGTGATGTAGTATAATATAATGCACTAAAAATGCAGTTTATCCCAAGGACATATTTGGCAGAATGCAAAGGCCACTGTTTTCTGACCCTAATTTTTAAGCTACTGTCTGAAATTTATATTGTATATCATTACAAGCACACATGTGTATATCATATCTTTTGGGGACCAATTTCATATAAATTATAAGTCTCTATGATTTGTTTGGATCATGGCATATTCACTCTGTATGAGGAATGCCACATAGATCACTCCTTATCACAAAAGTTCTGGAAGTAAATAAAAAAAATAGAGGTTGGAGATTCTTTCTGAGACATTTTTGAAGTAATCAACAGTAGACTTTCAGCAATAAGACAGACTGAGCTCATGGATAATACTACTCCTATTACCAACATATATAAACGCTGAAAAAATATATCTCCCAGATTTTAAATGCATATATGAATGCAAAAGAGATGCTATGGTTTGAAGGAGTATCTCTCAAATGTCTAAGTGTAAAGAGTTGGTCCTCAGGGTGATGCTATTAGAAGGTGGTGGAACCTTTAGGAGGTGGGGCCTACTGGGAAGTCCTGAGGTCATTGAGAGTGTGCCCTTGAAGGGAATTGTGAGACCTTGGTCTCTCAGACTCTGTGATTCCTTCTTATGATGTAAGCACTTGTTCTGACATGCTCCTGTCATGATGTGCTCTCCTCAACAGAAGCCCAAACCAATGGGACTACCCAATCTTGGACTTGAACTGCCAGAATGATAGGCCCAAATAAACCTCTCTTTACTTCATAAGTATCCCATGTTGGATATTTCATCATAGTGACACAAAGCTGATTAATACAAGAGGATGAAAGGGAAATCTCCAAGTACTAGACAGGAAGAAAAGAAAGTTAGAACAGTAAGCCCAAAGCCCAGTCACATGCCATGGATAACCATGAAGACTTCACATACCACAAATAGGCACTGCCGGGTGTGGGCTGGAGTGCTAATATGAAAGTAGTATAGGACATGAGGCTTCAGACCTTGATGATGCAGGGGAACTGGCATCTTAAACAGTTGTTCAATCTAGGTTCTGAAAAGGGGATTAGAAAGGTTTCCAGGAAAGCAACTCTGGCCCAGGGAAGTTATAGGGAGACTTGTATCTGGGCCCATGGCTTGAAACAAGTCATTTGCAGGAATTAAACTTTATGACTGCACCCTACTCTGTGTAGAATATAAATTGAAACAAATGCAAAACAAGTCTATATAGGTCCATTTTCACAATTAGTGACTCACAGGACTCCCTCAGGGAAAAAAAGTAAGATAATTACAAAACATAGAAAAAAGTACCCATTGTGAAGGACAGTTAGAAAACTCACCAAAGAAGAAAATTAGCATCCCAATCTGGATATAATGATCCAAAGAGACTATAAAATAAGTGAATTTCAAATGATGGAAGACATAAGAGAGAAAAGAGAAATCAAAGCAAAAGCCCCAAACAACATGAAAAAAATTTTGTAGAAAAGCTGAGCATGGTGGTACATGACTGAAATCCCAGTGGTCTGGGAGGCTGAGACAGGAGGATTACAAGTTCAAATCCACCCTGAGCAACTTAGAACTTTAGCAAAACCCTGTCTCAAAATTTTAAAAAAGGACTGGGGATATAACTCAGTGTAAGCCCTGGGTTCAAACCCCAGTGCTGAAAAAAAATATCAGAAAGATCTGGATAAGAATGAAATGGAATTTCTAGCAATGAAAAATAGTCATTGAAATTAATTGGTTGACAGGCTAAAAAACAACATGGACAAGGGTGGAGAGAAAATTAATGAACTAGGTGAGATACATAAGGAAATTACCCAAAATGTAGCAGAGATGGGGTTGAGGGGAGAAGGAGAGAGAGAGAGGCAGCCTATGAAAGTGATTTGGAGGAATTTTCAACATATACAAAATCAAAGTTTCAGAACAAAAAGTTAAAGGGAAAGTGGAGTGATGCAATATTTCAAGAGACAATGGCTGAAAAAAAATGACATATGTTTTAGATAAATAAGCCTTGTCATGTCCCAAGCAAGGTAAATTAAAACAAATCTACACCTAGATAAATGTGGTGAAACTACACAACATCCAAGAAAAAGAGAAAATCTCAAAAGAAATGAAAAAGGGAAAACCAGATGATCTACAAAGGAACTATACTGGTTATAATTCAGTCACACTATCACATCTAATTGTAAGAGAAGGTGGGAAATGTAGTCTAGCTATGTGTCCAAGAAGATAAGAATGTGGCTAAGAGAGACAGATACTGTCTCCACTACAGTTTAATTATTACCTTCTGAGTGTTGAACTCAGAATTACGGAAGGGAGAAAGAAGGATGCTCTTTGAAGATGCAGACTCTAACAATTCTCAAACCATTCTACTCAAAATACTGAAATGTCCTTCTCTGAAATCATTTTGGATTTGCTGTTGTAAATAGTGATAAAGGAATTCTCCTATGGAGATTGAATATAACGTTATAGAAATGAATATTGTGAAATTCGCAGAGAAAGGCACTATGGAGGTGTTTCTTCAAGTAAGTTTGTGGAAGTAAAATTGGTAGGTCAAAACCCAAATGCAATATTTAAGCCTATGTGTATGTGATTTATTTCATTTCACATTATGGTCTCAAGGTACATCCATTTTCCTACAAATGACTTAAGTTTATCTTTCCTTATGATAGAGTAGTGCTCCACTGTGTGTAAATACCACATTTTCTTTATCTATTCATCTGTTGCTGGACATATAGGCTGGTTCCAAGATTTAGCTATTATGAATTGTGTGGGTATGCATGGGTCACTGTAATATGATGTTTTGAAGTCTTGAAAAGATTTCTACAAGGGGAATAGCTGGATCAAATGGAATTTCTAGTTTTAGGTTTTTGAGGAATCTCATGGTTTCTCTTATATGAGAAACCCAAAATATAAATAGGGAGCAAATAGGAAGTATGGAGACAGATCTTTCTCAAATGAGAAGGGGCTCAAGAGATGGAGGGAAGGGAGAGAAGAGGATGAAGAAAAGGAATTAAGATGTGTTACGTACATGGACAAACTCCCCACATGGGATGTAAACATGATATACTGCAAACATGGACTAATAAAAATCCTCCTCTAAAAAAAAAAGGTACAATTTACATACAATAAAAAACAAATGCAGGGGCTGGGGATTTAGCTCAGTGGTTTCGCCACCTGCTGCGCAAGCGCAAGGACCCAAGTTCGATCCCCAGTACCAAAAAACCCCCCAAAACCAAATAACAACAGCAACAGCAACAAAATGCAAATATAATTCTGTTACACATCGCCAAACTCCTCTCCAAAGAAGCTATGCCATTTTTCACATTCACCAGCAATATCAGAGAGCGCATATTTCCCACAGACTTGCCAGCAGAGTGTTCTGTTAAACTTTTAGAATTTTTGCCCAAAGAATGGGTGCAAATGTGTCTCTGTATAGATTTAGCTTATTACAAGTGAAGCTGACCATATTTCCTGAGATTTAAGAGTTGTTGTACTTCTCTTTCTGTGGATTGTTTGTATCTTTTGTATATTTTTCTATTGCGTTTTGGGTCTTTTTCTTCTTTTTTTTTTATGGTACCGGGGATCGAACTCATGACCTTTCACTTGCGAGGTAGGCGCCGGAACCACTGAGCTAAATACCCGATCCGGGTCTTTTTCTTCTTGATCTGTAAGAGTTCTTTACATAAATGAGGGAGATCAGCCTAGAAAGGGGCTATTTTTAAATGAAAATGAAAAAAAAAATTTTTTTTGGTACCGGGGATCGAACTCAGGTCCTTGCGCTTGCACAGCAGGTGGTGAAACCACTGAGCTAAATCCCCAGCCCTGAAAATGAAATTTTAAGAGGGGAGGGGAAGGGGATGTAAAAAGAATTAAGATATGTTATGTACATGTACCAACACCCCATGATGAATGCAATTGTTGTGTACTGAAAACATGTCCTAATAAAAATAAATATTAAAATTTACACAATTGGGAGTCATAAAGACATGATTAACAAAAAAGTTGAGCTTTTTCTGCTAGTAAGCAGAAAGAAACCTGATGACGATTAGGTCAAATACGAACGAATAGTATGAAGTTTTTGGTTTTGTTTTTGTTTTTCTTTTCCACATGGAATTATAGTGTGAACAGAGGTGTGATGCACTACATTTGGCTGATGCTCCAGACAAATTTCCAATCTGATGGTCTTTGTCCTGGACTTCCTGAAAGTGAAACCTGCTGCAGCTCTGCAGCAAATATGCCAATCTGCTCTTTTCCTAAGAACAAGGTAATAATGTGATCTCAAAAAGAAAAATAAAGAGGAAGAAATATTCCTAGTTTTAAAATACATTAACTGGAAGTATGATTAGAGAATAGCTATTTAAATATCCAAAAGCCAGGTGTCTTATAACTAACAGTAACACTCTCTTGGCCCTAATTTGAATTCTGAGGGTATGTTTATAGTAGAAAATAGCAGTAGAGAAATGTGGAACTCAAACTATTGTCTCTAGATAAATATCTTATAGCAGTAATAACTTGGGAATGTTCTGAATTCAGAGTGTTTGAACTTTCTCAGTAGTGTTATTTTTCAGTCTGCCCAGGCATTCTCTTTCATGAGGAACAAAAGAGCCACGGGAAACTAAATCAACCACTCTCAGGGAAGGCAGCTTGATTCTTCCCTTGAATCTTTTCTGAGGCTGAGATGTTCCCCAAGAAGAGAGGCCTCTGGTAAGACAGGTCCTGGAGAAATTGTTTCGAGTTTCATTCTCAACCTCAGAGAAGATCTGGCAACACCAATGGAAACAACATATGAAAGCACCCTGCAGATATTCAGCAGGATGCTCAAGTGAACTCTGTCTGTGAGTAAGAGAGGAAAAGGGTAAGAAGAGAAACCAGCAGGGATAAAAATAGTAATTTCAATAGCACAGTGGACAAAATCTGACTGGAATGGATTCAAAAACCAAGAGGGCAAGTGAAGATAGTAAGTATAGAAAACTCACTCTAAGAATTCAGGTGTAAAAGGGAGTAAAAAACCGGGACAGTGACTGGCACTGAATTAAGAGTTGAGGGAGGTATGAATGTGTTTTAAGTCATGAAGATGTGTATCAGTCAGCTTTCCCATTCCTGGAACAAAACACACAACACCAACAACTTAAAGGAGGATTTTGGTTGGCTCATAGTTTCAGAGGTTTTAGTCTAGGATCAGCTGGCTCCAGGGCAGAACCATCATGGCAGAGGGCTGGTGAAGCAAAGTTGTTCACCTCATGCCCTCTAGGAAACAGAGCACAGATGCAGAGTGACAGTAAGAGATGTACCCCTCTGAGGCATGCCCTCAGTGACCCACTTCCTCTAGTTGGGCCCCACCTCCTAACAGTACATTCAGCTATGAACATCAGTGGATTAATCCACTTATGAGAATAGCTCCTTCAAGATCTTATCACCTCTCCTGGAGTCTCTTAACCAGTCAAGCTGACAATTAAGATTAACCAGTCAAGATGGCAGTGTAAGATGGTCTGCTTTCTCCAGCACATCAAGGGAAATCAGTGATGTAGGAGAGAGAGTTGCTCGGGTAAGTGTTTCAGCAGACAAGTGAATGGAACAAGCATCATGCTCCTGTACCCTGTGTAGACACCCAGGGCCTCCTGTACTGGCTTTAATGATATGCTGTCACCATCTTGGAATTCTACATAACTTTAGCTAAGTACAATCTGATGAAACAAAAACAGATGCCAGGGTCTTGGAGCCTCAGCTCACACAGTCCTACCTCTCCTCAACTCCGTGGGGCAGGATCATGGCCACCTGCTCCCTATACCTCTGGTATCTTGGGTCTCCCCAGGTTTTCCATGCCTTATTGCCCTCCACTCCCAGTGGACTTGGGCAGGTTGTAGTGGTAGCCATCTTGGCTCAGGTTGGCAGTGCCACAGCTTAGAGGAGGCTGTGTCTTGGTGGGGACAAGCCTCTCCTACCCCTATCTAAGTACCTAGCATGCCCTGGCACTGAGGTTTGAAGATTCTGAAAGTTATCCATTTGTCATGGGAAGCCTAGCTGGAATTCCTCAGAGCTGCCGATCCCAGCCTCACCCCCATCTCAGTGCAGAAGGTCAAAATGGCAGTTGGAGAGGGGTTGGTAGCCATCAGCTGTCAAACACAGTATATGTGATAAAATTTTAAAATTTAGTTTACTAATTTAAACTTTTCTTTTTCCTTCATAGAAGCACTGCAACAGAGAGTGGGAGAGAGAGAGAAAGAGAGAGAGAGAGAGAGAGAGAGAGAGAGAGAGAGAGAGAGAGAGAGAGATTGAAGAAAGGAAAAAGCTTTACATTTCAGTAACTTTTCTTCTGCTTTTAAAACAAGGAGCCCCACATTTTCATTTTGCACTGGGTTGGCCCCACAGACTATGTAGCTAGCCCTACATAACTTCAAATAAATTGAATACCTCCTATGTGCCAGGTACTGTGCTAAACGTTTTCACATAAATGACGTCATATGACTCTTGGAAATTCTGCCTTAATGGTGCTATTCTTTGAGCTGAGGAAGCATATTCTAGAGAGGTGTTTGCAGTAGAAACAGAGAATGGTGAGGTGGCCTTGTGTGCCTTCTCTTCTGTCTAGTGCAGTGATGGCAAACCTTTTAGAGATGAGTGCCCAAGCTGTAACCCAAAACCCACTTACTTATCACAAAGTGCCAACACTGCAATTAAACCTGAATACTGAGGTTTTAGTTTAGAAAAAACAAGTCATACATTAACATCTTTTGTCTTGAAAGAAAAATAACACGTGTGCCATAGTGCCATAAGTTCGTCACCACTGGTCTAGTGGGACGCTGGTAAGTGGCAAACAAACAGCTCTTGGTAAAAATTAAAAGCCTGATTTGTAGCATATGCCAATTTCTGTGGGGTAAATACTCTTATGGTGGCTGAGTCCAAGCTACAGACGCAATGATAAGTGTGAAGGAGAGATGCACAGCAGCATAGAATTGTAGAGTACAATGGTACCTTGGTTCATGAACTTAATTTGTTTCAAGATTCCATGGAAGATGGCCATGTTTGTGTTTGTTCAGGGAAGATGGCTGTGGCATGTTTGTCATCCAATATGGAGTTCTCGAAGGGAAGCAAAATGTTGCTGATTGCTTCTGTTAGTGAACCAAACTCTTCTGGAAAAGACATGTTCGTGAACTGAGGTATTACTGTATTTCCACTCTACTGATACAACAGACAGTTTAAAACTTCAGAAGCATAAATAATATAGATATTATGACCTTTGAGTATTTAGTACCTTTTTAATATTGTAATTTATGTGGCTGTGTGCTCATTTAATTTTTAATAGTGCCCATGTTTAACAACCAGCTCATTCAATTCTTATAGCAACTGACTCTCATGATCAAATGCAAGATAGTACAGTATAAGTGGTACAAGCTGATAGGAGAGTGCATGAGCTGATATAATCTACTATAAACCAGCTGTAGAACACCATTGCCTCTGAGGAGCGGAGCTGGGGATGGGCTGACATGCATTTTCCGGTGTTCCTGGGGGATTAGTGTATAAGGAAGTAGGATGTAGGGACCATGGCTTCACAGCTTTAGCCATGACCTGTCCTACTTATTCCCACTGCATCCACCTTCTTTTTCAGGTAGGCTGAAGAGAATGTTTGGATCTTTCTTGCTCCTTTCTCTGGCTTTTGGCCAGCTCCTCTCATGCCCAACCCACAGGAAAGCAGTTGTGCTCTGCCCATAGTTTAAGGGGTTTCAGAAGCCCCACTTCGGTGTAGCCACTGGAGTCTGATCCCCACTTGGAGGGAGGCTTCCTTTCTCTGAAGATTGGTCTGCTTTCTTGTCACCCACACCGAAGAGCAATGAGTCAGAAGCCCAGAGTGAAAAGACCTTCAGGAAGCTGCTGGTTCCCTGCTTGCTTTCCTGATCTGGAAATGGATTCTTGGAGAATGTCAGCAGCTTACCTCCGGGACATGGGATTCCTGTGGATCTCGAGAACATTTGGCAAACTACACAACATCTCCTCACACAGTCAATACAGTTTTGCAGGTCTATTCTGTGCCAGGTGCTGGCGACTTGCCAGCGACAAGCCTTTCCTGGAGCCAGTGGAGAGGGCAAGAATCAAGAGTTCACTTTGCACATGCTACATCGGAGGCTGGATTCAAACAGACCTAAATCTGTATCTTAGCTCTGCTACTTGGCAGCTGCATGACAAGTCACTTCAGTTCTCTGAGGCTAAGGTTTTTTTTCTTTTATTATATGGAGACAGTGCTTTTCTTAGGGTACAGTAAGAATTTAATGGGGGTGATGTTAATTCCTGGACCAGGGTACATAAGCATTTGCTGTATGATGAGAGAAGAGAGGTACCCTTGGGAACATTTGGTTATTGCTGCAGTTTCTCCAGTATCCTGGGCCACTCTGCACCATGCGGGATGGAGCCTCTAGAACCCACTTCTCCCACTCTCCACCAGGGAGTAGCTCCTATTCCTAGCCTCCCAGGATGGGCAAACCTCATTCTGCCTGGGCCTGGGCCCCATTATTTTGTCTGGCACTTGTCATGTTCCTGAAGGGCTGCCCAATCCTACTCTATGGCACAGTGCCTCTGGGGGGCCACTAGCCACATGTTTCCTTAATGACGGGTAGCCTGTATTAAGGCAGGTTGTCCTTTATTCTTAACTTCTCTTCATAGTGTTTAGATCAATGCTCAGCACCTAGCAAGTGTTCCATAAAAATCTGTCCATTTCCAACTTAAATCTCAACTGCCAGAACCTGGGTCACGTTCCTGCTGGCTAGCTGCAAGGGATGCTGGGAGAATAAGTTCTGGCTTTTACCTGAAGGAGAGATATGTTTCTGATCTAGAAAGGGTATTCAAAAGTTGCTGGATAGCAAAGCTTACATTTTTTCATATTTATGAGGAAATCTGAGTATAGACTTTTTCTAGAGTCCATCTAATCTTTTACAGCTAAATGTATAACATACAAACAGATGGTCTTTTTCTTTTAGTACCAGAAACTTCCCTTAATAAAGTCTATCAGTGATTCAGGGTTTTTATGGTCTTTGTTCATCAATTCAGGTCACATCCAAGACATTACAGCATTCTAATGACAGCTACAAGCATAAGCAGATTTGGGGACAAATTTAGCTCACTCTTTGCTAAATGAGGAAACAGAAGTATTCTGCATCTTAGAGAATAGGCCTTTAGGCCTGGAAGGTGTGGGCCCAGGGCATCAGTTCAGTAAGGTCCCAACTTACAAATCTGTTCAGCTCCAGGAGAATGTAAGTAGGATTCATTTGTAATCTGCGAAAGTGAGTCTTACCCAGTACACCTGTGAAAGTTCACAACTTGAATGTTTGTAAGTTGGGAACTTACTGTATTGCTTCCACTGGAGCTATGGTTAATCAGGTGAATCAAGCAAGTGGAGATTTAAGTGGAGAGGTAAGAAAGCTTCTGCCTGCTTTACTTACTACTGTTATGAAGATAATGACTTTTAGGGTCTATCGAAATTTACCTTTTGACATTGGACACTCCCCCACTTCTACACTCAGGGAAAAGCTGGTTCTTTTCTCTTTCAGAACACTTTGCTGACATATCCACCTATTGTCGTGGTGGTGAACCTTTTAAAACAGCCCGCTGCAGCATGCATACCATAGGTTTGCCATCACTGACCTATTGTCTCCTGGAGGAATAATTTGCACATCTAGCCCAATTCTTAAATAATTGGACTGAAAGCAGGAAATTAATTTAGAGTGGAAAAATTTATAGAAACATATAAGACACTTCTAACCAGGAGACTTTTGAGAATGAGGAAAAGGGCTCTATTAGAAATTAGAATGGGACCACAAGCGTAAAACTTGATGCACCTGTCTTGGCAAAGCAGGATGTCTGATAACCCTCATACACAGCATGCTCATGCAATGGCAAGTTTCTTCAGAGCTCACAGAAAGACTTGTAGGGCTTGTCAACATGGTAAATTTTGCTTGCTATGTCATATGAAGAAATGCAGTGATTTTAGGATTGAGGTAAACAGTTTGGAGTGTAGTGCAGTACCATTCCAGAAGGAAAGACTAGCTGGATAGATACACAAGTATAATACAATCCTATCTGGTAAGATTCTGTCTCATATCTGGAAAACCAACATCTGGTTCTGGTTCCAAACCAGTGAGTTCTGGTATGTACTTAGACTGTGCCAGCCTGAAAATTAGAGGGTGATGGATACCACTTTGTTTATGCTCGAAAATTCTGTACCCTGGAATTGCATTGTGCATTGTATAAATCCAAGATTGATGGGGTGTACCTGGACCAATGGTTTGAGTCTTCCCAGCCCAAATGCCAGATTATGTGAGCAAGTGAGCTTTCAGATGATTTCAATTTCAATCATCTGCAGCCATCTGAGAGATCCTGGGCCAAAACCTGCCCAACCAAGCCAATCCTGAGTTCCTGACCCACAGAAATTGTGAGAGATAATAAATGATTGTTATTGTTTGAAGTCACTAAGTTTATGGGTGATTTGCTATGCATTAATGAGTAACTAGAACAGGTGCCTGGGTGCTATCTCGACGCTGTTTTTAACGATCAATGAGTTTTATGAGTTGGAACTTTAAATAACAGATCAATACTGAAGACAATAACTTTGGGGAGAATTTGCTTATACAGGGTGGGCAGAAGGGCTGAGGCTGAAACCAGGGGCCAATGCATCCATTCAAAAGGTCAAGGAGGGTAGTCAGAGTTAGGCATTGGTTTCCCAAGTTCTACTTTCTCACAGCTCTCCATCTGATTAGCTATTGCTTTTCACTGATTTTGCTGCTTTCTCTTCATTTCTTAGGCCTCTAAATTTTGGAATCCCAGGGTTAAGACCCAGGCTACTTCCATACGTACTATGGAGGCAATCTTACCTACACTCATGACTAGATATGCTCCATGTGCTGCATGTGCTGATGGCTCCTCGCTTCGATTCTCCAGATCTAACCTCTCAGTCCTGGACTTATATATCTAATGGCCTGCTATACGTTTCTACTTGGATGTCTACTGGAAATCACAAACTCAACAAGTTCAAACCCAAACTCCCAAGTTTCTCCCCAACCATGCTTCTCCTGAAGTCTTTCTCATCTAAGGAAAAATAAATCCATCATGGCTGAGAAAAACTTCAGTCATGTTTGATCCTTTCTTTTATTTCATATGTTTGATCCACTAGCAAATGCTTTGGGTTCGATCTTCAAAACATACTCAGAAACCACCCACTTCTTACCATGTCCACTGTTCCTCTCTAGTCTAAGTCAGCAGACTCCCATCTGGCAGATAACAGTGACAAAGAGAGATGAGTGGAGAGCCAGAAGATTGCAATTCTAAAAGTAGGATTTTTGTTTTTTTAATTAGACTATACTATTTTAATTTTCATTAATATATGTCTGCTGCACACAATGATAACATTCATCATTGGTCCATGTACCTAACACATCTTAATATACTTTTCATCCCCTTTCCCCCTCCCTCCATCTTTTGATCCCCTTCCCATTTGAGAAAGCTCTACCTCCTTGTTTCCTGTTATCTTTTATTTTGCTCTTTATTTATATTTTGGGTTTCTCATATAAGAGAAACCATGTGATATTTAAACTTGTATGTCTGATTTATTTCACTTAACATTATGGTCTCAAGTTGCATCTATTTTCCTAAAAATTACTCAAGTTATCCTTCTTTATGGCAGAGTAGTACTCCATTGTTTATAAATACATCTTCTTTATCCATTCATCTGTTGATAGACATATATGCCTTTTCCCAGATTTGGCTATTATGAGTTGTGTTGTTATAAACATGGAGTCGCATGCCATTAAATAATACTGAGAAGTCTCATTTACCTTTTATTTGATTTCCCCCAATAGTAATAGCATGCAAAACTATACAACAATATCACAACAAAGATATTGATATTGATACAATCACAATACAGATATTTCTGTCACCTCAGGATCCTTCCTATTGCTCCTTTATAACTACACCCACCTCTTTTACTCCTCCACCCAGTCCTTAACTACTGGTACCACCACTTTGTTCTCTGAGTTCTAAAATTTTGTAATTTCAAAAATGTTATGTAAGTGGTATCATGCAACTTTTAATCTTTTGGGATTGACTTTTATTTCAGACAGTATAATTCCCTAGAGATTTATCCAATTATTTTTGTAGCTCAGTATTTCCTTCCTGTTCATTGCTGAGTAGTACCATAGCCTGTGTAACCATTCTTTTATGGTCATAGCACATCTGGGTTGTTTTCAGTTTGAGATTATTATGGACATTCATGCACAGGTTTTTGTGGGAACATGAGTTTTCATTTTTCAAGGATGAATGCCCACAGTACAACTGCTGAATTGCATAACAGTTGCATGCTTCAGTTTAAAAAATAAATGGCCAAACTATTTTCCAGAGTTGTGCCATTGGTAGTATATGAGTGATCAAGTTTCTTTGCATCCTGGCCAGTCTTTGCCAGCATTTGGTGATATCATTTTTTTTAGCCATTCTGATAGGTATAGTGATATCTCATTGTGGTTTTAATTGGTGTTTTCCTAAAATTTCATGATGTTGACCATCTTTTTGTGTGTGTACTTGCTACCTTGAAATGTCTGTTCATGTCTTCTGTCCATTTTATAGTTTTTTTTTAACTATTGCGTTTTGAGAGTTTTTTCTATATCCTAGGTACTAGCCTTTTGTTGGGTATGTAGTTTGCAAGTATTTTTGCCTAATCTGTAGCTTGCTTTAGCCTCCTCTTTAAGAGTTATCACAGAGAAAAATCTTTTAATTTAGATAAGGTCCAATTGATCCATTTTTCCTTTTATGGATCACACCATACTTTTGGTGTCAAGTCTAAGAAATTCTTGCCTCATTCTAGATCCCAAAGATTCTCTGCTATTTTTTTACAAAATTTGTTATAGTTCTACGTTTTTCATATAAGTTTTTGATCCATTTTTGAGTTAATTTATGTATAATGTGTGAGATTGGGGTCAAAGTTCGTTTTGCTTTGTTATGGATGTCCAGTTGCTCCAACACCATTTGTTGAAAAGGCTGTGCTTTCGCTTTTAATTGTGTTTGCACCTGTTGAAAATCAGTTGGGCATAATTATATTTGGGTCTCTCTTTTTTTTTCCTTAAATTATTTTATTGGTATATTTCAGGTATACAATACGTTTACATTTATCATTGGGATCTTGTACCTGTACCTGATGTATCTTGGTTCTCATTTTTTCCCCATTCCCTGTGCTCCCTTCACCCCCTCCACACTTCCCTATTTACATAGACTTTATTTCCATTTTTTTCCTTTTCTCATAATTTTTCCTTTCCCTTCTTTCCTTTCCCCTTCCCCTCCCACTTCCCCTACCCCTTTGGGCTTTATGAGCGCTATATTCTCTTCCATAGAGATATGCATCTATCTCTCTAGCAGACCATGCCTTTCTGACTATAGTAGCTATTTAGGAAGCATTAATATTAGCAAAAGTTATTCCTCCCAATTTATTCTTCTCTCGCCAAATATCGTAGCTAGTCAAGTTCTTTTGCATCTCCTTACAAGTCACAGAATAATCTTGCCCACTCCTACAAGAAATTCTTGCTGGGATTTTGATAGAAATTGCATTGCACCCATATATAAATTTTTGTGAGAATTGACATATTTTCTCTGATAAGTCTTTCAATCACTCCATTTATGTACATCTTTTTTCTTGCTTCATCAGTGTCATATCCAGCATATGGGTCTCATACATGTTGTGTTAGATTTACACAAATTATTTAAATTTTTAGTGATTTTTAAATGGTGTTTTATTTTTATGTTCATTGCTAGAACATAGAAATGAGTCTGAATTTTGTTTATTTTGCCTTATATTTTGCCCCTTGGTGAACTCATTCATTCATTCAAAGAATATTTTGTAGATTTCCTGGGATTTTCTATATACACAATCATGTTACAAAGTGGGACAGTTTCACTTCTTTTCTTCTGTCTATGCCTTTTATTTCTTTTTTTTTTCTCATTATACTAGCTAGAATTTCTGGTACTATGTTGAATAAGGATGGTGAAAACAAACATCTTGCTGTTGTCATGATTTTAAGGAAGAAAATTAATCTTTTATTATTAAGCATAATGTTAGCTGTAGTTTTTTTGGTAGATGTTCTTTGTCAGCTTGAGGAAGTTTTCCCTCTATTCCTAGTTTTGAGATTTTTCTTTTGTATCAAAAATAAGCGCTGAGTTCTCAAATACCTTTTCTGGATCAATGGATATCATCCTGTGATTTTTCTTCTTTAGCCTGTTATTAAGGTGTATTACATTGATTCATTTTGAATTTGAACCAGTCTTATGCCTGTATATTAAGCCCCACTTGGTGGTGGTGTATAATTCTTTTTGTATAATGGGGAATTTATTTGCTAAGATATTGCTAAGGATTTAAAAATCTATACTTACGTGAGACATAGTTTCTGTTTTAGTACTGTCATCATTTGGATTTGTAGCAGGATAATACTAGTTTAATAAAATGAATTAAAACACTTTTCTATTTTCTACACTCTTCTATTTTCTGTAAGAGATTTTGTGGAATTAATGTTGATTCTTTAAACATTTGGTAAAATTCTCCAGTGAAACCATCTGGGCTTGCCAATTTCTTTTAGAGGAGTTTTAAAATTAAAAATTTAGTTTCTTTAATAGTCATAGGGCTATTCAAATTATCTATTTCTTATTGGGTGAGTCATAGTAGTTTGCACCTTTTGAGGACTTATTACATTTCATCTAAATTGTCAAATTTATGTGTGTAGAGTTTTCATAGTATTACCTTATTATCCTTTTGATGTCTGCAAGTTTGTTATGATCACCCCTGTTTAATTCCTGATGTTGGCAATTTGTATCTGTTTTTTAAAATTTGTCAGTCTTGCTGGAAGTTTGTCAATTTTATTGAGTTTTTTCACAAAACAAGCTTTTTTATTTTATTGATGTTCTCTATTGTTTTTCTGTTGTCAATTTCATTGATTTTTTGCTCTTATTATTTCTCTCCTGCTTGTTTTACTCTTCTAAATTCTCCAGATGGGTGCTTATATTATTGATTTGAGACTTTTCTTCTTTTGTAATAGACATATGATGCTAAAAATTTTCCTCCCAGTTTTTGCTGGGAGTCACATACCTATTTTTTTTGTTTTGTTTTGTTTTTGTTTTGGTACCAGGGATCGAACTTGGGTCCTTCCACTTGTGAGGCAGGTGGTTGAACCACTGAGCTAAATCCCTGGCCCCGTCACATACCTATTTTGATATATGTATTTTCATTTTTGTCTAATTCAATGTTTTGCTTTTATTTTCCTTAGGACTCCTTTTTGACACATTTTATTTAGAAGTGTGGTATCTAACTTCCAACTGTTTTTGGAGATTTTTTCCCACTATCTTACAGTTATTGATTTCTAGTTTGAAGCCACTGGGGTTGGAGAACATATTGTGTATTATTTCAGTTCTTATTTAAAAGTCAAGTTTTGTTTTATGGCCAGGATATTGTCTATCGTGGTATATAATCCGCTGGGACTTGAAAAGAATAAGGATGCATCTGTTGTTGGGTGCTGTACTAGGTCTTGTTGGTTGGTGGAGTTGTTGGATGATAATTCTATATTCTTATTCAATTTTCTGTTTAGAAGACAGCCTATTAGTTATTAAGACAGGGATAGTGTAGTTTCTAGATAGCATAAAATATTATCATAAAATCAGTGAATTTGTCTATGTCATACATATAATTTGCTTCACATATTTTGCAGCTCTGTTATGTAATGTATACACATTTAAAATTGCTACATTTACTTGTGGGTTGACCCTTTTATAATTATGGAAAATAATGTCTGGTACTTTTCTTCACATTGAAGTTTTAATTTTTTGTTTGTTTGTTTGTTTTTTGTTTTTTGTTTTTGGTACTGGGGATCGAACTTGGGACCTTGTGCTTGCGAGACAGGCACTGGAACCACTGAGCTAAATCCCCAGCCCCTGAAGTTTTAATATTAATATAGCCACTTCTGCTTATTAAAACTAATGCTTCTATGATACATCTTTTTAATCTTTTTACTTTCAACATATCTACATCATTATATTTGAAGTTTGTTTCTTGTAGATACCATGCATTTGAGTCATGCTTACTACACCCAGCCAATTTCTGCCTATTGATTAATGTATTTTAGACCTGTTACACTTAATGCAATGATTGATATATCGAGGCTTAAGCCTTCGATTTTATAATTTAATTTTCTATTTGCTTTCTGCTTAACATACCTGTTTTTTCCTGCCTTCTTGTGGGTTAGTTGAACATTTTTGGAATTCAATTTTGATTTATTTACAGTGTTTCTGAGTATATCTCACTGTGTAGCTTTTTTGGTGGTTGCTCTAGGTATTATGTTATAGATATATAATTTATCATAGTTTACTAAACATTTTACCATCTCAAGTTAGTAGAAAAACTTTATCTCCTTTGTCTCTTTACCCTGATTTATTTGTGATAGTATTGTCTTAAATATTTCTCTGAGTACATTTACAAACAGATCACACAGTGTTATAATTTTTGCTTCAAAGAGCAAAAAATAATTAAGAAGATTAATGGAAAAGAAAATGTTTTTAAACCTTTTTTTTGGTTCTTCTAGATATTCTAAGATTCCTTTTTGTATCATTTCCTTTGTTTAAAGAACTTCCTTTGACCTTTCCTTTTGGATAGATCTGCTGGTGACAGAATCTCTTACTTTTCTTCATCAGACATTGTTTTGATTTCTTCTTCATTTCTCATGGATATATTTACTAGACATAGAATTTGAGGTTGACAGTTCTTTTCCTTCAACACTTGAAAAATGTTGTGCTGCTCCCTTCTGGCCTCTATGGTTTCTGATGAGAAATCCACTGTTATTTGAATTGTTTTTCCTCTAACACTAATGTGTTATTTCACTTTCACTGTTTTGACTTTAGTTTTCAGAAGTTTTACTATTGTGTGACTTGGTGTGGATTTCTTTATTTTGTTGGAAGTTTGCTCAATTTCTGAAGTCTGTACATCAACATATTAACCACATTTGGAAATGTTTCAGTGTATTTCTTTGAGTACTTTGTCACCCCCACCTTTCTTCTCTCTTTCCAAGACTTTCATGACTCAGACTTTCATATCTTAGATCTTTTGTTCTAATCATTTTTCCCATCTATTTTTCTCTGTTGTTCACATTGGGTAATTTTTATCTTTTTCCTCAAATTTACTGGCTATATTTTCTATCCTCTCCATCCTGTTAAGCCCATCCACTGAGTTTATTCTGGTTATTGTATTTTCAGCTCTGTTTCTTCTTTACATCTTCTCTTTCTTTGCAGAAACGTTCTACTTCTTCGTTTGTTTCAATTATTTTTGTAAATGTTTACTGAGGCATTTTTATGATAGCTGCTTTTAAATTTTTGCCATCTAATTCTAGTATCTCTGCCATCTCAGTACTGGCATTGACTAATTTTCTTTTTCACTCAAGTTGATCTTTTCCTGTATGATGAGTGACTTTTAAACTGAACCTGGATGCTTATGCCATGATACTATAGATCTTATTTAAACCTCCTGCTTTAGCCAGCTTCCTCTGATGCAGCTCCGGCAGGGGAAGCAGGAGTTTCATCTGTCCCTGTCAGGAAAGAATAGAACTCCAGATTCCCCAAATAAGGCTCTATTGTCATCTCAAGGGAGTTCCAACTCCACATGGAGGCCTCATTACCAGTGGGTGCTGATGAAAGTCCTACTTCTCCACTATTCCTCCTCTGACACCACCCCAGTGGATGCAGAGTGGTGAGTGTCTCATTACTCGCAGATGAGTGTGGGAATCCAGGATTCCCACAGAGGGTATGCTAGTTACTACCCAGCAGGGATGAAAGTCTTCACTCCCCACTCAGCCTCCTCGGCCATCACCCTGCTGAGAGGAGGACACTGCTGTAGCTATGCACAGTAGAAATCTGGGCTCCTCACTTGGTCTTTTTCTGGTGCTCCTGGGGAGGGGGGTGGTGAGGCCACAGTTCTTTCTGTGGTGTTTGACTGGAGTAGAGTGGTTGTTTTCTAAAGGTTCTGTCTTATCAGGGACTTTGCTAGTACTTTGGCTGGAGAAAGCAAGCTTTTGTTTGGCCTTTTTGTTTTGTCTGTTGCTGCTGTTACTCCCAAACACCCTGGGAACTCTCTTCAGGTCCAAGTCTAGGATATATGAGGCAAAGTGAAAACCCAGGGAATTTATTACCACTTTGTTCCTCAGGTCCTGAAGTCTCTAGCTGGTCTGCCTCCTTCTCTCCACCTTTCATAGTGTTCTGACATTTGTTTTATATATCTAGGTTTTTAGTTGTACTTGACAGGGAGATAAGGAAAAGCATATGTACTCTATCTTCCTCAGAGTGAAAAGGTTTTCACATAAATGTGGAAGAACAAATGTTGGGGAAGGGGAAATGGGTGGATGATGATTATAATCTCTACGAAACCCAGTAGAATAAACACCACCTGCCTAAGGCAGCTTCATGGGAGATCCAAATTTGAATGAAAACTAGGAGATGGAGGAGTGGAAGTGGACAGGGTTGCTTGGTATGGAAGAGAGCACAGGAGTTCCAGGGGACACTGTGGATAGGACTGAGGACAGAAAGAGCAAGAGAGGTAAAAAGCAGGGCAGAGCAATCTTTGGCTAAGAGCATAGAAGGGATGAGATGACCCGAGGAGCTTATATTAGAGAGGTGACACAGGTATGCAAGCAGGTTTGATTGCCTTAGCAGTCAGAGTTACATTTGGGCTTCGCATTAGGGCTGGACCACAGAACACTCTTGGGTTCCTAGTGACTGAGAAATTATTCTGCCATAATAGGGTGCAGGTAAGTAGAAGCAGGAATAGCATCTGCAACATTTAGGTTTTGTTTCTCAGGAGGGAACACTCAGCCCTCATACAAATAATTTCAAGTGAAGGGTTTAATTTCCCAAATGTTCCGGGAGAGTAAGTAGTGAACCACTCATTGACTCAATGTTCACCCCTTGTTTTATCATTATAATAAGGTTTTCAGGAAAACCAGTATATATACTTTTTCATTTAGGCACTGTGGGGTATACATTTTTGGAATATTTGAATACTGAGGTTGCCACCTTAAAACAAACTGATGGTGCTGTAATAATAGTAACAATCATAAATTTATTGAGTGCTTGTTAGATTCCATGTACTGTCTAAGTGCTTGACATGCTTTAAATCATTTAATCTTTACAATGACCCTGTAAGGTAGATACCGATTATTGTATTAGCTCCATTTTATGCACGAGAAAACGAGGGATGTGACAAATGAATTCAAATTATGGTCACAACTTCTACTGAAGTAAAAATTGGCAATAGGTATCTTTTCTATTACCACATTCATGATGAGTATCACAAAGAATGTTTTCCAATTCTTTCCCAAAAAATTACTACAGTCCAGCTCTTGTGTTTATTTCAGTCGCCGGGGTAAAAGGTAATGGGTGCTAATCTCATTCCTTTCATCTCTGGCAATTCACTTGGTCCATTATCCCTTTTTGTCCTGCCCTTAAAACTGGGGAGGTCATACCAGGCCACTCCCCCTCTAGCCATAAAGAATAACGGCAATAAAATATTATTGTAAAACACTTTGAAAAAAATTGAACTCATACTAAATTATTATTCGACCCATAGGGAGCTGAGTGGTGGCTAAAAAAGGAGAAAATCAGGAAATGGGGAAAAAACCATGGAGGAAAGGAACAGTTCCATAATGAAGCATGACTGAAGACAGAAGCTCAGGGAGATTTGGAGATGCCAGAGGTTTATTTTGGACCTGGCCTCCCCCTTGGTTGGCTCTAGGCTCCTTTGGGCAGGGTTTACTTTGGTATCTCACAGGTGGCTACATCAATGTCAAGAAATGATGTGGATCATCAAAAGGAGTCCCCCTGGATTGTCAACCTTGTCCCTCATGGACATTTCCAAAGGCTCCTAACAGGCAGTTTTCAGGTTCACCCGCATTGATTCTGCTTCATGCAAGAAATATGCTCGAGCAGCTCTCTCAGAGCATAGCCCCCAGCCTATGGTCAATGCTGTGTGTGTGTGTGTCCTTACAGTATTTCCTGATGAAGAATCAGTGTCACACAGATTGCATTTGTCTTTTTTTGAAACTATTTTTTACAGATTGAATTTATCTTCATAAAAAGGAAAAAAGAAGAAAATTCAATGTGACCTTATTATAAACCATTTTTAAACATTGAAAATTCCCCCTTAATGATGAATTTCCAGGGTGGGGCTGATTTGGATCCTTTTTGAGTCAAAACTATAAACAAAGAATTCCTCGCTCCTGGGTTGAAGGCCATCACGGATCAACTTACTGCCTGAAAATCTGCAGATTCTCCCATCAAATTGGTGCAGACTCTCAGCAGACTTGAGGATTTCCATGCTGTCACTTTTTAGGAAAACTTGAATAATGGCAGTCCGAAGTGCAGACTCCATTTGTTTGCCTCTGTCTTCTTTTGGGAGAGGACTGCTGGCCTACACTTTTCACCAAAATATAACCCTCAAGGTGCACTCCTTTCCTCACCTCTGTTTGGAAAGGATAGCATATAAATAGATATTTTTAACAACTTAAACAAATTTACAATCTCCTACATGTCTTTTCTGCATCCATCTCTTCCTCTGCCCTGTACAACACCATGCATACTGCAGGCAGATTAAATAGTCCTCAGTCTTCAGAATCCTCCGACACACATCTTCCTCTTCCTCCTACTTTATTTCTCTTAACAATTTCTTCATCTCAACCCCTGACCAGCCCTTTCCCTTCTACATAACCAAAATCCTTCAGAGCTGTGGTTCTCAGAATGTGGTCCCAGGATCAGCAGGTTCAGCATCCCCCTTGAACTGGTTAGAAATGCAAATGCTTGGGACACAACCCAGACCTGCTGACTCAGAAACTCTGGAAGCGGGGTCCAGTAATCTGTTTTCACAAACCCTCCAGTTCTGAGAATACTCTTGATCTTGGATTTCACCTCTTCCCAGATGCTTCCCTGATCACCACAACTTTTATCCAAGCTCTTAAAATGCTTCCATGTTTGCCTCCCTCATTTGGCAATCGCCATATGCAGCCCTGATTGCAGTTAGCTACCTTTTATGGAAGCCAAGGACAATTTCTATCCCTTCTTTCTTTTCTTTCTTCCCCTCTTCTCTCCCTCTCTTCCTTTCTTTCTTCACTCCCCTCCTTTTCCTTCCCCCTTTTCTCAGTCCCTCCCTCCCTCCTTTCCTCATCCCTTGCCTTCTCTTCCTTTCTTTTCTTTCTCCTTCCTCCCTCCCTCCCTCCCTTCTTTCCTTCCTTCCTTTCTCCACCATGGGCCCTGGCAAAGACACTCAGTCAGCAATTATTGGTTGTCTATGGCTAGGTGGTGAGCAGAGCTCACATATTTGGCAGTGTCTTTCTAGCTTTGAAGTCTACAAGAAAGACATAGCCTTCCAAATTTGTCCTTTAGTTCCCATGGCAGAAACAGAATACTCAAACCCATGTCTCATGGCCCTCTTCTAACACTTCTTGAAGTTCACTATTCTGGAGACACTATAAATGATTCATCCAGACCACTGTCACATTAATTATCAGTAACTAAAGCAGTTCTCAGAAAAATCTTGATTTAGCAAAATTTGTTGGCCCAGTTAGGCTACATAACACAAAGGGTTCCTTACATGGTGAATAAGAAAGGTCAATCTGTTCAAACAGTAAGTTCTTGCGGCTCTCCATCTACTCCCGCACACTCCCCAGGGATGTTACCCTTTTCAGCGTGGACAGTATCATGGCCAAACATCATGAGAGAGAGGGAGCTCCTCCTCTCCCAGAGTCCACTGGCAAAATGTGGCCCACAAAATGGACTCTCAGGGCCCCACCATTTCAGTACCATCTCCTTTTATTATTTCGTCCCTTATCTGCCCACCGTGAACCTCACAGTTTGCTCTTTTCATTTATAAGATAGTCTGCTCTTAAATGCCATGACACCCAAAGAAATGTTAAAAACCAACTAGATAGCTAAAAGTTCTGTGAAAGCAGAGGGCAATGGTCTTGGTGTGACATCTCTGTGCAAAAGAGGTTTATGGTTTTTATTCCATAACTTCTCTGACCTGGGGTGTTTCAACAGGATTTGTTAGTAGAAGTCAGAGAAATCATTCTGACTTCTAACCCCCTTAGAAGACTGCACACTAAAACTTTTTTGATCCAGGCACCTACCTCAACAAAAATATTTTGAGCATGAACTACCAAACAGACATATGTGCTTCTAAATTATCTTTGCATTCTACTGCTCTAATGTATTATGTGCATGATGAAGCACAAACACTAAAGTAGTCTGAAAGATGGGAAAAATAAATAATATTTTAAAGAGGCTTCCAATTGTTGTCTTCCTATTATCATTGTTTAATAGTTGAAAAACCAATCCACAGTCACAGGAAGGGTGGTGGCACTAGCAGACACTGGCAGAGCCCAACCTATATCCCCTTGACCCATCCTAGCAGTCATTAGCAGGGGTTATGAGCAACTACTTCCATCCTCCCCGGGTGAAAGCATTCTCTAACTATTAAACAGTCACCAGTATGCACTGGAGAGGCCTGAAGTGCTGGGGACCGAACACCCAAGAAGGACTCCCAACCAGTTAGATATGACATGGGAGTCAGGGGCGAAGTATCTCAATTTCCTTCAACCTCAGGGGTTAATTTTGTTCCACACAGACTTTCAGAGGTCCTCAGCTGGACAGAGTTTTGGATGTGCAAAGTGGCAACCCACTCATCACCATATCCTTTATTGGCTTTCCTGCCTTTGTATGTCACTTCCCTACTCCCAAATGGTACTTCCTGGAATCATCTCCCAGATAAGATAGTTGCATATAAATCTTTGTTTTGGGGGACTCTAAACTAAGAAAAGTTCTTCTTTTTTGTGGGATTGAGGACCTTCACACTGGGCTACATCCCCAGCCTTTTTTTTTTTTTTTTTTTCTGGTACCGGGGCTCAAACTCACGACCTTGTGCTTGCGAGGCAGGTGGCAGAACCACTGAGCTAAATCCTCGGCCCCAGCCCTTTGTTTAATTTTTCATTTTGAGATAGGTTCTTGCTAATTCATAAATTGCCCAGGCTGGGCTTGAATTTGGGATCCTCCTGCCTCAGCCTCCCCGAGTGCTGGCATTACAGGTGTGGGCCACTACACCCAGCTAAGATAATTGTTCATTACATATTTTAAATTGTCTCCAATAATTTTCTACTTTATTAGTAATCTGACTGGAATGTCATTTTATTCAACATGGCCGATGCTGAGCTACTACTAGGGTAGGAGAATGGACAGTGCTGTCGATTTTTCTGGTTGGGTATGCTTGTATTAGTGGAAGTATCTTGATCTGCATGTATTTTCTGCAGCAATATTTTAAATTACATACCCATTTTTAGAGAGTTTTTAGTTACAACTGGATAGCAGGACCAGATAAATGGCAATTCTTTACAATACGCTGAATGGCGTGATTACCACTGTCAACTTTTCCTCTTCCTAAGGAAACCTCAAAAACCACATGGGTGCCACCTGCCTTGCAAGTGCAAGGACCTGAGTTCAATCCCAAGTACCAAAAAAACCCAAAAAAACAAAAAACCACATGGGACACGGGACCCTCATATGCTGGAGGGCACTGGTGGCAATTTATATATTAAATAGTACTAAAACTTTATCCAGTCTCCAGTTGATGGGCATTTGGGCTGTTTCCAAGTTTTAGCTATTACAAACTGCGCTGCTATGAACATGGGTGCACATATATCACTGTGGTATGATTCTTTTAATTCTTTGGGGAAGATCCCCAGCAGTGGAATAGGAGGGTCAAATGGGACTTCCAGTCCTAGTTCTTTGAGGTATCTCCATACTGATTTCCACAGTGCTTACATCAGTCTACACTCCCACCAGCAGTGGAGCAGGGTTCCTCTTTTCCCACAGCCCCGCCAGCATTTGTTATTGGTTGATTTCATGATAGCAGCCATTCTTTCTGGAGTGAAGTGGAATCTCAGCATTGTTTTCATTTGCATCTCTCCAATGACCAGTGATGTTGAACATTTTTTCATGTATTTATTTGCTATTTCTACTTCTTTATCTGAGAAATGTCTGTGGGTTTTTTTTTTTATAAAATGGAGTACTACTCAGCCATAAAAAATGAGAAATTAGAGACATTTATAGCTAACTGGATGCACATTGAGGGAATACTCTTAAGTGAAATAAATAGGACACACATGTATAAATACCGAATAGTTTCTCTGGTGTGAGAAACTGAAAGTGTAAATAAGGACTAAATGTATAATAGGTAATGTGAAATAGGAAGAAAAGGGGCAAAGGGGAAGGAAGTGGGAGGACTAGGGGAAAGGATAGAAGGGAATGGGATTAATATGAGAAAATGGAAAAATAGGAACAAAATCTTTGTAAATAGGGAGGACTGGAGGGGTTGAGGGAGGGCTGGGCAAGGGTGAAAAATAAGAACCAAGAGAGACTATGTAAAGGTGCAAATTTCCAATGATGAATGTCCTCATACTGTATACCTAAAATGTACCAATGATTAGAATGAATAATCGATGATGTAAAATAGGAAGAAAAGGTCCAAAGGGGTAGGGGTAGTGGGAGGGGCAGGGGAAAGGAAAGAAGGGAAGGGAAAAATGATGAGAAATGGAAAAAATGGAAATAAAGTCTTTGTAAATAGGGAAGGGTGGAGGGTGTGAAGGGAGGGCTAGGAATGGGGAAAAAATAAGAACCAAGATGCATTATGTAAAGGTACAATTCCCAATGAGAAATGTAATTGTGTTGTATACCTACAATGTACCAATAAAAGAATTTAATACAGAAAAAAGTAGTAAAACTGGATCTATCTATCTATCTATCCATGATTTGCTCCCTACACCCCAGTGTATTATCTCATTCACCCTTGAGTTTTGACAAACCACTTTGCTAGAGAATCTAAGGCCCTGTCTAGGCATCCAAAGCCAAGGAGAGGACTGAGGCCAGTAAAGAACATGTGAACTCACAAGGAACCGCTTCCCACTGTGGGTGCAGGGGGTGTGGCCAGCTGTGCCATATTTTTATGAACTGAGGCCCATGAGTTCTTGAGTTCTTTAGTTCTGTGTCTGAAGGAAGAAAGAGGATTTAGACACATGGAATGTATAGGTAGAGAAAGCTGGAGAAATTAGAAACAAAGATAAAAGAAAAGAGAGCAAGATTTTTACTTATTGTTTGTTTCATGACATAGTTTTAACCCTTGATGGAGAGAGGCACTGAGTCCAATATGGAAGGAGCCATTTCATGAGACACTCTGGGGGGCACTGAACACAGTATTTTTGCTTTGGGGCTCAGGTGACAAAGAATACCTCAGTGCAGAGGAGAGACATTCTCTGGATGGCTGCCCCAAACAGAATTTCTCTCTGCTATTGCACCGTGGCCTATTTAGAGAGTATGGAGAGAGAATGAACATGGTGGAGAAATCGGAATCCTCAGCAGCAGCAGTAGCAGCACCGCAATGGGGCCTTCACTCTGCTTCTGAGCAGATGACATCAACAAGGAGAAGCCACTGCAGGAGCGAGGGAAATTTTGATCATGGTGGATGAGTGGGGCCTGTAGCTGCCATCCTGGTTAACAAGCTTCCTGTGAAATCCTGCCAGGGACATCCAGGAATACTCATTTGGGAGAGGGAGGACTTTTCCAGAAAGCCAGTGATGCTGAAGCAAGTGGAATTATGAGCCAGGAAGTTTAGATTAATTTGATTTCATTTATATCCCCAGGGAGACATTTGGGTTAAAGTAATAATTTGGGTCTTTTTAGTAACAAATAAGCAAGTGATTATTGAATATTAAATAATTTCTCCACTTTGCTTTGGGACTGCAAAGCTGGCCACATTTCCGATAAAGTAAAAATGGCTTTCTAGCCTGTTCACTTGATGTTAGACAATATTTGGTGCAGGGGAATATTCTGTAGCATCACTTGATGATATGATATAGAACAAATGAGGAGGGAAACTGACATTCATAGTGCTTCTTCCAGGCAGATTTACAAGGACAGACTTTCTTCCTACTCCCCTGAGTTGCAGAATTATAGATGTTAGAGCCTGCCCTATAAATGAGTGCATCATTCCTCATGCTGACTCATTTGTACATCACTTGAATGATAGTTTGTGGACTTGACCCTTAGATTCTTCCAAGTTGAGTAATAATTTATATTAACAGACTAATCCTTGCATCTGTAATTTATAAATCTGATCATTCCCACCCAAATCCATGCCATCTTACCTCGTACAGTCATGATTTAATAGCTCAACTGCAAAGTGAGTTCTCAAATTACCAAAGCATCATAACTTTTACCATGAATAGTATATGACACGTAGGAAAATGCTAAGACTCCTGGAACCAGTTACACCTCAGGCAGAAACATCGGCTAACAGCAGGATAGAAACTTTCCTGGACACTTGGTTCACATATTAGGATGCTGAGAAGCCGCTAATTGTACTTAAAGAAATTTATGGGGTGTGAGAGATGGTATCATACCATCTTGAAAGTGTCGATAGATTTTCCAAAAGTACCTTCGTCTACTTCTACTGAGTTGTTTCCCATGGTTCAATATGACAAATAATCACAGGCCAATCATCAAAATAGATTCTTTTTTGTACTGGACAGATCAGCAGATCTAGTTTTCATTCAGGATGCTATCTGTAGTTTGGCTTCATTTTGGGGTACTTTCCCTGGATGGTTTTTCTTGAGGGAGGCAGGGAGGAGAGGGCGAAGCTCTCTTGTCTTGAGTTTCTTTGAAAAAGAATTTATATATATATATGATTTTGAGAGTGATGTTTTAGAAATCTGATGAAAGACTCAAAGACATTTAATCAGAAAATAGCCAACTTATCAGAAATCCTATAGATACTATTGGGAACAAATGTTTCTCTTCAAATTTAAGAGAACTATTACTTATCAGAAATTGTGGTGGATAAGTTCTAGAAGTCTTTAAAGGAAGACATATATAATGCTTTCACAAACATCCAAATGCCAATAATAATTTCATATTTTCCCTGTAAGAGTAAGCACTCCATTTGGTAATTATCATCTCAAGATGAATTTATGAACATTAATTAAATGCCCTCCAAGCAGCATGATTAAGAAGCAATTAATAACACACACACTTAATGCTAGTCAGATTTAGTAAACATTTGTTTCTATTCAAAGATTTTGGTCATTTGCCAGATAGGCAAAAGGTTTACTTCACTGTTTCAGAGTATCCTCTAGCAAGTGTTGTGTTTGGAGTTTGAAAGCAGGGCCTTGGGAAAGAGTGTGCTGTTACCATGGTCTTGGAATGTCATAATCCTGAATTCTGTAACCATCCTGCAGCCAAGTGCCCAAGCAATTTGGGGGAAGCAGCCTAGTGCTTTAGATACTCTAGTTTTTAATCCCATCATAAAACAAATATAATAATGCCTCTCAGGTTCTTAACCCTCTTTCTACCCTTGACCTCAAGGCTGTTATTCAAAAATCTTTCTAACCTCTCCTTTACTTTGCCTACTCTCAGTGGCATAGTTAATATATTGAACACTTGGAGTGGGTCATTTTTTTAAAATGCCCTTTCTATACCAAAAGTATTTTAGTATCAATCATGTAATAACCATAATAATCATTTTTCTTGAATTGTTCCTTAGTTTTAAAATAACCAACTAACAATAAAAGTGAAGTCATGGTTTGGACAAGATGGCTTAGGCCCTGTTCCTTCTTGCTAAGTACAACCATAAACCTTGGAAAAAAATCAAGCGGCAACCAAAGGAGCATTCTACAAAGCAATAGAGGAAGGTGAGCTGTTTTGGGATGCCAGGCCTAGAGGAAGAACACAGCAGCAGGGTACCCTGTATCCATTCTCCCTAACAAAAGAAAGCCACTCAGGCCTGACATTTCCAAACCCCCAACCTGGCAACGGAAGACAGCCCAAGTAAATTCATTCCTCCACCAGATCAAATACTAGTCACTTTGACAATGCCTAGTGAGCTTGCAGTGCTCACAGTGGGAAAGAGTCATGAGTCCCACTAAACACAACAAGCTTTCTCCTCCCTTGCCAAATCTAAGACACCTATCCCCTGCTGAGAGACAACTATGTGGCAGGTTGGCACTGGCAAGAGGGATTCTGACAAACATGACAAGCTGCGTGGCCCAGAAAGCATTCTTCCCTATGGGCCAGAGATTCCCATTCTCCTCCCTGAGACACCAGTTGGCCCTGCCTGGGGACACCCCTTTTGTCGCCTTGGATAGCACCATCATGGGACAGTGGGAATCCCAGCATCACTAGATGAACCAAGCACACCAAGAAGCATTGTGAAGGTTCTGAGAATTGAATTATTATTGAAATTACAGCTCACAAAAGTCAATCAGGACCTATATGCCAAACCTAAGCAGGGTGACTGCCTGCTATAATTAATATTTAAATGGGACCTAGAGACGCCAAATATAATATTAAAAATGTCCAGGATACAATTGAAAATCATCCATTATATCAAGAATCAGGTAAATCACAATTTGAATGAAAAAGACAGTCAACTGATGACAACCAAGAAATAAATCAGATGATGGAATTATCTAAAAAGAAGTTTTAAACACCATAATTAAAAAAGCTTCAACAAACAGCAAATTCTTTTGAAATAAATTTAAAAGTAGAAAATCTCACAAAAGAAATACAAGTTGTAAAAAAGTGAAATGGAAATTTTACAATTGAAACATATAATACCAAAAAATTTAAAACTAATTGGATGGGCTTGATAGTGGAGAAAATACTTCAGCAGATAAAATCAGTGATCTTGAGGACAAATTGATAAAATTTACTCATTCTGAAAAACAGAGAGAAATAGATTGGAAAAAAAGAATGAACAGACTGCAAGAGAGCTGTGAAACACTAATAAAAGATCTAATATTTACCTTTAGCCATAAGGGAAATACAAATTAAAACAACTCAGATTCCATCTTATTCCAGTCAGAATGGCTATCATCAAAAGCCCAAAAAACAATGTTGGCAAAGATGTGGGGGAAAAGAAACACTTCTACCTAGTTGGTGGGAATATAAACTAGTACAACTACTATGGAAATCAGAAGGGATATTCCTCAAAAAACTAAAAATAGAAATTTCATTTGACCCAGCTATACTTCTTGGTATATTCTCCAAAGAGTTAAAGACATCATAATATAGTGATATTCAAATTTATAGCAGTGCACTTCACAGTAGCTCAGCTCTGGAAACTGACTAAATGCCCATAAATGGATGAGTAGATAAAGAAAATGTGGTATATATACACAATGGTATTTTATTCAGCCACAAAAAAGGATGAATTCAAGTCATTTGTAGGAAAATTGCTCGATCTTGAGACCATAATGTTAAGTGAAATAAGTCAAACACAAAAAGTTAAATATCACATGATTTCCCTCATATGAGAAACAGAGTTATAAATAAAGAGTAAGACAAAGGCAAACTTTTTGGAGATAGGGAAGGGGACTGAAAATGATCAAGACAACATATCTATCTCATATATATTGATATATATTGTTTGGGGATATTTGTTGTTTGAGATATATATACATATATATATACACATACATATATACACAAATGTAAATCTTATGTATTGAAAAGATATGACAATAAAACATTTTTAATCCAACATTCATATCATCAGAGTTCCAGAACAATAGGAGAAAGACAGTGGGGCTGGAAGAATATTATGACTTTAAAACTCCATATTTAGCAAAAAGAAATACATAGATACAAGAAGCTGAGCAAACCTCAAACCAAATAAATCCAAAGGAATCCATATTGAGACCCAACACAGTTAAACTTCTGAAAACAAAAGACAAAGATAAGATCATGAAAACAGCCAGAAAGAAATGATACAGTAATTCAAATGACAATAGATTTCACTGTTGAAACCATGGAGGCTAGAAGAAGTGGTATAGTATATCTCAGGTTTTGAAAGAAAAGAACTATTAAACTAGAATATCCTTCAGGAATAAAGAAGAAATCAAGACATTTGCAGATGAAGGCAAACTAAGAAAATTTGTTGCTTTTAGACCTACACTTAAATATTGGCTAAAGGATATTCTTCAAACAAATTATAAAAGAAGGAATCTTAGAGAATCAAGGAGGAAATAACAACTGAAAGAGCAGAAATATGGCCACATACAATAGATCATTCTCATAAGTTTTATAAATTATATTTGATGATTAAAACAAAAGTCCTAACACCACTCAAGACCAGTTTTTTTTCAATACTGGGGATTGAACCCAGGGCCTTTTTCATACTGAGCTGCATCCCCAGCTCTTTTTTTTTTTTTTTCCCATTTTTGAAACAGGGTCTTCCTAAGCCACCAAGTTGCCCAGGTTGGGCTGGAGCTTGCAAGCCTCCTGCCTTGGCTCCCAGAATGCTGGGATTACAGGCGCGTGCCACCCTGCCCAGCTAAGACAGTGATATTTTAATGCAGTAAGATTAGAGGGACACAAATGGAAGTGAGTTTTATACACTTTACTCAAAGGGACAAAATTTTGATACCAGTAAATTATGATACCTTACATATCTATATTGTAATAACTAGAGAAACCATTAAGAAAGCTATGTGAAAAGATACACTCTAAAATACTATAAATAATTCAAGATGGATTCCTTTGCAAGTTAAATTAATCCCCATGAAGGCAAGAAGAGAGAAACAGAAGAATGAGAAGCAGAGGAAACAAAGATAAAATAGAAGACCTAGGCTCTGACATACCAATGATCATCTGAAATGTAAGTGGTTGGACTACACCAATAAAAAGGCAGAGATTGGCAGAGTGTATAAAAGAAGACTCAATCATATGTAGTTTACAAAAAAGTCACCTCAAATTCAATGACATAGGTAGATTGAAAGGAAAAAGATGGAAATAGATAAATAATATACAAATATTAAAACAGTTGGGAGAGAGTATATTAACATAAAGTAGATTTCAAAGCAAAGAAAATTGTTAGAGACCGAGAAAAGCATCACATACTGAAAAAAGGGTGAATATACCAAGAACATGCAACAGCAGAGTCTCAAAATGAATGAAGCACAAGCTAATAGAGCTGAAAGGAGAAATAGACCAACTTATGATTATACGTAGTTAGGAACTTTAGTACCTCTCTCTAAGCAACTGATAGATTTACTAAACAGAAAATCAGAGGGGATGTAGAAGATCTGATCCTCATGACACAGATAAAACACCCCACCCCAAAACAGTACAATACACATCTTTTTCAATCATCCATGTAATAGCTACTGAGATAGAAAATATCTGGAGCCGTAAAACAAACCCCAGTAAATGTAAAAGTGTCAAAATCATACACAGCATGTTCTCTGACCATAATGGAATCAAACTAGAGTCAATACAAAAAGGACAAGAAAATATTTAAGTACTTGGAAATTAAGCAACACACTTCTAAATGAAATCAAAATAAGAGTTGATAACAGAAAGAAAAAAAGAGCAGAATAATATCTAAATACCTGGAAAGTAAGCAATATATTTCTAAATAATCCATGTGTCTAAGAAGACATCTCTACAAAAAATTTAAAAATTCATGGAACAAATGCAAAGGAAACTACAACATAACAAAATGTGTGGGATACAGCTAAAATATCCCTGGAAGGGAAATTTACAGCACCAAAAACTTACATTAGCAGAAGCTGAAAATTTTTGAATCAATAATCTAAGTTGCTACATCAAAAAATTAAGAAGAGTAAAATAAGCCGGAAGCAGTCATAATATAAGAAAATCATGAAAGGCAGAAGTCAATAAAATTTAAAGTAGGAAAACCATAGCAAAAATGAGTGAAATACAAAACAGATTGATCAAAAATAAAATAAAATTGATGAAGTTTTAGTATGAACGATAGAGAAGAAATTATCAGTGTCAGAAATTATTCAGAAGATATCACTACAGATCTCATAAACATTGAAAGGATAATCAAAGAATACTACAAACAATTTACACTGATAAATTTAACAACTTGGAAGAAATAGACCTATTCCTCTAAAATCACAAGTTACCAAATCTCAACCAAGATTGAATAGATAATTTGAATAATCCTATAACCAATAAAGAAACTGAATATGTAATATTTTAAAAATCCTTTAAAAAGAAATATTCAGGGCCAGATAGTTTTTATTGAGAATTCTACAAAATATTTAAAGAAAAATTAGTACCAATTATACATAATCTTTTACAGAAAATAAAGGAGGAAAATTTCCAAAATTACAGTATGAGTCAAATATTATCCTGATACAAAAATTTCACAAACTAGTACAAAAATGAAACCTATATTTATGAATTTAGGTGCTAAAATCCTCAAAAAAATAGCACATGGAATCCAACAAAATGTAAAAAGAATACACAATTATGAAGTGGAATTTATTCCAGATATGACAGTATGATTCAATGTTAAAAATAAATCAATATAATCCATCATATCAACAGGCTAAAGAAGAAAAATAAATATTAACTGATTTGGAAAATGTATTTGACAAAAATTTTCAGGATTAAAAACTCTCAGCAAGTTAGGAATCGAGAAAAATTATTTTCACTTGACAAAGAGTAAATTCAGTAAACCTTTAGATAACATCATGCTTAATGATGAAAGACTGCTTTCTCTGTAAAATTAAGAACAAGGTAAGAATGTCTATTCTCACCACTCAACATAGTACTGGAAATTCTAGCCACTACAATAAAATAAGAAAAAGATAAAGGCATACATACTGAAAAGAAATAATATGGAACTATTCCTATTAGCAGATGACACCACTGCCTATGTAGAAAATCTCAAGGAATCTATTTTTAAAAAGCCTCTCAGAATGAATAATTATAATAATTGAGTTCAGAAAGGTCACAGAATACAAAACGAGTACAAAAATATCAATCTTATTTCTCTACATTACCAATGAACATATGTAAACAGAAATTTATTTTATTTTACTATAATTTTTTTCAATTTTTATTTTTATTAGTACATGTTTTCAGTACATAATGATTACATTCCTTGTGGGGAGTTTTTACATGTACATAACACATCTTCATTCTTTTTTTGTCCCCTTCTCCTTTCCTCCCTCCCTGCTCCTACCATCTCTTTATCTCCTTCCTATTTGCAAAAGATTTATCTCCCTATTTCCTATTATCTATCTTTGTTTTGTTCTTTTTTTATAATTTGGATTTCTTATATAAGAGAAGCCATGCACTACTTAAGCTTATGTGTCAAATTTATTTCACTTAAAATTATGGTCTCAAGGTGCATCCATTTTTCTACGAATGACTCAATTTATCCTTATTTATGTTAGAGTAGTATTCCATTGTGTATAAATACCACATTTTCTTTATCCATTCATCTGTTGAAGGACATTTATGCCATTTTCAAGATTTAGGTATTATGAATTATGCTACTCTAAACATGAGTATGTATGTATCACTACAATATGATGTCTTTAACTCTTTGGGGAAGATACCTAGAAGGGAAATAACTAGATCAAATGGAATTTCTAGTTTTAGTTTTTTGAGGACTCTCCCTACTAATTTCCATAATGGTTGTACTAGTTTACATTTCCACTAAAAATGCAGAAGGGTTCCTTTTTCCCCAAGCCTCACCACCATTTGTTATCATTTGCTTTCCTAATGATAGCCATTCTTTCTGTAGTAAATTGAAATCTCAATGTTATTTTAATTTGATTTCTCTAATGGCCAGAGATATAGAACATTTTTTCATGTATTTATTGACTATTTGTATGTCTTCTGATAAATATCCATTCATTTCAGTTGCCCTTTTTTGATTGAGTGTTTTATTTTGTGGGGTCTATTTTTTCTGAGTTCTTTTTTTTTTTTTTTTGGTACCTGGGATTGAACTCAGGACCTTCTACTTGCGAGGCAGGTGGTGGCACCACTGAGCTAAATCTCCAGCCCTTTTCTGAGTTCTTTATATACACTAGATATTAGTCCTTTGTCTGGGGGATAGTTGGCAATTTTTTTCCTGTTTTGTAGGTTGTCTCTTCACTCTGTTGGTTGATTCTTTTGCTGTGTGAAAGCTTTTTAATTTGATATGATCCTATTTGTTGATTCTTGGTATTATTTCTTGTAAAATTGAGGTTCTATTCAGAAACTCTTTGCCTATGCCTACGTCTTCAAGAGTTTTATTTATTTAATCTTTAGCAGATTAAGTGTGGAAAGATAAATTTAAAACACAACATTTACAATTATTCCAAAGAAAATAGAACACTTGTGACTAAAAATGAACAAAATATGTACACAATTTGTGCCCTGCAAATTGCAAATTGCAAAATGCTGATGAAAGAAATACAAGCCCTTAACAAATGGTGATATGCTCCATGTTCATGACTCAGAAAACACAGCATAATAAAGATGTTTTCCCCAAATTGATCTATATATTTGAAGAAATTACTATCAATATCCTAGCAAAATTTCTACAGACATAGAAAAGGATATTTTAAAATTGAAATAGAAAGGCAAAGGAACTAGAATAACTAAAACTATCTTGAAAAAGAAGAAAGTGGAAAGATTCATTCTACCTTATATAATAATACCTGATATTAATTCTTTTGGGGGGGGTACTGGGGATCGAACTCGGGAACTTGTGCTTGCGAGGCAGGCGGTGGAACCACTGAGCTAAATCCCTGGCCCCCTGATATTAATTCTTATTAATAGCTACAGTAATTGAGACAGTGTTTGCTCAAGGAGGGATAAACACATAGATAAATGGAACAGAATAAAGAATCCAAAAATAAATCCACACAAATATGGCCAACTGAGTTTTGATAAAGATGCCTGTCTTAGTCACTTTCTTGTTGCTGAAACACAATACTGACACCCACAACTCAAAGGAGGAAAGGTTTATTTTGGGTCACAATCTGTAGAGGTTTCAGTCCATAGTCAGCCAGCTCCAAGGCAGGCAGCTTGGCAGAGGAGAAACAGTTCATGGTGTGGCAGGCAGGAAGCAGAGAGAGATCAAGGGAGGAGGGAGGGAGCTAGACCCTTCCAGGCCATGCCCTCAGTGACCCACCTCCTCCTAACATCACATTTAGCTATAAAGTCATGCATACTAATCTATTGATGTGTACCATGCCCCCATGATCTTTCAGATCCCAGAAGCCCCACCTATGAGTCCATGAGGCTTTGGGGAGACATCCAGATACAAAATATTACAGTGCTTAAGCAAAGAAAAAGAGGAAGGGCAACCTTTTCAATAAATAGCACTGGTAAAAAAATAAATAAGTAAATAGCACTGGAGCAATTAGAATTTCATAGGCAAAACAATAAAACAATTTGCTCTGTGAAAGACCATGTTAAGAAGATGGTATGAAAGGATACTAAGAGAAAATGTTTGCAAACCACGTATCTGCTTCTTTTTTTCTTTTTTTTTGGTACCGGGGATCAAACTCGGGACCTTGTGCTTGCAAGGCAGGCAGCAGAACCACTGAGCTAAATGCCCGGCCAAACCACATATCTATCTGACAAAAGATGAATACCTAGAATCATTAAAGAACTCTCAATATTCAATAGTAAAAAAAAAATAACAATGGGCAAAAGACATGAACAGACATTTAACTAAAGAGGACATAGATAGCAAAAAAGCACATGAAAAGGTGTTCAACATCATTAGCTATTAGAAAAATACCAATTAAAATCACAATAAATTATCACTACACACCTATTAAAATGTCTAAAATAAAAATGGTTCTAACATCAAATACTGGTGAATATATGGAGAAACTGGATCACTTATATGGCATGTGAAATATTATAGCCACTCTGTAAAAACAGTTTGATGGTTTCTTTAAAAACTAAGCATATAATTACCTTATGATTCAGCAATTGAACTTTGGGATTTTATCCTAGAGAATGAAAACTTACGTTCACACAAAAACCTGTAAATGAATGTTCATAGCCACTTTACCCATAAGAACCCAAAGCTGAAAACAATCCAGATGCACTCCAAAAGATGAATAAATATGCTATGGTGTGTACATCTCATGGAGTATCATTCTGCTATTATAAGGAACAAGCTATTGATAAACACAACATGGATGAATTTCCAGTGACTTATGCTCAATGAGAAATGCCAATCCCCAATTTACACGCTACATGATTTCATCCATATAGCACATTTTGGAATGGCATTGTACAGTTGGAGAAGAACATGGTGGTTATGGATAAGTTGGAAGAGAGGTGAGTAGTTGACAGCAAGGAGGATCCTTATGTTGAGGGAAATATTAAATATCTTGATTGTTGTGTGGATACACAAACTACTCATATGATAAAACTGCAAAGAACCAAACACACACACACACAAACACACACACACACCAATCACACAAATGAGTAAAAGTAAAACTGGGAGAAATCTGAGTAAGATTGGCAAATTGTGTTCTTGTTAATAATCTGGTTGTAATATAACACTATAATTTTGGAAAATGCTACCATTGGGGGAAACTGGGTAAGATTCCAGGGGATCTCTCTCTATTACTCCTTATAGAGGTATATGAATCTTTAAGTATCTCAAAATAAGACATTTTATAAAAAAGGTAGAGACAGAGCTGTAAAACATAACTGACAGGTCAGAAATAGAATTATTAAATATCAGCTTATTATTTGCTAAAATATCAAGCACAAATAAATAAACAAGGGATATAATATTAAATAGTATTGAGACAATTGGACAACTGCTTGGAAAAGTAATATAATTAAAGCCCCACATTACAACAAATACCAAAAATTCTAAATGAATACAAATGGAATTACTTATGGGGTATTATTTTTTATCCAAATAACAAAAGTCATTATAACACAGAGGATGGACAGATTTAACTTTACAAAAACTTAAAACTTATCTACGGAAGGTCGCGAGTCTCGCGAGTCGCACGGAATACATGGAATTAGCCCGCTGCAGACAGGTAGGTCTGCGGATGCCCTACCCAGGTCATGAGTCGCACGGAACATGCCGAATCAGCCCGGGCCCCGGCAGCAATCCACTGGACACCCCCCAACCCTGCTCCTCTGTACAGCCAACTGGTTCCACACTACAAAGATGCAGAGGACAACGGACCACCAGACCACTGTACTGGGTTAAGTTGGAGTCATCTTCACCTCCCATCAGGACCGGGACTATCTTCAGGGGAAGGGCAGCTGGAACCTGCAATACAACTCTGCAGAGTTCAAACCTACAGGAGGACAGGGAGCTCAACTTGGGACTTGCAGCCAGAAATCTGCCTGAATCTCATGGGTCTGTGACTAGCTTGCTGAGACTCACTGACTTATATCTGCACACTGCAACCCACGTTGTCTATTGTGACAGCAGAGACATACCCTGAAAGAGGCCCTTCATCTTCATGGGTAGTTTTTATTCCCAAAATTAGTATTATTAGTTTGTTTCTTTTTCTCTTCTCTTTTCCTTTGCTCCTCTTATCTTTAATTTTTTTCCTACTCTTTGCAAATATTTTTTCTCTCCTTTTTTTCTTCTCTTTTCTTCTTTCTTTTCTCTTTCCTTTCTCTCTCTTACACTCACTCTCTTGCTCTCCCACATTGTTCATCTTCTCTTTTTGTCCCTGTCTTGGTCCTCATTTGGAGTCCTTCTTTATTTTCCTATTATTCTCTTTTTCCTTCTCACCTGTGTCCTCTGGCCACACTGCTAACCTTCCCCTATCCTTCTTCCCATCTGTTCCTCCCTCCCCAACCCCTTCTAACTCCCCATCCCAAAGGGAAAAGTTGTTATATTGAAGAGTTTATTCACTATATGTTGGGGTGGGCCTTAATCTTGATTTAATTCACACAGCTAAAGGTGATAGATTAATAACTACCACAAAATGTCATTTTCAAAGATGTACTTGATGCAATGGTGTTGCTGATTGTATCACTTGGGCTAAGGTGTTGGTATTGATATGGTCAATGAACCTTCCTAGTATAAGGAAAATGAGATGGCCTTAGAGTCATTAGAGACTCAAAACTTAAAGACCAGCTATATCTGGAAGACACCTCTGAGAAGCAATCATTCCATAAGGGTTCTAATTACAAGCAACAAAGATACCTACAATAAGCAATTTCAAACTATCAACCCAGGAATTAAACCAAGGACAGTACCAAAAACAAAAATGAGAAGACATTTAAGCAAGGCACAAACTCAGACTTCCACCCCACTAAGGGTAAATAAATCCTGGGGGAAATGAGATGGAAAAGTCCCATAACCAACCACCTGGATACCCTGAACTGATAGCACAGGAAGTAACAAAACAGAGGAATGAGGCTCTAGAAAAATTGAAAGCAGAAATAATCTCCCAGATATCTACAGAGATGGTGAGCAGAGTGAAAGACATGATTAGAGGATCTAGAACAGAAACAGATAAAAAAAAAAGATGAGCTCAGAAACATGCTGGAAGCCAGGAATGCCCAGCATAAGAAAGAAATGGAAACCATGATCGCCCAACATAAGAAAGAAATGGAATCCGTGAAACAGATTCAAACAGATATTCAGGAGATCAAAAACTCCACTGAAAGTATGCACAGCAGATTAAGGGAATCTGAAGATAGAATATCAGATATAGAAGACAGAGTCGCGGTTAGAGACCATAAAAATAGAGATTTCTTAAAAATAGTAAGGGACCATGAGAAATCAATCCAACAACTGCTAGACGATGCAAAGAAGAATAACATAAGACTGATAGGAGTCCATGAAAAAACAGGAGAAAGCACAATTGACATTAAAAAACTGTTCACAGAAGTAATAGTGCAAAACTTCCCAGACAGAGGTAGAGAACTGGACATACAGATAAGTGAGGCATATAGAACTCCAACTAGCCATGATCAAAAAAAATCTACACATAGACATGTAATAGTCAAGATCCTAGAAACCCAACAGAAAAACAAAATCCTACAAGCAGTTAGAGAAAAGAAACAAATCACCTACAAAGGAAAGCCCATCTGAATCACAGCAGACTTCTCAACACAAACCCTCAAATCAAGGAGAACCTGGAGTGAAGTATTTCAAGCCCTAAAAGAAAATAACTTCCAACCTAGAGTGCTGTATGCTGCAAAATTATCTTTCAAAATCGATGGGGAAATTAGATACTTCCATGCCAAAGAACACCTGAGAAATTTCATGAACACCAAACCAGCACTACAAGCAATTCTAAACAATATCCTAGAAAAAAAGCAATGAAGGTCACAACTCCATGAGGCCCAACAGAGGGAAGCCACCAGGCAAGGTAAGACACTAAAGGGAAAGGGAGAAAAAATAAGAAATAAAAGAGCCAACAAAAGTAAAACATCATGGCAAGGATAAATCAATATCTATCGATTATAACCCTCAATGTTAAGGGCCTCAAGTCACCAATCAAAAGAAATACACTGGCAGAATGGATTAAAAAGGAAAATGCAACAATATGCTGTATACAAGAAACACACCTAACTCAAAAAGAAACTCATAGACTGAAAGTAAAAGGATGGAAAACAGTTCTCCACACCACAGGAACCCAGAAGAAAGCAGGGGTAGCAATCTTATTTGCAGACAAAGTAGATTTCAAACCAAAACTAATTAACAGAGACAAAGATGGTCACTACATCCTTGTGAAGGGAACAATCCAAGAGGAAGAGATGACAATCCTAGATATATATGCACTAAATACGAATGCCCCCAACTGTACAAAACAAATATTAATAGACACGAAAAACCAAATAAACACTAACACAATTGTAGTGGGGGACCTCAATACCCCACTATCACAAATAGACAGATCATCTAGACAAAAAGTTAACAAGGAAATTCTAGAACTGAACCAAGCTATTGAACAAATGGACTTAATAGATGTTTACAGAGTGTTCCACCCCACAAAATCAGAATACACATTCTTTTCGGCTGCACACGGGTCATTCTCCAGAATAGACCACATGCTAGCTCATAGGACATGTCTAAGTAAATGTAAAAGAAGTGAAGTTACCCCCTGTATATTATCAGACCATAGTGCAATAAAATTGGAGATCAATAACATAAGAAACCACAAAACCCCAACAAACACATGGAAACTGAATAACACCCTCTTGAACAACCAATGGGTCACAAAAGTAATTAAAGAAGAAATTAAACAGTTTCTACAAGTAAATGAAAATGCCAGTACAACATACAGGAATCTATGGGACACAATGAAAGCAATTCTATGCGGGAAATTCATAGCAGTGAATGCCCATATTAGGAAAACAGAGAAAACTCAGATAAATAACCTAATGCAGAACCTCTAGCTCCTAGAAAGAGAAGAGCATAACGAATCCAAAGCTCTTACAAGAGAGGAAATTATAAAGATCAGGGCAGAAATCAATGCAATGGAGACTAAGAGAACAATACAAAAAAATCAATGAATCAAAGAGTTGGGTTTTTGAAAGAATAAATAAAATTGATAAACCTTTAGCCAACCTTATCAAAAAAAGGAAAGAAAAGGCACAAATACATGCAATTAAGAATGAAAAAGGTAGGGGCTGGGGATTTAGCTCAGTGGTTCCACCGTCTGCCTTGCAAGAAGAAGGTCCTGAGTTCGATCCCTGGTACCAAAAGAAAAAAAAAAAAAAAGGAGGCAAAGAATGAAAAAGGTGAACGGTGAAGTCACAACAGATCCAACAGAAATCCAGAGGATCATCAATACCTACTTCGAGAACCTCTACTCCAATAAAATGGAAAACACAGAAGAAATGGGCAGATTCCTAGGTACATAGGAATTGCCAAAGTTAAATGAAAGAGATATAGAAATTCTAAACACCCCAATTACAATGTGTGAAATTGAAAATGTAATAAAATATTTACCAACAAAGAAAAGCCCAGGTCCGGATGGATTCACTGCTGAATTTTGCAAGACATTTAAAGAAGAACTAATGCCATTTCTCTTTAAACTCAACAAGCATATTGCAGGTGAAGCAACACTTCCAAATTCATTCCTGGAAGCAAGTGTTACTTTGATTCCAAAACCAGGGAAAGACACAACCCAAAAAGAGAACTACAGGCCAATCTCCCTAATGAACATAGGTGCAAAAATCATGAACAAGATACTGGCAAACAGAATACAGAGGGTCATCAAGAAGATCATACACCCTGACCAAGTCGGATTTATCCCAGGGATGCAAGGATGGTTCAACATTCATAAATCAATAAATGTAATACACCATATTAACAGAGTCAAGGACAAAAAGCATGCAATCATCTCAATAGATGCAGAAAAAGCATTCGACAAAATCCAGCACCCATTCATGATAAAAACACTACAGAAAATTGGAATAGAAGTTTTTATCTTAACCTGATTAAGGCTATCTATGAAAAGCCAACAGCCAACATCATACTAAATGGTCAAAAACTGAAAACTTTCATGGTTAAATCAGGAACAAGACAAGGATGCCCACTATCACCACTCCTGTTCAATATAGTTCTGGAAACATTAGCCACAGCAATTAGAAAAGAGAAAGAAATAAAAGGAATAAAGATAGGAAAAGAAGAAGTTAAACTGTCATTATTTGCTGACAATATGATGCTTTACATAGAAGACCCAAAAAACTCTGCCAGAAGACTTCTAGACTTAATTGACAAATTCAGTAGAGTCGCTGGATACAAGGTCAACACTCAAAAAACAATAGCCTTCTTGTACATAAATAACAGACTCACTGAGAGAGAAATTAGGGAAATAATTCCTTTTATAATAGCATCCAAAAAATGAAATATCTAGGAATCAATCTAACAAAGGAAGCAAAAATCCTCTACACTGAAAACTACAGCACTCTGAAAAAAGAGATCGAAGAGGATACAAGAAAATGGAAAGACATCCCTTGCTCCTGGGTAGGAAGAACCAATATAGTGAAAATGGCCATACTTCCAAAACTACTATATAGATTCAATGCAATGCCAATTGAAATTCCAACAATATACTTCACAGAACTAGAGAAAACAATCCAAAAATTCATTTGGAACCAGAAGAGACCTAGAATAGCTAAAGCAATTCTAAGCAACAGAGACTTGGTTGGGGGTATCACAATCCTCAACTTGAAACTATACTACAAAGGTACTGTGATAAAATCAGCATGGTACTGGCAAAGGAACAGACCTGAGGATCAGTGGAATAGATTAGAAAATGCAGAAACAACTCCAGACATGCTCAGCCACCTCATCTTGGACAAAAGAGCCAACCACCGTCATTGGAGGAACGATAGCATATTTAATAAATGGTGTTGCCAAAACTGGATTTCAACCTGCCAAAGATTGAAACTAGACCCATACCTATCACCATGCACTAAACTAAGATCGAAGTGGATTAAAGATATAAATATTAAGACAGAAACACTAAACTTGCTGGAAGATTAGTTGGGTAGAACTCTTGAAGTCATTGGCATAGGAAAAGTCTTCATGAACAAAACCTCAGCAGCATGGGAAGTAGCAGAAAGAATCAACAACTGGGATCTCATTTTATGTAAAAGCTTCTGCACTGCAAAAGAAACCACCAACAGAGCTAACAGACAACCTACAATATGGGGAAAAATTTTTAACAGCTGTACCTCAGACAAAGGACTACTATCTAGAATATATAAAGAATTGAAAAAAATCAGACCCCCCCCAAATTCAAAGACCCAATTCAAAAATGGGCATCTGCAATGAACAGACATTTCTCAGACAATGAAGGAAAAGCAGCAAACAAATATATGAAAAAATGTTCAACATCACTCATCATTGGAGAGATGCAGATGAAAACAGCACTGAGATTCCACCTCACCCCAGAAAGAATGGCTGCTATCAAGAAATCAGCCAATAACAAATGCTGGCAGGGGTGTGGGGAGAAAGGAACCCTTCTCCATTGCTGGTGGGAGTGTAGACTGGTGCAACCACTGTGGAAATCAGTATGGAGATACCTCAAAGAACTAGGACTAGAGGTCCCATTTGACCCAGCTATTCTCCTACTGGGTATCTTCCCCCCAAAATTAAAAGAATCATACCACAGTGATATATGTGCACCCATGTTCATAGCAGCACAGTTTGTAATAGCTAAAGCTTGGAAGCAGCCCAAGTTCCCATCAACTGGAAACTGGATAAAGAAAATGTAGTTTTTCTATAAAATGGAGTACTACTCAACTGTAAAGAATGAAAAACTAGAGTCATTTATAGCTAAATGGATGCATATCGAGGACATACTCTTAAGTGAAATAAATAGGACATATATTTGTAAATACCAAATAGTTTCTCTAGTGTGAGAAACTGATAGTGTAAACAAGAGTTAAAATGATTAAAATGAATAATCGATAATTTGAATTAGGAGAAAAGGTCCAAAGACGAAGGATTAAAGAGAGGGGAAGGGGAAAGGAAAAGAGGGAAAGGGAAAACTATGAGAAAAGAAAAAAAATGGAAATGAAATCTATGTAAATAGGGAAGGGTGGAGGGGGTGAAGGGCACACACGTAATGGGGGAAAAAATAAGAAGATACATCATGTACAGGTACAAACACCCAATGATGAATGTAAATGAATTGTATACCTAAAATGTGCCAATAAAAGAACTAAAAAAACCCAAACTTATCTACGTATCATAATAGCCCAAATTCATGGAACAAAAAGAAAATGTGACATATATTTGTTGCCATTATGACATACATTTATTTTGTATTAAATAAAGGAACTCATACATACTAATCAGATGCTAACACTATGATTTAATTAAAAACTGGATTTAGGCAATAAACTGGCAATTCCCTTAGATATACAAGTAGCAAGCACACAATCAAAAATGGCCCATTTCTCTAGTAATCAGAGAAATACATTTTAAAGCACAATGAGACAAATAGTACTCAGGAGGTATGCGTTCTCAGATCTCATATTTTGAGTGGTAAGTGGAATATCCTTTTTGAAATCCACTTGTTAACATGTAAATAGTTATGTATCTACTCCAGAAATATTAAAGCTGTGTGTTTATTCTGAGAAATAATGATTAATCAGGAACATCTATGTACACAAAAATACTAATTATAGTATTCTTTGTAAGAGCAGGAGTTGGAAATACTCTACACTTCCAATAGTAGGGAAAAAAACTAAGTATATGGTAATAGTTCCACTTAATAAAATTGTACATAACCATTGAAAATGTTTATTGTGATTAGGTAATGTTATTAGAATGCTGTGAGAAGTTGCTTATTATTTGAAAAAATTGAGAGACAAAAGCAAGACTAGAATTATACGTAATATCATTTCAGTTGAATAGATATTATAAGAGAAACACTTGAACAAAATACACAAATCACTGAAGGTGGTCACGATTGAATGTTTATACTGAAGCTAGAATAGCCTTTTATACTTCTGCATAATTTAAAAATGAACATTATAATAAACAATTCATTTTTAAAGAATAAATTACATGTATTTTCCAGTACTTACGCACTAATTGTGAATTTTTCTAAAGCACTAATGTATTTTTCAAAAGGTCACTTCTATTTTATCTAAAATGTCTCTCTTCAAAAGAAACAAAGATCCATCTAATAAAATGTGTAAGAGAGATAATCCAGGATGGAGGTGATCCCCAGTTTATGCAACATTCCTGTCACGTTTGAAGTCCATTTAGAGCAGGATATCAGTGAAAGGTAAACCAAATGTTTCCCATGCACACAGCAATGTGGGTATCAGAGGCTGGGGGGAGGGGACTTTAGTGGGTTGGTTGTGTGGTGGAGCTATGTGTCCAAAGGAAAGTTTAACAGCTTAGCAGAGAATTAGTCTCAGAAGCCTGGTTCTATGGCTGGGGTCAATGTGGGAAGAGGTCTTAGAGATGATGTCTGGTGAACACTGTGGCCTTTTGGCTGATGATGTATTGTGCTCCCATCAGAAATATGAGAAGCTTAGATGAGAGAAACCTGCTTCATCTTAGATCCAGTACACTGGTAGTCTGGCTCAGAAGTAGGACAAGAATAATCCTAGGGACGAGAGGATCAGAAATTCACCTAAGTAGGACCAAAGTGAACAGGGATGAACTATGAGCAATCTCTTGAGAGTAAGATTTCACCTGACAAAAAGAGGCCGCAAATGTGAAGCACAGTGATTGAAAATGCTAACCAGCCTAGACAAGTTTTACACTTGCCCTCTTTTCCTCCTTTGATAAAATTGTCCCATTAGCTCAGTGGTAGAGTGCCCATCTAGCATGCATGAAGTCCTGGGTTCAATCGCCTTCCAAAAAAATTGTTCATTTATAAATTCTATAATTTGAGAAATTATTCCAGATGAAGAAAAATGAAACAATGGAAGACCCCTTTGTATTAGACATTGATGTTACTTTGCAAAAGTGAATGACTTTGCAACTCCTTTTATCTCTTGAAATTACAGCCACAGATACCTTGCCAGTTACACTGGACAGAATGAAAACCATCATAGCTGGCCTTCCAAATTCAGCAGAGCTATATACATTTCAACCATGTGCTGGGTTATATTATTTCCTTCACTTGTTTTTAAAGTCAGATTATGATACCAGTTCCTGCTCTACAACTTCCCTGCCCTTGCTTTTGTTAGAGTTCTTGACTCTAGAATGGTCCCTACTCCTGGGACTGGACTAAAACAAAACAAAGACAATCCTGTTGTGGTACATATATCTTAGGAGGCTTTCAATTGGCAGCAGCAGAGATCTGATTCTAGGTACCTTAACCTATAAAGTAATGTAATAATTTATATAACAGAAAATACAAGGTCAGGTGGCTCTAGAGGTGGTCGTTCTAGTAGTCTAATAATATGGTCCTATGTTCCTTCTCCCTTTTGGTTGCATTGCCTTCAGCATCACCTCATTCCTGGACCTGGTTCCAAGCATCCTAGTGACCACCCACCCTGATTGGCTGGGAAGACCCAGTTATGTTTCTTTCCCTGACACATATAAACAGCAAGCGCTTTCAGCTCCAGTAGTGTCCTGGTTTACATGATCAGTCATTATACAGTAACTTGCATAGTGGTTTTGCTATCAATTGCTGCTAATGGGGTTGCATTATCCTCACCTCCACTGGGAGAGGGTGGGATACCCTCCTGGAGAGTAAGAACTTACCAAACAGCCTCCAGCAAATCTTTCCTCTCATCCATTTGACCCAAATTACAGCAGGAGAGATGTAATTTTTCTGAGATCAAACAGACCCACCCTAAAGCTAGGATCAAATTCTAAGGCACATAATTTTCACAGGAGAGGGATGGCTATCTGAACATTAATGTTCAGCTGGGAAAGAAAAATGAAGAATACAGAGTGGACTGCCACAAGCAAATCCTTTTATAATGAGCCTACTTCTCACTTGTGATAATTCCCCAAAATTTCTGTGAAATAAAATGATGTACCGATTGTGAGACTAGACAGAGCCACACCTGAATTCTGAGAGACCTTCATGGAGGGGAAGGATAGTATTTCATTATTGGCATTCTAACCTGTATCTTACTGAAGTGATAGCTCTTTATGCTTATTGCTTAATGAAAGGGCCAGCTCAAAAATCATCTTATTTAGTCTTTGCTAATTTTATCAAAAGGGTGTCATACAATTCGTATGAAATCCTCAAATGATGAATATTGAAGCCCCCTCACCGGATCCCAAGCAAACCACACTAGACATCTCCATTCTATCAAACGTCAAAACCTTTTCCTTACCCCATGGGCTCTGCATATTCCTCATGTAAAAGTGAAATTCAGGCTGGACTGTTTCTCAGAATGGGTTACACCCTCTTTCCCTAAGCCTGGGCTTCATTTCAATCTTCAGTGTTTTAATTACCCCTTGCATTTTCTTCAGCATTATCCCTTTGCATTGCTTTGTTCGGCATTTGTCTTTTTGAATTGTGATATTTCCAAATGCCCACCTTCTTCAATAACCCAGTAATATTATTAACCATCAAAATACTTTAAAATGAACTTTCAACTTTAAGTAAATTTTTTTAAAACTTTAGTAAAATATAGACCACTTCAGACTCTTTTGAAAGCAATGGGCCATTTTTCCCAAACACAGCCAAACTCAAGAACACTAAACAGGCCTCTACAACTTCTGGGCTTTCAGGAACCCCTTGAGAACGCCACATGCTATTCATACAGGTCAAGTCAAATCAAGTTGCTGAACCACAGGGTGATGGGCTCAGAGACCACTCAATTCACATATGTCTTCTCAGAGCTCATTTGTGCCCACTGGTTCAAGCTCCACTCAGGGCCTTACAACTCCAAAATCTAGGTCTCCACTTTGATTTTGAACTCCAGACCTGCTCTTCCAATGCCTACTGGACATTTCTACATGGCTACCCAACAGGCACTTCCAGTTCAAGATGTCCTAATAGAACTCCCTGGTGCTCACGCTGATGACTACCATTTTAATGTGCTCCTCAGACATTCAGCTGCCAGGACTTTCTCTCTGTACTTGAGAAAGACCTTTTGCCTATGCTGGCTGGAGGTCAGAATTGCCAGAAAAGCAGCAGCTCCTGGACATTCCTCAACTACCTTCCTTGTCCTCAACTACAGATGCTTGTGTCAATATCTGCTTCTGGGGAATCAATGACATTCATCATCTCCATCGCCAAATCTGCTTCTCTTCTTCGGCACCTCTATCTAGTGATCACACCCCACCCACCCCCATCACCTGAGTCATCCATCCTAACTCCTGTTTCTTCCATCATTAAGCCCTGCCAATTCTATAACCCAAGTACAACTTGACTAAAGTTCTACTCTCCATCCCTCCTAGTACCACCACGACTGGAACCCTCATCACTGCAACAGCCTCTCTTACCTGGTCTCCCTGCTGTCAATCTCACCTCCTTCCAATTTGCTCTCCATACTGAGCAACAGAGTGATCATTCCTCAATCCAAATCTTCCCTTGTCACTCCATTGTTTAACATTCTTCAATAGATCCCATTGACTACAAGAAAAAGCTCGTTTAAGGGGCAAACCAGGCTCTCAAGTGATTCCTAGCTGCTTTTCCCTCCTCTCCCTTGCTATTCCCCACAGCCTCTACTCCAAACTCACAAAATATTTGCAGCTTCTAGAACATGCTCTGCATCCAAGCTTCAGCACCTTCTGTTCTCTTCACTAATAATGTCCTTCTCTTATGCTGGAAAACTCCTGTTTATCTATTAGCACTTAGTAACTGTCACCAACTCTGGGTAACCTTTCCTGACTTCTCTGCCCATGCCCTTCCCTACTTGCCCAGTATAGCCATGGCCCCACCCCCTAGGTGTTCACCTAGCCCATTTCATAACTCATGTACCAGAGAGCATCGTGGAGTATTACTAACAGTTTATTTACTCATCTGTGAGTAAACTGGAGTCAGAACCATATATTAACCATGTTTCTAACCAAAATCTTAAGCTCAGTGAATGGGTAGCCAGGAGGTGCTGAAGACATGCTTATTGAAGAAATGAATGAATCACCCATCTGGTAAGCATGTGAAAACTAGAAGAGATGCTGTGTCACAGAAGCAGAATACACATAAAAGCATCAGATCTAATATGGGACATTTCTTGGATCCTCATTTAAAACCACCAAATATTAGAATTCCACATCTCAGAAATCATCTTCAGAAATCCACCCTGGAAATTTTTTGTTGTTCTTTCCTGATGTTTGGGGATGTACTTTCTTCCCTCCATTTTCTTAGCCACCTCTTTATATGAACACATTTCTTCCAGATTAATATTCCACTTTGTCCCAAAGTACCTTCTGTTCCCCCCTTCCCAAATCCACACCTGCCCTTTATGGACCCCTATTTTTATTCTTTGCTCTGTAAGGGCAGTCACAACGGAAATGCAGAAGGGTGCTATTATATATTGCTATGGGAGTGGGGGCCATGATGCCTGCTTATTATGCATTAATCTGAGTCAATGTAATATTTTCTGAAAACATAAGCACCTCAAAGCAAATATGAACCACAACTGCCACAAATGCCAGAAAGGATCAAACATTAACCCAAGGTTATGATACGGTCAACCAAAGAAATAGGCTAGTGTCTTAGTCACTTTTCTCTTGCTGCTGACACCCAAAGTTAGAGGGGGAAAGGTTTATTTAGCTCACAGTTCGTAGAGGTTCAGTCCATAATCGGCTGGCTCCAAGGCAGGGTGGCACATGGCAGGGGGCATCACAGAGGGGAAACAGTTCTTGGTGCCCACATGGTAGGGAAAGCAACAAGGGACCTTAACAGCATCTTCCTGCCCCTTTTATCTTATCCAGACCTGGGATTAGGGCTGTGCCAAACGAATCACTGGACTGATTGAGTAATCACACACCCTTAATCCCACCATCACATGTTCTAGATTCAGCCACCTCTGAAAAGGCCTATGACTGCGTGAGGCTTCCGGGGGACATCCAGACACAAACCCTAACAGCTAGTAATTGCCTTGCAGGATATCAACCCCTACCTTATACACACATACTCTCTCAGCACACACAAGACCTTTATGAATTTTTTACCCACGAACTTGTCCAATTATAATTGCCCAGCTGTGTCTTTAGTTGTACTCAGGTTAAGTCCCGGCAACTGAGACCTCACATACCTGATTGAAGAACTCTTAACAGTTACAAGACCTATAGAGAAAATCTTTGGTTACTGAAACGATTGAAGACAGTTATAGACAACTATTTCCAAAAATATATATATATATTTTAGGCCGGGGATTTAGCTCAGTGGTTCCGGCGCCTGCCTCGCAAGCGCAAGGTCCCGAGTTCAATCCCCGGTACCAAAAAAAAAAAAAAGACAACTATTTCCACAGGTTTCATTACTGACTCGAGACTAATTTAAAGTCCCTAAGGCCCGAAACAAACGAGAAGTAGTAGTATTTACTGTTGGTATTCATTGTTATCAATTCTCGTACATGCGTTGTGGGTCTCTCTGCCCTGTGTTGATTGGGGTCTCGTTAATTTAACTCTTCTTTCTCAAAAGAAGAAATTTGGTATTGAGGATTAGTACTACCAGGGCTGAATTCTACCACACACAGTAGGCACAGTGCCTAGGGGCCCACAGTAATTTGGGGACTCAGAAATCTCTTAATTTCTTTTAAAAACAGAAGGAAAAAACGATCCTTTAAGTTAAAGCAAATGTTTTAACATATAATAATACATCTATCTTTACATTAATGCAGTTGTAAAATGTAACTTATAGTATCTTTTTGTGGAAGAAAGAGTCCACAAAGGCAAAAGTGCTCACAAGGCATAATTTGGCCCCAGTTACTACCACATTAGGCTTGCATCACATCACCATTACATTAGACCCTTTCAGATATAAATTCAGATTCCCATACTAGTTATCAACTGGCCATGCAGCTACAAGGGGTGATCAAAAATGCAGTGAATGTTTAATTTTTAAAAATTATTATAGTACAAGACGCATTGCTATTAAATACCCCCTCAAATTGCTTCCCCTCACTTCAAACATGCTTATAGTTCTTGCCACTTTGTGAAGCAGTTCTGGAAATCCACTTTTGTGAGTGCCTTTAGGAGGTATGATCAAAAATACAGTGAATGCTGCTGCTGAGTGCCATCCAATGGAAAAGTACATTCATAAAAATATTACAGTGTATCATCATCCACCTTATTTATCAGATCTGGCACCGTGCAACCTCTGGCTCTTCCTCAAAGTCAAAATAACCATGAAAGGTGACCATTTTGGATGGATGCAACTCAAGAAAAGAGGTAATAGGACTTCCAAAACCGCTTCAGAAAGTGGCAAGAAGGATGGGGTAAGTGTGTTAAGTGTGTTTGAATCAAAGGTGGGTATTTTGAGGGAGGTTAATGGCAATGTCTTTTACAGTAGTAAATTTTTTTTTAAAAAATCAATATTCACTGTAATTTTTCAATCACACCTCATAATTATTCCACACTCTTGTGGCCACTCCAAATTCTACAAAAGAGAAATCATAATTAATACAGTGTTGGAACTTCAGGGGGTCTGAGTATACGAAAGAAAAGTTAGATTCACACTGTTCTCTTCTGATTAAATTTAAGTCCTGTGCTATCTACCATTCTCTCAACAATCTTCATTCTATTTTGATTAATAGGAAAAATATCTCTATATCTTTAGGGTTTAATTAAACCACTGGTAGTTGCTTCCCTTGCTTTCTTAAAACACTTTAAGGATTTAGGTTTAAAGCATTTTAATGATACTATTGATACATATAATTTATTTACTGGTCAGCAACCATATATTCATCTTCTTTCCAGTTCTTGGCCAGTGTCTGGCAAACACTAGGTGCTTAAAAAATGCTAGATTAATACCTGAATCACCTCTTGAATGGGAATCAAATTCTGTCCGTGAAATAATTTGGTCTTTTCTAATCTCTTACTTTGTTAGAAGAATCTTCGACCTGTATCACAGTTGGCATTTTGGGGCGATCACTGATTCCCATCTCCCCCACCCGCATCAGCCATCCCATCTCGGGGCTCTGTTTCTTTCTCTTCATCCTGCGGTCTGGAACGGTCCCCAGCTCTCCACGCGTGCCCCAACCCACCCACCCAGTGGCCCCGGGCTCCCCTTCCTCAGGCCATCCCGCGCCGTCCACAGCCACACCCTCCCCCGTGGGCACGATCACCTGTCCTTCCTGGGCTGCCTGATCCTCGGGTACCCTTTCGCCCCCCTCCTGCTCCCCCTCCTCCGCCACCTCCCCCAAGCCCTCCCCTTCCCCGCCTCCTCCCACCCCTTGGTGTATATAGTAAAGGCCGGGCGCCGCACGCAGACACACACTCGCCCGGACACAGGCGCACACACGCTAAAGCACAACCGGCAGCGAAGGCGTCGACAGCGGCTGGGTGACAGCGGAGACAGAGGCTCCCACAGCTGTGCACCCCCTTCAGGCGGCGAGCGGCGAGGCCAGACTTGAGAGTTCCCGCACCCGCGACCACCCCGCGGCTTCCTGGAGGCGGCGGCCCGGATTGCGAGGTAGCGGCCGCGGCGCCCCCGTGCGGGCCGGGGTCACCCCCGCCCTCCCTGGGCGGACCTGCCACCGGGACGCAGGGGGCGCGCCGCCGGGCTAGGCGCCCAGGGAGGGGCCTGCTCCCGGGGGCAGGACGGCGCCCGGAGGCCAGGGCCAGCGGGGAGGGCCGGGCGGGGGCGGGGACGCGGGCCGAGGCCGTCACCCGTGCAGCGCGCCCGGGGCCCGCTCCTGCTGCCGGCGGCGCCGCGCACTGGCCGGCGGGGCTGGGGACGTCTGGGGAGGCGGCGCTGGCCCGCGGGGCGGGGGCCCCGAAGTGGGTTTCGGGCCGCCACCCGGGCTGGCACCCGGCGCAGAGGGCAGCGCGCCGCGTACTCCGCGCCCGGGCACCGCACCGGGCCGCCTCCGGATCTGCCGTTGTGCCCTGGCCCGGAAAACCCGGCGCCTTCCAGGCCCTTCGAAAGATGGATTCTGTTGACGTATCTGGCGGCCCTGGCGAGCCGGGTGGAAAGTTGGGTTTTGCCAAATCGAGCTGGGCTCCTCTTTGTGACGCTCAGCCAGCCCCGCATCTCCCTGGAGCCCGGTGAGTGTGCGTCGGCGCCCGAGAGCCCTGGTGCCCTCCAATGCCCGGACCAAGGGTGGTGGCACCAGCTCCGGCTTTCTGCCATGTTAGGCACCGAGCAGCGTGATCCCTGCATTTTTTGCGTGCGTTTCAGTGGCGCCTTTTGCTGTGGAGGGAGTTATTGCGTCTCTCCGCGTTGGCTTTTTCGGGGTTGGGGTTGTGCTCTGTGTGTTTGCTTGTTTGCTGTTTAAAGCCCGACTATTGTTCAGGATAAGCCCCGCCTGGGTGGGGAAATGGCATCCCACCACAGTTGTTGGCAAGGGGTAGAAATGTTGCCAAACAGCTGCTGCTTTGTGTTTCCCTATCAGAAGTCCCTGGAGTAGGTTTGGGGCACGACGGATGGATAAGGAGAGGACTGGGGCACGAAGAAAGACGGCGGCTTTGGAGGAGCAGATTGTTACCCACCCCATGGCACCATGTCAGCCTCCCTTTCTGCCTGCCAAACTTTTATGAATATTCCTTTTGTGGCAGCGGGAAGCTTAATGAATTTAGCCCATTTTCCGAGGAACAGCGAGCCGGCTTTAACAATGGTTTGGGAACTTAATCAATGAGAAAGGCAGGCGGGGGAGGAGGAGGAGACGCTGACACCGTATCCTTATCGGGGGATGAGGCTGCTTCTTGCAGAGTCAGGTAGAGGAGAGGTGGGCAGGACTCCGCCTTTGGGGGCCGCTTTCCCGGAACTGTTGGTCGCTTTGACCTTTGCCCACTGGTGCCACCCAGCCTCATGCCTCCACCTTTGGGCTATCCAGAACCTGGCGATGCAGCTTGAGAGGCAGCTTTCGGCAGTGATCAGGCCAGCCCCTCTCATCTGGCGTTTTTAAGGATGTGTAAATATTTTGCTGAAGATAAGTGACATCAACAGAATGATATTCCACAGAGCCCGGGTGTGCAGCGATGATAAATAGATATGGCCAAACAAAGTTTTGATAACCGCGTATTCTCATGGCTCGCTGTTTCATTTGGGTCTTTGTTTTTGTTGGTTTAGCATTATCTCGCATCCTCTGGTGTGATCCCTTTATTTAGCCGATTCTTGGAAGCTTCTCTTAGAACAGAGAGAAAAGCAGCCAGTAGGAAAAAAACAATTCTTAGCCTTTCATGGATCAGGCAAGGTTTTCTGTGCTTTTCCCGGGGACTCTTTCCCACCGTTTTCTAGATGTCTCTTCCTCCCTTTGAGTCATCGGAATTGTTTATTGGTAGACCGGGAGACTTTAGCTAACTTTGAAAATGTAGGGTGGCAGTGCCTTTGTTACAGTGGATGGGTGGCTGTGTAGGAGGGGGACAATAGGGAGGCCTGGTGGGTGGGGAGCCCCTCCCAGGTGCAACACCATGCTCCCACTCCCTGCTTTCCCTTCGAGTTCCCTCCCCAAAGGCAATATGAGGATGCAGGAGCCAGGGCTGGGCTGGGAGGCACAGAATCCTAAGCCTGTTGGCATACTGGTTTCTTTGCCACTTATAAACACAGAGAAGCCCCTCCCCCACCCGGACACCCCCCCCCCCCATACTCACAGTATCCTGCAAATGAGCACTGGCTTCTCATCCTGATAGATACCCACTAGTGTCATGCCCAAGGTGGCCCTGACACCTTGAGTTAAGTCTGACTGGAACTTGGGGGACTGGCTGTTTTGGTATCAGCCCAGGGGACCATTCAGCCACCCAGGGGGTTCCCTTATTATTCAAAGAACCCCAGACCTCAGGTGTCTAGGTTTGGCCCTGGAAAATCTGCTCATCTCAGGAACAAATGAGAAAACAGTTTTCTAGGTGATGCCAGTTGCCTGTGTGTCGTGAGAATTTGGTGGGCAATTGGGCAAGAACTGTAAAATAAAATGCAAAATCTTATATTCAGACAACAGAGCCACTGAGATGGGGCCATGTGAGCAGCCGAAAAGAAAAAGCAAAGGCTGAGAGGTGTGTGGCCAGGCTTTGCTGGGAATGCTCTAGTGCCAGCAGCCTGATAGTAGTGATCCAGAATGGAGATCTTCTTGCACACGACAACAAAAAAACAGCAAGTGTCTGTTCTCTGGCTGCTAACCTTAGATTTGGGGCGGGGGGGGGGGGTAAGAAGGAAATAAATTGGAAAGGGAGCTAGCATTTGTTGTTGCCCTCTGCCTGCCAGGCATTTCACATGTGGGAAACCTTCTCAGTTTCCCTGTGACCCTTATGTAGCATTATTTTACAGATAATGCTCAGAGAAATTTCCAGTCACGAGCCTGATTCCAGACTGGTGGTTATGATTTAAAGGGGCAATATGTCCCTCTTCCCCTGCTCAAAGTCTCTTATTTATTTCTCCCAAAGGCCAGAGTCCTCAGCCCATCCCCCTTTATAAAATATGGTACCTAATTGGCGTGTGTGTGTGAGTGTGTGTGTGTGTGTGTGTATTGGGGGGCAGGAAGCCCACCAGTGAGGCAGCCCAGTCACCCATGCCATGACTCACAGATCTGTGCCAAGTAGATAGATCCAAAATAGTTCCTAACTCTTTTGGATTGAAAGACAGCGTGGTGCCTTTTCACCTCAGCATCCCCAACATCCCACTGATGCTAAGTAAATGAGAGTGGAGTGACCAAATGTTGGAGCTGATGGAGTGAGTGGTGGTGGGGAGGGAGCTGTGCGTCATTGTCAAGGGAGGCCCAGCAGGGGAAACCCAAGGCTTTGTGTGTTTGGTGGGGATTCAGAGTCTCTGGTGTTATGCTCCTATCTGAGCCCTTGGCGGTTCCATGCTGACAAGCCCTGATTTAACCCTTACAACGCCCGTGTGAGATGGGCAATATTAATCCTATCTTGTAGATGAGGAGACTGAGGTGCAGACAGGTTACATGATTAGCCCAAGGTCCATGGTGGGACAAAAGGCTTGGCGAGGTATTTTTGACTCGATACTGTTTCAAATGAACAAACACTAAATAAAAACAGGGATTTGCTATGCAAATGTATCATCAAAGCAAGTCCCTTAGCCTCTTTCCAAGCAGAGGGTAGCCTTTAAACCCCTGGAAATTCTGGAGCCACTAGAAGAGCCAGGGTTTGAATCCATACATGAAGGGCTTCTGATTTTGCTGCTTCTCTGATGAGAATATGAAGGAGACCTCAAAGAATGAGATTCTCCAGGAGGGGGAAAGATGGCTAATTGCCATGCACAAAAGCCTGTGTGGGATTCTGAATTAAGCTTGATTTGGGGACAAGGGTGACATCCTTGCTGGAGAGTTGGCAGCCCTTGTCTTTGGAGAATGCCTCTGATTACCACTTCTCCCACCCTCCTGATCATCTGCCTGGGTGCCCATCATCTTGTTCCCTCCAGGCTCAAGCCCTCTCCTTTGTGGCTCAGTTTTTGATGAGCCTCTTGAGCCTCCTGCTCCCCTGTACTCTAATGGCAGCTGGTGAGGAGGGGATTTGGGCGGCCACATTAGTACTTCTGGATTTTACACATGACTCTCCTCTCTCTCTGGCCAAGAACACACACAAACACATGCATGCATAAACACAGGCGCATGTAATTTGATCATGTTTCTGTATCTGCTTCACCAAATTAGATTGTAAACCCAGGAATTGTTATTGAAAGAAGTATGTGACTTTGGTGATCTTCTGTCACTGCCCCTGACCTAAACAAACCAGAAAAGCTAAGATGAAGACGGCTCAAGTAGCGAGTGCCTAGAGCAGTGATCATACTGTGAGGAAGACCATGCCTCACAATGTAGGCAAGGTCTGGTTTAGTCCATGTGGGCTTCTTTAACAAAATAGCATAAACTAGATGCCTATAAAAGTGAAAATTTGTTTTGCGTAGTTCTAGAGGCCGAGAAGCGCAAGATCAAGGTGCCAACAGATTCACTGTCTAGTGAGGGCCTGCTTCCTGGTTCCTAAATGGCAGTTCCTCATTGTACCTTCACATGGCAGAGGGGCAAGCAAGTTTTCTGGAATCTCTTATAAGGTCACTACTCTCGTTGATAAGGGTTCTATTCTTATGATCTAATCATATCCCAAAGACTCCACCTCTTAATATTATTACCTTGGAGATTAAGATTTCTGCATAGAATCTGGGGGGTACACAAACATTCAGATCATGCATGGTTTCAGGATCTTTCATGAAAGCCAACTTTAAGTTCTACTTACAGGGAGGGCTGGGCTCCCAGAACTCCCAATTCTGGTTGTTCCAATTTCTGCTGTCATCATTAGCTCTAGCAAGTCAATAATTATAGAGAATTTTGGAGCACATCCTGCTCACAGCTGTCGTTCCCCTTTCCACTGCTTTTTGGTCCTTTGGCCCAGTACTGTCTAATAGAGATTCCTATGTCCTGTACCTGCACTGTCTTATGGAGTAATTGCCATGAGCTGCATGTGTCTATGGAGCACTTGAAAGACTGTTAGCCCAAATTAGAATGTGCTGTGAGTGTAACACATGCACTGGGTGTCTAAGACTTAGGACAAAAAGGAATGCAAAGTAGCTCATGAAAAATTTTTATACTGATTACATAGTGAAATGATATTTTAGATACATTGGGTAAATATATAGTATTAAAGTTAATATTGCTCATTTATTTTAATTTTTTTTCATGTGACTACTAGAACTTCTTAAATTACTTATCTATTTCTGTCAGATAGCACTACCCTGGAGCACACTAACTACCACCTTTGTGATGTCACGGCTTCTGCAGATGTGCTAGGGGCATAAACACCCTCTGCCTCAATGGAAAATGGGAGGCCTGGGGCTGACTCAGTAGCCACAATCCCCTGGCATCAGATGACTTTGAATTTTGGTAGCTCATATGCCACTGAGGGGCTCCTATCAGGCCTACCCATGAGCACATTTGCTTAGTCATGTTCTGTGGGGAGTGTGGGCTCCAGAAACCTAATGGAAAGAGCAAGGCGGGGCTGGGGGAGCAAGGGCCAGACTGGTTTGAGCAAAATGTCCCCTTTCCTTTTCCTTTTTCTTTCCCTCACCCAGCCCACTCCAGGCTGGTGTTCTCATCCTTTAGAGAGTTGTCTCCTACTTGAGCCAGTGATTTCCTTGACACCTGTGCTGTTAGCCACTGAAAATATTCTTCCCAGGGATTTGTGTTTGGAGAATAATGTCCCAAGGACAATTCTCCCTCACGCCGAGAATTGGTTATTTGGGACTGGGGCCAGCCTTAAAGAAGAGAGAGAATAAAAGAGGATACACAGTTACTTCCTGACAGCTTCATAAGGACAACAGCAAGGACATAAGTACAGCGTCTGTGAGGGAGACAGAATAGAGGCAGAGAAGTCCCATGTACCCACCCGGTCATGCCACAGAAGTTGATATCTGAGCAAAAGAAAGTGCAGAGGAATGGAGGAAGGGGTTGGGCTGGCACTGCGGTATTGTCCCCGCCATGGCCATGCATTTCTGGGCCCTTCTCAGGATGCTGGGCATGACACAAATAGACAGAAAGGAATAGAATAATGAACTTGGGACCATGGAGATTTATAGGTCAGGTGCCCGTGGCTCTGACTTCTGATGAGGCTGCCCCCTCGGGAAACCCTTGGCTGACCTCCTTGGGCTCCTCAGAAGGAGATGGTTTTGTTTCTCATGGCAGAAGCAGGCTGTTTACTGGAGCACAGGAAGAATCCGACGTTCTAGTGAAAAATAATTCATTAACAGCCAGGGTATTACCAGTTCCCTGGAAAAGCTCTTCCAGCTGCACTAGAGCAACAGTTCTTTTTCAGCAGCAGAAGCAAGCCTTGCCGGCAGCCAAGACTGGGTGTGTTGGGGCGTTTTTGTTGTTGTTGTTGTTATTTTTGCCTTTATATATATGGTCACTTTTGCCTTATAATTCAGAGAAAAGAATGGAGGCCTAGGACGGTTGAAATAGTGTAGCTGTCAGCCATTCTTTCCTTCATGATTTAAGCCTGGAAGCTTTAGGCAGACTCTGAGAACATAGATTTTTCCTGACCACAACCCACCCCCAAGCTGGGAGCCCTGTAGAGTCTCATAGAATGTTCCAGAACTAAAGGAATTTTGGGGAACCAAAACACCTGCTCTTAAGAGCCTCTGAAAGCAATTGGCCACAGGATACCACCCCCACTCCCACCACCGCACACACCAGGCAGAAAGTCCTATCCCGGCTGTGTGGAATTCTTTTGCTTACTATTAATTGGCACAATGGGGCCAAAGTATGTGATTCATCATTCCAGTTTTGAGGGCATTTGGAAAGCCAGGCAAGCATAACCAAGAGAATGAACTGCATGTTTTGCTCACTAAAGAATGATTGAATATACAGTAAACAAAACTGAATGATTCAGGAAGCTTTTTATGCTCTGGAAAAATCTGCTTTAAAAAAAGATTTTTGTCCGCTTATTTGTTTTTTAATGCCTCCTTCTCAGAAGTGTGTACCCAGCTAACAAGGAATGGGAAAGAATGGCATTTCCTTGTTTTAGTTTTTTTTTTAATTCTAATTGCAGGTTAAGTAAGATACAATGTATTGATTTTGGTTTTGTATGGAACATAACTAGATAATCATTTTATTTTATGAGATATTAATTTCCATCCATTTAGACTGATGAAATATGCATTTAAAATGCCTCATCATCCTCGTATTTCTTTAGTGTTTCTAGACCGATTGAGAACCTATTTCTGTGTTCTCAGGCATCATGTATCTAAATTCACCTTGGATTTTGAAGAAAATGGGGCCTTTTTCTTTTGGTGTCTTCCAGGATTATGCACATTAAAGGCTAAGCACATTTGGCTGTATATGGAGCAGTTTCTCCACCTTGCTTCTATTGACATTTTGGGCCAGACCATTATTGGTTGGTTGTAGGGGGCTGTCCTGTGTGTTCCAGATGTTCAGCAGCATCCCTCGCCTGTGCTCACTAGATGCCAGTAGCATCTCTCCATCCCCTATCCTGGACCCTGGGACAAAATCACCACAGTAGAGAACCACTGGTTTAGACCAAAATGTAGCAAGTAATTTGTGGTTTTCAGAAAATTCAATTTGAAATAATAAAAGACACAATTTTCCCCCTCTGACTTTTCCATATACAATTCAAGGAGGTGATTAATTAACAACTGGAAGTGGATCATGTGCCTTATTCAATTCTAAGGGTGATGGAAGAGTCTATAAGATTGTATAAGCATGGAGATTTTTTTAAAGGCAAGCGATTGAAGAAGTCATAGGTAATTGAGGGGCATATTGTAAGAACTAGCAGCTTCTCTGGTTTTCATAAAAAGAACAGGCTTATTCCTCCCTAATTTCTTTATCATATGTCCCTGATTCCAGGCATGACTTTAAAGCCACCAAGCACCTACTCCCACCCCCATCCCCTTCCCACTGCCATTTTTCTGGTAGCATCTTAAGCCTGAGCCAATTAGTTTAGCCCTGTAGTGTCCTTGTGAGAGCTCCACTCCTAGCATTTGTAACGGATGCATTTCAGGCACTGGTGGTCTTTTGCCCACCACAAAATTCTGTGTCCCAGTACTGTTGAGAGAGAAAGTCAATAGGGGGAGTGTGGTGCATTTTGCACACATTATTGCACAATCAGATTCAGGCAGCACCCTGCCCCTCCCAATTTTGTTTCTTCTTCACACACATTTGTTTTCTTGCAGCAAGAATTCTGCTGGAGAAATTCTTCCAGGAAAGAGACATCGTCAGAGCAGAAGACAGGACATGGTGCCACCAGGATGAGCCCCTAGCCATCTTCTTTCTGGTTGTCCCTTGAAAGGCTAGAAAGAGGGTCTTGCAAACATAGGAAAGGTGTTGTGAGGTAAACCATGCCCCGTTCACACATGGAAATGGGCTAGGCGTGTAGGGTACAGGGGGAGGGCAGAGACGTGGATCCCTCATTAAACAGGGAAATTGTCCCCAAGTCACCTCTGCCCATCTGTCTCTCACAGTGGGATGGGCATTGGGGAATGCTATCGGAGGCTAGGGGCAGGTTCTCAGTGCCGAAATCAATGGAGGCTGCTTCATTTTGCAGCCATTCATGCAGCCTGGCCTCTTCCCAAGAGTGTCTGAGGAGTTCAGCGTTTCATACGCAGAGGGAGTCCCAGGCAGGTTTAGTCGTGAACACAGGTGTAAAGGTGAGCATTTAGGGATTTGCCAAGCCAGCAATATACCTTCCCGGGGCAGTCCTAGCCTCACTGGATGTAGCTGGAGCCCTCCTTGTCGCTGTCATGAAGGGAAAGGCAGTGAGGTAGCTGAGATCCACAGCGTGCTAGGTCCAGGCAGATTCATAATTGATTTGCAGCACGTGATACTTGGTCATTCTGAGTTACCAGCCCCTTGCAGGACAGGATTTGGGTGATGGTTGCAACACTGGGAGAGGAAACAGAATCATAAATCTGTGCTTTGGAGGCCAGTCTTGTGGTGCAGAGGCCGCTGGGGCCACCGCTGTGTGCTGCAGAAGCAAACAGACAGGTCCGAGTGGTATGTTGTTCCTCAAAATAATGGCAATGGAAATGGCTGTGAAAAGCATTTAGGCCCTTGTCATAAAAATGCAAACAGTCTTCCTGCTATAGGGAAAAGCTAAATAAACTCTATTGCAGCTGTATTAAGTAGAAACAGATTTGAAAATCAGTTGTTTTTTTTTTTCCTGAGACACTTATTTATAGCAGGTTGGGCAAAGGCTGCCACTATCTTTTGCGACTCCGGAAGAGTGTTTTCCAGATGGTCCTTGCTGTTTTTCTCTTTATTGAGCTTAAGTGAACATGGCCTTGCTTGGAAAGGATCATGAAAGCTGGTGTTATTTTTTTCAGATTACAATGGACATCGATTGGCTAACAAATCAATGGGTGGGAATGGATTGAGCTTGTGCTGATAAATTTCCTTTTTCATTTTATAAATAGAAAGATGTCAAAGAAAGCTCAAAATAAGGGACACTCTTTCAACTTACACAGTAAACCTTTGAAGATCATATGGGGCTGCATTTCCTATTAATTGACATTTATTTTTTTCCTAAAATTATGCTCTCCTCTTTACTAAAACTCAGCAACGTTACTGATTCCGACATCTAAAGAGTGTCCAGTTACATTTCAGATTGAGCAGTTAGCTCTGGCTGCAATTTCCTTTTATGAAAAAGATCACTAATCCTTTAGACAGAATATGAAATTATTGAATGTGAAAATATCACTGTGAGATCATTTGTTGTAAGATCCTGTGTGGCTTATTACTGGCATTTTAAGAAGATTAGAAAAGGCTGATTCTGCCCTGCCCTTCTGGGTTGGACACACCCACTCCAGAAACCTGGAGCTTTGTGTTCATAGGAGCTGGGCAGCCAGATTTGATGCCCACAGCCTAAGCCACTTGGGGAACCATCTCAGAATGTCACAGAAACTTGTAATCCCCGAAGGATGAGCTCCCAGGTCACTGCCTGCATGGAACAAGATTTCTACCCATTCCTAGTGAAATGGAAGAAATGTGAAAATGCAGTGAGTTTATTTTATTTAAACTAAGCCTTTTCCATTTTATAGAACTGCCCTTTATTTTGAAATGGTCTTTTCTGCTTGTTTGTTTATTTTTTAGTATTGAAATCTCTTGTGTGCCTGATCAAGGTAGTGGATGACATTCACATTTTAACATCTTAATTTGAAAAGACTAAAAGTTGTCCAACGTTTGTACCATCTATTATAAAAATATTACTTATCCATGACATTAAGAAATATGGGATTCCCCCAGGGGCCTGAGTAGATCAGGAATGGGAACCTTTGCTATGATTCCTGAATTACAAACACTAATGTGAGCAAGGGTCCTGGGGCTGTTGTCCTACGTCTTTCACCAACTCTTCTGATCCTGGCCCATAGGGAGCTGGCTCTATCCAAAGCACACGTGAAGAATGGAGTTGCTTCCTTCGAGGGGTTTGAGAGGCAAAGCTAGCCTGTTTGGACACTCACACCAATCATGTAGCCTCAACCCTTTGTCTCTGGCCTCCTTTATCTCTATGCCGATGCTGCTACCAGTTCTCATCGGTGCAAATATCTTTTATTCTCTCCTCAGCCCTGTCCACTGCTACCATGAACACAGATCTGGCAAGACCCCAGCCTCCTCCCTGCTCTGCCCTATTCATGCTGTTGCTCCCTTAGCTGCTGTTTCACATACCTGCATCAGTGTTCTCTTGATAAATGACCTCTCTGGTCTCATCACCTTAGCTCAAGAACATTCACTGACTCCCCGTTTCCCAGTGAGTTAGAATAAAACTCCACATATGAAGCCCTCTTCCCCTCTTCATAACCTGCTCTCCCCACCATGGAGCCCAGTCTGCCCTTCACTAGTAAATCATGGGAGGGTATCTCCAGGTTATACAACTGCTCTGGGCTGGCTTGTGCTTGTTTTCTTATATGAGTGGCAAAGGTTTTCAAGAAAGTTGTAAGATCTCTTGGGCATCTTTTTAGCTGAAGAAAACTGAAGCCTTAAGTCTAATGTAATGAACAGTCCCAGAGATTATGGAATTAGTAGTTAATACAAAAAAGAAGAGAGAAATAAAGCCCATCACAAAATGGGGCTTTCCGGCTTCAAGAATTGTAGCCTTACTGCAAGTCTCTTACTCCCCTGGGTCAAGGTATCATCTTTTTGGCCTGTCAGCAAATAGGTATCACTTTGGAATGGTGCTGCTGGCTTGTCCTACCCAAACAGAGCCACTTACAGAAGCTCTGAAATTTGCACTTGAAATATATCAGCCTGGGACAAGGATTTGGCTCAGTGGTGCCACTGCCTGCCTCGCAAGTGCAAGGTCCAGAGTTCGATCCCCAGTACCAAAAAAAAGGAAAGGGAAACTTATTGGCCAGAGTCCATCCTAGCCAATGCAGACCTTAGGAAAAGTTTCCAGTGACTACTCAGAAAGTCATAAAAGCCACCGTGTTACCCATCATTTTTTAAGCTTCTGCTGCAGGCTGGACAGTTGTATCAGGTTATTTACATCTATTATTTCATGCCCGGCTCCATTCAATTATATGAGGTAGGTGGATATTTTGAGATCCATTTAATAGAGGAGGCATCGGAGGGCCAGAGATGTAGCTCAGTGGCACTGTGCCTGCTTGGCAAGCCCAAGATCCTGAGTTTGATCCCTCGTACTGGAGAAAAACAACTGAGGAGGCATCAGGGACTCAGAGAGGGTTTAGTAAACTTACACAAAGTCACACAGCTTATAGGTAGTGAATTTTATACCACGTATTCAACAGAACTTTCTTCAGTGATGGAAATGACCTGCACTGTCCAATATCGTAGCCACTAACTTCAAGTAGCTATTGAGCACTAGACATGTGGCTGTTGTGGCTGAGGCCTGCAGTCTGAATTCTGTTCATTTTAAATTTCACTCACCTCCTGTGGCTAGTAGCAACTGTATTGGACAGTGCAGCTCCAGGATGTGCCTGTTTCGTGGCCTTGTTCCACCCCTCTGCTCCCTGCTTTCTATATTTCTGTCTAAGGTGCCCCTGACTTCACATCTCCTTCCTCCCTCCCCATCCAGCACAACTGCCCCTTTGGCCTTTTCTCGGCGGCTGGTAGCCCAGCGGCACTCAGCCTGCAGTGTGCATTAGAACAGCCTCTGGCACTGCAGAGGGCAGCGGTGGCTGGCTCAGATCAGCTGGGAGAAGCTTCCCTCCCTCTCCTGTCCCCTGGAGCTCACCGTCTGTCTGCCATCTCCTGTCCCACCTTCATTTGACTGACAGGCTTGGCCACTCCCTTGGCAATTGCTCTTGAATGCATCAATTTTAATGTAGAGCTTCTCGGGAGAGGATGGCAAGCCAGGTACAGAACGAAGGAAGAGACATGGTCTCTAGCAATTGCCTGACTACCCTGGTGTTCAGGGCAAGCTGTGGCAGAGGCCCATTTACTCTCTTGACCTCTGCGATAGAACAGGGACAGAAAATTAACTAGGAAAGAAAACAAGTAAAGCATGTAAGACAGACAGATAAATAATGAGGCTGGTTCTCTAGTCCTTATTTCTTCACCCTAATTAAATTCTTTGTCTAGCTTGGAAGGCAAGAGCCAGCTGCCCAGGGGCAGGTCCAGAGGCTGGGAAAGGTTGGAAAGGTCCCTAGGAAGGAGGGAGGCTGTGATGCAGCACTCTTGATGTCAGTTGTAACAATGCTGAGGTTTTGCTTGTTTAAAAAAAATACAGGTAGAAAGAAGTAGCTGAGGTTACCCCTGAAAGTTGCTGAGCTGTTTTATGAATATTTTTAAAATGGAAGAGTAACGTGGAGCAGCTCTTTTTAAAGCATACACAAAGCTGTGCTTCCTTTCAGGGAACCTATGCTGCTTTTCTTCTCTCTGTGTGTCTCTCCCTCTTTTTTGTTTTTGTTTTTTGTGTTTTGAGAGCAGAAGTCATGTGTCTCTGTGCCTCGGTCTCAAACCAAAATTCATTCTCTTGAGCCAGGCAGTACTTCTTACAGCGCCTTTGCATCACAATCTGACAATCTAGCCCTCCTGGGCTGCTGGTCCTGTGCTCCGTAGCATTTAGATGTGGATAATATGCTGAATACAAAGCGCAAGCACACAAATTTCGCCTAGTTTGTCTGTTTCCAAAAGCAAGCCTTCAAAGGCATGAACTCGAGGCCTCACTTCTGTTGTAACAGGAGTTCTGTCCCTGTTAATCCGTGGCAAAATGTCAAGTTCCTGTGCTTTGATACTTGCACCCTCCTACCACTTAGCTCTATGCCACCTACCCATGAGAGAGCTCAGTGAACGTGACCCTCTCTTGTCTTTGTCACTCACTCACGAGGCACTGAGGCCCACCTGCCTCTGGTGAGCTACCTGTCCTTTCCGCCGGGACCTCTTCATCCCCCATCCATATGGGATGCTTCTGCACTTCCTTCAGATCTGCTGCCCGCCACCTTTCTGCCTGTGGAGGACAATGTCCAGGGCTCAGCTTACCCTACGTCCCTTTTCACACTTCTGTGGTTGGGAGTGAAGAACTCCACATCCTCCAAATCCAAGATGGAGTTGAAGCACGTGGCCAGGAATGGGAAGTATGTGCTTCCAGTTGAGCCACAGGTACTTTGTAGAAACAGCCATTTTTGTGTATAGACAGGGAAACTGGCAAAAGGGCAAGTTCTGAGCTTGAGCCATGCTGAGAAAAGATGGGCAGGCTCAGATCAGAATGGGTCTTGCTAGCAGTTTCAGGGAGGCCACTGACACTATCTAATTTATGTGTTTGGTCTTTTTCTCAGTGGAGAATGAACGGGGGTGGGCAGTGGGAAACAGGCCCTGGTGCTGAGATCCAAGGAGGGAACTGGGAAGGGTAGGAACTGTGGCTGTGGAGGTGAGCAACTAGATCCCAGAAGGATGTAGGAGGCTGCCTTTGTGGGAGTTGGGAACAGCTGACAGACTGAGCAAAATGTCACAACACCTGTGCTCCACCATTGCAGCCAAGGGTGTCGGCGGCCTCGGCCGAGATGAATGGCCAGAAAACCTTAGGTGGCCCATATAATCCTCTGAGACCCCAGTTCTAAAACAAATAAGATTTTAAAAATGAATGAATGAGAAGAGTCTTTTAAACTCACTCTAAAGGAAAACCAAAATCTGACAGGCATGGCCAGAGCCAGGAGCACCTCTGTCAGCAGCTTTAAATACACATTACAAATACATTCACTTTCAGTAGGTCAGGATCTTTAAGCAGTGGGGGGATGTGGGGTGATCCTGCTGGTTCAAGCTTTGACCAAGCCCGGCTGGGAGGAGGATTTTGGCTGCTGGCCTGCTGCTAGCGTGACCAGCCATCTGCCCTGCTTTGCCTTGGATTGAGAGGGTTCCTGGGACACGAGACTTTCAGTTTTAAAACCAAGACGGTCTTTGGCAAGCCAGGATGAGTTGGTCACCCCCCTGCCAGGGGAGGCATTGTAACATGGACAGCTGAACTGGGCGGGGCCACAGCAGTAGAGGGAGTTCAGCCTGGGCACTTGGCATGGAGATGCCACCACAGAGCAGAAAGGAAACCTAGGAATAGAAAAGGCAAGGACATATCTCAGGTTCTTTCAAATAGCTTTCCTGGTTCCAAATGAAATGCTTCTCCTAAAATAGGAACCTGAGCACTCCATTCTGCTTCCCTGGAAACTAGACTGGGCCATGTCCTTGTTGTCCTCCCCATCTGAGGTCTTGTCCAGATATCTCAGGTGAGTCGTCAAATCCTTTGGTCCTGGCAGAATCTAGAACTTGCAGATCCTTAGCTGGACATGGGAATATTTTAATTGGGGCCCGGGGTGAGGAAAACCAGTTTCTTTACTTAATGTGTTTTCATATCTTTGAAACCATGATTAGAAATTTTAAAGGAGCAGCAAAATGCAGACTCACTGGTAGCAGTAGACCATTTAGATCTTAACTTCCAAAGCTACTGTAGCCCTCCATGATTCATAACTCTTGAAACTGAATTGTGCTTTTGAAGTCTTCAAAAGCTTCCCTTCTTCCTCCCACAACAACTATTTCTGTTGCAAAGTAAAGCTTAGTAAATAAACAGACAGCATGTTGTACATGGAAGGAACAGAGGAGCGCTTCTTTTCTCTGGAATAGGACGCTAATGAAAAGGGGTTTTTCTCATTGAGGCCTGATTCAAGCCTTCCAAAATGCAGGAAAAAAGCTAGATGAAAGGATTTTGTATGTTTTTGCCATAGACATGATAACTGTTTGAGGAGATAGATGTATTTTTCCCAATTTGAATGTTACACAATGTATCCCTCTATTGAAACATCATATGGTACCCCCATAAAGAAATATACTTTTAATGTATCCGTTACAAATTTAAAAAGAAAACTATGCAGCAGAAGGAGGTGACAGGTTAATCTTAGGACCCCAGTTCATTGTTGTGGTGGCATCTGAACCTTCTGCAGTGAGAATAAAAAGGCTAAGCAGTCCAGGAGATGTTTAGTGAAGAAATGGAGAAAATAGAAGAAGGAGTGAAAACAGCAAGAAAGAGATTTCCTCTGGCTGTGTGGCTCAGATAGTGAGGGGGTAAGAAAGACCCCGATGGGACTTGGGTCTTCGGAAAGACACTACCTTTGCCCTGTACTAAAATAAGTCTGTGGGTGAAAATGAGCTTTGCCATTCATTTATTTGTGCCCTTCTTTCTGTATTGCCATATGAGGAGGGAACATTAGAGCGAAATTGCCCACAGTATATTCTTCCCCAAGCATAAAGGACATGGCAAGTGAATGCTTCAGTAATAGTATCAGCATTTCACATATGCACCTTATTAAGTGTGCACCTTGAAGGCTGCACAAACAGCACACCTATGCCTTCAGCCCCGGCAGAGACATGTGCTACACCAGCCTCCAAAATTCCCCTCGTGCCCTTGTCATTACCCTCACCAACAAACCCACTATCTCCACAGCCCAGAGAGCTGCGTCTCATGCAGGAATTGAAAAACTGTACTTTCGTGTATGAGTACCAAGGAAAAACGTCCTTGTAATTTCTTACAAGAGGTGGAGGGGCAGAAATTGTGTAATGGTTTCTTTTCTCTGGCCGCTCTTAGTTAAGCCCGTTAAGCTGGAAGTGTTCATCTGGGTGCTGGCTGGTATCGGGTTTAAGGTGACTGGTCTCTGCTGCCCAGGATATGCCCAGGCTGCAAGCCAACCACCTGCTCTTGGCAGCATCTCTGCCAAAGGCGGCCGTTTGCCTTACCTGCTTTGCCAAAGCCTCTGTCAGATGTCGCAAAGACACAGGGCCAGAAGCACCATGGAGGGAACAACAAAATGGCCAAAAGTTTTCTGAATGTATTGGCCTTCTGGAAAATAAGGCTAGGCTCAGCCACTAAAACAGATTATCTGATGTGGACATTTTTGTCCAACTTCTGAACTTCTGAATGAGAGTATGATTGATTAACTTCACTTCCTCATCATAGATCTCATCATGTTTCTTTTTCTTTTTCTTTTCTTTTCTCTCTCTCTCTCTTTCTTTTTTCTTTCTCTCTCTGTCTCTCTTTCTTTCTTTTTTTGTTGAGATAAGGTTTCATTATATAGCTTGGGCTGGCCTTGAACTCACTATGTAGTCCAGGCTGGCCTTGAACTCCTAGTGATCCTCCTGTCTCAGCCTCCCAAGTGCTGGGATTACATCGTATTTCTTGATGTGCTTTCTGTCCCCTTTTATTTTTGCTGCAGGAGGCAAACAGTATGAAAGTGGGGATAGAGCTATGGAGCATACATTGTCATGTGTCTGGGAGCAGCATGAGGAAAGGACTTATTTGTCCTCCTGGGCTGTGGAGTGCCGAGTGATTGAATGCTCGCCAAGCTGTCAGTTTTATGAAACAAATTCCCTAACCCCCTTGGCCCAGAGCTTTGCTCAGCCTGCGATGGAAAAGAAATAACTTTTAATAGAAAACTCATTGCTAAAATCTAAGATAAGATTTCAGTTACTTCTCTCCTAAGAATAAAATGAAATACTGAAGCAAGCAGTTGATGGGGGACTCTCAGGGAGCCTTATTTCTCCATTCTTGGTTAACAAACTATGTTAATAAAAATATTTAGACTTTCGTGATGCATAATGCATTTTTATTCCTAGTGAGCTGGCCTGTTTGTATACACAGATGTTTCCTGTGGTCTTTCTATCATTGCTTCTATTTTTTATGAAACAATATTTCTAGCAGGAAACAGAATCTTATGTGAAGAACCCACGCCCCTCACAGACCCTGTTAGTTTGACTGAGGATATTTTCAGCGCCACATTTAATATCAGAGGGAAAGGGGTGGGAATCTCCTCTTATTCAAGAATGTGGAAGATAAATTTAATAAAAGGCCAATCCAAGGAAATGCACTCTGTCCAGACACGAGGCAATTCTTCCTTGGCTTCTAGATTAGACCTGATCAATTTACCAAGGTACTTTCATTGCTAAAGGGCTGCATGGCTTTTCTGTCACCTTTCTCACTGTCAAAGCCGCTATGAGGGATGCCTCCCCTTTCATCCAAATCCTCGATGTGTTCAACTGGGTTTCACAGATTTTCCAGAGCATTGTTCTCACAGAACTGTGGTTTCCTTCCTAGCCCCAGGAGCACTGTGGCAACACAGCTCACCAGCTCAGTTTCTCTGCCACTCTTAGGAGCACACGGAAATAAATTAAAAATAAAATCCACAGGCGAGTGTGCTAAGGAAGGAAATGAGCTTTTACACATCAGCCCTTAAAAACAAAAAGATGAACCTATCTTAATTGAAAAATGGCATGATTCCCTAATGAAAAATCAAGCTTAGGATTCAGTACCTAATATCTCAGCAGTGAGTGTGTATTTTCTCCCGTGGCTACCCGTGTGAGTGAATTCTGAAACAATCAGGCGGTGTGTTGAAATAAGATATCATTCAGTATTACTATAGAAGCGAGGCATCGGGTTGTCTGGCTGACTTGCCAGTTGCTGTCTAAATGCCAGGAGAGGAAAGGATGAAACATAAGAAAATCTCCTTCTCTAGTTCGGTGGAGTTTTATTTTCTTTGCTTTCTTAGTAAATTTTGTTTTTTATAATGAAAAATGAGACATAGTTGTTTTTTTAATTACAAACATGGAAAGCCAACAGATAGAGAATAAATATCATTTGCAATCCTGCCACCAGACATCGTTGCTAGCAGTGTTTTTGGTCTTTTTCCATCTATCTCTATCTCTATCTGTTTATATCTTTTATTTTCTCCAGGCATTTGGAAAGTATATTCCACAATCCAAAGTTTTCTTGTGCTTCAATTCACTTCAAAACTCTGTTAACATACATTTTTCTAATCATTAACATCAAGAATGGAAAGGCATCTATTTTATTACCTGTCATACGTGACAAGTTTTTAGCATATGCATCCCCGCTCTTCTACTGCCTGTCTCCCAGTCTTGTTTGGTGCAATAGCCCCTGAGCACCTAGAGCCATGTCTGGTTCCAAGCTGTTGTTTAACAGATCCTGCTGAATCAATGAATGAATGATGACAGTTTATCCTTACATCCCTCCCAGGTGACCATTTGCTCCTGAGGCCAGCTTCTTCCACCATCCTTTGCTGCCTTTCCCTAGCAGTCCCATTAAGCCATAGGTACCCCCTTTGGTCCCCTGGGCCTGCTTTTCCTGTTGGAGGCAGGCAGTAAAGGGGGACAATGGAAAGGGCCCAGTCTTTGGAGTTAGCAAGCCCAATTCTCCGATTTCTCATTAATACATAACAGGACAAGTGTCTTCCTCTCTCTGGACTTCAGTAATACCTCTGTAAAATGGGCAGCGGTGATACCTGCTGGCATAATGACTGCCAGATGTGCACAATGCCCAGTATATAGGAGGGATCCAACACCTTCAGCTACTAGTATTTTGCCTTCTCTCTTTCCAATGACAGCATAAATAAAGAGCCCCTGGGGTCCTAGAGCATTGCCTTCCTCTTCACATGTCCAGTTTTCTCTTCTAATGGGCATAGGAGGATTTATGATGAGTTGCTTTGTGCTCGTGTGCCAAGTAAATAATCTTTCTTGTGCTTCCACCATCATCCCACATGGTGCTTCTGCAGCAGCGCACCTGCTGCATTGCAACTGAGTGTTCCCACAGCCAACGCTCCCACCACGCAGTCAGGATGCCTCCCATCTCAGTGTCCTCAGCCCAGGACCCCCTTATTGATGGGTGAATGAATGAATGAATGAATTGTGTCACACTGTGCATATCTTGCCCGTCTCTCAACCACACATATAGGCTTTCTGCAATCTCCTGGATGACAAAAGTGTAGAATTAAATCTCTAGCCCTTTGAGTCTATGTTAATTCTGCAAAGTGCCAATTTAAAGGGGAAAATTGTTTCCTCTTATTTGTGATGATTACGCCCATGGACTCACTGGCTAGTGTATGTGTCTTTAGGGGAGGGGGGTGACAATGTATGCACAGCACAGCTTCTTGTCCGCAGCTATTAGTTTGAATTATGTGTGTGTAGGCATCTCTTTCACACAGAACCTGATGAGCTGGCGTTTATTTTTGACAGCATCTCAAATCTTGTGAAAGTCAGTGCTGACAGCAGGCATTGTTTTTTAGGAATTTCTCAGATGGTGACAGGACAGCCTTGATAATAATAATAAAAAAGGAACCTTAAAAAGATGTCTTCTTAGAGTTCTTACAAAGAAACTAAAATATCGGCAAAAAGAGAAAAGGAGCTTCTGACCTTGCCAAGCAAAGGCTTTCCTGTGCATCAGCTTTCTGCAGACTGGACACAAATACACAAGCACACAGTCACTGAGATGTGTCTTCTTCTCTGGTACACTGTAGCAGTGATAACTGGTTAAACCCCCAAACCTGTTTGGTTCATCTTCCTGGTCACTCAGCTAGACTACATTTCCCAGCCTCCCCTGCAGTTGTACGTGTGGCCCTGTGCCTGAGTTCTGGGTAGTGGGTTGGGAGTGGACATGATGTATGCAGCTGCAGTCTAACCATAAAAGCTTTCCATGTTTCCTCCAGAGCTCTTTCCTTATCTGCTGGCTGTTTGAGATGGAGCAAATCCCCGGGGTTACCTTGAAAGCTATGGCTCAAGATGGCATAGCCTCCTCTGCTAGGGAAGATCACTGCATGAACAGAATTGCCTGGTGTAGAGTGTCCAACCTGGACTGTTACCTAAACAAGAAAATAATGAGCCATTACAAGCCATTATCAAGCCTTTACAAGTTTGGAGCTGTTTGTTGGGCAGCTTATCCTATTTTTTTTGATTTTTATAATCCTTTCAAGAGTACTGCAAAAGTAGCTTCATTGTATAGCTATAGATACAGCTCCAAGTGGGGAGGGAGTGAGTATTTTGTCTACCATATGTGCCCCTAGGTTGGCACAGAGGGTGGCATTGAGGGGTCTCTCAGTGAGGCTTGATGATGAAAGAAAGGAGTGATGATCAAGAAGAAGAAGTTTCAGCAAGACCAAGGGCCTTGCCACCATGCTTAGGGCCCATGGCTAGAAAATGCTGGACCATTTTCTTGGACCGTAATTCTTGTCAGGTTCCACTGCCTCTGATTACCAGGAACCCAAAACTTTAAAAAGAATGGGTGAGGAGCCAGTGACAAGCATATAACATTTTAGTCTCTTATCCTGTATTTCTGATTGGAGGAAGTAACACATATTTTATTTTTTTAAAAAGCAGTATGGTGACAGGACAGCCTTGATAATAAAAGAAAAGAACCTTCAAAGATACCTTCTTAGAATTCTTCCAAAAAACCCTACAATATCAGCAAAAATGGAGTTTGTAAAGCAAAGAAAGGAACAACCTTCTACAATCTTGCCAGAGAAAACTGGTACATGGTTGGTTTTATTCTTTAAATTCTTAATACACGCACACACTCCAGAAAAATTAGTTCACATTATATATAGAAAATATCTATTTTCTCCAGCCATGTGACCTTTTCACTTGTTGTCCTTTAAATAATTTCCTTAGACCATTTTTTCATGTCAGATCCATATCCATCTTGTCATCCTTTGCTATAACTGGATAATATTCTGTGATAATTAACCAGGTCCCTCTTGGCTGCCACTTAGACCATTTCCAGTCTTTCTAACACAAAAGAGCTGTGATAAACATGCTTGTACATGTATCTTTGGGGTAGATTCCTAGGAGGGAGATTGTGGATGCGCTGATGGGCATTTTCCACTGTCTTCAACGTTTGGAGAGCATTACTGTTGCAGAAGGTCCAAATGGTCAATAGATACAGACTCAATGAATTTATTCTTCAAGTTAAGGCAACTAAGAGGAACAGAAGAAAGGGCTTCTAGAATCTTGGAAGGTGGCATCTATGCTCCAATCCATGGCAAAGACTTGCAGAGGAGGCACTAACATCCCAAAGGCAGAGGGTGGCGCCTTCCAGATGTTGGCCACTTTCTCTGCATCCTCCTGGCAGTAAGATCGGTATTGCCTGCAAAGTCAGGCCTGATCAGGGCCCAGAAACACGGAGCACTGAACCTTCTGGCAGTGGCCAGTGGGACCCAGAGAGACGGGGGAGGAGCGCATTAGACTAGATGTTGCCTCAAGACTCCTGCTGGGGTTGAAGCTGAAGGTTGCAGGACGCTTGCTCCTCAGAACCAGGCATAAACCTGATGTGTCTGGGCAGCTTGCAGGATGAGCAGGCAGCTGCAGGCAAATGTCTTTTTCTGTGGGGACAGCTGTGTGTGCTCTGAGGTGTTCCTGTCCATGAGAGATGCTCCCGGAATGATGATGATCATGATAATGATGATAACAGTGGCTGTGGTTGGCTGTGGCAGGAAGGAGATGATTATGTAGGCAGTGCTGAGACAGCTCAGAGAGGACCCTACAAGTGTGTGTATATGTGGGAGGGTGTCTGCAGCATGATGAGGTTGTTTGTGTGAGTGAGCTGCATATAAGATATGCCCAGTGCTGCGTGTGTGTCACATCAGGTGTGCTGCAGCGGTAGCATGAGGTATGAGTGTGGCATTACAGGGTAGTGAGAAATATGACATGGGTGCCGTGCGATGTTTTATGTGAAGATGTGCAGATGTTTCTGAGGGGCCAATGATTCAATCTCCCAAATCATTTGTGTTGTCCACCAAAGACTGCTCACCTTGAGGTTTTTCTCCTGTCTTTCCTGTTTCCTGTGGCAAAAATGCCAGCTTCACCTGAGAGAACCTTCTCAACCATGTATTTTTCTCTCCAGAAGCCATGCTGTAAGGATGAGCTTAAGTTTCTACAGGTCACAGTTACGGAGGGAGGCAGTGTCCTCCAGAGTTACTCGATTATTCCTTTTATTCATTATTATGTCATTCTATTTTACCTTCTTATTGAGGTATATTTAACACATATAGTAAAGTATGCCAAATACACAAATCTTAAGTGCTGATGGGTTGTAAGTACATGTGTATTCATCCATTTCACCACCCCCAGATTAAAGTAGAAAATAGTTCCCCAAAATACATATAGCATATAGAATATACTGTCTCCAAAACTCCCCTGAGCTGCCCCTCTCTACTCACTATCCCCCCAAAACAAACACTACTCTGATGTCTGTTCCATGGACTAGTTTTGTCTGTTCTAGATATTCATATAAATTGAGTTGTACAGTATGTACTCTTTTGTGTCTGATTGTTTTCACTTAGATAATGCTTACGGGATTCATCCACGTTATTGCTTATACCAGGAGTGCCTTCCTCTTTATTGCTGCATAGTATCTTATTGTATGGATGCATCACAGTTTGTTTATCCATTCTTCTGCTGAAGGACATCTGGGTGATTTCCAGTTTGGGGCTATTGAAAATACAGCTGCTATGAATATTCTTGAACATGTCTTTTGGTGGCCATATGTAGAGCTGTCTTAATGTTGCCCATGATAGCATTTGATAAAGATAGAGCTTGCAAAAAATAACCTCTTGCCAAAAATCAAACAGCAACAACAACAAAACTCCCAACTTATCCCAGCAGGCTTCCTGGGAAGAATGAAGCAGTTGGCTGTGTGAGGCATATCTTGAGTCTGACTACTTCTCTGCCTTGGGAGATAAGGGCATTACATTGGGAAGGGTGGTAGCTCTCTGGGACATAGAGCTCTGCTGCAAAATAGACATCATCTCTGAGGGTTGCAGTGTTTGCAGAGTCAGGATTCATGGAATTAAATTATTCATTGGGCCGGGCCGGGGATTTAGCTCAGTGGTTCCATCACCTGCCCCGCAAGTGGAAGGACCCAAGTTCGATCCCCAGTACCAAAAAAATAAAATTATTCACTGGGGGTACACGGGAGCCTTTGGAAGGCCACTGGCTGTGTCAGGCCTCACAGGTTGTGATTTGGGCTCCAGCGCCAAGATTTGCCTATTGGCTGCAGAAGACTTCCAAAGATACACAAGTTACTTTAGCAGGATCTCGGATCTTAGGAAAATCCAGCTTATTTCCTATTCATAGGACATTCCAGAAAGGATTTCAGGGAGTGAAGAAAGAAGAGCTAATGGGCTTCCATCTGCACAGTGGTGCTTTCAGACTTTCGGGTGTGCCCCTTGCCCACCCCTCTCTATAGCAGGAGCTTCCCAGTGTCCTTGGCACTCACTTCCACCTCCCTGGCTCGCCTGGCTCACTTCTGCTGCCCATGTGCTTACTGTGTACTCCTGTTGCTCAGCTCCAAGACTTGAGGGCTGGCCTTAGGGCATGCTTGGCCCGGACACAGGGCAAGCAAGAAGCTTGGGAGCTTCTGTCCCCGGCAGGCCTGAACCCATGTCACAATACAATTGAAAGACAGAAGCCCCAGCTTCCTCAGGCTTGGTGGAGACAGCACCCCCTCCCCTGTTAATTCCAGATGCACTCTGCATTGCTCACAGCAGTCAGCCACATTACCACACCCTAGACTGGCTCCCTGCCCTTCCCAGCTCATGTGCCCACTCCCCCATGGGTGCTGCCTGGGATCCCCTTCCACATTTGCTATATGCACTCACTCAGGTGTTGGTCTCAGAATGTGCTTTTGGTCAATCCTGAATTTAACCATGCTTGTAGGCAAGGAAGAATGTTCTCTGGCACGTACACTAATTTTGTTTGGGAATTTTGAAAATTCCAAGGCACCCTTTTCATCGTTTACTCTGGGATTCAGCCAAACCACCACCAGGTATCTTTGCTGTAGAGAAGCTTGTGATTAGGGGCTGGCCCCAGGGGAAGACAATAATAAATAGTATTTAATTTTCAAGCTACAATGAAGGCAGACAGCCTTGGTCCCACTGCTCCCTGTCACTGTCGCTCCCAATACTGTGCATGATGGATATGGAACTGTAGAAAGGTGTGGGGAAATCAAATCATTTAAGACATAGAAGAGTGAAAGAGGGTAGGAAGAGTGGGGGGTCGGATTGGGCATTTCTATTTAAGAGGATTTGAAACTGCTGTGTAGCCGGAAGGAAAATGGCCTATAAAAGAGAGCAAAAAGGAAAAGACCAAAATTATATATCTACTATGATATGTTGTTTCCTTAAAAAATAATAAGTAGTTTTGATTTGTTGGCGACAGAAGACTCTTAAAGGAATATTTTCTTTTGATTTTGACTTTCCAAAATGTAGTCATAATGTGGGGATGAAAAGATGCCAAGATGAATCCTTTCAGGGAGAAAACCATAATGCGCAAAGCAGTTTGTCCAGTTCATTTTTAATCTTTCCTCGGAGGGCTATTTTTCTCACATAATTTAAGAAGGGGAGCAGAAGAGGGTGGGTGGGTGGGGGCTCAGGCAGAGGTAGAAGATTAGCCATAACATTTGGTGATTTGAGTCTGCCTTTCTGCTTCTGGAAGGCTAAAGACAGGAACCTAGCTCCACGGGCCTGGAGTGATCCAGGAGCCTAAGCATTCAGAGGGCAGATAGAAACTTGGTTCATCTTGGCAGAGGGCACAACTGGAGCTGGAAGGACTGTGTGGGGCAATTTGAGGGCACAAATAAACTCAGGCTGTAGAAGGGTCAGGGATGGTGGAGAGAGTGTGTTTGGGGTTTTGAAGGACTCCTGTTTGACTGGTGCCCCTCACTGCCTGGGGCAAATTTCGAAGCACACAAGCTATTTAAGTTACATTCTATTAACCTTTCCCCCTTCCCCCGTGGCTGTACTTGCCTGGTCTAATCCAGCACAGTGCCACACACATTTTCTAATCATTTTTGCTGTTTCACTGATTGTGGAATTAGATGCATCCACTGTCTGGTAAAAGTAGGTCATGGGAGTTCCTGACTCACTATGTTGCTGTAGATTTCTGAATGGCAGCATACAGGCACCTGAATGTGACATTCGAGGAGAAGAACAATGGTGATCACTCACTGACGATTTTGCGCTTGAGTCATTCTTTTCTCCAGCGGGAACACATGCGGGGGGGAAAGCCCACAGATTACAGGTGCCAGGGAGAAGTAAGGGTAGCACAGAGGTGTTCATTTAAAGCAAATTAGGGCCAGGGATTTAGCTCAGTGGTTTCGTTGCCTGCTGCGCAAGCGCAAGGACCCGAGTTCAATCCCCCCCGGTACCAAAAAAAACCCCAAAAAACAAATTAAAAAATAAAGCAAATTAGAGTCTTATCTCTCCAGGCCCCCTCTTGTTGTGGAATCTAGAGTCGCCGTCTCTCTCCTCTCGCTCCACCTTCTCTTGAACCACCTTTTTTCTCCTGTTGGTGTTTTATTCTCTTCCCATACTGTGATACCGTTGGTCTCACAGACTACATAGAAAATGAAACTGCATTGCCTTATAATAAAATAGTTATTAAGCTTTTTCCCAGCGGGAAAAAAGAAATTGAGTCAGATGATAAAGAGCTAGCCCTTGTCAAATTCACCATATGGGCATTGCTGTAACAAGTAATTATTTAGATAGGGTGTCTCTCTTGCTTGCTCTTCTTCTTTGTAAAAAAAATATGAACAACTTTTGTTTAAGCCAGTTCTTTTTTCTGGCTCCAGACAATGGCATTCATAATCATGCCTGAACCAAAACTATCGATTGTGTGTGTTTATGTTTAATTTGAAAAATGACAGCAATGATTTCTTTGAAGTCTTATACTCACGCAGAGCTGCCTTACCATTAGTTGCCCTGGAATCCAGAATTTCCTAGAGGAGGAGAAAGAATAAATCAACATAAAATGATGTAATAAAATCCTCTTAAATAACAACCAGGTAGTAAATTAACATATACACAACCTTTGAAATGATCATGTATGGGAAAGTTGAATCCAGCAAACAGCTGGCTGGGTGCCTGCCCTTGACTAATAGGCTGAGAGATATAGCTGGTAGAAAGATATTTGAGAGTGACTCCTAAATGCAGAAATCTGTCTTTTATAATCACACACACACACACACACACACACACACACCCCACACACATCAGTTCCTTCATTTGACAAACCCTAATTTCATTGGGATTGACAGCATTGCCTGTGTCGAGCATACATTTAACAAATGAGATTGCACAACCACCCCACTCAGTTTCATCTAATTTAATTTGACAGCAAAAGCAGGTAGGTAGAATAATGTACTTACGGAGAGGGTAAGAATGCTTTCCCTGGGGTTAAATGACATGGTTTTCTTGATCAGGATTAAAGCAAGTATCTCCTCTGATGCTTTTGCATTCTTTTTGTCTCACTTTTTAGACTGATATATAAAGTAAGTAAAGTGAGCTCATTTTAAGTGTACAAGATAATGAATTTTTGCCGATGTATACATTTGTATAAGCACCACTCAAACCAAGACACAGAAGGTTTCTGTGCCTATAAAAAGTGCACTTTCTGACAGAGAGACAGATCTTTTGCCACAGGGAAGGGGGCCAAGAAATGGAAGAAAGGGGAGGAAGTGGAGGGAGGGGATGAAAAAAGAATTAGGGTATGTGATGTACATGTACCAATTCCCTACAATGAGTGTAATCATTATGTACTCCACACATGTACTAATTTTTAAAAGGTCACTTCCCAATCAATATAGCCTCCGTCTTCCATCCTTTCTGACTTCGAACACAAAAAAAGATCAGTGTACCTTGGTTTTGAACTTCGTATAAAGCGCATTGTGTAGTATGTATTTCTGGGTTTGGTTTCTTTCACTCGATATAATACATTTGAGATTCATCCATGCTGTTGCAGGTATCAGTAATTCATTCTTTGTTATTGCTCTGTAGTATTCCATTATATGGATATACCAAGGTTTATATATTGCCGGGGGGCGGGGTTGGTTCTGGTTTTTCTCTGACCTTCAGTTTTAACTAACATTTTCTATGTGGTCTATAGAGGGGCATCCTAGAAATAAGCACAAATGATATGCTTGTTGGTGAACTTGTTCCAAATTGTTGGCAAAATCCACTCACCACTGTGTAAACAAGGGCTCTGGATCTGGACAGGCAGCACTTGCAAGGGCACCTGCAGGAAGCCCGGCCTGGAGCCCCCTCACCCTGGGACCAGACACCTGCCTGCAGAAATCAGCTTCAAGCAAGGAGTAGAATTGGAGATCACAAAGGGCACCCTAAAATTCTAGCCCAGGCAGCCTCATTTAATGTTTGGAAGGCCCAAACCTTCTGTCTTACCTTTCTCCTAAGACTCAAACCAGCTCCAGGTTATCTTATCACATCCCTGACACAAATGTAGGGCTAGGGTGGGCTTTAGCACTTCATCTTTAATCCTGATACGGGGTGGGGGGGCGAGCCAGTGAGCTTAGGGAACAGGTGGGTAGATGGAATGTAGGGAAGGTTCACATCCAGGAAGACAGAAGAGCAGCTTCTCATCTGGAGTGCACAGGTATCTGGCACTGTACTTCCCTTGGGGTAGACTCTCAGGCACGCATCTTCAGTTTGGGTATCTTTTCTGATTATTCTGACACCTTCCCATTTTCTGAATCTGGGAAAGGAATAAACCGTGATTGCCTCAAAAGAAGCTGACTAGGCAGTATGGCTTGGGAAGGCATTTGTCATTGGGCAGAAACAGGGCACAGAGGACTGTCACCTTAGAAGGCTGCTCCTTCTCTCCAGCTGGTGGATAAGGAGAGCAGCTGTATGTACAGGTGCATCAGGGTTGAGGGGAGGGGGAGGTCTGCAGGCTGGAACTGGTGGTGTGACCCCAGAAGGGAAAGGTAAGATACTTTATCATCCTGATTTGCTTGGGATTGTCTTTATTCAAGCACTGAAAGTCCCAGGGACCAAGAAGCCCCTCAGACTGGGCAAATTGAGACAGTTGGTCACCCTGGAAGAGGGAGCCCTTTTAACTTATCTATCTGTACATTCAGTTAACAAATACTACTGTGCTTCTGTTATAGACAATGCACCTTGCAAGGTTTGGGGAATAGAGTGGTAACTGACAAGGCCATAATGATCTCCCCGCCTGGAGCACTTCCTCTAGAGAGAAAGGTGGGATTTAAAGAAGTGATTACAACATACTGCAGTGCTTGCTTCATTAGGGCTAATGAAGCAGTGAAAGCTTTAATTGGGAATATACTGGAGGCTCTGGAAGCAGGTGGGGAAGCTAATCCACTCCCTCTTCTTCTTACCACATCCACAGAGTTCTAGAGCTGCTCAGAAAAGCTTTAATAGCCAGCTCTGATTCACTCACAGTGGCTGGAGAACAAAGCAGGCAGGCTGATAAGGAAGTAGACAGATTTAGGTCTATGGATGTAATCCCTTTGTGCTGTTTAGATTCTCACTTTTGTAGCCACATTTCTTCTCCCACTAAGAGTCCCTGTTGGGTATGGTAAGGCAGTCTGTGTAGTGAATAGGAGTCCTTGGCATTGTCTGTGCCCATACATCCAGACTGAAAAGCATGCCCTGGCAAGCCTACTTCATCTTTTCAGGTCATCCAGATAAAACGGAGAAGGCAGGGATGATGGACTGGAGTTAATAATTCAGTATGTTTGTAAACAGAGCTCCAGGGTTGAAAAGCTAGTGCCATTTTCAGCGTGTTGTGTTACAACAGAACAGCATGTACTTCTAAGTATCTAAAGCTAATGGACATGTACTCTTGCCTAATAGGCCCAGTTATTGTGTTTTTCTTTAAAAAATGCTTCTTAATGTATGAGAACTATATGGCCACTGTTGTAAGAGCTGAAAGGCCACTCCAATGCAGTTTGGCTGATGAGCTAGCACGCACATGCGCGCGCACACATACACACACTCCCTCTGAATATTTGATTGTCCACCCAGAAATTATACAGCAAAGCAAATCCCCCCAAACTAAAGCACTTATCTGCATGGAAAGGTTCAAATATTTAGTCCAGTGTTCGAGACAGCCAAGCAGGAACAAGTGTCCAATTTTAGAGTCTCTTGTCTTCCTCAGCCCAGAGGAAGTTTAATGATGTTTCTGTAAGGTGTGTCCTTTTATTGATGTCTGTAGAAAAGATAGGGATGGATGGTTTTTCTACAGGGGAGTTTTTGTTGTTTTCATCAAATGTTAGAAACATTTGTGTAGATATATTAGGTCAATTTCCTTTTCTTCTTCTCCTTCCTTTGCCATTCTGCAATTTCAACAGAAATCCTCCCAAACTATTCTTTTTCTATCACATGGGAAGCAATAACCACTTGCCTGCTCTGAGTACTGACCCTTTGGGGGTCCCCAACTGTCATGCAGCTTTTTCTAGTCTAGCTTGTGACAGGTGGAGGAGGGAGGACACCACCTTCCTCTGGATGACCTCCGAGCTTTCCTTTGCAAGGAAGCAATAATGGAGACTTATCCATGAGGAACAAAGTGCCTCTTCCCTTTACAGTTTGATGATGGCTTCCTTTGTAGCTTGTTCAGTGCGGCTTGGCCTGATTTATGATTTTTTGCCATCTGGTTTATTTCTCTTGTTGTTTTGTATTGTTTCAAATCTGCTTGAGGCCATCTTTAACTGAGTCTTTTTTTTAAAAAAAAATACAAATTATAAGAAGCAAATCATAGGAGTGTCATTTGAAGGTTAGGGATAAAAGAGAAAGTTAAATAGGACTCTAATCTTTCCTGTGAAGTCCAGTAGCTAAAAATAAAGTTCCTTTTACTTCGTTGATTATGTACTAGAATGTGTTCTCAGATGTGAATGCTGTGGAATGTTGCAATTGTTCAGAGAATTTTTGTTTGGGTTTTGTTAAAGGAAGGCATAAGAGTCCTGTAAAATAACTGAAGTAGTTCAGTTAGTGATTGAGCACCAGCTGGGGGCCAGCCAGTGTTGCTGGACACTGTTGTGGGCACTTCATGATGTTGGTGGGTTTTAGCCAGAGCTAAGACTTGTTTTCACTTGGTCTAGCCTCAGTTTTCATTCTGTTAAACCATGTTAGCCTTTCTAAAGGCAAAGTGATAGCCAGGAGTGGGTAGGAAAGTCCTTCTATGAGAGGAAAGGATGGAGTTGAGTGGAGGCAGTCTTTGTTTTCAAAAAGAGAAGGTACTGGAGGTACTTCCTGAGTACTGGGTACTGTCTGTGTTCTGGGAAGACATGAAATATCAGTGACCTGGATAACTATGTTTAAACCATATTCTTATTAAAACCAGCAGTTCTGGCTTTCCCAGACAAAGCAATTCTGAAACAGTTTTGGAAATACATTCACAAGAGTGGAATTCATAAGTGGAACTATACAGCCATCAGCTGCACTGTTTAGACATAAAGTTGGATGAGCAAAGGGGAATTTCACAAGTATGGATTTAAAGCTTTTAAATGAACTTGCCTAATTGGTAGTAATGAGGTAGAGCATCTTGCTGGAAGGAAAACAAATCTCATATCTAAAAATACTCTCTTAGATGTAAAAGCAAATGCAGCTTCAAACAATGTTTGTGAAATATCTTGGTTAAGGATTTTGGAAGCGATTTAAGGATCATGGGTTAGTGCCTAGCACTTGATAAACTACTCTGCACAATTTAGAAACCTTGTAAAAAAAAAAAGGTTGCTAAAATCCATCTGACCTTAGAATCACCTTCAGTGAGTTTTTGACCTGTACATTCCTGGACCCCATCAGATGTATTGGGTTAGGCTTTGTGGGTCAGATGGAGAGCTCCCCAGATAATTCTGAGTTTGAAAACTACTGGCCTGGTCCAGTTTTCTGGGTAGGAGTCTATCCACACCATCCTAAACATTTTTTGCCACACAGTTGACCATAAAATAGCATCTTAGCACACACCATTGACTCTGGATTGTACATTTATTCATTAGCCGAAGCCCAGCTTTAAACCCCAATCAACTATATGATTCCTGGAAATAACTGCAAATCAAGTCACCTACAGTGCTTCTAAAGGCTTTTTTGTGTTCACTGTTACTCTACTGAGTGCTCAGGACATCCAGCTTCTCCTGGGTTGGTGAGCTAGAGATAAATAGCTTTTGGATCCTTTGGGTGTAGAGATAGTTAAAAGGACAAATAGTACTAAGTGAATAACAGGATGAATGTTGGTGAGCGAGCAGACAAAAATTCAACAAGGCTCTGCCCTAACCCACGAGCAGTGGGGAGCCCTTTTACAGCCTCCCCACCGACCCTCACAGCATCACTGTTGGGATGCCTCAAACCCCATTTCATGCATGGGAAAGTGAAGTGATGATCCTAGGTCCCAGAGCTGAGTGGCAGAGGCAGCAGTCAGGCCTTCAGGGTTTACCACACTGCCTCCTTCTCCCACTCTTGTCTACCCCGAGTCTGATCTGGGTTTTCTTCTTTTTATCATTCATAAAGAATATTCTACATTTTATTGGCTTCTTCCATGGATGCAGCTTGGAGATTTGTTTTGGCTCTGGCTGGGCTCATCCAGGCCCATTCACTTCTTGGAGACCTCTATAGTCTGTTTGGAGGAACTGCACAGTTCTACTCTGATTTGGCAAGGTTAAAAGGAATCAAAGGTAGGACGGTTGGGTTTCTGAATTATAAATGGGTTTTCCTTCATCTCTAGAATGTAATTAAGAAAAAGGGCTCGAGGAATACCAAATTCCAAGCCAAGAGCATTAAGCAGCTGCCAAAGGAAATGGGTATTAGCAGCCTCTCTGCTATGCGCCATGTGGGCCAGAGCTGCTCTCAGCTTCTCTGGAGGAAGGAGCTGCTGCGGCTCCAGGAATCTGGAGAGAGAGGGAAACAGACAGGAAAGCCATTGCCTCTTCCTGCAGATTTTCTAGAGGCACATAGGGTCCAGGCTGGCATTTCTCAGAGTTCATAGATGGACCTGCCGTTGATGACCTTACCATCACTGTCATTCATTTTCTGAGCGATAGTCTCCAGACCAAGACAGGGTAACTCAGCCTTAATCACTACTGACATTTGGGACTGGGTCTGTGTGTGTGTGTGTGTGTGTGTGTGTGTGTGTGTGTACATTCACACACGTGTGAGAGAGCTTTCGTGAGCATTGTAAGCTGTGTAGCAGCATCCCTGGCCTCTTCTACCCACTAACTGCTAGTAGAGACCCCTCCGTCCTCACTTGTGTCCAGCAAAAATGTCCCCTTGGTGGCAGGGACAGAGTTGCAGTAGATTGAAAATCACTGGCCTAGAACTATAGTAGAAACAGGAAGGGAGGAAGAGATCTGCTAGGACAGTAAGCTGGAAATGCTGGTGGGACCCACAAATTTCCCACTTTCCTTTCTCCCCTCAGCCAGCAGAGGTGGCAAGAGGAAGTCTTGTATAAAGTGCATAGGACTTCACCACCCAGTTTCCTTTACGAGGTGAGTAGCCATTTTCTGTGAGGTCCTCCCTTGCACCTAGCCTTGGTACACAGTACTGTGGCTCGAGATACCCTCAATAGCACAGACTAAGTGGTTAAGGACATAAACTCTGGAGCTAAAGCTCCAATAAAGCTCCAATAACGTTTAGTTCCAGCTCTGCCACTGGGTAGCAAGTTCCTTATTCTTTTCATAACTCAGTTTCCTCACTTGTAAAGTAGTGATAATAATAGTCTCTCCCTTGTAGGGTTGTTTGTGAGGGTCAACTATCTGTAAACATGTATTTGAGTACCTGGCACATAATAAGCATTTTGTGTGTTTTGTAAATAAAACATAAATAATCTGGGTGGAAAAGCTCTGTTAAATACAGCCATTCAACAAATGTGTATTGGGTGCTGAACAAGGCCCCACCCTTACCTTCCAAGAGCTCAGTTTGGTCATGGGCCAACAATAGTAACTCAGGCAGAATTCTGAATGGTCATTCTGTGTCCTGAGGATGACAGGGTTCACTCCTCCCTCTCAGCACTAGGGGGTGCTGTGGGAGCAGAGGCCATTGCCTAGTCATCCTCTATCTCCTGTATAGTCAGTCAGTCTCAAAGTCGAATCTTCTATTTTCCAATGGACATTCCATCAGGGCCCCATGAAGTGCTTGCTACTTCACCCTGCATCAGCTCAATGTTCCATATAACAAAGACTCAATTCTGCATATCTTCAACTATAGCCAAAATAAATTTAACCTATTATTCAATATACTCTGAGGAATTTAAGTCATGTCAGTCTCTGAATACACTAGTTGAGAATATTGACTTCCCTCTTTTCCTCCTCCTCCCTTCCTTCCTCTAAGTAAATACTCACTGAGCACAATCTATGGGCCAGTCATTGTTCTAGGTGCTGAGGATACAGCAATGAAATGGAACATGAGATCTCTGTCCCCAAGGAACTTCCACTTCAGATGGGGTGGAGAAGACAGACGTAAACAGTAAACAAAGACAAGAGTTTACAAGTGGGCTAAGTGCTGAAGGAGACACGTGGAAATTGGCATGAGAATGATTAGCTGGGATGGAGGTGGGAGCTATTACACATGGTCCTAGAACCTTTTCAAAAGAAGAAAGTGTTATGATTTGAGACTTTAAATCAATTGAGAAGGAACAAACTGTGGGTAGGGCATTCCAGGCTGAGGATATAGCCAGTAAAAAGGCCCTGAGGCAGGAATGAGCTTGGTAGTATTCTGATTAAAGAGGAAAGTGATAGGATAGGAAATGAGTTTGAAAAGCACTAAAGTGGGGTCAGGTCAGATAGTTTTGTGGGGCTTGACTTTTATTTTAAAGTACAATGAGGTGCCATTAGAGAGTTTTATGCAGACGAGTAAAACAGTCTGATTTATGTTTAGAAGAGCAAGTGAATGGTCAGATGTGTTGAACACTGCTGAGCTGGGTAGGATGAGAGCCAAGAGTGTCTCTCGGTGGATCTGGCCACATGGAGGTCAACATGACCTTACCAAGAGCAATTTCAATGGAGAAGTGGGAAGCAGCTGCTCACCCTGTCTTTTGGGCTTAGAATATACAGTTTCATCAAGGAATAAGCATTTGAATGTTAAGAAATCAATAATTGGGTAACATTTCTTAGTATTACTTTGCTTGGTGTTTAGGGAATTCCTTGGTTTTATTCCCTCTTCAGTGAAGGACTTATTGAAATGGTTACAGTGATTGTAATGACATCATCCTTGGCGTTTAAGATGTAGCTACTTGCCTACCATCTTACCCTTTGGTGGTTTGCTAGTGTAGGAAAATACTACCCCCAGCATGTGTACACGTGCGCGCACACACACACAGTCCTTGATCCTTGACCTGTGTTCATTGTAGTCAATGAACTGGTCAATGATGGGGGTCGCCTGTGACTCGGGGAAACTTCCCAGAACCCTTTAGAAATGGGCCATTCGGGGCACAGCCTCCTCAGTGCCATGTCCTGGTGGCTGTCCTTCTGCATAGCCTTTCACTTCCGAAGTCCACCCAGCCCCTTAACCTTGCCTGAACTTTTAAGCCCAAGAATAGTAGGAAATCCCTCAGAATAAATCCTTAAAGAGGCATTTGACAAAATGTATATAAACTTACACTTGGTGAGGAGTGACTGTAGAAAAAAGTATGTTTAGCACAAGCTTAAATATTACTGTGCTCTTTATGCAGTCTCCCGCAGCAATTTGGAACCCAGACATTTTCTCTGACTGATCATTCCCTTTGATATTTTTTCTTCTACAGCTTTGATTCTGTAACACAGAATAATATTTTTTCTGGACTAAACTTCTTATAAGTGGTCTTACCCAGGGAATGTTTTTAAATTTGAAGACAATTCTATTTCCTCTTAAGTACCAAGAAGTACATACACATACAAACATATCTAATAGCTTCAGATGGGCTAGTTGGGCTTTTAAAAGGCATATTTGCCAATTTTATTCCTCTTGATTCCAGACCCTAACTCAAAGTCCTATCATTTTAATGCTATTGCCTACACAGTGGAGAAGGTCCCTCATCACCTGCATGATTCTTGACAAATGAATTCACCCTAATACATTGTGCCTTTAAGATGTATTCAAAGCCAAATCAATCCCCATCTTTAGAAAGGGATGATTTTGAACTCTCCTAAGTTAAATACCCATCTTCAATATGTTGGGCAAGGCTTCAAAACGCTGACACCTCTGTTCTTACCAGCTGGCAAAATTGGGTCACATCATTAACCACACAGAGACAATTTTGCAGTCAACTCCTCCTGGGGTGCTAATAGAGGGCTGTTCTGTTCAAAATCAAACATCGGGCCCTGGCTAATTGTGGCTCTTTTAGGCCTAAGTGCCTGGTTGGCTGGACCTTCTTATAAGCTTTCTCCTATTGAGAAGAGACTCTTTTGTCTTAGACCATTGAACTCTTGGTCTACACTGAGTTCTTATATGAAAGTCTGTGTGAATCCTCAACTCTAATGAAAGAAAAGCTATGGTCTTTGCTGGGGGTGCGTTCTCTCACTTCCCCACAGAAGTGGGATTGCAAGAGCACAGTCGCCCTGGAGTGTCCACTGTTTCCTTCCATAGCCCACAGATCTCTCTTTAATCAGAACTGCAGGCACCTGAGAAAAAAGCCGGCCAGGGACTGCATTTTCTTGCGGTGATTCCAAGAAGCCGATTTTCTGGGTCAGTAGGTATGAATGTTTTCAAATTGCCCTCCAGAAAGTTTTTAACCAACTTACTTCTGGGCCCGGGGATTTAGCTCAGTGGTGCCGTGCCTGCCTCACAAGCGCAAGGTCCTGAGTTTGATCCCCGGTACAACAAAAAACAAACAAACCAACTTCCTTCCTTATCAGCAGACATTTGCTATGGTGCTTTTTATTCATTCATTCATCCATCCATTTATCTAGTTGTTCACTTATTGATGCAGCATCAAGACTGTAGACCAGGTTACTATGGACCCAGAAACAAATAGTAATCAATTCCTGCCCTGGATGGGGCTTGGTATGTTTTCTGTTTGCCTCTGTGAAGAGAACTGAGACTTTGGGCAGACCAAGATAAGCTCTCCATTGATCTGGTGGCAAAGAGGGGTCTAGATGTGAAGAGAGGGGTCCTCATCCCTAGCTGCACATGGGAGCTCTTACAAATCCTGATACCTAGGCAGAACCATGGAGGATTCTGATTTCATTGGTCTGGGGTGTGGCCTGAGTTATTTAGATCTTTCAAGGCTTCCCAGTTGAGTCTCTTGTACAGCCAAGATTGACTGTATCTCCACTTATCCCGGGAGCCTGGCTTAGTGAAAACTCTGCATCACGCCCCCATCTGCTACCTCTTCTCTTGACCTTACACTTGTCACCTTAGATGTTAGTCACCACTCCCCGACAAGGTCCCCATCATGGGCCTTGGGAGGCCAGCCCATGCCAGGCTTATGTTTCAGTAGATTAATCATTGCCACAGAAAAGCTGCTGAGAAGCAAAAGCACTCCTTTTCATTTTGTTGATTGCTTATTTATACTTTCAAATATAATTCGTCCCCTATTTATTTAGCATTCCACCATGAGGGTCTTTTGGCTCCCTAGCTCTTGTTATAATAAAATTAGCAAACCCTACTGAGGACTCACCACGTGCCAGGAATGGTTCTAAATGTTTTGCGCACACTAATTCACTTACTCTCCTTAACAACACCACAGGATCTATATGAAGTTATTACTCCCTCTCATGGTACAGCTGAGGAAACTGAGGCATTCAGAGGTTGGGGGACTTGCTCATACTCGTACATCCAGTCAATGGCTGGGCTGGGCACCTCTATGTCATTTCTTTAAGTAGGGTCTCTTCTCTGCAAATCAGAAGGATTTACCTCTGCACTGTGTTTTCTTTCTCAAATTAGAGCTACAGGAAATGAGTGCATGTACACTGTGGGACCTACCAGTGCCCCTAAGCTTTCACAATGGGAAAGTGGCTTAGGACAGAAGGCTTAGGAAGAGAATCAGTGACTTATTGACCAACAGTTTGAGTAACTTTTGTTGCATCCACTGGACTGAATTGTCTTGGTCTTGGGGAGGCACAGCTTAAGTAACTAAAAGCAGATGATTCTTACCTATGCCAAGGGACGTCAGGCCCCTCTACCATTAGCTCTGTCACATCTGCATACTTTCAGAATTGTCCTCAAAAAATGAGAAGCAGAGAAAAGCCTGGGTGTGATTCAGAAACAGCCTGAATTCATCTGTCTTTGAAAATACATAGAACTTCTCATCTTATTCTCCTGGGAGAAATCAGAAAGTCTCGGAAGTCAGTAATTGTGATCTCTTGAGTCATAATTTCTGCAGTTGTATCAGAGCCCAGTGTGGGGATGGGAGATGCAATAGCACATGGGTCTGTTGCCATAGATGAGCCAGTGAGTGGAGGGGCTGAAATCTCCTCCTGGAAGGAAAGGATTAGCCAACAAAAGAAGAAAACAGACTTGAGAAATCTACTTACCCTGAAGGTTTACTAGGGAATGCAGGTCAGACTTACTCAAATGTTTTTAGTCACGGGTCTGTCTCCTGTTTTTATCTTGTGCCCAGCTCAGAGTTTCAAAACAAAGGCCAAAGGTGAACCTTTAGACTTCTGACCTTAATATTTCCAGCCACTTCATTAGGAATAAGAACGCTCATCATCTATTGAACTAAAGGGATGCTATTAAAGTACATGTAAAATCATTGAGCTACCACTTGTGTATTTCTCAGTTATTTGTAGGTAGGACAAATTCTTGCTTCTGCTTGTGTGATCATAGCAATCAACTCAAATTTCAAAGACTGTCACTAGCATATCTTTGATTTTTCTCTTGAGAATAAATATCACCTATGGTAAGAAAATAATTTGGAAATATTCACGTGGATTGTGACATGGCCCTAAGGACTTGGTCATTAAAGAATGTCAGAATCGAGTGAAGCTCAGCCGGATCCAGCACCCGGAAGGAAGCTCCCCACCTCCATCCCAGGCTCCCAGGGCAGTGAAGCTCACCTGGTCCCAGCACCCGGAAGGAAGATCCCCGCCTCGATCCCAGGCTCCTAGGGCAGTGAAGCTCAGCCAGTCCCAGCACCCGGAAGGAAGCTCCCCTGCTGCCATCCCAAGCTCCTAGGGCAGAGAAGGTGAGCTGTGTGGGTGCCAGAAGCACCCCCGCCCCGTGGAAATGACAAGACACATAAACAAGCCTCAAAAACAGACTTCCAGATCACCTACAGCAACCCCAAAGGGAAACGAGATGGAACACTCTGATACTCAACCACCTGGACTCTCTGAACTGGCAACAAAAGAGGATCTGGGAAAAATGAAATCAGAAATAATTACTCAGATAACAGCAAAGATTTGTGCTCATGGTGCAAGACATGATTAATAAATCTAGAGAGGACACAGATAAAAAAATAGAGGATCTGAGGAACATGATGGAATCCCAACATAGGAAACAAATAGAATCCATAAAACAGATACAAACAGATTTCCAAGAGATTAAAAACTCCATCGAAAGTCTGCGCAGCAGAATGAACCAATGTGAGGATAGAATTTCACATACAGAAGATAAGATTGCAATTGGTGAGGAGGAAAAGAAAAATTGCTTTAAAATTGTAAGGGAACACGAGAAATCAATCCAGCAGCTGCTAGACAATGCAAAGAAGAATAAGATAAGACTGATTGGAGTCAGTGAGGAAAGAGGAGAGAGTGCAGATGACATAAAAAAAACTCTTCACAGAAGTGATAGCAGAAAACTTCCCAGGGAGGGCAAAAGAACTTGACATACAGATAAGTGAGGCATATAGGACTCCAGCTAGCCTTGATCAAAAAAAATCTACACATAGGCATATAATAGTTAGGATTCCAGAAATCCAACAGAAGAACAAAATTCTACAAGCAGTAAGAGAAAAGAAAGAAATCACATACGAAGGAAAGCCCATCAGAATCACAGCAGACTTCTCAATGCAAACCCTCAAGGCAAGAAGAGCTTGGACTGATGTATTTCAAGCCCTAAAGGAAAACAGCCTCCAACCCAGACTGATGTACCCTGCAAAGCTATCTTTCAAAATTGATGGAGAAATAAGATACTTTCATGATAAAGAGCACCTCAGGAACTTCATGAATACCAAACTGGCACTCCAAAAAATTTTAGACAATACCCTAGGAAAAGACAATGAGGATCACAACCCCAGGAAACCCAGCAGAATGAATCCATTGGGTGTGACAAATTAAACGCAAAGGGGGAGAATCCAACAAAAGGGAAAAGTCATGACAAGGCTTTTAAAACTTTTGACTTCTTCTCCCTAATGAGTGTACAATTCAATCTTATTATTGTACTGATTAGTATTTTTCTGATTCTAGAGTTGCACACCATTCCTTGTGCTATACTGGCTATTTATCATCTTCTTATGTCTACATTTTAATTGGGTTGTCTATTAATGAGCTCTAAGAATTCTTTATATATTCTGGTCATAGGTTATATGCATTGTAAATATAGTCTATTTAAGGACTACTTTTCATTTTAATGTCATTTAAAGTTCTAAATTTTGATAGAATCTCATTTATCAATTTTTTTCTTTTACATATCATGTTTTTTGTATCCTAGGTAGTTCTTGCCTACCCTGAATTCATAAATATTTTCCCTTATAATTTCTTCTTAAAGTTTTATACTTTTAGGCTTTCTTATTTAGGTTCATAGATCCCTTCAAGTTATTTTCATGTATGGAAAAAAAGGGTTGAGATTAATTTTTTATATACGGATACCAGGTGTTCTAGTGTCATTTGCTGAAGACACTATCTCTTCCTCGGCTCTTGAATTGAGTTTATATTCTATAAAATGCTAATGTGAAATAATCTTTCAAAACTCAGTGGACCATATATGTGTGGTTCTATTTCTAGATTCTCTGTTTTATTCAAATGATCTATATGTCTTTTCTTACACCAACACTGCCTTGATTACTCTAGCTTTAGAAGAAGTCTTAAAATTGGGTGCTAAACGTCTTCCAACACTGTTTTTGATTTTGTTTTTGGCTTTTCTGGGTCCTTTGTACTCCTACATAACTTTTAAATTTCAATATCCAGTTCTTCATTTATAGTAAGTATTCACAGACCTGAATTTTTATATATACCTTGTGTTTTCTAATCCTGCTAAATTCAAGTACAAGTTCTAGGGGCTCCTAGAGATTTCTTAGTATTTTCTCCATAGATGATCATTTCATCTACATATAAAGATTTTGCTTCTGCCATGCCAATCCTATCCTAGTTGTGTCATTTTATTGCCAGACTATTTTGGTTTAGACCTATGTTTCAAAGTCTAATGGACAGATGAAGAGTAGGCATATCTGCCCTTGTTCCCCACTTTAGGGAGAAAGCATTGTATCATCTCCATTCATAGAAGGAGTTTTTGTTGGAAGTATGGAGTACATGTCTCTGATCTGTTGAGAAGGCTCTGTTCTACTTCTAGTCTCCTGATAGCTTTTACCATGAACAGCTGTAGAATTTAGTCCAATACTCTTTCTCCAACTAGTGACAGGATCATATGGCTTTCTCCTTTCCTCTGTTAAAATGATTACTTTTGGGGGTGGATCTTCCAGTGCTGAACCAACACTGCCATTGCTATAATAAAACCACTTTCTATATACTGCCAGATCCAACTTCTAATAGTTTGTTTTGTTAAACAAATTTCTATCTATGTTCATACTTTTTTCTTCTATTATCTTTAACCAGTTTTAGGATTAGCACAATGTTGTGTTCCTAAAATGAGGGGAGAAGTGTTCCTTCTTTTTTCTGCTTTAAATGTTTGATATAATTTATCAGTTAAAATGTGTATGAGCCTGCTGTTGTCATATAGGTAGGTTTTCAAGCTAGGAATATGCTTTCTTTAATAGGTGCTATTCAAATTTTATATTTCCTCCAGAGTTAGTTTCATTAGTTTGTCTTCTAAGTTACTTCTTAAAAGTTGTCAAATTTATTTCAAAAAAGATTTTTGTAATATGCTTTCTATATCCTTTTAAATTCTGTAAAATCTGTGGTAATGTCTCCTAGATCTTAATATTGTAATTTTAAAAATGTATAACAGGTATTGTGTAACAGGAAGGAAAGGTCTAAAAGAGCAGGGGAATTGGGAGGGGTAGGGGAAGGGAAAAAAGGGAAAGGAAAAAATATGAGAAGAGGAAAAAAATGGAAACAAGGTCTTTGCAAATAGGGAAGGGTGGAGGGGGTAAAGGGAGGGCAAGGAAAGAGGGAAAAAATAACCAAGAGACTCGTGTAATGGTACAAGATCCCAATGATGAATGTAACTGTATTTTATACCTAAAATGTACCAATAAAGTTAATGGGGAAAAAAAAAGAATGTCAGAATCCTAGTTAGTCCTCAAATCATCTCTCTCCCAGCAAAGAACTTCTGCTTGGAAGAACACCATTTCACTATACTATTTGTCACCTCATTACCTGAAAGCCGCTCGGAGCCATTGTGTGGAATTCAAATCATTTGCGGGTGCAGAGGGACCATGTTGTGTCACAGAAGATGCACAAAGCTTTGGATTCTAAGCCTAACCCTGCCTCTAACTAGGTACATGGCCTGGGCCAGGTCACCTCTCCTGAAGGATTTTTTTTCTCATCTGAAAAGTAGGTTGCATCTGACAGTCTTTGTAAAATGAAAATGAGAAAGCCACATGTGATCTAGCCCCTATCTTTCTTTTCTGGCACTCTGGAACTTTCTCTGGCTCTCTGCTTCCCTGTTTCTCTTTGTCTCTCTCTCTCCTCTTCTGGGAGAACTGGAATACTATTATGCTGTGGTTTCCTCCTTTCTTCTTTCAGGTCTCTGCTCAAATGACTCCACTTCCAAGAGGCCTTCCCTGGTCACTTTCCTTAAAATAGCTCCTTCTCTATCTCCTGCTCTCCTGCTGCTCACCGCGCTCAAGCCTTTTACCCCGACCTACCTCCTTCTTAACACTTAGCACCATGAGAAAGTGTAATGAGATATAGACAAAGGAGCTGATGGGATGGAAAATGCAGAGAGAGAACCACATGTTGTTGAGTCCAGTGATGGCTTCACTAATGTTTTTTATTTTAAATTTTACAGTGTTAAAAGTGAAGTGACTGTTAAATAAAACATGAAAAAAGCGAGCCATGCATGGAACAGTGTCATCTACCATGGATTATGACTTGGCATATTCTGTGCACACGAGGCCCAAAATAAATAAAAAAGAATGCTAATTTGGCTGAGGGGTTCCTCCTCCTACTGAGAGGTTGACACAGACAATCTGGACGGGCCCTGGGAGCCCAGACATGATTCTACTTGAATGTTTACTAGGCACTGGGCAGTTTCTATTTCACCAGCAGGTGTCTTTCCCCCATTTCACAGGCAAGGAAACTGCAGCTCAGAGAGGTTAACTCACTTTCTCAAAGCCACACAGTTCTCATGGTCAGAACCAGGTTTTGTGTGCAGGCCTGTCTTGCGTGCTCAAGCCTGTACCAGTGGCTTGAACAGCTTCTATGTGCTATTCGAGGGCTGAATAAATGCATGCCACTGTGGCAGCCTCTTATTGAGGAAATGGAAGATTCCTCTCTACCAGGAAAAATAGGAGACCTTTGCCCTGAAGGAATTTTTGCCTTTTACTCCAGTTGGGGCTTTTCTGGGTGCCTCAGCCTAGAGACCTACGGAGGAGGTCTCAGTAGCATCACTTTGAAGTCCCTTGCACATGGTCTTCTCAGTGGAGCAGCAGTTGTCCAAATACATTCAGACTCTTGCTGTCCTTAACACTCACTCTTCTTTCCCAAATCCAAAACTATTGGCATTTCTTGGAAAGTGATTTTGGCTCAAAGCCTGATATCTATTCCACACCCTGGAGCCAGCTTTCCTTGGGGCCTCTGTTATTTTATTTCACTGAGTATTTGTGCTTGGGGGCCGACATCGCTACCTCCTTTGTACCTGAGATAAAGGGCCCCTGGCAGGTACCACAGGAAGAATCCCTTTCCACCGCTCCATCTCCCTGCCCTACACTGGGCTCTGAGCAGTCACAAATGCACGCATAAGAACCACTGAGGGCTTTTCCTCATTCTGCAGTTCTTTGATAGTATTTTAAATGTCTCTTTTCTAAATCAAATTATTAACAAAAGACAAAATGACTTGTAAAATGGCTAGACGGAACAGCTTTGACATTTGTGTGCACCTATGTAACCATCACCTAAAAGAGGGTAGAAAATACTCCCATCACCCCAGAAAGGCTGGTTTCCAACCCATTCTTCCTCCTCCCTCCCCAGAACAACAGCTTCCTGACTTCCAGCATCACAGTGTAAATATTTTTGCCTATTTATACATTCTGTATCAGTGAAATCCTGCAAAATGAACACTTTTGTATCTGGCTTCCTTCACTCAACAGTGTTTCTGAGCTGTATCTGTGCCAGGACACACAGCAATAGTTGATTGCTTTTTATTGCTGAGTAGTATTCCATTGTGTGGATGTGGCACGCACCTGGGGACAGACATTTGGGTTGTTCCCAGTTTGTGGCTCTCATAAATAGAACAGATATGAACATCTGTGTACAAGTATTTCTGTGAATAAATGTTGTTGCTTTTGAGGGGAGTATACCCAGGAGTAGAGTTGTGAAGCATAGGGTAGGCAGTCATTGAATTTTATTAGAAAATTCTCAACAGCTCTCCATAGCAATGGTACCATTTTATCAGCAGTGTGCACATTTCAGTTTCTCCTTGTCTTCATCAACTTAGTATTTATAATACTTTTCATTGTAATCAGTCTGATGGATATAATATGGTCACTTTGTTGTTTTTTAATTTATTTTAAAGGACATTTTAAAGAATTCTCAAGTACGTCAGTCAGTGCCAGCTCAGACACTGAAAAGGTCCAGAGGGAGGGAAATCTGATGTTAAATTTTTACGGACAGGAGGTTTGCACTCATCATCCCTGTTCCTCAAGCAGTCTTTTCAGCCCTGAAGGCTGTCTGTGGGCTGCCGCAGGGCAAGTCCAAGGCCACAGCCCCAAGGAAGGAGCTAGGGAAAGGGAAGGAGGCAGACAGGAGAGGCAGATTGAAGAAGAGCAGGCGCCCCTGCACAGGGAGCTTAGAATCACACTGTGACAGCCCCAGGACAAGTCCCAGGGCAAATGGTACCCCCCACACACACACACACAGAAGCTGATGATGTAACAAGTGAGTAGCCAGCAAGTACAGAGCAGTTCATAAGGCTGTCCAGGGAGTCCCAGCTGGCTGTCCATCCAGCTGCTGTGACCACGTAAGGCAGATACAACATTTCCAATGTATAATTGTGCCACCTTCTAGTTGGCATAGGCAGTTGGAAATCCTCTAAAACCAGTAGGCAGGCATGGGACCAGTCAGGTGGCAAGCATCAGAAGCATGCCTTGGGCTGCCAGCTCCAGGCTTTCCTGCATTCTCCAACCCTGTCTGCACAAGGACCGGGGGCTTCCTCTAAAATATTTCATCCAATCCATACCATAAATCTTGAATATGCCCAACTTTACCCTTTTCTCACAGTCATCATTGTGCTAAGTAGCAAGACACCAAATTCACCAGTGAGGAAAGCCATTTTGAACATTCTGGGAGCTCTTTAGCCAAGGATCAAGTATTGATGGGGATGAAGAGGTAAATGGAAGCCCAGTAGCAGCCTCTGGAAGGGGTCTTCCTGACTGGAACTGTAGCTGCCATGCCCTGGGAGTGTATTCTTGGCACTTGATTAGAGCAGTGGCTCTCCAGGTGAGGGCTTCACCTGAATCACAGACAGGAAGTGTCCCACTGCGGTGCCTTTTAAGGAAAATTACAGGTATCACAGTTCCCAGTCAAGTATCTCTGGAACCAGCAGTTTAGGCCTGGAAAGAATTTGATCAGCCTTCATTGAGGCTAGTTCAGTTCTGCTCTGACACTTATGACAGAGCCTGAGGCAAGACTAGGTCTTTTGTTTATAAAAGCAAGGATTATGCCTACCTGCTTCTTGAGGTGATAGTAAAGGTTACAGAAGATCTTTGGATGGACCTTTGCACATGAGCACCTTGATTGGGTAGAAAATGTTCTGATTAATTTAGTCACTCCAGTGTAGCAAGGACCCAGTGTCTTTAGAAGAACTGGTATTTTTGGAGAGGAACCCAGACAGAGTGCAATAATGTTGAAAACAAGGAAAGGCTTACTAGTACTGGCACCTCAGTGGTCAGTACAGAGGAAGAGCCTTAAATGGACAATCTTTACCCAGAAAATCAGTCATGTAGAGCAACAAGGGCAAGTGGTCCTGGACTCTGGAGCCATAGAAGGTGAATTCCCCCAAAGGATAATCCACCAGGAGCTGTCCTGTAAAGGATCTAGTGTAGGGAAAGGGTAGAAATCGCAGGCCTACCTGTTCTATAAACCAGCAAATTAGCAAGGGCTGCCAGGAGAGAAGAGGGTGATATTGTCCTGTCAGTGCCCTCTGACAAGAGGCCAGGTACGTCCACTTCTTAGGACTATTAGTTTATGTCGTGCCAGGCTGCTTCACCCTCCACCACCCCAATGTATGGCACAGGTGAGGCCACCCGAGGAGCTGCAGGGCAAGGGCAGGGGATTGAGGCTGCTGACATGCCTGCCTCTTTCCTGCTTCTTGCTGCCACTCTTTTGCCCCTGCCAGCAATGTGAGTACCAGTGCAATGGAGTCTTTCGATGGATATTTATGCAATTACTGAGCAAAGAATAATCTTGAACCCACATTAATAAATTGATTCAAATCAGGAAGAGTGGCCAAGGGTGCTTGGTACTTAAATGGTAGGAAAGGCAGTGAGTAGAAGCTTGGAATTGGGCTCTGGGCACTTGGGCTGCTTCTGCAGTTTTGGTTTTCAGCCAGTGGTTTTCGGGGAGGGCTCTGAGCATGGAGGATGGTCACTCCCAGAAGGCCTAGGGTGGGTTCCAGGAACCACTGTGCCAGATAAGGTAATGCTGGCTGCTGTTACTAACGAATTGAAAGTGTAGCAGGAATTTCAAACAGAATAGATATTTATTTCTCATTCATATAAAGCCCCAAATAGATACCCCTGATGGCAGATGGCCTACCTGCAAGCCCTGATTCAGGCATGCAGGCCTTCCCATCTTGTGGCTCCACTGACATCATCAGGTAGCTTCCATAAGTCCTTGTACATCAAGCTGACACAAGGAGAAAGGGACTGAAGCATTTAAATAGAAGGAAGGATTTTGAGAGCCAGGCCTGGAAGTGGTGCCCATCACTTCCATTCGCAGTCTGTTGCCCAGCACGCAGGCTCAAGACCACACCTAACTGCAAAGAAGGTTGGGGACAGTAGTCCAGGAAGCAGGGGAAAATGAGCCCCACGAGCAACCAGTCAGTGTGCCACAGATGAAATATTCCTGGAGAATGCTGGGGATGAGCCTATGTCTGGGACCCAGGCTGGTCCAGAGGCCTTGTATGATAGTCAGCCTCCCACCACCATTATAAACACCTGAGACAATCAACTTATAAAGACAAAAAGGTTATTTGGGCTCTCAGTTTTGGAGGTTTCAGTCCACAGTTAGACCTGTGGAAGAGGAAAACTGTTCATCTCACGGCCAAGAAGTGAAAAAGAGAGGAAGACCAGCGCTGGGTCCCATTATCCCCTTCGAGGGCATGCCTGCAAACCTCCCACTAGGCCGCACCTCTGAATGTTTCCACCACCTCCCATGGTGCCAAGCAGGAGGCTAAGCCTTTAACACATGGACCTTGGGCCTACACTCATCCAAACCATAGCACATAGGAAGTGAGAGCTGAGCTCTGAAAGGAAGAGAGCCCTAGTTCAGGCTGTGTCCTTCAGTGTCCAGTGAGCACTAGCAGCAGTGGTGAGGATAGAGAAGGGAACTCAAACAGGGCTGGCCCTGGAAAGCAAAGCTAGGCAGGCCTGCCCAAGATGCAGAGGAAAGCCAAGGAATTCTTGAAACTGATTGGAGACAGGAGACTCAACCCACTTTCTGCCCTTCCTTCCCCCACCTGCCCCTACACTTTACCAGGAACCTTTGCCCTCCCTTCCCCCACCTCCCCAGGCCCTGCCTTTCCTGCAGTGAATGATGTTCATGTTCTGGAAAGCTCTGTGCCTTCCGCCTATCAAAAACAACCATTTCCTGGGGATTCACAGCTCAGTTCCTGGGGATGGAAGGGGGATGGGAAGCAACAATCCAACAAGTCACACCAAGGTGGTACCAATCTGCTGGGGTTGCTGAGAAACCAAGATGAGAAAATGAATATAAAATACCTAGCAGGGTGCCTGGCACATGATAAGTCAGTGCTTAGTAAATGGTTTATTATTATCATCTTGTGAGTGTGTGTGGGAGAGGCAGTGAGGGAGGGGAAAGAGGGAGCTAGCAAAGCCCTGCAAACTAAGTTGCCTCTGTTCCCCACCCCCACTATTGATTGAGGCCTCCAGCTCATTGGGGCCTATGAAGACATCAAATTGTGTTATCTGAGTTGGCAAACCTTTAGGGACCAAGGGTAATTGCTGAGTGGTGACTCTGAACACCCTTGAAAGAGCTGGACACCCTTCTAAATGTTCCAAACACCTTTCTGTCTCCCCTAAGCCCTCACTAGCCCTGAGCTGCAGGAGCCCAGCCAGGTGGCCCATCCCAGACACACTTAACCTCGTGTGCCTTTCCTCCAGTCCTGCACTTCTGGAAAACCCTCCTTCATTCTGCTATCTCCTCTGCTGAAATCCTGCCAGTGTGGCAAGGTTCAGTTCACATGTGATCTGCAGCAATAAAGTTTTCATGATTGCAATTCATCGGGAAAATACCAGCAGTAGAACCGGTGAGGAAACAGAGGAATTGGCCTGAATCCTGATTTGAGGGTCCCCTTGATTGTTAGAGGGAAACAGGTGGCTTCATTCCTCTTTGGCCATCACATGTATGTGTGCCTGCATTATAAATACACTCATCGCAGAGTGTATTCTGCCCCCTGAATAAAATAGGAAATAACACCTACAGTCTTCATTGCTAACTAGCCAGATGTTATGCAGCCAATCTCTTCTTCCCAACTTTGTATTGTTTATGCTGTATCAGCTCCAACCATGATCTTTGCTTTAAGATGAAAACAGTGGATTTTGAGGGACTTCAAAAGATTCACCAGCCCCTGAGATTCTCCCGAGTGTGTTCTGCTCTTAAAAGAGCTTGCCTCCAGGCAGAGGGGTGCTTTTGACAAAGCAGAATTCCAGAAAGAAGTTTTCCTGTTTAAAAGATGAGCACTTCCCACCCATTTCTTCCTGCAGTGTCTGCGTACTTCTTGGGTCGAGGTTATTATTATTATTATTATTATTAGGCAGTGCACAGTTGATGAAGTGAAGTAGTGTTTATTTATTTATTGTTTTTTGGTCCCTGAGTTAGAACACAAGATCACTAGAAATGAAACTCCCTCTGTGACTCATCCGGGGAACATCTTGCATTCCAGCCAGCACAAATATGATTAAAAGAACTTTCTGGAGTGCCCAGTTACATTTTAGCAAAGGAACACATCAGCCAAGCTGACCATCTCTTGAACATTTGTTTTTGGAAAGATAGCCATCTCTCGCCGCCCTGTGTGTCTTGTTCTTTATGAAATCTTGAGTCATACTCACCAGCTGATTCGCCTGCAGTGTGCACATTGTTCGTACAACTAGGTGTCTTTTTCACATGGGTCGTAGAAGGTGCCACCTGCTGGGGGAAGCACCTGGTCATGGTGACCTAAGTTAGTGACAATTTAGGTATTCATATATTGGAACTTTCTGAGGCATGGCTGGTGTAGCAGACACTGCTGATGCCTTGCTGTGACCCCTCAGACTCATCTCTATGTACTGAAGGCTGCTACTGCAAATACCTGTGGCTCTCCCTAAAAGTTTGCTGTTCCGTTTTTGTCTCAGGAGTACACTAGGCCTGCAGGCTGAGCTAGGTGGAAGTGCCAAGGAATATACATATCCTGTAGGAGCAGTCTTTGACTAGTGGTGGAGAGGAGTTGGTGACTGACCACTCCAGCTTCCTAGCCTCTCAGTTGACATAGCTCTGACAGTGTCTCCCAGCATTCTTCAGTGGAACAGAGCTCTAGTTGCCTGCAGTGGCAACCTGCTTGATAAATTAACGCCCTTCCTTTCCTGTCTCACTGCTTCACTCCTCTACTGGAGTTTTCTGGGATCTTCTCCCAAATAAACGATTTTCAGTCAAATCTTCTCCTGAGGGTCTTTCCATGGGAGCACTAAAGCTAAAATAACTAGCCAGTTGGGTTCACCAAAAACCATCAGGCTCCCCTCTTCAGCTTCCTCACCATGTTCATCATGGTTGGCAATCACCACTAGTTTCTCTAGTGGCTGTAGCTCTGCAATAGCATCTTGTACTGGGGGGACTGTCCCTTGACAGCCTGTAAATTCTGTATGGATACCTAGTGAGGCAGAAACCAGAATTTCAGGAGGTAGCCAGTTTGGTAACAGGCTCCCGTACCATGAGGTAAAGACAATTCTTGTTACTGCTAAAATTTCTGCACTTAGGAGGCACACACTCAGGCAGTTCCTTTTGGCTAAGCAATAAATGTTTGCTGATTGAGTCCCTAAAGGAATGAATAGTTGACTTACATACATATCTTTTCTTACCCCTAAGTTTAAGAGTTGAGGCTGTCTTAGTCACTTTTTTCATTGCTGGGACACAATACCCAATACCCACAACTTAAAGGAGAGGTTTATTTTGCCTCATGGTTATAGGCCATAGTCAGCTGGCTCCAAGGCAGGACTGCATGGCAGAGGGGCATGGCCAGAGGAAAATCTGCTCACATCTGCTCATGTCATAGTGGTAGGGAAGCAGAGAGAGTGGAGGGAGGAGGCCCAGAAGATAAACCCTTCCGGGCCACGCCCCCAGTGACCTGCCTCCTTTGACCTGGCTCCACCTCACAACATCACATTTAGCTATAAGCCCCCATAAGCTTAATCACCTTCCAAAAGCCCCACCTATAAGTTCATGAGGCCCTTGGGGGACATCTAGATATAAGCCATTCAGGTGCTTTTTAATGGAGCCCCTAAACCTAATCACAGTTGTACACTCTTGTCTCTATGGAGAGATGTCAAGACAGGTAGGTTCTTCTCCATGATTGGTATCTGCAACTCCTCAATTAAGAGTTTCATGTCTTGGTACATAGCTTTATCACTGACTGGATCATGCTTATTATACCAATAAAGGAAACATAATACTTATGTCTGATCAGTCATACACCTTATTGAGAATGAGTTACCCACTTCTTCCTGGCAAACCCAATTTTGATAGGAGAAATCCAATTCTGAATGCCCAAGGGGGAGCAGGGTCTGAAGTAGGCACAAATGGAGATCAGACACCAAAAGAACATAAATTTACATACTTTGTCAGTTTTTAGCTTTTATTAGTGCATGTTTGCAGTACATAATGGTTACATTTTTTGTAGGGAGTCGGCACATGTACTCAATTCTTTTTTCATCCCTTTCACCTCCCCTCCCTTCATCTCTTGATCCCCACTCCCATCTGAAAAAGATCTCCCTGTTCCCTATTATCTATCTTTTATTTTGGTCTTTATTTATGTTTTGGGTTTCTCATATAAGAGAAACTATGATACGTAAGCTTGTGTGTCTGATTTATTTCACTTAACATTATATTTTCAGGATGCATCCATTTTGGAACAAATGATCCTATCCCTCTTTATGGCAGAGTAGTACTCCATTGTGAGTGAATACCACATTCTCTTTATCTATTCACCTTTTAATGGACCTATAGGCTGCTTCCAAGACTTAGCTATTATGAATTGTGCTGCTATAAACATAGGTATGCATGTATCACTGTAACATGATGTCTTTAACTCTTTTGGGAAGATGTGTAGAAGGGGAATAGCTGGGTCGAATGGAATTTCTACTTTTGGTTTTTCGAGGAATTTCCAAATTGATTTCCATAACAGTTGTACTAGTTTGCATTCCCACCAACAATGTAGAAGGGTTCCTTTTTTTCCACAGCCTTGCCAACAATTGTTGTTACTTGATTTTTTCTAGGACTGACAGTATAGCCAAGTCACAAGTGAATGTGCTTTGTGATTTTAAAAGAGTGGGAAAAATTCTGCCAAAATGTGGACCAGTGTCTGTAGGTACCTGTCGTACCTGCACTTGTAAATAACATTTTATTTTTCAACATGTTCTCACTGTGCTAAGAAGCTCTAATCTCACCTCCCCCTCTGCCAAACCTTGCAGCAACCAAGCTGTTGCAGCCTGACAGTTCCAGTGTGTCCACTGGAGAACTTGTGGCCAACTGAAGAACTCTCGTACCATGTTTTTCCCATAGCTTTCCTCAGTTTCTCTGTATTTTACCATACCCTCTCATTTGGACATATACATACTTTTCAATCTTTTTTCCTTCCACTTCTGCCTAGTTTTCTCAGAAAATCTCCTTTCTTTCTCTTTCCCTCTTATCCTTATCCTTTCTTTCCTCTTCCATTTTTTTCCTTGTTTTTGTGGAAAAATGACCCTAATCACTGACAAGTAGGAGAAGAGATCTACCCAGGCCCTTGTCAGAGAAAGAAAACTGAAAGATGTGAAGTTCAATTATAGACAGTCAAAAGGCAGTAACTTCAGAACCTTGAAAGTGCTCATGAGTCCATATGCAAGAGGCATAGGGCTGTGGTTACTCTTCTTCCTCTCAAGCCCTCTATTCTGAATGAGAGATAGATATTTTGGTATTTATATCACAGTTTCCCTACCATCTTTAGGTTCTCATATTACAACAGCATTGTCCTCTGTTTTCACTGCATGTTTCAACTATGTTGGGGGATAAGTGAGCTTGCGGGCTGGCCTGGAAACTTCACCATCAGGCGTATCACTAATTCTATGGTAAGTACCTTCCCAGTTCCCAGCAGCAGACTTTTAACTGAACATTTGAACAAACAGGATCACAAATGTGCAAACTTGTTCAGATGCCAAGGGAGTGTGTGTGATGTTACTCGACATGGAAATAGGGCCCGTGGGTTTGGAGAGGAAGGCAATGATGTACGGTAACAACAAGGATGACAATGCCGATGATGGTAATGAGAATGATGAAGATGAAGACAATGACAATAGCTATAACTATAGTGACACTTATGACAGTTGCAGGGGTTATGGAGCCAATGATGATGATGACAAGGATAACAATGATAGGCCTTTATTTACTGCACATTTTCCATGTGCCAGGCACTCCACCAAGTGCTTTAGATTATATCCCTTAATCGTTATAACCACCTCATGTGATAGAGATTTTTTAAATGTTTATCTTACACAGAGGGAAATTGAGGCTTAGAACTAACTTGCCCAAGATCCCACAACTAGCAAAGTTTGGCGGAACTGAAATTTGAAGCTGGGCCAGTCTGAGTTCAAGACTTCAGCTCCTACTCACTTTCACGGTGAGTGGGCACTGGCTTCATGCTAGTGTTGGTGAGGGGCTACCAGGCATTAGGAGAAGTGGAAATCTGAACACTAGTCCTTTGTACATTAGAATTCTGTACCCCTTCCTTCCAGTGACCCTTCCAAGGGTCTATTTCTGGCACACTGGTCTCTGGAAAATGTCCTGCTAATGACACAGGATTATAAACAGTCTTTTTCCCAGAGCAAAAATTTAACCTTTGTATCTCAACCTAATTAGAAGTATTTTCTCTTCCAGAGGCAGGTTTTCCCCGCCTTTGTTCCAAGTTTAAGAAGCTTCTTTGTTGCCAGAAGAATTTCCCCCAAATGTAGTTCTTCAAGATGATAGTCCCTGGCCTGAGACTTTACATGTGGCCTGTGTTCCTGCAGGATGTCACTCCTATGGCTCTAACATCGGGGGTATTTTGGGTCTAGGTGTCAAGTGGAAGGCTGTAGGGCCTTGGCCGAATGCAGGGACAGGCACTGGCTGACTCACAAAGCCCACTATCCAAGGGAGTGCCCTTGCTACCACCAATAGTTCTTCCTAATTGCCCCCCCCGCCCCGTGATGCTGAGATATGCCTCTCACCTTTCCCCTAGCCTCATTAAAACTTGAGGAGGAGATTTTTTTCCTTTTAGCAGTAGAAGATGCTTCCTCTGGAAAATAAACATTGATTTTTCTCTATCTATCTATCTATTTATTTATTTATTTTCTCTGTTTTAGAAAAGGTCTTGCTCTAAGATGGTCACCTACAGCTATCTAGGAACTGACATTCTTCCTTTAGATAGATACTTACTCCTTGTAACAGTCAAGCTTTGCCTGGATTAAGAGACACCTGAGGAGATGACTTGATCATAGACTCATCTGTGGATTAATCTACTGATGTTCATAGCTGAATGTTCTATTAGGAGTTGGGGATCAGTTGTAGGAGGGGGTTCACTCTGAGCTTGCCTTTAGAGGGCATATCTCTTGCTGGCACTCTTCCCTGTTCTCTGCTTCCTGTCAGCCATGAAATGAACAGCTTTGCCCCACCATGCCCTTCTGCCATGCTATTTCTGCCATGGAGCTAGTTGGACTGAATCCTCCAAAACCATGAGCAAAAACTCTCCTCCTTTAAATTGTTTGTGTTGGGCATTTTATGGCAGCAACAAGAAACCTGATCAATATACTTTTTTACTTCTTCAACAAATATGGAACTTAAAAGCAGATAACCCTGGGAAAATATGGATTTGGTCAATATCTTGAGATCCACACTGAGAGACAAGACAACATACCATCAGAGAAAGTGGTACCAGGGTGGAGGGATAGGAAGATCTTGCCTGGCACACAGTAGGTACCCATATTATTTTTGAATGAATAAATGAATGGACATGAATCTAGTGCCTGACTCCAACCTCACACTCAGGCGTGTGTGATGTGAGGGGCCACCATGAATATTTTGTAGGAAGGGTAAAAGTAGTCAAGAGTAGGAAGTGAGATCACAGAGACATCTGACATTATCTACCAGAGAGAGTAAAGAGGCAGAGTGTCCTCTCTAGCCAGTCTCCTAGATTTCTCTTGAGCTCTGGTAGAACCCAGCAAAACCTTGGAAAATTGGGCCTGTGAGCTCTTGGCTCGCTCCCTCTAATTCTGCTTGACTGCCCACACCTACTCATCCTTCTGGGTCCACAGCAGCTCAACTTGAGGAAGGCTGGATTTGACTCCTCAACAAGGACCACTTGCTCCTGGAAAGACTAAGGCATATTCCATGCTACAGAAGAGGAACCTGGGTCTTAGGAGTATAAAAATGACTTTCCTACAGTCATGAAAAGTTCGCATGTCTTGAATCTCTGACTTCTATTTCAGTAGTTAACTATTAGGCATAACTGACTCGAGGAAGATATTCTTTATTTATCAAGTTCTTTGCTCATCAAACTTTTTCATTAGTGCAAATTAAGTATACAGAATAATAGGTACATGCATGTGACATACTTTGATTATTTCTACTCTTCTATTCCCTCCTTGTCTTTCCCTCCCTTCTCCCCTCCATTCCATCCTTCTTCTCTAATAGTCTCCTTTCTACTTTCATGTCTTTTTTTTTTTTTTAGATTTCACATATGAGAGAAGCATGTGATAGTTATTTTCTGAGTGACTTGTTTTCTTAACATGATCTATTAGTCCGCTTTCTGTTGCTGGGACAAAATACCTGACATACACAACTTAAAGGCTTGTTGTTTCAGAGGTTTTAGTTCATGGTTAACTGGCTCCAAGGCAGAAATATGGTGGGAGGCAGCGGCAGAGCGAAGCTGCTGACCTCATGGCAATGGGAAGCAGAGAGACAGGGCACGAGCCAGAGAAGGGGCCAAGAACCAGATATAGTCCCTAGGTCACACCTCCCAGACCCATTCAGGCACACCAAGGAGTGTGTTCCACTAATCTCCTAGGAATCTCTTAAGCCATTTAAGTTGATAATCAAGATTAACCATCACACAGGATTCCATTTACTCTTCTTTCTGGTTTAATAATATTCCTTTGGGTATATCTACCACATTTTCTTTATTCATTCATCCATTGATGAGCACCTAGGCTGTTCATCAAATGCTTTTTGACATTTAGATCATTGAACCAAAATATTCCACTTTCTTTGGTGTTAGGTCCTGGTTATAAGAGTGATGCTCTAATGCTATCTGGTTGACTTTGTGGTTAGTGTGTCAGAGTCAAGTGCTCCTCTGTGTCCTCTGACATTTGAAATGAAGGCGATGGTTCAGGTGACGTGCTTTTGAGGAAGGAACACACGCATCGGAGTCAGTATATTCTATGCTGTGTGAATTTGAACAAGTGGCTTGACTCTGAGCCTCAGCTTCCTACTCTGCAAAACAGGAGGGGTGGCCTAGGCCAGTAACCCTAAGACTTGCTCCGGCAGGAGGACCCTGGAAATCCCACTGGGACCTGAGAACATCTGAGTAAGTAATGCTTTCATTTTTACATTCCTATCAGAAAACTGAGCATCCTCTCAATACACACATACACACACAGTTATATATGCCTTTTTATGTTTGTTTATTACATACAACATAAAAGTAGAAAAATAAGAACGTGATGGTAAAATGAACATAAATAAATGTTATGGCATCTGAAAGCATGACCTTACCTCTTCTTCCCGGAAAGATCTTGAAGCCCCTGGTGTTAATGACCATTTGACGATGCCGGGCCCCACCTCTTCTATTTTTCACCAGTATCAGATCAGACCTAATGTTTGCACTGTGTCCTCTCTGACAGGCTGTCCCTATAGCTACTGCACATCCTCACAGAGGTTTGTTTCAGTTGAAATCCGTGTAGCTACCACTGTTTTAATAAATTCAGCAGTGTATTGGGGAACTCATTTTCAAAACTAATTTGAGTAGTCATATTCCTTTTGGAGGCTGTGTAGATCTCTAGATGTGAAAGGCAATCAACCATAAGGCAGGTGATATTTTGTGTATTCTCCATATTTTAACCAATTTGGGAATACATTCATGTGGTAATTATGTTCATAGCTTTGGTAAAAAGGTCCAGTGCTGATCTTTAAAGCTCAGAAAATTTAATCACTGGGGCAAGTAACTGACAATTATTATACCCTATAGGGAGAGAAAAACATTTTTTACCCAGTTGGAATTACTTCTTATGCAGGGCATCCTAGGTTTTGAATGGCAAAATCTTATTGTATTAAAGAATAAAAATCATGCTTTCCTTATTTGACTCAGTGAATGGCTGGCGATTTTTATGCAGAAATAGGCCAAGCATTGAGGGTGTGGCTTAAGTACTGTATCTAAAGTAGACTCAGAATAGAGTATGGATGGAAGGGGACAGGATTCTTAGCGGAAGCATCTAGGAAATCACCCTGGCAGGATGGAGAGACATCTCACCTCATCCTGGGGATGGGAACATTGTGAGGGCCAGAGGAGAAGTTGGGGGAGTTTGGAATTTTAATCGTCTCAGTCCTTTCTGTGCAGTAAGAAGGAAGATCAGTTACTAAGAAGTTTGAGTCATCAGCTGCTTTGTTCTCTGGCCTTTTGATTGGGGTTCCCAGCCTGACTGTACATTAGAATCACCTGGAGAATGTTTCAGAACTCCAATGCTCAAGCTGCTTCCCAGGATAATTAAATCAGTCTTAGGAGTGGGACCTATGCATTGGGGTTTTTTTGTTGTTGTTTTATTTTGTTTTGTTTTTTGAGACAGGGTCTCACTATGTAGTTCAGGCTAGTCTTGAACTCACTATGTAGCCCAGGATGACCTCTAACTTGGGGCGAGCCTCCTGCCTCAGCCTCCCAAGTGATGGGATTACAGGCGTGTGCCATCATACCTGGAGGCATTGGTATTTCTTAAAAGCTCCCAGGTAATTCCAGTTTCTAGCCTTGCTTAAGAATCAGTGGTAGAGCAGGGCTTCTCAAACTTTAAAATCTTGTTGAGATGCAGAGTATGACTCTGGGTCTGGGGTGTGGCCCCGGACTCTGCATTTCCAACAAGTATCTGGGTGGTGCAGCTTCTCCAAGGAGCCCACTTTCAGCAACAAGGACATTGACAATCCAGTGTTGACCAGAAATAATTGATAGCTGCCTACACACTCTCCAATGAACAAAGTTCTTGCTATTTTACAGTTGGAAAACACACATTTTGAGAAAACTTTCAATTATGCACCATCAAATGCTTTGGTCAGCAGTGGACTGCATATATGTGGTAGTTCCACAAGATTATGCCACAAGTAACATCTTAACCGTCTTAGTCTGTGCACCCAGCTCTGTGATGCACAATGACAAAATCAACCAACACTGTGTTTCTTAGAACATGACCCTGTCATTACTGATACACGACAATCATTTAAAGAATGATTATTTTAGGAGGGGAGCATCTTATTTTATGGTACTGGGGATTGAACTCAGGGCCTTAGCACTAAGCTACATGCCCAGCCCTTTTTAAAACTATTTCTTTTTAGTTTTGAGACAGGATCTTACAAAATCTCTAAATTGCCTGGGTTGGGTTCTAACTTTTGATCCTTCTGCCTCAGCCTTCCAAGTACTGGATTACAGGCCATGTGCCAGCCACCACACCCAGCTTAGGAAACTTGTTTTGATAGGAAAATCTAGATGATGTTTATTTCAGTGGCAGAGAAGAGCAGGTCACATCTTCAGCTTTTTGGAGGTGGGAGTAGTCCAGCCATGGTCCTGCAGAACGCTTGTGTTGGGACAGAGGCCTGAAGAAGAGACTTGGAAACGCATACCGGAACGTCCTGGTCTAGGGGTAGAATCTGCCCAGTGTAGCCCAGATCACTAAGGTCATTCCCCCTGACGTAACCATGCCTCCCCAGTGACCTCAGTCCAGTAATCCAGTAATGGATGTCACAGAGCCTTCAGGCAATGGCCTGAAGTCAATGGCCTCTGACTTGAGTTGCTATGAGACAAGCCCCTCCCCGCCTGCCCTCTGCAACTGAGATAACCCCTCCTAAAGTGTCTGCTTTGAGATGCTTGGAGTTTTGGAATGGGGGCCTTGTGGCCACCTTTATAGTCATTCCTATGGTGAAAATGTTTCCAGTTCACGAAATAAAATCAAACCTCTGTCTTAAAGTGATGTGTACCTCTGAGAGGGGCTCCCAGCATTCCCGGCTTAGAAACCAGGCTCAGTGGGGATCCTTTCAGAGACTGGTCTGGGCCACTGTGGGCTCCACTGCACATTCTAAGCTTTCTTCAGTTTGAGTTGGTGCAGCATCTTCAAGGGGGCTCCCGCTAGGATCATTTAGTGAATTCTAAGGAAAGCAGTAGCTCTGATTTTGTTTCTCTGGGTGCAGCCCAGAAACGTGGGATGAATTTATCACACTCAGTTCCACGGGGCTCTTCACTGTGCACAAAGTGTTTTCATATCTACTGTCTCCTGGCCAGTGAAGGTGGGTGGTCTTTTCCATGTTCTCCTGAGGTACCTGTGAGTCGGATCCTGCTCTTCCGTAACAAGAGCCTGGTGACCTCTGTCATAATTGGCCTTGGGGGAGTTTTAGCCTTTCTGGGTCACAGTTTCCTCAGCTGTCAGAAGAGTCAGGAACAGGTTAGAGGCACTGTAGCTTTAATGACCCTGCCTACCTTGCCATGTCATGATTCTACAAACAGTGGGCCTGTGCCTAGAGTATAAGGATGAAAATACCAGGCTCAGGGAGGCTCACGTATTCATTCATGCAACAAATCATCTAGAAAAGATTTCCTGAGCACCTACGTCTTAATTACTTTTCTCTCCTTGCTGACACAAAATACCTGACACCCAAAGTTAAAGGGAGAAAGGTTTTACTTAGCTTACAGTTCGTAGAGGTTTCAGTTCATAGTTGGCTGGCTCCAAGGCAGAGTGGTACATGGCAGAGGCGCATCGCAGAGGAGAGCAACAGTTCCTGGACTATGCACTATGAATCAATCACACACTCTAGATCCAGCCACCTTTGAAAATGCCCCATCTAAAAATGCATGAGGCTTTGGGGGCACATCTAGACTCAAACCCTAACAACCTACTATCCACCAGGCACAGTAGCAGAAAAAACAAATAGGCAGTGCAAATGTGGAGGTGGTCAGGCTAGACAAAGTTAAGTTGGGGTCCTATGGGAGGGAGCTCAGTAACAGTGGGAAAAGATCCCAGAGGAAGCGACTTTGGGAAGGGACTGAAACCCCAAAGTCTGACAGATGAGTGGGAGTTGGCTAGGTGAAGACAGAGGCTAGACAGGGTTCCAGACTGAGGGGCAGACCCTAGGAGCAGCCAGCCTCCTAATTAGATCTTTGCAGTACTTGTATGAGAAGTTCAGATAATAATTTTGTGACCCCTCAAGTCCTCTATCCCAACTACTGTCCCAGACATCCCTTCCCCACTTCACATCTACCCTAGGCCCCGAGGCTTTTCCCCAAAGTCTCCATCTGGGGGGCCTGGGGGTACACTGGAGCAAAGCTCTAGCAACGGGCCGAGTGCCAAGAGATCGAGCATCTCCACAACTGCAGAGCCAGATTGCCAACACTGCCGTTATTTACTGACACCACCCCTCCACCCAGTGATAAGGAGCATAAGAGGAACGGATGGGAGACCACATTTAACCCATTCCGAAACGCTACTTTGCAAAACTCAAAATGTTTCCTACATCTCTAAAGAGGTTCATGCCCCCTGTGCTTGAGCATTCATCTGTGGCTCCCGCGATGCTCCTTAGTTTGAAGAGGCCCTCAGCCCTCCCCTGCCCACACTAATCAGTAGCTTGGCTGAGCAGGGAGGACGGGCCTCTGGCTTTTCTCTAGTCATTAGCTGGCTTCTCAGCTCATCCTCAGGGACAGAGACTTGCCCTTTGAACTATCAATTCATGAGCTGATTTTTATTCTCCAAGCATAGCTGAGACTTTCTGTATTAGCTCCTGCAGCAGCAATGCCCACAACACCTGCACTATCTGCACAGACCCCCTTGGCCGCTGACTCAGAGTTGCTGGCAGGTTGAACATCGAGGGGAGGGGGTGCTGAGAGAAAGAGGGAAAGTGCCTGTCAGGGAGGTGGAAGGGTGCATAATGGAAGCAGAGATCACATCTCCTTCATCTGGCTACTGCTGGGGACAGCGCTGCACCTGGTGGGGATGAGGTGCTCACACGACTGTGCCCGTGGCCAGTGGTTCTCCAGAGAAGGGAACACCTTTGGCCAAGAGCAGTTGTGTTGGAAGATGTGGAAGGGAGCTTTTGGCCAGAGGCTTCCTTTCTTTTTTTCCCCATATTAAGTTTATTGGCACGTGTTAGGTATACATTATGATCACGTGCTGCATCATTGGGAATTTGCACCTGTACGTGATGTATCTTGGCTCTTCTTTTTTCCCCATTCCACTTCCCTCCCTTTCACCCCTCCACCCTTCCCTATTTACAAATGACTTTGTTTCCATTTTATCCTTCTTTTCTCATCATTTCCCCCCCTTCTTTGTGAGGCTTCCTTTCCCTTTGCTCCTGAGGTACTGCATACTGTTCCCCTCTACCTGCAGTGGTGAGGGGGGACAGCTGAGACTCGTGGTAGAGGAAAAAGAATGATCAACAGTGCCATGAATGTAGTGGAAGGGACCTGGCCTCCACTTTGAAGAAATCTTATACTCAAGTGCTCTTATACTGAAGGAGAGGTGTAGCCCCTACAGGTCCCACAGGGGAAACAGAGCCTAGGGTTGGCCTTGAACTCTACTCCCAGCTTCAGTGCACCCTTAAACTAGTTATTTAATTTCCCTGTGGAATTAGTTTCCCCCTCAATAAAATGGACAAAATTCTAGGTCACTGTGGCAGGGTCATTCTGAGGACTGAATGAGGTAGTGCATGGGGAGTTCTCAGAAGAAAGCCTGAGTTTCAACTCTTGCCATCTGGGGGAGGAGCAGGGGCCTGTGGAAGATGCCTCAACCTGACAGGGTCTGCTCCTCACACCTGAGGAGGTTCTGGGGAGTTAGCAGTCCTTGATCAGGGCCAGGCAGGAAGAGGAGTGAGGTTTCCCAGGAAACAATGCGAGCTGAAAGGTGTATGTGAGGAGCAGGTGGAGGAGATACCCAGAAGTTTTCCCTCTCTCCCTTGGGAGGTGGTTGAGCAAAGCAGACAGGGAGAGAGGGAAGCTGCCATTTCTGGAAGGGCAGACAGATGTAACCATCATGAGCAAACAGTCACACAGTTGGATAATCCTAACCCTGCAGGAAGCCTGAAGGTGGCACAGAGCATATCTTGACTTCTGCTGGGCTCCACAGAATTTGCCTTGAATGGGTATCCACAGGTATCTTCTCTGACTATTGCTGTTCTTTTCCTCTTTGGTCCCACCTAAGCTTCTCTTCAGCTTTTTCTCACCCTTTTTAGAATGGCCACAGTGAGGGACAGGTCAGAACCTTATAGAAGAAGCCTTTGTCCTGCAGGTCTTTACAAGGCTGCATGCAAGCGACACCAAGAGGTGTCCCTCTGCTGTTGCTGCCTCTCCTGGAGTCTCTGATGCCTTCTCATGCTAGCACATTGCTGTCTGATCAAAGGCACATGCCCTCACCAGACTAAATCTCCATGAAAGCTGGAACCTTGTCTCTCTCACTCATCACTTCAACTCTAGCCCTCAGCAAAGTGCTGGCATGCAGTGGTCATTTGGCAAATGACTTGGTTGGATGAGTGAATGAATGCACACATGTGTGCATGAATAATGTACTGGAGGCACGGTGTTTTCTGAGGTGAATCAAGGAGCACTCATCTCGTGAAGAACCAAGCCCTTCAGCTGGGGCAAGCCCTCTCACTCTCTCTGGGGCCAGGCTGCCCCCCAGCTCTGCCCTAAGGGAATTTCTGCCCAGCAAACTGGGTCATCGTGTGGTTTCCAAAGGGTACACTTCCCATAAGGAGACAGGCTCTTTTGGAGGCACTGCAGTATGCCCTGCCAAGAACAAGGCCCGCCAGTCACTCTCCGCAGAGTTGTTTGCCCAGCATCCTTCCCTTTCCCTCCCCTCCTCCTGCTCCAGAGAAACTCCTTGTTCTGTGCGTTTGACACATTTTGATTGCCTGGAAATATCACAGAGTTGTTCATTTGTTAAAGCTACTTTCTTGTAGTGAGATATTATTTGCTTATTTCTAAACACATGCTATGCTGGGCCACCTCTTTTTATTGCTTGGGAGGTTGTGTTGGTACTTTGGGGAAGAGGAGAGGAGGGCAAGATGACCACAGGACTAAAGTCTACACAGCTGAGACAGGTAAGATCAAGAATCTTGAGTTGCCCCAGGCCTGCCCAGTGAAACTGAAGATTATTGAATTATTATTGAGCCCAACCAGACTCCAGCGCTGCACAGGTCCCTGAGTTAGACATGGTGCCTGCCTTCTCCATGACAACAAGGCTAAATATGGACGCGTTTCCATGGAGAGCCATATCGCAGCTGCAGCCCTACCTCTTCCAGGAAGCACACGCGCTGGGCTCCTTTGGCCTCTCAGGAGGTGGCCAGGGGCCTTCGGGAGGTTCCACGGACACCAGGAAAACACTTCTCACCTTTGAGAATTTAGTTTCCAACAAGGGTTCCATTTCTCCACCCAGCCCTTGACTCATCAACACAACCTCCTCTTGGTAGGTAGATGTTAGGAGAGGTCACAAGTCACACAGATGAGCTGATTGGGAAAGTGACACTGGACCTGATGGCCATTCATGCAAGCCATCCCATCTTCATCTTGCTCCAGGAAATGGATTTTCCTGTTGTCAGGAGGAAAATGGATATCATTGGTCAGAGGGAAGCAGCCAGACAACTGTAACAACCCTTGTGTGAATGCTCTGTTCTTCTGCTCATCAAATCACTCTTGGAAGAATTATTGCTACAGTTTTTGACTTTCTGAAAATTTCCATAATTTTTAAATAATTCTATAATTATTGCTACAAAAAGTTTTTTTACTGCTCCCTTCCATATTCATAGAATACTCAAATGTGACAGGGTTTTATTTTCCCTTAAGGGAAAGTAAGTTTTTGCTCCTTATTTGAATTTGAACAACTCAAATCTTTGCATAGTTTAACTGTCTGACATAGCAATGTGGAATGAAACTTTGTTTCTGTTGAAAGCTAAACATACAATCTGAGTATTAGGCTTAAAAATACCCTGTTTAACATCACTTGGCTACTTAGAGATTACATCATCAGTGTTTATAGCTTAATCGTCTGTTAAATTAGGGCTCTCCAAGCACAGCTGATCACATGGGTGTGTTCGTGTACATTAGGAAATATCTATAATGTATATTTATACATAGGGAGCTGGGTTGTGCTTCCCACTTAACTAAGATATGGAAACTTTTTAAAGATGTAGAGAGAGCTCTTAATGCAATTATAAATAATCTCTTAAGGAAGATTGATATCGTGTGTTCTGTGTTACAGGCCAAGTGGCATCAGAGCCGAGTGATGGATGACCTGCAGTCCCAGAACCTCTCCATGGACATGACTGACTCCTCTCCCACCTTGGCCAATAACAGACTGGAGAACGGCATGGCCCAGCTGATCACCACTGAGGCCTGGAACATCAACTCCACCGACCTGGTCAAGAAGGCCCTAGTGACCGTGCCAGCCCCATCCATTCTGAACCCCCCTTCCGAGTCCCAGAGCGGCATGGCTCTGAAAGTAGCAGCCACTGTGCTGCAGCCCCTGTGTCTCGGGGAGAGTCCTGTGGTAATGCCCATTCACATGCAGGTGGAGGGGAGCTCCGCACCAGAGCTCAACCCCAATGCAAACGCCACCTACGTCATGACCACGCAGGGTCCTGTGCAGCTGCCTGTGGTGCTGGAGCAGCATGTCTTCCAGCACCTCAACTCCCCTCTGGTCCTGCCACAGGAGGCCCCGTGCTCCTCCAATGCCATCCACAACAACCTCTTCCAGGGGGCTGAGGACTCCGAGGCCCAGCCCCAGCTCCTGGACCTGAGGATCCCCAGCCAGCCGCAGGAGCCCACATTGCCATTTGAAGCTGTGCTCCAGAATTTGTTCCCCTCCCAGGGCTCTCTCGGACCCCCACCCTGTCAGCCTCCTCCTAGCTATGCCCCAGTGCCACCACAGCCCTTTAACTCCCCCTTGTCCCCCCTGGTCCCACCAGCCACCCTCTTGGTGCCCTACCCTGTGATCGTCCCCTTGCCAGTGCCAGTCCCCATTCCCATCCCCATCCCAGTGCCTCAGAGTTCTGAATCCAAGTGCAGACCCGGTTTCCCCAAGCCACCATCTTCCTTCAGCCTGCACTCTTTTAAAGGCACCCAGATCCCCCTGGAAAAGGACGAACTAAAGCCCTTAAACATCCTCCAACCGAAGGAGTACTTCCAACTCAGCCGCCACACAGTCATCAAGATGGGGAGTGAGAATGAGGCTCTGGATCTTTCTATGAAGTCAGTGCCCTGGCTCAAGGCCGGTGAGGTCAGTCCACCAATCTTCCAGGAAGATGCGGCCCTAGACCTGTCACTGGCAGCCCACCGGAAGTCTGAGCCTCCCCCAGAGACACTGTATGACAGCAGTGGGTCAGGGGACAGCCCAGGTCAGACCGTGATAGAGAAACTTCCCAGTGGCACGGAAGTGCCCTTTACCCCTGCTCCGCCCCGCGAGGCCGCCACCACGCTGGATAGCCACATGGGCGGCAGCAGTACTGCTGAGATGGTCAGCCGGCCCAGCCAGCCCGGCAGCGAGGTCAAGGCTGAGCACAACATTGAGATTGGGAGCGAGTCCCAGGCAGCTAAGGTCATCGTTTCAGTTGAAGACGCTGTGCCTACCATCTTCTGTGGAAAGATCAAAGGCCTCTCGGGGGTATCCACCAAAAACTTCTCCTTCAAAAGAGAAGACTCTGTGCTTCAGGGCTATGACATCAACAGCCAAGGAGAAGACTCCATGGGAAATGCGGAGCCCCTTAGGAAACCCGTTAAAAACCGGAGCATAAAGTTAAAGAAAGTGAACTCCCAGGAAATCCATATGCTCCCGATCAAAAAACAACGGCTGGCCACCTTTTTTCCAAGAAAGTAAATAAAGGCTTTTTAAAATTTTTATGATTGTAACATGGGGAAAGGTGCATTGGTTTTTTAAAAAGGCATTTAAAACAAATTATCTTTGTTAATTATTTGGGGGAGTAGGTGGGAAATGGAAAGGTGAATCGGCTCTAGAGGCCCTGTAAGCTAGTTATCATTTTCTTTCTTAAATTTTGACTTTTCACAAAGGAGTAAATAAGAGCAACCTATTTTTCAAGCAGATTGCACATTTTTTGCAGCTTTAATGGAATATTGGGTGAATCAGAGGGGTAAAAAAGCTATTTTCATTGCCACAAAGTGCTTTGATGATGTAATACCTAATAAAGGGTAGGATGAATATTTCACAATAAATGTTTGTTTGCACTAACTGGTTGCAGTATTCTGTCATTTATAGAATGTGCATTCCTTAACTGGCATGATTGGGCCAAAACTCCTGCTTTGTAAAGAGTTGTAAGTTAGCTGTGCCTAGCGATCTAAGCTCTTCAAGGATAGTAGAGACTATTGCCGGATGCCCCCATAAAAGGTGGATTAAGAGCATGTATAACCTTGAGCAAGTTGCTTCCCCTTCTAGGCTTTGGGCGGGGGGGTTATAAAGAAGGGGCAGGGAGGTGAGTTTCAAGAACGCAAGGCCCCTTCCAGTTCACACTTAAATGTGTCAAATTTTATACCTGGACCTTCTACTAACTAAAAACAAATGTGTCTGAAAGAAAAAGGAACTTGCTTCCCTTCTCCCCTACCCCAGAGTTTAGCCAGGAAGGGTGATAAGAGCATTCATTGTTCCCAGTGATTGAAAACCTTGCAAGTCAAGAGTATGACTGCAGGCCATTCAGAATAAGAGGAAAGTTGGTAGGTGGTACATTCAGATAGAGTTATTCCCAGCCTCGGGGATGGGATCGGGGAAAGAAGAGAAACTCATTTTTTGTTAGTTTAACCCAGTGGTTCTCAAATCAGGGTGACTGTGCCCCTTCCCAACATCTGGCAATGCCTAGAGACACTTTTAGTTGTCACAACTGGGGGAGGAAGTCCTACTGGCATCTACTGGGTAGAGACCAGGGGTGCTGCCACATCCTATAATGCACAAGAAAGCCCCCCCCAAATAAAGGATGATCTGACTGAAAATGTCAGTAGTGCTGAGGCCAAGAAGCCCTGGTTCAGCTATTTCTTAACGGATGGAAGTGATGCACTTGGAAGGAGAGAACAGAGTGTTGCTCTTCCCTGACAACATAAAGACACCCACACAAACGAGGAACTGTGAGCGTGCATTTAAAATAGACCTGCTAGGTGGCACATCACACTTGTGTCTGAAACTGTGCTAGTGAGAGACTGATTAGTGCATGCCTGCTTTACACTTAAAGCTCCTTCACTTCTTGCAATTAGTATGTATCCAGCTGTTACTGTGAACATGAACAGGAGGAAAAGCAGTTGCAAGACTGTTCTTTTATTACCAGGCCAGACCCTCTGTGTATAGGGATACAATTTTAGCTGGTCCTGTATCATACACCCAGAGTGGATCGTCTCTTTCATGCTTTTTTCTGTGTTGTTAAAATTTATTTTTCAAAGTGTGACCATTTTCTTTTTCAAAGTCCAACCAAGCAGCAGTTTCAACTCAGGCTAACTAATCTCATTATCCAGCATCAGCCGGACTCCATCTTTTCAGCTTCTACATGGTACAGGGGTTTTTTTCCCCCATTTTTATTCCCAGCGTGGGTTTCTGGCCATGCTTCCTGAGCGTGGCACGTGCATTCTAGTTTCAAATCAAGCACAAATGTGCCTAGAGACTAGCGTTTCCTGTTCGCCTGTTGTCTTTTCACATGCTTGCAGTAGTTTCTGCTGCCACGCTGTGCTGGACAGCCTTTCTATCCCAGCCAGTAGGGCTCACGTCTTCACAATGGATTGGGGCTGCTTATGTGGATTTAGGGAACAAAACTTGCAATTTTCCCTTTAGAATCAAGTACTTAAAGCTGAGTGACATGCAAGCAGAAAGGAAAGCATTTGCAGCCTGTAATTACCTTATAAACCTCAAACCACAAATTTCTCTTTGTTGTATCAGGGATGCCCTTCTCTCTGCAGATGGCAGCTCCGGTTAGGTGAGAAAGGCTGGCTCCACAGGCAGTCTTGAGTGTTAGGCAGTGTGGGCCAAACACCAGGCCCCCATGGATTCCTGGACTAGGCTTCCTCACACGCCTAGCCAAACCTTTTGAGATGTGTGAAGGCTACATCCAGAGTACTGTGTTAGGGCTGAGGGTTTTGCTACAGCAACAGCTTCTGCAACAACACCTTCTGCCTGTCCCCTTCCTACCTTTGATGGAAACTGGAATCCAAGTCTGTTTAGCTACATGCAAGCCAGGGAATCAGGAGAAGGGAAAGGGACTGTTGCTGTGGTCAAAGTGAGCTTGGAGTTTGTGGTGGTTTAATTCCACGCCCCTTCCCCGGGCCGAAGTTTGTAGCCACTTACATCACCCTTCAGGGCTAGCAGCCTGGAACTGTGGCTCCTGGTCCGAGGAAAATGACCCCCAAGGGGCATACCAAGTGGGTCACTGGCAAACGCTCAAGCCCCATATTTTTCTACTTTATTCTACAAGCTGTGGTCATTTTTTCCCCACCCCTCACAACTGCCTACTTTTAGCTTTCAGCCGCGCAGGATTTCCATCAGGCTTTTTTTTCATAAATTAATTTCCCATCTATCCTACAGATATTTTGGGCCAACTAGTCTAAGATCAGCCTTCCAGGGATTTTTAGGAAATATGATTAGTCCTCAAGAATGTTGATATTTGCCGAGACTTGTCAAGATGGCTTCAGCTGGCTTCAGATCAGAATGATACAAAATTGGAACACATCATTAAGATACATATTTGGGGGTAGTGAACTCCTGGTGGAGTAAAAAGTAGTTGATCTAGAAGGGGAAAGGATTTATTTATTTATTTTTTAAGAGTTTAAATGTTTATTTAAAAGAGAAATACCAAACCATTCCACCCTCAGTCTTTCCAGCATCTGGCTAACAGTAAGCTACTTCTTTAGCAACAGTGTCAGCACTAGGAGTAACCCAAGTTATACTGTGACTCAAAAGCAAAAGTACTAGAAAACCAAAAGCACTTACCACTTCATAAAGGAGAGAAGCAGGACAAAACTTGGGGAGAATTAGCTACAGGAAACCATTCGAAGACATTTCTGCTGCCTTGCCTCTCGCTCTATCCAACGCACTGCTGCCACCTTTGAACTGGTTTCTGTTTGCATAGGTGTTTGGTGGCAAAAATATATGGTTGTCCCAGGCACAATTCAGGAAAGTGCAACTTGTCTCTAAGGCACACAACTTAGATTCTCAGCCAGATTAACAGCAAACCTAGACCTCCCAAGGGAGCATGCTAGAGAAAACTGACTACAGAGTTCCACTGCTAGGGAATGACTCCCCTCTGGAACAAGAGCAGGGCTCTTACCCCACTTTCTCACATTGTCACCCCATAGTCTCAGCAACGTGGCCATGTCCCTCAGCTCCAGAGCAGAAGTGATCCTTATGACGAAAACCCAAAATAACCCTCCTGCTCAGGCCTGCTGAGATGGTGAGCATGAGGATACAGGAACATGAAAGGTCAGTTAGTCCTTATGAAAACCACAGTTGCATTTACATGATGAACCAAAACCACTGTTTGGGTTTACAGCAAAACCCCAGACCTTGTAACTTTAATTCAGGGTTTGGCCCTTCCCTTATTTTAGGAAAAGGCTTCCGTGATTACATCAGTACTATTGCACTATGCTTCTCAGAATTGAGAAAACAATCAAAGATCCCATTAGACAGAGTTGCCCTTCCCCAGAGATGTTTTTTTGTTTGTTTTTTACCAGCACCAGCCTTTCACTATCGGTTTTAGGGAGATGGTAAAATTTCCCCTGGACAAGTCCTCCTACAATATTGAACAGATTGGTTTGGGGAAAATGAAACAAAATTAATTAGCTCTTTAGATGGAGGAAGGATGAACTCATCAAAATAGCTCCTCTGACCCAAAATACAGGAACATTTCATAAGGCTTTATGGGAATACAACACTCACATCCTTAAGGGAAACCATCAACCACTTGCCTAAAAGTACCTATATGCAGTTTTATTCTTTACTGTTTCCCTTTGGGAAAGCTGGTTTGCTCTTGACTACAAGGACACAACAGAAGTGAGTCTGGAGCCAAATTCCTTTTACTTGGCAGGTTCTACTTGTTCTATTAGGCTTCCTGGACCCCCAGGGTTTGGTGCTGGCTTTGGGCCACTCAAATAGGAAAGATGATACAGATTCACTGGTTATAACATGGCTTCAAAAAAACACCAAAAGGAGAGAAATACTGACTAGACATACAGAGAGGGAGGGGCTGGGGCTACTGACATCAAGATCAGAGCCATGACTCCCCAGAGCCATGATGGCAGAGGCACAAGAAGCCTTGCCAGGGCAGAAGACTTGGTGTCACAGCCAGGTAGAAGCACTGAAGCAGGCACTCCTCCCCTCTCCATTTCGTCCTAAGGCTCTTGCCTAAGGCGCCTGACCCAATTCTCTGAGACTCTCCTTCCTTCTTCAGAGACATTTTTCAGAGCTGGGAAATCCCACCCTGTACCTGGCACAGCCTGAAACCCAAGCTGTGTGATGAGGATGGATCTGCCTTTTCTCTATTTCTCATTAAACGCATTTCATCAACCTTCAGAGGAAAAGCAATCTAAACCTACTTTTCCTCCTAAAGCATTTAGCTGCATGAAGTAACTGAACTTTCTGAAAACTCACCCTAGATTGAGTCCACCAAATTTTCCTGGACTCAAGGCTCCTGAGAGGGCTCAGAATACTTTACTATTCTCCAGAGGACCCTGGGAAGGCCGTGCCTGATCCTAGCCTACTCCAGCTTTCCACTTTTCCCTCCCCATCCAGAGGTGCAATGCCTGGTGCTGAATTCCCAAGGCAGCTTAGAATCAATGGTGAAAATGATAAATGAGATATGAGCTGCTACCAGCGCAATTAAAGTGAACACTGTGTCTCTTCTTTAAAGGTGGGATCAACAGATGAGGTACAGAGCTGCTGTTGCTATGGCAGTCACTGATGACAAAGCCAGGGCTACAGGGCCCTTCTATTCTCCAAAACAAGAAAATCACTCTAGATCCTATCAAAAAGGCAATGCCACTCTCCAAACGTACAAGGAAAGTACTTCAGAGCCTCTTGTGCTCCTTGTCTGCAAGTGAACAAAGCCAGGAAAGCTGCTCTCTGCATTCAGTAAAGTGTGCTGAGAAGTTCTTTGGATCCGTTTCCTGGGGGCTATGTAGGGTTAGGAGACTAGAGGCTGGATCGACAGGACTCTGTTCCCAGGAGGCACCAGGAGGAATCTGAATCTAGGTCAGGCTTTGGATCCATTTCCATCTCTTCCTTTGCTGTCTGAGTTCCTTTGGAATGCATCCCCACCTGCTGACCTCCTTCCAATTTCTTGTTCAGCGTCTGTAGTTGGGTAAAAATCTGGAGGTTTTCTTACTGTAGCTTCTGTTGTTCAGCCAGACACTTTAACACCAGACCCTGCAATCTCTCAACCTCCACCTGCAGAGTGCTACATGCACAGGCAGGAGGGGTCAGTGGTATTCCCTTTCCAGCACAGGGTACTTCGGGAGTCAGCAGGGGTGGCCAGGCTCCTGCAGGGGCCTGAGGCTCCACAAGCACTTCAGAGGCTACTTTGAGTCCTTGCAGCTCTTCATAGGGCAGGGTATCTTTCTCGGATTCAGAAAATGCTCCACTTAGGGAAGATGAGCTGTCTGGCATGGGAATGAATTCTGCATTTTCCAGCTCCTTTCGAAGCCAGCCAGGACAGGAGCTGCTGGCCCCACAACTATTCCCCATGGGTTCTGTGGGACTGATGAAACCTTCCATTCCTCGGTCTGCTTCCATTGTTCTTCGAAAGCCTCCCCTTGGATCAGGAGTTTCCGATTCCTGCTGACTGTCCTCCTCCTCACCACCACCACCACCTCCTGGGCTACAACTCTGAACCACAGTTCCAATGGAGAGGCCGCTGCTATTAGAACAGATGGCCTTAGAATTCAATACTTTCTCAACAACAGGAATGGTGTGCCAGCCACGGCAAGACAGATCTGGGACATGATGCAGAGATCCAAAAATAGGGCAAGGCCATGAGGTACAGGTATCAGAGCCATGTGGTCTCTCAGTGGGGGTCATTGCCAGGCGGCCATTACCACCATTGCCCCAGGCAAAAATGTGGTTATCATCAGTGGCAGCAATGGTGAACTCATCACCGCAGGAGGCCCTGATGACTTGCTTCCCACCCAGGGGTCCTCCCAACAGGTTGATTCCCAGGCGCTTCTTATAATTCCCAACACCCAGCTGCCCACACTTATTGTAGCCAAATGTCAGCAAACGGCCTCCCTCATCAATAGCAGCTGGGTGAGTCTTGCCTGGGGCAATGGTATGGATTTTATAAAAGGACAACTGTTTGGCCAAGGTAAAAGAGGTTGTGTGGGGAACTTTGTGGTATGCTTCATGGTTGATTAATTCCTGACATGCACTGATTCAGACCCAGTTTGTTGAACTCATTGAGTCCACAGGCCAGCACTTTGCCTGACTGGGTCAGCAGAAAGGTCCCATCAGAGCCACACTGAACTGCAACAATAATCAAAGCCTTGGGAACATCCACCCTCTGTGGTGTATAATAATCCTCTTCTGAATCCAAACCCAGTCGTCCATGTTCGCCACAGCCCCAAGAATAGACTTCCTTGTTTCATGTCAGGACCACCACGTGATTATCCCCACAGGAGACCTGCTCCACTGGATTGCTGAGGAAGAAGTTCAGCTGCATGGGCTCTAGCACTTCAGAGCCAGCAATCTTGTCTACCCCTATGCAACCATAATAATCTGATCCAAAGGCATAGAGCTGACCCTCATCTGTTACACAGACCATAAAATCTTCACCACACAACACCTGATGGATAGCTTTGCCTTGAAACTTTTCCACGTGCTTTGGTTGTCGATAGGAAGCTTTGTCTCCATGGCCCAGTTGACCGTGTAGTTTGGTACCCCCTTGCATGCTCACCCAAGTGTACAGTTCCTTCTCCACCGTGACCACAGCAAAGTGGGTAATCCCTGCTCACACCTGCCGAGCACTACAGCCACTCTTGATGACATCCAGTTTCTAGGGGGTGGATTTCCCACCACCCCAAACATAGACTTCACCGTTTCGTGATGTTACCACAGCAATGGGTGCTTCAGTCACAGCAATGGGTGCTTGACCTTGGTCTCTTTGTAGGTGCATTAAGCAGAGTGACTTTTGCCTCCATCTGTCTCCTGCGTTTCCTGAGAAGGGGGCGATCCAGGAGTTCATCTGCAGTGGGTCTCTGCTCAGGATTCTGTTCGAGGCACTCATGAACCATCTGGATCAACTCCAAAGAGTACTGGCTAGGATCAGCTTCCATGGCCCGGATTCCTTGCAAGATCTTCATACACAGGTTGAGTGGATTGGTAGCATCAAATGTTCTCTTTAGCGTAAGCAGTTCAAAAATGACACAGCCTACTGCCCAGATATCAGACTTGAAATTGTATTTTACTCCTTGGCAGAGCTCTGGAGACATGTAATATGGGGTTCCCACAAGCGTCTCAGCCATGGAATGCTCAGAATTAAGTTTCTTTGCTAGGCCATAATCTCCAAGTTTTATCAAGTTTGCCTTGGTCAGAAAAATATTTAATGTCTTTATATCTCTATGCAAGATTCCAGCTTTATGGATGCAGCTCACTGCTGAAACAATCTGAAGAAGGTACCACACCACCATCTCTTCCTCAAACAACTTGTCCTTCTGACGAAGGATTTTGTCATACAGGTTCCCTCCATTACAGTATTCTAGCTCAATCAGCAGGGTGCTGTTATCCATGAAGTGATTGTAGTAGGCAATAATGTGGTCATGTTGCAGCAGCGCCAGAATAACAATCTCATTCAAGGCGTCACGACGTTCTTTCTCAGACAGCCGGGTCAAATCAACTTCCTTCCACACAACCAGTGAGTCATCCTCCTGCCGCGGTACAGCGTGGCCTCCCCGAGGGCGCCGCGGCCCAGGACACTGATGGGGATGTAGTGCCGCCGCCGACTCGCGGCCCGCACTGGCGCTGAGCCCCGGGCCCCACTCCCCGCCACCCCCGGACTCGCTCCCAAAGTCCGAGTTGATGGAACCGCAGTGTCGCTCGTACTCGCCCAGCACCGACATGGCGGCAGCCGTGGCTCTCCAAGGACAGCCTGCGTATCCCTGGCGGCACTGGCTGCTCAGCGGCCTACTCGCTTCAGATGCTGGCCCGAGGTTCCGCCAGCCCCGCAACCCAGAGAGGTTCCATGGTGGCTTCTACCCCCGGACCTGGAAGTAGTTCAGGATTTAAAGAATATACACTTACTATCCCAAACAGGGAAGTCCTTGACAATGAGTAGAAAATTCTAAAGTGTAGTTAAAGGTTGATTTAGATTCAAAGGCAAAACTGTCACACTTTTAGTATGAGACAAATGTCTACAATGGTGAAAACGCCAAACAAAACAGATGGAAGGAAAAAGAAAGGATATGAAAGGAGGGAGAGGAAGAGGAAGAGGGTGAGAGAGAGTGAGCCAACCCAATTACTGAGAGAATTTCAGTATGCTCATAATCTTCATAAAGAGCATAATTAATAAAACAGAGCAGGAAAGGATTTAGATTTTATTTTATAAGAGGAAATTGAGGCTCAAAAGAGTTTTCTGCTTTCAGTTTTTAAGTATCAATAACTCAAAAATATGTACTTTGTGATATTCTTAAATATTGGATCTGAAACCCAATAAACCCACAGGAATTTGGACCCTTTGGGGGCAGAAACCAATATGAATTAGTGAAGAGTCTGAATTATAGATTTGTTTCAACTATTTTGAAGATCATTCCAGTTAACTGGAACGCTAAGAACACTTGGCACAATAGTAAAGGGGAGGTTTCAAGCCGAAGGTTAGAGATGCCAAGCCTCTAAAAGTCACACTTAAAAGCTGCTAAGCTGAAAACTTTAACAGCAGGAAAAAAAGCGTTAGAGGTCATTCTGGCAGGCTTTACTTCTCATTAAATAGAAAAGGCAGTTTTCCACAACAGCTCACTTCCACCAGGTCAAATAATTGACCTCCCACATCAGTGAGACAAAATAGGGTGTATCTGAGGTCCTTCATTTTAATCTTGTTCATTTATTCCAATTAATATTTTGTTGATTTGATACTAAGTAGTACATGTGAATGTTTGAAAGAATTACTTTGAAAATATTGTAAATAATCCACTTGTAACTATTAGGAGACCGGGGAATTCTAAGCAAAGTGAGGTTTTTGGCTATACCCTGCTAAGATTATAGACAAATACAAGTTAAAGGAGATGAACGGCTAAGGTTTACTCTATTAACTTATAGGTTATCTGATAAAGATAACGGTCACCTGAAAACAGTCCTTCCTCTGTTTTGAATCTAAGATTTGGCAAGCCAAACAATTAATAAGAATGTAATGAACCCTTATTACATTGATGGCACTGTGCTCAGTCCCAAATGGTGTTGGGACAGAGGGTTTATGTATGGTTACTTCTGATAAAGAACTTGAAGATTTTCTTAAATGTAGATATTTTTATTAGGGCACATTTCGGGCACCGTTAAGTAATACCACAGTGAACAGCCGGAAGTCTTCGAGAGCAGGGAGGAACTGAATCTTATTTCTCTGTCTCCAGGTTTCTAACTACAGCACTATTGACCTTTGGGGTTGGATGATTCTCTGTTGTGAGGGGCTGTCTCATGCATTGCAAGACGTTAAGCAGTATCCCTGGCCTCTTCCCACAATATGGCAAAAATGTCTGCAGATACTGCTAAGTGTCCCTTAGAGGGGAGGACAAAGTCACCCCTGATGGAGAACCACTGTGTTATCTCCAGGGCCTGACACCTGACCTGAAGGCTCAGAATGTCCTTAATGAATGAATGTAATCAGCCAATCAGGGAGATCTGTGGTCTCTGATCTCCCACTCATATGTTCTGGTTTACTACTATGATGCTGATCTGACCAGAAACTGTTATTTGGTACCACTGTCCACCTATTCAAAGGGCTGTCATTTATCCACCATGTTATGGGCCTGCTAGAAGCTTTTCCCCAGTAAAGGAGGTTCAGCATGACTTCTCCACCTCACAGAAAGGGCAGGCACTCTGCCAGTCCTGACAGGATGCCTCATTATTTTACTAGCACCATGAAACTGGAAGGGCCCATTATTCAAAACTTACCCTGTGATGACTGTTCTGTTCGTTGGTCTTATTTCCAAGGGCAGCATAACCCAGGAATTTTCAAACATTGCCAGGAAGTTGGGTGTTTTTATTCCCTCATGTTTTTACCTAAATCCTTTTTGCTGTAATTGAGCCCAGTGTTTTGTCTCTAATGGGAACAAAAGCCAAATCTCCTCTTTTGGTAGTTCTCGATTTAAGCACCAGATCTTTTCTCAGCCTCCTTCCTTTTGGATCAAGAGTCCTCTATCTTCTCTCACTTTCTTGGAGTTCCTACGTTACAATCCTTCCATCATCTTGGTTGCTCTTTCCCCAATTTCTCCATCTACTTTGTAGAGTCAAGAACTCCGGGTAGGTGATGAAAATGTTCTAAAGTTGACTGTGGTGATGATTGTACAACTCTGTGAATATTCTTTGAAAGACTTTGAATTGTACATTTTAAATGGGTGAATTGTATGGTATGTGAATTATATCTCAATAAAGTTACCTTTTAAAAAAATAATAAAAGAACCCTAGATAGAAATTGGGAACTGATGGTGGGTTCCACCAAAGCCTCCTGGAACTTAAGTTACCTTCTGTTGTTGATCGTTTTAATATATCCCCTCTTCCCACGGGGCCCCACCATCTTTGGTTGGTTATATGCCTGTTACTACCTCTTCATATCTTGTTGGACCTCACCTATGTGACTTTCCTAGGTTTTTCCATTACTGTTAGAACTTTGCTTGGAACATCTCCCCAAGATGTTCTTGGAATCTGGAATTCCCTCACCCAGGTGATTTGTCCTGAACAGGCTTTCAACTTGGTCCCCACCATTTCCCCACCAGGATTCAAACTGTATTTGCCCCCAGACTTCTTACTTCAAACAAAATCTCATGAAGAAGACTAGTTTACAAAAACATAACAAAACAGCACCCATTCTGGTTTGGAGTCTCACATGTCTGCCTTCTTGCCTCATAGGCCCTGCATGGATGGTTAAGAAAAGCTACTACACAGCAGTGGCACTGTACATGCCCCAGCACTGCAGATTTATGCCATCCCTGAGTACCTTCTCCGTCAGGGCTCTGGACACCAGGATGATGTGCCTTCTGCTATTTTTTCATGTGTCTTATCCAGAGGTAGAGGAAACACTTGGGGAATAATGATGTGTGGGCTCAGAAATAGAAGACCAGACTCCCAGCCATCGTTTCCCACTGAGAAGAGGGCCAGGCCTCAGAATAACAGTCAAAGATCCAGGCACTGTCCCCACAGAGGAAAGACTTGGTCTGGACAGTGCTCAGTATAGCAATGGGGGCCATTGAAATGACTTGAAATAGGCCCCGGAATTCAGTCCTCACTAGGGCAGAACCAGCATACAAAGTTAACAGTTTTTTGTTAGCAAGTGATTTTTTAAGTAGAGCTTTATGAGTCTCAGTACTGATGGAAACAAGCTAACAAGGTGTTGCCTGGCAGAAGTCCTTGGGGGAATTGTGTTAACATATGGATGACATTATTTGGAAAGAGGGTATCAACTCTTTGTGAGTGAATGGGTGCTCCTGCGGTACTTGAGGTGGATAAGAACAGTCTATTTTCTTTGCGTGGCTGGGGAATGCTCGGCAGGCAGTGACAGAGCCAGATAATGGAGGGCTAATTCTTTAAGCTCCGAAACCTTTTATTGCAACTGTTTTCAATGGGAATCTTTTCAAAACGCATTAAGCATTTTGGCATAGGAAACCTTTCCTTGACTCGGTCATTGTTATGAGCATTGGCAACTGGCCTAGGCTGGGATGACAGGGTGCCCTCCAGGCCATCCAGGGAAGGGGAGCTGTTTGTCTCCAGCTGCTATTGGCTCTCCTGACCCCAGTGCCCACTCCCCACTCATACCGCATACCTTTTTTTTGGTCTTTCTTTTTAGTGTGTGTGTGTGTGTGTGTGTGTGTGCATGTGTGTGTGTGTGTTGTTTCGGTTTAAAATTTCTTCCCAACCTGTCCCTTCTCAGCTTCCATGACAGCAGAGCATGGCTTGAAACCATCACTAGCCAACTGGCTCTTATCCAGAAACTGACCCATAGCACAGAACAGCCCTTGTTTCCCTGGCAAGTGCCTCCTCCTCACTCTGCAAGGCCCAGCCTCAGTGTTGCTTCTGGGGAGGTTTTCCCAGATACTCTCCTCTCCACATTTCTCTGGGGCCCACTCCAGGGGGGACATGGCAAAGGAATGTTTCTTTCATTTTACAGAGCCAGTCTCTGTCCCTTGGGCGGGAAGGTCCCCATGAGGTTCATGAAGTAGAACTGAGCACTGTGTCCACAGCCTCTTGGCCTGCTGTGCACAGTAGCTGGTAAGGACTCAATAATCACCTATGGGATTGAAACACATAATGCCTTCTCTATTTTCATATGTGTCACTTGGCTGTATTGGACCCTACCCCAGGCTCAGGCACTGCCAGACCTTTCTAATTTGGGCCCGTTCTGGATTTTGGTCAAAGGTGACTTACACAAGCACCAGATGAACAGTATGCTGGTCTTAGATGTTTCACCTATAGCCCACCTGTTGTATTTTTGTGCCTTTAGATCCTTCCTCTGTGGAGACCATGCAGGCCAAAATCCAGCAGAGCCCATTTAAGCCATCACAACTTTCCAAATTATTGAAGTTTCAATCAGTGTTCCACTGAAATTTCCCTCCCATTGATGTTCCAGCTCTTCGTGCTCTTTCTCTTTCCTTCTTCATGATAGGCTCTGTCCCAGGTCTACAGTGCTTCTCATTCCACATGCTCTCCTATGGCGACTCCGTACATTCTCGTAGTTGTCCCTAACATCTTTATTGTGTTTATTCCCCTCCATCTCCAGCCCTAACTTCTCTCCTACCCTCCTTCCAATCTGCCATCTTCACAGGGGTAGGACTTCAAACTTAGCCTCTCCCTGTCTCACCCTTCCCTCAGATCCAATGTACACTTCCTGCTGCTGCCCTCTTTCTTGTTCCCGGGGTAGAAAATGTAGAACTGTTCTCCATGGCTTCTCCCATGCCTTCACCTTGCCAGTCTGTTTCTGTCTGACTTTGCCTCTGCAGGCTTCCGCAGATTCACCATTCCTTTCCCCAACACTGCTCACCATCTAGCCCACAACAACTCCAGCTTCGATTCTTCAAATGGCCTCAGAACCAGCTAGGGGCGTTGCCTCCGTTCCAGTCCCCCTCAATCTCTCCTCCATACTCCACCAGAATTGTTTTGGTAAAAGGCAAGGTAATGTGATTGCTGTTAGTTCCCATACCTGTGGCCTCACATGTCAGCAGGACATTGAGGTCAGCCCCCAGCCCAGCCACAAAGCTGGGGACTCTCCCATACCCCATGTGTAAGCTCCAGGATTATAGAAGGCTGGCAGTACCCAGCGCACCCCTCTGTGCTCCACCTGAGACCCTTGAATGCCCTCCTTCTAATACTCCCTTCCCACTCCCTTGGTCTGGCTAATCCTTCAAGATCTAGCTCAGAATGACTCCTCCAGGAAGCTTTCCATGACTGCTCCAGCATAATCCAAGAGCTCTTCCTTCCCTCTCATAACAGCACGTGCACACGGGTATCATCTCATTTATTTCTTAAACATCAAAACTATGACTGCCCCACTGTACCATAAACTCCTCTAGGGCCAATGTTTCTTTTTTTCTTTTTTTTTTGGTACCGGGGATCGAACTCGGGTCATTGCGCTTGCGCAGCAGGTGGCGAAACCACTGAGCTAAATCCCTGGCCCAAGGGCCAATGTTTCTTGTTTCTTACATGCCTAGCTGGGTGTTTGGTATTTAGATGGCTCTCAATAAATGTGTCTGGACTGAACTGAAACCCTAAGGGAAAGTGTAAGTATGCCCCCCATTCTTACAATGCAGCATATGGAAACCCAGACTTACAAAACAGAAATATCTGGAATCTATAATTTGCTTTGCAAAAGAAAAGATGCAGTGCTTGATTCTTTTAAATTATATGGTTCACTATGCTTTCAAAACAAGACAGATTCTTCAAAATGGGTTTCTACATTCTCATAGAAATATACATAGAACATAAAGTAAGCAATAGCCAAAATCTCATCAGTGTCATAAAAAGAAAATGTTTTGAGCATTTGCCTCCCCAGACTCTGTAGATTTTATTTATAAATTACATGCATGGACTACTGAACAAATACATACATTATAAAATGTGCACAAAAATCAAAATTGTAAAGGAATGAAACCAATGTAAATAGGTTCAATATTTTCTTTCTATAACCCAATTCATCATCTTATGGATCCCACTGGGTTATAATGAAATGAGAAAACTCTAAATCTTTCAACTGGCTGAACAAACCTTTAAATCCTCCTATAGAGGATCCATGCATCCTTCTATCTTGAAATATGGAAAATATGGAAGCACAAGATATTTCTGCATCGGAACTGGAAATCATTTGTGTCACTACACCTAAGCAAGGGGGCGGTAGGGCCTCTGAGTAGAAGTTAGGAGTGCTGGCTTTACAGACACAAATTTGGATTCAGTTTCTACAGAACTCTGCTTCTTTCCAGCTGTGTGACTTTGGGCAAGTCACTTCATGTTTCTGCCTCCATTGGGGGGGGGGTACGGGGATCCAACTCAGGACCTTGCACTTGTGAGGCAGGTGTGGTGCCACTGAGCTAAACCCCTGGCCTTCTGCCTTCATTTCTTCATCTGTAAAATAGAAGTAATAAAATTTCTTTGAGTACACAAATTAGCATATTTGTGGCACCCAGGGGCAGAGTGCTCAATAAAAGAGCATACAATGAGTGCTCAAGAAATTTGTTCATACTTTACCTTGTTTATAGATAATGGGCAAGGCTGGCAAAGGCCACAAGAATTCCTCATTGTACAAAAAACACCTTTGAACTCCAGCTAGCAGATTGGTAGAGTCCACTCCACTCTACAAAGGTGGGATTCTACTCAGCCTTTTCGGACCAGACAATTAAGACTACTGAGCAGGAGTTGGACCAATGTCAATGTCATTTTATTTTCCCTCCTTTCAGTCTGAAAGAGGAGTGGATCACTTGGGCATCAGCAAGAAAAGGGACTAGTTGGGAAAGGCAGAAGGAGTCGTGGGCTGGGAAGAAGCCCAGAGGCAAGATTGGCCACGGAATGAAAGGGTTGAATGTTACTGCTTTAGAGTCTTACCCATGACTCAGCGTGGACCCTGCGCCCACAAGCAGGCCACATCAGGGTCACATCCCCTTCCTTGTTTGCTGTGGGGCTTTCAGGCTGCCAGAGCCTTGCTGGGATAGGTCCCCATCCAGAGGTGGCCACCCAATCCCAGGGTCCATTTCAGTGACCCCAAGAGTGGCTCCAGAGCAGCCCTGTGAGGCTGTACAGACTCAGAAGCCTGGTGAACTCAGAAGTAAATTAAAGCTGTCCCTCCTTTTACCAAATTCTTGCAAAAATCTGATGTCTTGAAGTGGATAAACTGTTATTTGAATTAGAAATCTAAAACTTGCTTTACCAGAGACGGCAGCAGTTTCTTTTTTAAATGAGGGAGATTTCTTGTGTACACTTTAAGCACACTCTTAACATCTGGGCAACTTCACAGGAACACACCTGCTATATAAATTGGGGGTACTTGTATTTGAAATAACTACAGAAAAAGGTTCCTGAGGAGAGTGTAGAAAAGGAATCCCTTGCTCATCCTATTTAAGAGCTGCTGACCTCTATGTCACAGGAAGAGGATCCTTTGCAGCAAAGGAATTTTCAAAAAGTCAGAACAGCCATTGCTTCTCTGCCCACCTGCTGGCAAGAAACCACCCTCTGCCTTCTTCATCTGCGCTGGGATACAGCGCTCTCTGCTGGCAGAACTCAACAACAAGGATAAGGAAACAACCCGCTGTGGCTTTGATAACCACCGGGCTGGAGACCTTGGTTAGGCGAAGGAAGCTACTCTGTCTTAGGACAACCCTGCGAAGGGTCCAGGAGAAAATCCAGGAGAGTCCCAGCCTTCAGAAAGGAGCCTCTGACCCTTCGTTAGAGGAAACCGTGTTACAGCAAAGCCTGGGAGAGGCTCGCTGGCCTCTGACTTCCCTCCTAGGCTGGAGCTGAAGCCGGGGACTGCACGCGCTGCAGTGTGTGGAGCCGCAGCCAGGTGCTCCGTGTTTCTGGGGCCAGGGAAATGGCAGGGAACGGCTGCTCTTGGCATCGCCAGGGGAGGAATAGAGACTCCTGAGGCCCAGGCATTGGCCCAGAGCCTCCCGCCCACCTGGCCAGTGGTTGGCTGGGGCTGAAAACCCCCAGGTGACTCTCACAGGCAGCCAGACTGAGACCCACTGCTCCCTACTCCACATGGTCTCTGTCCCAGTGTCACACCATTCAATTCTCACACCAAGTAGACATATTCAGATCACCCACCTGGTTTACCTGTAGCTGAGACAAGTGGCCATACCCTTGTGCCAGCAAGAAGAGGAATGAAGTGACTTTTAAATGCTATCACAGCATCCCAATCTGCTGTGCCCACAGGACATACAAAGGGTACAACATTGTCACAGGGCAGCATTCACCCTTAGAACATGCTCTGGATTCCCATCATTTCTATCCCACTCTGTTAAAAATACTGCTACCAGTGGACAGATTGTACAAGGCACTGAGGGCCATTCCCTGCGGCGTGAACCCTGGACAAGCTAAGGGTGACAGGGCAGAGGTTTGAACCCCATACGTTGACTAAGTCCCTGCATTCTTGCCACTTGACTGCCTGCCTCGTGTCCACAGTGGGCTTTTTGGCTCCAAGGGCCTTACGAAGACCCTCAGTGTGGGGTGGGGAGGGGCACAGAGAGGGGCAGAAGAAGCTTCAAAAACTTCTGTCTCCTTTGTAAAAACAGTGAAAGGTCCAAGAGAGCCATAGCGTGTATGAGTGTATGTTCTAGTGGTTGTGAAACGACTCCATTAGCCAGAGGGGTGTGTGTGTGAATATGTGTGTGTGTGTGGAGAGAGAGAGAGAGAGAGAGAGAGAGAGAGAGAGAGGGAGAAGGAGAGGGGAGAGACTGTGATGGGTTCGAAGAACATGAGAGAATCTGAGAGTAGAACAGAATGAAAGGCTAATTCCTTCCCAGTTTTGTTTTACCTAGCAGAGTGCAGGCTTGGGCAGAGCATCTGCCTGAGACCTACAGTCTCTCTACCAGGCCGAATCTCCTGGGGGAAGCTCCAGAGAGCAGGTAGCTTAGGGGTGGCAGGAGGAAATAGCAGCCATCCAGCTCCTGGAAGCCTCATAGTGAGAGGGGAGTTCAACTGTCACGTCCTCCCACACTCTCAGATCATGCTGAGTCCTGCCAGGTGTACAATTCCAGGGCCTGCTCCTGCTTCTCACTTGCCTATTTCTGGAGGTGAAGCAAATTCCACTCTTCGTCCTGACTGCTGCTCTATTCTCTTTGGGTGCCTGGGTTTGAGCGGGTGATCTGTCCTTATCATCCCACCCTTTTATGACCCCAAGAATGCAGGCCCCAGAGCACTCTGCCCTCCTGGCCACCCCAGAACTTTCTTCTCCTGAGCCTGTTCAATAGAGAGTGTGCAGCCCTGATCACAAGCTGTCTTTCTGGATCCTTTACCTTGACATTTCAACTCTGAAAAAGCAAATGAAAAGGTAGTCATTAAAAAGCTCTACTCAAAAGTTCCACTAAGGACACTGCCTTAGGTAAGGTTGTCAGACCACAGGAAATATTTAATTTCTTCTCTCCTGTTAAAGAGAAAGGCAGCTGGGTTTCACTGTTTGCTCATCAGAATCACCCCCCCCAACAACCTGGGCTGCCCCCAGAGGACACCCATTCTGAGAACAGCCCAGAAAAAAAGGCAGGACAAAAACCCTGGAGGTGACACCAAGGAAAATATTGAATGTGCTCAGATGGTAAGTGTCTTTCAGGTACTGCACGCAATGGATGTTCCTGTTTGCTAGGAGCTCCCCCCCCACCCCCAATAGCTGATGGAAGGATCTGTCCAGCATGCAGCTCTGACTGTATGACCTCCCCCTTTTATAAACCACAGTGCTTGGGATCCCATCCAAAGCTGACCCAAGATCTTTCCTATTCCAGACCTTGTTAACCTAAGTTCATAATGATTTCCTAATACTCATCCCATGTTCCAATCAACCTAAACAGCATGTAGTTTCATCGAAGCTTCTAGATTGCACACCGTGGCAATGATCTGGAATATAGGAAATCTGTGTTGAACTTTAAGTGTGGTCCTAAATGCTCCAGAAGCCAGCAGGGCATAGTATAAGGTGAGGATTAAAGACCTGAACCTGAACCAACATGTATGCAGGAAATGCTCTCAGGCAGAGCCAAGATTATTCTGAGAAATTTGGATTTTGCTCTACTTCACAGATAAAGGGTCATTTAAGACCCCAAGCTCTTAGGTCGAAGAGCTAACATCTTAGATAGGTAGCACATAGATCATATTTGTCTTGCAAGCACATTTTGTTTGACATGTATTTTCACATATTTAAGCTGATACTTTAAAATTGAGGGGTTTCACATTAAAATTTCTTTTGAAAAGTTGGAAGATCTGTAACAGAAATCTAAAAGTCATGCATGGCAAGAACTAGAAGGTTTACCACCCTGTGTAGTAGCAGCAGATGGGTTTTAGCCAGACACAGCCTTCTCCAAGTCACTGGTGCATACCTGTGGAGTACATCCAGCCAGCTTCCCTCAAGTCACCAGTCTAAACCAGCTCAAAAGCATGTCTGCAATCATTTTAGTCTGAAAACGTTTCCAACTCTTGTGACAGAAACAATGCTACATACATCATAAATCTTTCCTTTCCCTCCTCTTGGGAAAACCACTCTTCTATCTCTCTTTCACTTAAGTAGGATCATGTGATTAGTACTACCAGTGGACTCAGAGTAGGAGTCCCACATGTCACCTCTGGGATGAGGCAACAAAAAGACCTGAGGTACATCCCAGCTTCTCTCTTCCCTTGATGTGACAATTTTAGAAGCCATGTGTTAGGATAGCAGAGCCACACAAAAGAAGCAGCAGCTAGAGAGAACTAGATTTTTCCTGAGAAAATGAGCAAAGCCACTGAGATTTCAAGGTTTGTTTACTACTGCAGTATAACATAGCTTATTGTGACCAATATAAGCATATTGACCAAAGCCATCTCTTAGTCAGATAGGGATCACGTAATAAGGCTCAAAGTCCTTTGAGCTGTCATCATAAATATAGCAATTTAACAGGTAAGACAAACATTTGGCAATGTATGGAGTGGAACTCAATGTCAACTGCCACCATTTCCCACCTTGGGCAGTGCTTCTTGACAGTGTCCTAAGGAAGGGAGGCTCATACGTCACTGACTTCCTCAAGTATCTCAGGAAAAGACACTTGTATCAGGGAATTCTTTTCTGACCAGAGTCATTTCTTGTGTACCTGCTGTTTTCCTAATGGAAGCTTTGCTATTGATTTTGCAAGCATCCATGCTAACTTCTGAAATACATTGATACATAAGTTAATGAAGCAGGATGTAATATTAAAAACCAGTAATCCTCACTCAATGAATATTTCTAACTAAAAATCTGCCAATTATACATTATAGCTGAATTTTTCATCTAGAATGAGATATGCACTCATGGGTAGAGAACGCAAACAGCAAAAAGAAAAGTATTTTTAAGGGATAAAAGGCGAAAAAAAGGAAAAAATAAATCTCTGTGTACACACACAACTGTCCCCTGAAGCATACATAGCGACTCTTTATTCTTCCTTAGAATTGACCTCATTCAGTCATATACAAACATTGAAAGACAAGTGAAAACAGGACCTAGACACTCCATAATAGAGGAGATCTAAAAATAACTATCAGGAGGTCACGAGTCGCACAGAACACGCCGAATCAGCCCAGGCCCTGGCAGCAATCCACTGGCACCGCCCTCCCCCAACCCCGCTCCTCTGGCCTCTTCTCTGTACAGCCAACTGGTTCCACACTACAAAGACGCAGAGGACAACGAACCACCAGACCACTGTACTGGGTAAGTTGGAGTCATCTTCACCTCCCATCAGGACCGGGACTATCTTCAGGGGAAGGGCAGCTGGAACCTGCAATACAACTCTGCAGAGTTCAACCCTACAGGAGGACAGGGAGCTCAACTTGGGACTTGCAGCCAGAAATCTGCCTGAATCTCATGGGTCTGTGACTGGCTTGCTGAGACTCACTGACTTATATCTGCACACTGCAAGCCACATTGTCTATTGTGACAGCAGAGACATACTCTGAAAGAGGCCCTTCATCTTCATGGTTATTTTTCATTCCCAAAATTAGTATTATTGTTTTGTTTTTTCTCTCTCTTCTTTTCTTTTGCTCCTCTTATCTTTAATTTTTTCCCTACTCTTTGTAAATATTTGTTTTTCTCTCCTTTTTTTCTTTTCTTTTCTTCTTTCTTTTCTCTTTCCTTTCTCTCTCTCTTACACTCTCTCTTGCTCTCCCACATTGTTCATCTTCCCTTTTTGTCCCTATTTTGGTCCTCATTCAGAGTCCTTCTTTATTTTCCTAGTATTCTCTTTTTCCTTCTCACCTGTGTCCTCTGACCACACTGCTAACCTTCCCCTATCCTTCTTCCCATCTGTCCCTCCCTCCCCAACCCCTTCTAACTCCCCATCCCAAAGGGTAAAGTTGTTATATTGAAGAGTTTATTCACTATATGTTGGGTTGGTCCTTGATCTTGATTTAATTCACTCAGCTAAAGGTGATAGATTAATAACTACCACAAATGTCATTTTCAAAGATGTACTTGATGCAATGGTGCTGCTGATTGTATCACTTGGGCTAAGGTGTTGGTATTGATCTAGTCAATGAACCTTCCTAGTATAAGGAAAATGAGATAGCCTTAGAGTTATTGCACACTCAAAACTTAAAGACCAGCTATATCTGGAAGACACCTCTGAGAAGCAATCATTCCATAAGGGTTCTAATTACAAGCAACAAAGATACCTACAATAAGCAATTTCAAACTATCAACCCAGGAATTAAACCAAGGACAGTACCAAAAACAAAAATGAAAAGACATTTAAGCAAGGTACAAACTCAGACTTCCACCCCACCAAGGGTAAATCCTGGGGGAAATGAGATGGAAAAGTCCCATAACCAAACACCTGGATACCCTGAACTGATAGCACAGGAAGTAACAAAACAGATGAATGAGGCTCTAGAAAAATTGAAAGCAGAAATAATCTCCCAGATATCTACAGAGATGGTGAGCAGAGTGAAAGACATGATTAGAGGATCTAGAACAGAAACAGACAAAAAATAGATGAGCTTAGAAACATGCTGGAAGCCATGAATACCCAGCATAAGAAAGAAATGGAAACCATGATCGCCCAACATAAGAAAGAAATGGAATTCGTGAAACAGATTCAAACAGATATTCAGGAGATCAAAAACTCCACTGAAAGAATGCACAGCAGATTAAGGGAATGTGAAGATAGAATACCAGATATAGAAGACAGGATCGCGGTTAGAGACCATAAAAATAGAGATTTCTTAAAAATAGTAAGGGACCACGAGAAATCAATCCAACAACTGCTAGACGATGCAAAGAAGAATAACACAAGACTGATAGGAGTCCATGAAAAAACAGGAGAAAGCACAATTGACATAAAAAAACTGTTCACAGAATAGTGCAAAACTTCCCAAACAGAGGTAGAGAATTGGACATACAGATAAATGAGGCATATAGAACTCCAACTAGCCATGATCAAAAAAAAAATCTACATCTAGACATATAATAGTCAAGATCCTAGAAACCCAGCAGAAAAACAAAATCCTACAAGCAGTTAGAGAAAAGAAACAAATCACCTACAAAGGAAAGCCCATCAGAATCACAGCAGACTTCTCAACACAAACCCTCAAATCAAGGAGAACCTGTAGTGAAGTATTTCAAGCGCTAAAAGAAAATAACATCCAACCTAGACTGTTGTATCCTGCAAAATTATCTTTCAAAATCGACGGGGCAATTAGATACTTCCACGACAAAGAACACCTGAGAAATTTCATGAACACCAAACCAGCACTACAAGCAATTCTAAACAATATCCTAGAAAAAAGCAATGAAGGCCACAACTCCATGAGGCCCAACAGAGGGAAGCCATCAGGCAAGGTAAGACACTAAAGGGAAAGGGGGAAAAATAAGAAATAAAAGAGCCAACAAAAGTAAAACATCAGGACAAGGATAAATCCATATCTATCAATTATAACTCTCAATGTTAATGGCCTCAAGTCACCAATCAAAAGAAATAAACAATGGATTAAAAAGGAAAATGCAACAATATTCTGTATACAAGAAACACACCTAACTCAAAAAGAAACTCATAGACTGAAAGTAAAAGGATGGAAAACAGTTCTCCACACCACAGGAACCCAGAAGAAAGCAGGGGTAGCAATCTTATTTGCAGACAAAGTAGATTTCAAACCAAAACTAATTAACAGAGACAAAGATGGTCACTACATCCTTGTGTTTTATTCTTTTTTTTTTTTTTGGTACCGGGGATCAAACTCGGATCCTTGCGCTTGCGCAGCAGGCGGCAAAACCACTGAGCCAAATCCCCGGCGTCACTACATCCCTGTGAAGGGAACAATCCAAGAGGAAGAGATGACATTCCTAAATACATATGCACCAAATACAAATGCCCCCAACTATACAAAACAAATATTAGTAGACATGAAAAACCAAATAAACACTAACACAATTGTAGTGGGGGACCTCAATACCCCACTATCACAAATAGACAGATCATCTAGACAAAAAGTTAACAAGGAAATTCTAGAACTGAACCAAGCTATTGAACAAATGGACTTAATAGATGTTTACAGAGTGTTCCACCCCACAAAATCAGAATACACATTCTTTTCGGCTGCACACGGGTCATTCTCCAGAATAGACCACATGCTAGCTCATAGGACATGTCTAAGTAAACGTAAAAGAATTGAAGTTACCCCCTGTATATTATCAGACCATAGTGCAATAAAATTGGAGATCAATAACATAAGAAACCACAAAACCCCAACAAACACATGGAAACTGAATAACACCCTCTTGAACAACCAATGGGTCACAAAAGTAATTAAAGAAGAAATTAAACAGTTTCTACAAGTAAATGAAAATGCCAGTACAACATACAGGAATCTATGGGACACAATGAAAGCAGTTCTATGCGGGAAATTCATAGCAGTGAATGCCCATATTAGGAAAACAGAGAAAACTCAGATAAATAACCTAATGGAGAACCTCAAGCTCCTAGAAGGAGAAGAGCATAATGAATCCGAAGCTCGTACAAGAGAGGAAATTATTAAGATCAGGGCAGAAATCAATGCAATGGAGACTAAGAGAACAATACAAAAAAATCAATGAATCAAAGAGTTGGGTTTTTGAAAGAATAAATAAAATCAATAAACCTTTAGCTAACCTTATCAAAGAAAGGAAAGGAAAGGCACAAATACGTGCAATTAAGAATGAAAAAGGTGAAGTCACAACAGATCCAACAGAAATCCAGAGGATCATTAATACCTACTTGGAGAACCTCTACTCCAATAAAATAGAAAACACAGAAGAAATGGGCAGATTCCTAGATACATACGAATTGTCAAAGTTAAATGAAGAAGATATAGAAATTCTAAACACCCCAATCACAATGAGTGAAATTGAAAATGTAATAAAATATTTACCAACAAGGAAAAGCCCAGGTCCGGATGGATTCACTGCTGAATTTTGCAAGACATTTAAAGAAGAACTAATGCCATTTCTCTTTAAACTCAACAAGCATATTGCAGGTGAAGCAACACTTCCAAATTCATTCCTAGAAGCAAGTGTTACTTTGATTCCAAAACCAGGGAAAGACACAACCCAAAAAGAGAACTACAGGCCAATCTCCCTAATGAACATAGGTGCAAAAATCATGAACGAGATACTGGCAAACAGAATACAGAGGGTCATCAAGAAGATCATACACCCTGACCAAGTCGGATTTATCCCAGGGACGCAAGGATGGTTCAACATTCATAAATCAGTAAGTGTAATACACCATATTAACAGAGTCAAGGACAAAAAGCATGCAATCATCTCAATAGATGCAGAAAAAGCATTCGACAAAATCCAGCACCCATTCATGATAAAAACACTACAGAAAATTGGAATAGAAGTTTTTATCTTAACCTGATTAAGGCTATCTATGAAAAGCCAACAGCCAACATCATACTAAATGGTCAAAAACTGAAAACTTTCATGGTTAAATCAGGAACAAGACAAGGATGCCCACTATCACCACTCCTGTTCAATATAGTTCTGGAAACATTAGCCACAGCAATTAGAAAAGAGAAAGAAATAAAAGGAATAAAGATAGGAAAAGAAGAAGTTAAACTGTCATTATTTGCTGACAATATGATGCTTTACATAGAAGACCCAAAAAACTCCGCCAGAAGACTTCTAGACTTAATTGACAGATTCAGTAGAGTAGCTGGATACAAGGTCAACACTCAAAAAACAATAGCCTTCTTGTACACAAATAACAGACTCACTGAGAGAGAAATTAGGGAAACAATTCCTTTTACGATAGCATCCAAAAAAATGAAATATCTAGGAATCAATCTAACAAAGGAAGCAAAAGACCTCTACACTGAAAACTACAGCACTCTGAAAGAAAGATCAAAGAGGATACAGAAAAATGGAAAGACATCCCTTGCTCCTTGGTAGGAAGATCCAATATAGTGAAAATGGCCATACTTCCAAAACTACTATATAGATTCAACGCAATGCCAATTGAAATTCCAACAATATACTTCACAGAACTAGAGAAAACAATCCAAAAATTCATTTGGAACCAGAAGAGACCTAGAATAGCTAAAGCAATTCTAAGCAACAGAGACATGGCTGGGGGTATCACAATCCCCAACTTGAAACTATACTACAAAGGTACTGTGATAAAATCAGCATGGTACTGGCAAAGGAACAGACCTGAGGATCAGTGGAATAGATTAGAAGATGCAGAAACAACTCCAGACATGCTCAGCCACCTCCTCTTTGACAAAGGAGCCAACCACCATCATTGGAGGAAAGATAGCCTATTTGATAAATGGTATTGGAAAAACTGGATTTCAACCTGCCAAAGATTAAAACTAGACCCATACCTATCACCATGCACTAAACTAAGATCGAAGTGGATTAAAGATCTAAATATTAAGACAGAAACACTAAACTTGCTGGAAGATAAGTTAGGTAGAACTCTTAAAGACATTGGCATAGGAAAAGACTTCATGAACAAAACCTCAGCAGCACGGGAACTAGCAGAAAGAATCAGCAACTGGGATCTCATCTTATTAAAAAGCTTCTGCACTGCAAAAGAAACCACCAACAGAGCTAACAGACAACCTACAATATGGGAAAAAATTTTTAGCAGCTGTACCTCAGACAAAGGACTACTATCTAGAATATATAAAGAATTGAAAAAAAATCAGACCCCCCAAATTCAAAGACCCAATTCAAAAATGGGCATCTGCAATGAACAGACATTTCTCAGACAAAGAAGTAAAGGCAGCAAACAAATATATGAAAAAATATTCAACATCACTCATCATTTGAGAGATGCAGATGAAAACAACCCTGAGATTCCACCTCACCTCACAAGGAATGGGTGCTATCAAGAAATCAACAAATAACAAATGCTGTCGGGGTTGTGGGGAGAAAGGGACCCTTCTCCTTTGTTGGTGGGAGTGCAGACTGGTGCAACCACTGTGGAAGTCAGCATGGAGATACCTCAAAGAACTAGGACTGGAGGTCCCATTTGACCCACCTGTTCTCCTGCTGGGTATCTTCCCAAAAGAATTAAAAGAATCATACCACAGTGATATATGTGCACCCATGTTTATAGCAGAACAGTTTGTAATAGCTAAAGCTTGGGAGCAGCCCAAGTACCCATCAACTGGAAACTGGATAAAGAAAATGTGTTTTTTTATAAAATGAGTACTACTCAGCCATAAAGAACGGAAAACTAGAGTCATTTATAGCTAAATGGATGCATATCAAGGCCATACTCTTAAGTGAAATAAATAGGACACATGTGTAAATACCAAATAGTTTCCCTAGTGTGAGAAACTGATAGTGTAAACAAGGGTTAAAATTATTAAAATGAATAATTGATAATTTGAAATAGGAAAAAAGGTCCAAAGACGAATGAGTGAAGGGAGGAGAAGGGGAAAGGAAAAGAGGGAAAGGAAAAACTATAAGAAAAGAAAAACAATGGAAATGAAGTCTATGTAAATAGGGAAGGGCGGAGGGGGTGAAGGGCGCATAGGTGATGGGGAAAAAAATAAGAACCAAGATATATCATGTACAGGTACAAACACTCAATGATAAATGTTAACGAATTGTATACCTAAAATGTACCAATAAAATGTGCCAATAAAATTAAGTTTAAAAAAATAAATTAAAAAAATAAAAATAACTATCTGAGCAGGCTGCATACATCAAATATTTCATACATCAAAAATAAATTCCCATATTTTTCTTTTCAAGGACATGCATTTACTCCTTCAAAATCTCACTGAGACTTTAGGCACAGATTTCCACAGTTCAGATTTGAGAGATGAAGACTTTAAACAGAATCCAGTCATCAAGAATTTCCTATCCCCAATGGGCAGTAGACAGTTTTCCCCCACATTCTGTGATTATTACCAGTGAAGAAAGAGAATCAGAAGAATTGATTGGCAGTGATGATTGGGAAAAACAGAATAATAATCAAACACATTTTTTTGCCTTTAAAAACAAAGCAGAAGAATCAGGAAGCCATTGTTTTACAATGAACAATATAAATGGGGAACAATAAACATTTATTATCTCACAGTTTCCCCAGGGCAGGAATGTAACTCCCACTTCACTGGGCAATTCTGACTCAGGATCTCTCAGGACACTGCAGTCAAGCTGGCTGTGATCTCCTGCTCACTCCCGAAGTTGCAGGCTGACCAAGAGCCTTGCACATTCTACTCTTCTAGGGCTGCCTCATGACATGGCAGCTGGCTTCCCCCAGAGCAAGCAACTGAGGGAATGCCTAAGACAGATCTAAAGCCTTTGAAATCTAATCCTAGAATTGACATCTCATCATTTCTGCCATTAAGGGAAGTCAGGAAGTTCAGCTCATGCTCAACAGGAGAGACTTATACAAGGGTATGGATACTAGGGATCTGGGATCGTTGGGAAATCTTTACTATTCAGGAGAAAAGAGCTGCTTTGAATGGTTTGAGGAAGCTGTGTGTGGTTGATGCACACCTGTAGTTCCAGCTACTTGCGAGACTGAGGCAGGAGGGTCACAAATTCAAGGCCAGCCTGGGAAACTTAGTGAGAGCCTGTCTCAAAATAAAAAATAAAAAGAGGCGGGGATGTAGCTCAGTGGCAGAATACTCCTAGATTTGATCCCCAGTGCCACACACACCCAAAAAAACAATGAAAAAAAGAAAAAAAGAGAGGTTTGAGGTAAGAGGAAGGTAAACAGTTTAAAGATAAATTGGCTGGCACAGAGTGTATAGGTCAGCACATAGCAGGAAATGAGATTAGACCGGTAGGAGAGAGGGATGTTGGCACTCAAAGGGCCGCTGTTATAAGTATGTATTTGGATGGCATAAAAATTTAGATTCATGGTGCATAATATCTTGGAGAAGATATGAATGCAGGTAGATAGGGTCTATAAAAGGATGCAGCAAGAGATGAGGACAAAAGCGATGGGCAGAACAAAAGTGATGGGCAGAATCCACTGTCTGGGAACCTGACAAACCTGACAAATGACTCTGTGTGTTTGTGTGTGTGTGTGTTTGTGTGTGTGTGTGTGTGTGGGGGAGAACTAGATACCTACTTTATGTTGCCTACTGAAATCTCCAAGGGGACTTCAATAAATATCACTTCTTTCCCCTGTTCTCAGGTTCTGAAAAGTAGAGAAATGAACTCTCAAAGTGCTCACAGGGAAGGAACTTAGCATTTCAGAAGTCTCTTATCTGCAAGCTCCAGGAAAAGACTAGAGGGACCCAAGACCAGAGGGACCCATGAGAGGTGGGATGTTTGAGACCTGGTGACCACAGGAATGTGGTTCAGTGGCCAATGAGGAGCTGATGCTGGCAGTCATTGTTTTGGGAGACTGTATGTATGATGGGGTGAGGGTGCTGTTAATAGACAAAACAGGGACTGGAGAGGAAAGGACTGACAAAGAGCTGACAGAAAGATGCAGGTATGGTGCATGTGGGTGTGGAGGTGGAAGCATCAGTCAACTGGACACACAGGCCCTGAACTCAAGGAGAAAGCTCAGGAAAGAAACTGGGGCTACAAAGGCACTGGTGGTGATTGTTGGTTTGTTATTAGTACCTCAGAACAGTCTCTTTCTAACTGTGTGTCCCAGACTGTAACTTGCACTGACTGTGTTTCCTATAATTCAGAGTGCTCTTTGCAGCACAGTAGGTAGTCAATTTTGTGAAATTTCTATGGATTCCTGAAAAGTCTATTCTTTTTAATCTAAGGTTCATTACAATAACTTTTCAATTACATCAATATCTGCCACTTAATTTTGCTTCCTTGTGTCAAAGACTGAAAAGTAGTCTTTTATTTCTCTTGTATTTCTATTAAATTATCCACATGGTTTTGCTTTCCACTTTTTAAAATGTTATTGGTACATTTTAGGTATATAATATGATGACATTCATCATTGGAGATTTGCACCTTTACATAATGTATCTTGGTTCTTATTTTTTCCCCATTCCCCTGCCCTCCCTTCAACCCCTCCATCCCTCCCTATTTACAAAGACTGTTTCCATTTTTTTGATTCATATTAATTCCATTCCCCTCTTTCCTTTCCCCTACCCCTTCCACTTTCTGATTCTGTTATTGGCTATATATAAGTTCATAATCTGTATTTGAACCCCTTATCATATAATGAGTCCCAATGCACTGACTGCTTTTTGCGCATGGGATCAGGATTATTACTGTGGCCTACTTGTTGTTTGCTTGTTGACCAATTTTTGTTGAGCCATTTATTTTAATGTTTAAGGCAAATGACAAAGTAGGCAAAAGCACGTAATTGTTTTTTAATAAAAATAAACCTTTGAATCATTTTAATGTTGGCATTTAATCTCATATATAATATCATTAAACTAGTCTTCTGACATGTTATGCTTTTTTCCTTGTTTTTGCTGTTCCTGCCGCCTGCTAAATTGCCATGTTTTATTTCCTTTTTAACTTTCCACGCCAATTTACATATGATATGGCCTGTGTTCTTGTAATTAAACAATTATTATAGAAGCAAAACACTGCAGAGAAATCAGAAAGCAAAGATAAGCAAAAGGAAGTGAAACATATCCAGAATCTCACCCACCCCAAAGCACCCACTATAAACAGATTGTGTATATATTCCAAAGTGTATTCTAGATATGTAAATGCATCTATATATAAATATATGGTAGAATTTCCAGATAAGTAATGCTACACACCTGAATCTTGACTTGCTTTGATCATCACATGGTATGAATATCTTTCCATGTAATAAATAACTTTCTCCTACATAATTTTTAATGCCTGCAATGCATCCTATTGAATGGATGTAACATAATTTATCTTTGTTATTACTAACAATATTGTGATGAATAAACCTGTTTGAGCAGCTGTTTACTTCTGTGGGATAAACTTGAATTAGTGAAATTACTAAATCAATAGGAAATTTTTCAGGCTTTTAATATATAATGCCAAATTGCCTTCTAGATGTGTTACACCAAATTTATGTCCCATTAACATGAGTATTTAATATTGTTTTTGACCTTTGTTAAATTTTTAAAAGGTGAACAATCACATACATCATGTTTTACTTTGAGTTTCTTTTAATTAGTAGTAAAGTTCACCAATTTTCATATGTGGCATCAGCCTCCAAGATTACTCCCAATTGTTCTCACCTCATTCATGGTATTTACACTCTTGGGTAATCCTGTCCCACAGTGTATCAGGGCTGATCTCTGTGACCAGTAGAGTTCAGCAGATCATCTATCAGTTCTGACACTAAGTTACCAAAGATAAATTTGGTTTGTGTAAGTCACACGTCCTTTGTGGTTTGTAGCTTAATATATGCTCAACTGTATGAAAAAGTTGTGGAAGGCTAAACTTCTCTCTTGGATCATTTCTGACTCTATTCTGCCCTCATTGTGAACTGCTTTTATCAGAGAATGAGCTGCCATGCTGTGAGGAACAAAATGAGAACTGAGGACTTCCAGCCACAGCTAGTGGAATGGTGAGCCTTCCAGGCAACATGCATGTGAGTAGGGTGAGCAACCATCCTGGGACTTTGGGGTCAGCTAGGACACTAGACCGTCACTACTAAAAGCGGTGAAGTCCCAGGCAAACCGAGATGAGCGGGTCACCCCACATGTGAGTGCACCATCTTGGAAGCAGGTCATTCAGACCTACTCAAGTCTTCAGATGGCTGCAGCTCAAGCCAGTATCTACATGTGCTCCTCTATGAAAGACTCTGAGTCAGCATCACACAGCTAAGCCTCTCCCATATTTCTAATCATCAGGAACTGTGTGAGATCATAAGTATTTCTTGTTTTAAGCTGCTAAGCTTAGGGATAATCTTGTTTCACATAAATAACAAATGGATTTTATCATAAAAATATTTATAAGTATTTACTATATGCTAACGGTAACAGTTTTACCATTTGGGAAGAGATTATCTAATAAATGGTGTAGGAAAAATTGGTTAGCCATGTGGGGGAAAAATAAAAGCTGTACCACAAAATGATCACCAGATACATTTATGATATCCTAAAAAAGGAACAGGAGATACAGATGTGTATTGATGGAAGCTCACTCTTGCTCAGTGGCCTTGGCCTCCAACACACACTTCCTGTCACCCCTGCCTTGTCATTTTTCAGGTTTTGGTGGAAACTTACTCAGGCCAGCTGTTCATGATCTTCTCCACCCCCAGGTAAAGGGCACCTGGCATATTTTTCATAGCTACTTCACCCTGGCCACCTTCTTGTACTTACAAATTACGTTGTACTTTTAATGCTGTCTTCCCAGGCAGGCTGTAAGGTTCCCAAAGTCAGAGGTCTTATTTATCTTGTTTATCCTTATATGCTGAGTTGCTTGTTATTATTTAGTACCTGTATTGGAGGCATTTTCTCTTACCTCACTTCCTAGTTCTCTGACATTTAAAAAAAATATTCAGCACAGCCTTTGCTCCCTGGAGGGCTCTTGTTTGGCTTCCACTGTTTTGCCTGCAGGGTCTAGATGCACAGTCCCCCATGTTCTACCACCAAGGACTGCACCAGTTTCCTCTACCTCCTGGGCCAGGGCTTACTGGGCATTTTAGAGTTCGTGTAACCTAAAGGGAAACCACGAGCTGAAGCATGGCCAAGCCACTGATGACTGCACTTCGTGACATCCACAGATGCTGCAGGTTGGAAAACATTCAGAAACCAGGTGTGCTTCCCTTCATAATGGAAGGGAAGGACATCGCTAGTTTACAGGGATATCATGTGATTTCATCATTTTCATTTTCTTACAGGTAGTGAGAAGGTTTGATGACTGCTAGCAAGACATCATGTTAGACCAGATGAGTGGAAATTAATTTTTAATTCTCTTCAAAGCCACTCTCCTCTCCAGTAACTCATTTGTTCTCCTTATAGTCTTAGTGCCTGGAAATGTATAAGTAAAACAAGAAGCAAAACCAACCAGAAAATAATCTAAAGTCCAAATAGCAATTTATATGACTAGCCGTCATACTTGTGGAAAGGCTCAGTATGCATTTAATACTATAAAGCCAACCTAAATCAGATTCCTGGGATTATGACACACTCAACAAATCACTGAGCCATCCTAGGTGCTAGGTGCCAATCTGGACAGTGGGGACAGTAGGAATGAGGCCAATGAAATTCTCGGTCTTCAGAAAAGAGTTTCTTCTAGTTGGAGAAGATATCCATTACACAAACAGATGATGTCAAGAAGCATAATCAGGTCCAGAGATTTAGCTCAGTGGTGCTGCCACCTGTCTTGCAAGCGCAAGGTCGAGTTTGTTCCCCCCAGTACCAAAATAAAAAGAACAAGAAGCACAATCAGCTACATTTCATTATCTGTGTGAGCTGTGGTAGTAAAGTCCTAGATCCCAGTGACTTACGACCGCAAACATCTACTTCTTGCTCATCTAATATGAAGATGACAGAATGCCTTCTGGCTTATGAGCAAGAAATAACCTGCTAGTGTAATTTGGGACATACTATACTCTGGATCTATCACCAATGGCAGCCTAGCATATCTTAATCCATCATGATACCTCCAAGAATACCTTACCTGGCAGATTTACAGAACTTTAACAAGGGGAAAACTGGGGGTGGGGGTGGGGGTGGACATATTCATAATTTCCTATTCCCGACCCTAGTCTAGCTCATCAGATAACAGTGATGCAAATAACTAAAAAATGCATCAAAGCTTGATTAGGACAATTAATGCTAAGGCCATCATCTTACAGAGTAAACTACCAAGGTGAAAACCTGGATTTTAGGATGTATGGAAATTCAGCTGGTAGTGACATCACTTAGGGTAATATTGATTTTAGTGGGCTCTTCTGGCAGGGAAAGATTTGTGAACACACGAAACAGAGTATACTGGCAAATGTGAATCACAAGGGACCTTATGGGAAAAAGAATGAAAAAAAAAGGAAATACATGCCCTTGCCTGAAAAGCAAAAATACCTAGTGGGATAATGACTGGAATAACTGAACTGAGAGGGTGGTGTTAACTTTGAAACAACCAGGTGCTGTGCTTGGAGAAATTCATCAGGTGCCAGGGGTGAAGAGGCACCTCTGGAGAGGGTACAAATTGCTCCTCCTAGAAAAGCACTCTCAGAGACCATGTTTTGAAACATTTGTATTTGCATTCAACAGGATGGCAGAACTGCCACACTGCAATTTATTCTAGTATCTGCTTCTCTAATTCTTTGTGACGCTTTCAACAGGATTCCTGATAGTATTACTGATGAAGAAATGTTTTATGTTTTACACCGTATTGTTTTACATCCATTACTTCTGCCCGTTTCCTTTTTTGTAACCACATCAGGAAGAACAGGTGTTTGTCAGTGCTAAAAAGCTAACTGCTAATATTAAGAAATCTCTAGGAAGGTATCTAAGTGTTTATCATTAATTAGTACTGAAATTCTGAAAAACAGTGAAGTGGAAAGGGCCCTTCTCTGTATGTCCTGTCTATACCACAGCCTGCCTCACTTGCTGGATCAGCCCCACAGGGACTGAGTATCTCCTACCATCAAGCTGTAGAAAGAGCCCCAGAAATTTAAACCTATTTCATTTACTCAGCCAGTTTCAAATACAGTGGAAGCTATGGAAGGGTCCATAGCTGTGAAAAAGCATTGTTTTTATTTCTCCTAATTACACTGTTAATAGTTGAAGTTTCAATTTCAAATATTGCAGAAACGCATGGCATTCTTATGCTTCCAGAGGCCTGGGTTTAAGTTTGGGAAATATCACTTTAGAATACAGACTATTACAAGACATTAAGATGATGAGAAATCACACAGCCAAAAAACCAAAGCAAATGCTGGATGTGTCTGGAATGTCTAAGAGCTCAAGTTGCAGAATTCTGCTAGACGGGGTCAAAGATGGACAAAGGAAGGGCTGAGAGGCAAAGCTAGAGGTCAGATCATTTTAAAAGGCTGAAAAATTCACAGGATGGGAAATACGAGTCTCTGGATTAAAATTTCACAAACTGGTCAGGAAAGGAAAGGGGTGCCAACTCACTCAAGTCTCATACCACTTGACAGCCCCAGCCCAGCCCATTCAGCATCATCTCTGGAGCCTCAGTCAGGGGCCCTCTGTCTCCAGTGACACTGCCACATGACACCCTGCTGGGATGCAGCACCAGTGAGAGTGTCTGCCGTCCTTGGTGGGTGAGTGTGGAGGCTGGATAATAGGGCTACTTGGGCATCACCTGGATACTCCAAGGGGCCACCCCTATGAAAGCTGGTCATCTAAAAGCAGAGGGAACAATGGGTGTATCGAGAAGCCTTCTTGCCCCAGTGGTAGGAAAGCAGCCAGACTTGCCAGGCAGACATAGCAGCCGAGATGGGATGAGGTGGGGTAAGGGGGAGCACTGGCATTTTCTAGCATAATCCAAAATATTATCACATAATCCAAAATATTGTCAGCAACAAAGGTTTTGAGCACAAATAAAACTCACTGACTCAATTTCTTTAATTATCTTGTGAGCTCTCTAGGGTATCCTTTAAGACTATTGCCCTTTGTGCTTATGTATCTATTTACTAATGGAATCAGAACATGTTTTAAAACTCAAGAATTGGAACTCAAGAATTGGAACAACATTTACTAGAGTGGCTCTTTTTTAAGTTTAACAAATTCATTCATTAATTTAATATGATGAAATCAAGTGAAATAAAATCTGAGGCTTTGGCATTAATTATTGAATTTATCTAATTTTATTTTTAAAATTGGAAAGAGTGAAACAGTATTTCAAAACACCTGAGAAATAGTACAGCATCTTCACATAAACAATTTGAAAGAAGACCAAGTTTAAGTTAGAATGTCATTTTATATAATGGATAACATAAATTAAGTCATCCCTTAAACCACATGTATCCAGTAAATAGTTGCACTTGTATATAAAGAACATTTGGTTTTCTTGCACCTGGTGAACGTTCTATTGTTATTTATAACAAACGGCTGATACTATTAGCAACAGTTTTCATAGCTTGTATTGTTCCAAAAGTTAAACAATGTAATAAATAATAACGATATATTTCTCTTAAAATTTTTAAATTATGAAATATAGCTCATAACAATAAGTTAGAACTAATGTATCTTCCAAAGTTTAAAAGGATAAATGGCTCAGAGCTAGGCAAATTAGGAACACTATAGAACAGAGATCTTCCTTATATGGAAATCAATCTAGAGATTGTTTCTCATTCCCTGAAGAGTTAAGTTGAAAGGTACCAGGGATGGCAAGTGATGCATATATATTTTTTAAAGTATAAAAACACCTCAGTAAGAAAAAGTTCCTCATTACCTCTGTTAACAGTGCAAAGTGCCATTTTAAATTCAAAAAGTAAAGATTTACTTGCATGTATACTTGTTTTAGAATGAAATGTAAATATGAAACAGTACATATATGAGGAATAAACATATACAATAAAAACATATCTTTTAAAAACTGGGATATACATATCCTAATAGAACGATGTGAACAATGAATTCTTATTTGAATGCCCAATTAAACTAAAATATGGAAACGTCAAAATAATAGGTATTTCTCGGAACAAATTATAATAAGACTCCATCCAGACTACTCTTGCAGTATATTTCTTGCATGGAATGGTCATTCCATATATCCTACAGTTTATCTCAAAACTGGTAAGAACATTTGATGAAGCTTTATAAATGGTTTTCTCCACTAAATTTGAACAAATAAAACTATACAAAGAAGTAATAGAGAGGCAAATAATTTACATGCCTATTGCTTTTGTGGAAATTGGTAGAACACGAACAGTACATTACAGTATCAGAATATCTGAGAAAGATATGATAGCTACAGATTTAACTTTAAATTCTCTTCTGAGGTAAAATTCTCTTGGATTTAATTATAGAAGTTTTCAATCCCTGGTACTTCCTCTCCCAAATCAAAAATTTTTGGTTTTGTTTTGTTTTGCTGCTTGAAATATATATTTTTTGCATGAAATATATTTGTAAACTGTACATAAAAAATAATAAAAACAGAGATGGAATGAACGTCCAGTTTGAATATGTTAATGTTAACATGTTAAATGGCTTTTCAAGAAGTAGACTTAACTATAACATAGTTTTGCAATTCTGGATGTAACATTTTTAGAGGAACTGTCAGCAAAACAAAAACTAAGGACAAGAAAATGAATTGGTAAGCTCAATTTACATTTCTGAAAACACCTTGGTTTTCTTTAAGCTTTTCAATGTAGTGGCATAGCTTCAGGGCTGGCCCCAGCTTCAAACCCATATACTTAATGATTATGTCATTATTGAGCAGCATCAGGGCTTTCCCATCAATTTCCTACAGAAAGAAAGCAGTTATAATTAATAATACTTTCACATTTGATCACAGTGCTATTTCTTTACAAGAACGTGTAAAACAACTAGAAAGCTCATTGCAAATGTGTAGTCTCTGAATATGCATCTACTTTATAAAAACTATTAAAATATAATCTTAACAGTGAAACATTTGATACTTTATAAATACACTTCAAATTTTAAGAAAAAATTTAATATTTAAAAATGAATTATGTCAAGATACGCAATTTTAAAAACTGGATGTTGAATAAAATAGTATAAAAGAGCATATTTAGTATACTAGGTACATGGACACCCATTTAAAGAACCGACCATTAACTTACTATTGAGGGATCTAACACTGGACAAAATAACCTTTCTTACAAATGGAAAAATTAGTTGGTACGGTTCCCCCACCATCCACACAACACAGTACCTAACAGAAAGGCCTGCACAGAGGCCATCCAAAGTCATTATGGCAGCAGGAAAACCAGATCAAAAGATACATTACCTGTGTCCTCAGGAGCCAGGTGAGGGAGCCTGATATCTGAGGATCTGTATGGTTCAGAAACTGGATCACATCTTCCACAGACCAGTTTAAAGGGTTTTCAGGGAAGGTGTGTTTCACAGTATCAGTTTTAGATTCAATTGGAGAACTTGTAGCTTGAGTGGGGAGAAAAAAACCAAATTATATTTGACCTGATCATTATCTTGAAAGAAGAAATGCTAGATAGGAAGTAATAGTCTCAGCCCTAGAACCTTCTCTTAAGTATCCAAGCAAGGACTTAAAATTCTACCTGTAAAATTTAAAGAAAACCTATATAAAGGTGATCTGGGGAGAGCAGCATTAAGAACATCCCATCTTGGGCCGGGGATTTAGCTCAGTGGTTTCATCACCTGCTGTGCAAGCGCAAGGACCCAAGTTCAATCCCCGGTACCAAAAAAAACAAGAACATCCCATCCGACCTCCTGCAAACAGCAGAGGTAGGTTCAGAAGTTTCCTTAAAACTTCAAAGATCACAAAAATAACCCTACCAAAAAAAATAAAATTACTTCACAGTCTAAGGCCTTTTTGTCTTCAGGAAAACACAGCAAAAGACCTGTTATTTGGGTTAAATTAGGTTAATCTAACCTAACCCATTACTCTGTTAAGTTTGCTTCAATGAATTTCTCTAGGTTTCTTCTCTCCCTTCTCCAAAATAAATTAGGTTTATTTTGCTAGCTAAATACAATGGAAAACCACCCAAATTTACTGTTCTATAATTGCTTACATTTGTCCCTTTGTTTTTTATTTGTTTTGCTGCTGCTGTGTGTTGGGGATGGAACTCAGTACTTTGTGAGTGCTAGGATGCTAGGCCCTAAATTTGTTCACTTTAATAACAAATTTCAATGACCCCATTAACTTGGGAGAACCAAACTGATTCTTTCCCCAAATCTTTCCCATGCATTCAATTTGGATATTTTTAGCACCACTTTTACTCTTTAAATCCCCATCTTTCATGGCTTACACGTTGTTCTGAATGTAGAAGAAAACAAGATTATTTTCTGCTGAACTAAGTCGAAAGTAACTTTAACATTTAAAAAATTTCTCTTTCACGTTTAATTGCATAGTAATAGATGTTCTGATTGAAGGTTTATATTTTTTAATAAACAACTGAGGTATGAAATAATTAGACCTCAACAGGTTTTAGCCATGCTGTTCATTGTCAGTTGTGCTGACATTTCTTTGTGTCCTGACAAGTATTCATTCACTCAAGGAGAAAGCTGGACTCCCCAAAGTTAGTGTGTGAGGATAACAGAAGGAGGTTTTATTATTCACTAGAACCTAGTAATATCAACACAAATTATCCTCTTTTGTATGAATTAATTAAAGGCATAGCATTTCTTTCCTATTATCTGGTATGTGGGCATTTCAGGGGTGTTTAGAATTATTTATCCAGGGAAAAGGGTAAAGAAAAATAGCAGATTAAAAACACTCCAAGGGGGCATTATAGATATCAGTGGAGAAGAGCCATATTAGTTGATCAATACAGTGCCTTGCACATAATGTACAATCAATAAATGTTAGTCATTATAAATGTCACCTAAAACCAGCCCTCAAAATAGGAAACAAACAACTTGCACTAGTTTGTAAGAAAGACGTTGATGAATACAAGTTAAATAGTGTTATTTATAACATGTGTCACTCCAAACTCACCAAAATCAGCTGAGTATTGGAAAGATGTTCTAGGATGCTTACTCTCCGGGCACCCAGAAGAGCTGCTCATGTCCAAGTTACGTTTCAGGCCGGAATATCTCTGGGTCAGAGTTGGTGAATGTGATATTGTGGAAATTTCTGTAGGCGACATGCTGTTGCTGTCAGGATACCTGGGGCTGGCAGGCATATCAGGATATCTCACACATGTACAGTGAGTACGGCCACAGCACTGGTTAGGAACTGGTGAACCACCACAGACTGGCTCCTCCTCCTGCAGGGGTTCCTGCTCGATTTCCTGTGATTCTTCATAATCCAAAAATGGCATCGTATTTTCCTCACCACTATCTTCTGGTCTGCGAACTGGTGAACTTGGGCTATAACTTTCAGAGTGAGAAAATGAAGTGAAATGCTCTATTCTCTCCATTTCCTCGGCTTCAGCTCTTTCCAAATCTGAGAAGCTCTGTCTTGTGAGTTGCTTCTAAAGTGACACAGGCCCAGCATAGATCAACAAGTGAATAAAAAAGGAAATGAGTAGTCAGTACATTATGATTTATATTCTATGCAACACTGCTCTACATTATTAAATGCTCTTTTGATTTGAAGATTAATGTTTATTCCCCTTCAGCCTTACATCTTAATTGTATTGTATTTATTTTAGGCACAAACATAAAAATACTCATTTGTCATATATTTACCAAACCGAAACTTCAGTATTCTTCCAACAGTTTCAGTGCTCTGTCTGCTCCTACAGTAAGAGTATATCAGCCTTGCTAGTTTCACAGTTCTGTATCAGTTCCAGCTGACTGGCATCTTTAGAAAACAGACTTATCATAGTTATGAGAATATTTTAATACTACTTACAGGAGAGTCCCAACCGTGTTTCACTTGTGAATGTTGAATTTCTGACACCTTTCTATCAATAGCATCACACTTCTTATCTAGCAGTTGAATGGCATCATATATGACCTATTATAGTGAAAGGTATTATTAGTTCCTATGTCAAAAGAAAAGTAACATGTCAGAATGCCATTAAGCCCAATTTCAACCGCAAGGCACAATGAAAGTTCTCGAGGCACCAGAAACAACTTCTTTCCTACTTGAGGCCTAGGTGTAGGTGACACAGAGCCCACCTGGCTGAGACGAGGATCCTGGACCTGCCGCTATCCTACTCCATCCAACTCACGGGGACACTGGAAGGAGGAAGCAAAGGCATCACAGCCCCTCTACGCCATCCCATTTATGATGCGGCCATTTCACATCAAGGAAGGTGCTATTTCAGGAAAGAAATGTTCAAATCTGCTAAAAGGTCAAAGAGTGACCTTCCACACAATGACTTATGAACTAACAGTGAATTTTCTGCTCTGGAAAGAACATGGAGCCAAATATAACAGATGTGACTTCTGGCTTCAATGTTTTTTACAATCATTCAGTCAACAAACTTACAAAACTGAGTATAGGACCCCTACATGCCCTTCATGAAAAAAATCTGAGAATTCTTGAAATACACAGACAACTCAAAAAGAGAAAAATAAAATTTCACTTTAACATTTTCAAAAGCCACGTTAAAAAGACAGAATTTTCATACCTGACATTGGCTAATGACCACCAGAAATTGTCTTGGTTCTTCAGTGTGGGGTATGTTCGGTTGAAATTGTTCCTGCTGTAATATATTAAAAGTAGTTAATGCAAGGCCGGGGATTTAGCTCAGTGGTTTCGCCGCCTGCTGCGCAAGCGCAAGGACCCGAGTTTGATCCCCGGTACAAAAAAAAAAAAAAAAGTAGTTAATGCTTTACTTCTGTAAGAGACATACTGAGTACTAGGGGAGAAAAAACACTTTATATTTATCTGTTTAAATTACTGTTATTTTTCACCAACCTTTCAAAAATTTTAATCTAAAGCAGAGATAAAATAAAAATTCACACTATTATAAGGATGGAAATAATAATTACCAATTAAGAAAAGAGGCAAGGAAATAATTGATTTTTTAAAAGAATCTAGTTTTATATTTCCAGTACAAAACTGCTCTAAATTTCCTACTACATAAGAAAACGGGGGAAGTAAAACAGTTAGGAGCTCATTGTCTAATCAAAGAAAGCATACAAATTCAGTAGGGAGAAAGTGTGAGTATTTTCTTAAGTATGAGTTTAGAGGAACTCCACAGTATACAAAGAATTTAAAACTTTTCCTTTAAAATGGTAAAGTTGAATAGCAATTGATATTAGTTACAGGATTCACAGATGGAGAATCCTCTGGACAGTCAACAGGAATACTGCTCTCTTCACCACTACCACCACTAAGACCATCACCAAGATCACCACCAGGATCATCACAAGTAGCAGTTGGAGTCTTTGCCTGAGGAAAATTTAACAAAAAGAAAGATCAAAGACAGAACTAAAAGAAAAGGTGAGGAGTTTAATTTCACTTTCAAGAAGCTGCAGAGGCCTATTTGCGTTATCAAAGGCCCTTTGCTCATTTTAAGTACTATGACTACATAATGAATATACTTGCAAAACTATGTTCTCATTAACCCTTCTACACTGAGCTTAACCCCTCATGTACTTAGGGTAGAAAGACTAGTCTTCTACACTAAAACTGTTTTAAAAGCAAATATTTCTGGACATGAACAAAAGCATAAATGGTATATGGCTTTTGATTTTTAGATAATCCAATAGTGCCACTCTGTGGACAATATAGGAAACACTTAAGCACTTATTTTTCTTGATAAATTAATTTTTAAATCACCTTAAAACATTTTTGGGAAAAGATAGGATATAAATAACCATTAAATTTCAGTATAGTAAGTTCATTCTAAGAATCAATTATGAATTCTAGGAATAATTTAAAGATAAACACACCTGGATCACTTCTTGACCTTTTGGCTAAGATCAAGTGAAGATAAACACGCTTGGTAGCTATGTATGTCTGCTTCAAACTACATGAAAGAAATTACCTGGCATTGAGCTACACATTATTACTTTTTAAAAAATACCACCTTACACTTGTATGGTGCCTTGTGCTTTTCAAAGTGCTTTCACATAATTACATCAAAAGTGACTCTTGGTAGGTAGTTAACATTACCTCCAAAGATGAAAAACACCAGGTGGCATTAAGACTAAATGTGTTTTATGGTGAGCCACATTTACATAGTTTAGTAATCTATATTTTGGCCCACAACAAATAGAAACATAGCAGAATGCAACAAATATGCAAAAACAGCACAACCACTTTGAAAAAGTATTTGGCAGATTCCCATTAAATTAAATTTACATCAGTTCTACGATCTAACAATTCAACTTCAATTTACTCAAAAGAAATGTTAAGTATGTGTTCACAAAGATACTTGAACCCCAACATTCACAGTTTTATATCTCATTATCAAAGTTCATAAAACTTCACTTATGATCTATGCATTTCACTGTAATTACTCAATTTAGAAAAGAACTATATAGCATTATAAAAAAACCACACATTTTTTATTTAATATACAAACCACATTGACCTCATTGGAGGTGGTACACATTGTGCACCAGGAGAAATTCCACTTCCTCTGAGTTGAGCCTAATTATCTGTAAAGTTGCTGCTTATTTGTGAAACTGCTTAGTCACCTAAGAGCGACAAGCCTTCTACTCCTGAAAAGCAATACATAAATGTTACTTCACACTTAGCACCTAAATAACCTTAATATGGATATGCTTTCAGAATGACACCTCAAATTGAATTAGAATTTTGGTTGGATTTTGGAGAGTTACAAAATAAGAATTCTTCCATTAGCAATTTACTTTAGGGGGGGCTGGATACTGGGGATCACACCCAAACATGTGGCCTTAGTAGGACAGTCAAGCAATCTACATACTACTGAGCTACAATCCCAGCCCCTCCATGAGCAATTCTGAATGTCATTCTTTTTTTTTTTTCTTTTTGGTACTGGGGATCAAACCAAGAGCCTTGCAAATGCTACAAGTGCTCTACCATGGAGCTACATTCCCCAGCACTAGAACAAGCTGAAGGGCTACACCAACCATGAATAGGAATAAAAATCAAAGTTAAATGCAGTTCCAAATTGTGAAATGAATGTTTTACAACTTAGTCTACTGAGTAAATGCTGGAGACAACTGAGCAAGAAAACATGATTGCTAATCACTTCTATAAAGAGACTCAAAAGGGCTTTTCACTCAGGCAGTGCCTCCAAAATGTACACCGGTGATCTGTGCTAGATTGGGCCCTGGCAAAGCATGGAGCAGAGATCCTGGGAGACATCACCTCTGCACCTGTGGTGCAAATCCATTCAGTGTAGCTCTCCACTTCATTTCAATTGCCTTATTAATTAGACTTAAGGTTAAACGGATCTAACCTAAATAAACTGGTGTGACATATAAGCCTGAAAATCTAGACTTCTGAAGGTTCAGTTGTGGTTGAGTCACGTAATTATGGAGCGAACTAGAACAAGACACGGACTACGACAATATCATATTCTATCTTGTACTCCAGATTTGGTTTGAACACCTGCCTCACAGTTACTGGGAGGAGCACCTTAAGGAAAAAATGAATTCACTTTATCCATCCTGACTCATAGCAGCAATGAGAGGCACAGCTAAGGGATTCAAGTTTCATCTCTTTTCCTGCTTCTCCTTCCTTTCACAGAGGAGGTACTGATCACCAAAGGCCCAAAGGACAGAAATCAAAAGGGGATGAAGGAGGAGGGAGAGTTCACTCCCAAGTCATACAAATGCAGACCAATGCTGTATAAAAACTTCAAGTTACAAAACATCTCCAATTTGAGTTGTAATTTCTACCAAATTGTACTTTTTAAAACAGAGATTTTTTTTTCTGATTCAGACTTACACAAGCAATGAGTCATTAGACCATGGTGTATCCATACAACTGAAGACTAACAGCAATGAGAATAAACCAACTACTGCTGCCCCCAGCAAGAATAAACTTCACTAGGCAAACCAGGAATAAAGGTCAAAACCAGGCAAACCAGGCAGGAGAAGTTTCAAACACCTTTAAATATACCACAGTCACTCTGACAAATTCTTAGTATCCCAGCTTGTAAATACCCTATGATTTATTTAACTAGTCCCCAAATTCCGAATTTAGTTACTCTAAAGTTTTGCTCTTTTACAGAACACTGAAAAACAAGCTTGCAGTGGTGCAAATAGTTTTATGGAATAGATTCAAACATTGGGTCTGTGAAGTAGAAACAATAGTATCTGAAAGTTTTCCCCTAGCTCTTCCCCACTAAAAAGGGCTGTTGGAGTCAGTCCACAACACACTAAATATTCTCCTGGTCGTGCAGTTTTAAACCAGAACAAATAATAGATAGTACCAAATGGCTTTTTTGGCATCAGATGATTAAATTTCTTTTCTCTTTTGATCTACTGTTGCAACACATTAATACATTTCTTGACATTCTTAGGGTGAGAGATGCAGCCAATTACAGAGAAAAAGCATTCAATTTGTTGGTATTTTATTTAGAAATTGGTTGTATCTCTAAGATCTTACACTGGTAAGTCTGTACATTTCTTACAAGCAATGAGCCAATATTGGTAAATTTTTATAAACTCTTGGTATCAAAACTGCTCTGCAAAATTAATTGGGAAGCCTTCCATCTTTCTCTACAAAAAGTTTACATCTCACCAGAATTTCTGTGCCTTAAAGGTTTGAAAGAGCTTAAAAAAAAAAAAAACATCTGGGTGGAGATTTTATAACATTTTCTAAATTCTTCCATGGTTACTGATCTACTCAAATTATTCTACTTTTTCTTGAATTGTTTTGACAAATTACTTTTATCCAGAAGGATGGTAATTTCATCATAATTACAGAATTGCTAACAAAACCACAGTTTAAAAATCATTATTTCTAACTTAATTTGGATTTTCTTTTTTTAAATTAGATATTCTATCTCACCAATTTACTGACAACTCTATGAGATAGGTTCTATTATCTCCACTTTCTGTATGAGAAAACTGAGCCAAAGAATACTTATGCAATTCATCTAACCCCCATAACTAGTGCTGCAGTCCACCTCCATACTCAACGATCTTTTTTGCTCTATTATTAAAATCACTGGGAATCCCTTCCATGACAATTACACAATAAATTCCACACTTCTACCATGCCTTGCAAAGTCCTTAAGGACTCTGCCCACCTCTCACAGGTCACCTCTTACCACTTGCCTCCTTGCTCTTACCCCAAAATATTTACTATTTGGCCTGCTGTAGACAAAGTGTGGCTACTACCACCCTAAGGTTACAGTCAGACAATTCGCAATTTGGATTAATTACAGTGCTGCCAACACTTGGTCACAGATAAACACAGGAGCAGTGTGCATTGAGCCTGTCACTGTCCTTCTGACATTTTTCCTTCTGTGGCACATTTACAAAGCAACACTGATCTTGCACTTTGAGTTTCTAGCTCCTGTCATATCCTAAGCTGTCTCTTCACCTATGAGAATCTATTCAGCTTCAAGACTTCATTCAAGTTCTACCTCCAAAAAGCAAAAGTGCTATGTTAACAATCACCCTATCTAGATGGGACACTGACTTTCCCATGACGAGAACATTTACACTTTAATACTTTTAAGGCGACTATTGTACATGTCTAGTTACATAAGAGGCAGTATCAAACAGCATTAAGCCTTTAGGTTTGTGACAAGAATACCTGGGTTTGGATCCCACCTCCCCCATTTACTAGCTGTGTCACTTCAGACAACTTAAATTGTTTCCATTTTTAAAAGTCTGTACAATAGGGATAAAATCATGTAAACCTCATAAGGTGACAAAGATTAAACAAATTAATAAATCAAATGTTTAAAATAATGCCTGACAGAGAGAGCAAGGGCACCCACTGTGGGCCAACTATTATTTTAGTATTCACCACATCTACCCAAAAGGACCACTACTTAAAGCACATAAAAACTTTTCAGAGTCATCATATGTATGCAATGTGGATTCACACTGTACCTGTACATTGCAGATACAACAACTCCTTCTTGTAAAATAATTGTTACGAGGGCAAGATGCTGGGCTTTAGTGAGAAATACATGAATTCAAATCCAAATGGCAAAATTTGTCATTTCACATTAGGCAGACATCTAACCTTTCTGTGCCTCAATTATTTTAACCTGTAAAACTGGAATAATGTTTACTTCACTGAGCTGTGTAAGACTAAATGACAAGTTAAGCACCCACATCATGCCTGATTAATGGCAAGCACATCATAAAATTTAGCTCCTTTTCACTTCTTTCCATAAGGTACAAGGTTATAGCTTTTAAAACATTATCTTAGAGCTCAATATGACTAGATTGTGCAAAATAAATTTCAATCTTTGAATCCAAAATCCTGCCAAAGTGCGTTTATTTAAAACAAAACTCATATTTCACCATAAACTCTAAACGTGTAACAATGCAAGAAAAGAAACTATCGGATTTTTTAAAAGACCTTTTTAAAGACGTTAAAGACAGTCTCAAAAGTCATGTGAAGATTCACCCCCGACCCCATGCAAGGCGTTCAACTTGCCATTAATTTATCCAATAAAGCATAGCTCACAATGAGGGCTGAAAACACAGCAACACCCTAGGACCTCTTCGAGAAATCCAAGGCAACTTATTACTACAGCCAAACGGTTCCAATTTGTAAGGAAACAGAACCGGGGGTTAACATGGGGTTAACACGAACAACCAGCCACCTTCTAAATCTTCTGCCCAGACTCTCATTCAAAGTCGGACGAGTGCGGGATAAAGCAGTCCAATTCCATCCCGCCGCCTGGCAGTAGTGCTCGCCTCCCCGCTTTCCAGTACCCGCACATTTTCCAGTGTTTCCTGACCCCAGCAGCTCTCCGTGCGCGGCAACGTCTCCAAAACACCCCTACATCTTTATTTTCTTTTTCCTCATCAGTATATTTACACTAAAACAGCGAGTCTACATAGCCTTTGAACAAACGCGAACGCCACCAAAACCACAAAAGTGTACGTTTCCCATCTCAAAAGACACAGTCTGAAGTAACTCTCAAGTGTGTCACATCTTTAAACTCAAACCGCCACGAAAGTCTGAGAGGCGGGGTCTTTCCTCACCCCCACCTGCCTCTGCCACCGAAGAAAAGGCTGGAAAATGAGCGACTCCGCCCAGAAGTCAGCGCCAAGCCCTTCACAGGTGGTCAGGCTTCCTGGCGCCTCCAATCATCACATTCCCCAGGAGAACGCACCCGCGCCTCCAATCACATTCCCCAGGAGAACCCAGCCGCGACGCCAAACCGCTTCTCCAGGCTGTGCTCCGCAGCCGGTACGCGCACGCCCACCCGGAACGGGAAAAACCAGTTGGAGAAGTGCAAAAAATAACTTGCACTTACGTTTTCTGGTCCAGAGCCTGCCGCGACAGCCTCCGCCAGACGCGGAGAAAACTACCGGCCGTGGGTTCGGACCGGTTGAACCTTTGCAACGGTCAGTCTGCCGGAAACCGCGCCTGATTTCGCGACACGTGAACGACGCGAACTCCAATGGTGCGCTGACCGTAGAGCGCCGCGCTCTGGAGTTCTCCCTCGCGCGGCTGGGGGCGGGGGCGGGGGCGGTCCTGAGGACTGGCGGCTGCCCACAGACTCGCCGCTTTCAATCTGTCAATCCTATGGGCCTCTTAATGGCCTTGAGAAGGGGAGCGTTGCTAGGGACACAGCGGCGGGGAGGGGCTTGTTGCCCACTGAGAGGCAGCAACACTGGCCTCCTACTGTCACAGCTGGGCAACAGACCCCGGGGTTAGCTGAGACCAGCCAGATCAGAACGAGGCTGTAGAGCAGCGAGGCCCGAGCCCCTCCTGGAGGAGAGAAGTGACTGCGGCTGCTCTGCAGTTCCCGCGCATTTACAACTCATGGCTACAACTCTTCTAGGGGGACAGCCCGCAAGAGTGAGGCGCGTGACCTCCCATTTTCGTTGTTTGATTGTTTATTGGTATTTACATGCAACGGTGCCCCTTCCCCCTCGCCTTGTGGCCGAGATGTCCATGTTGACTGGTTCCAGGGGTGCACATCGTGCTTAAATTTGAATGGATGAGGTGCCTGGCCTTAGCAGTTGCCTGTGCTTGGTCTGGTATGAACCTGGGGCGTTATTTCTACTCTTCAACAAGCACAAGTGGGAATGGAGAGCTGACACAGATCCTGGACAGTGTTTGCTGATTTTGAACCCCAGCGGCAACACTTAGTTGCTCTTCGGGTTTGGACAAGCCAAGTAACCACCCTGTCGTGTTGTGTTTGCCTGTGAGATGGACACAATAGTGAGAATAGACGAGTTAGCATAGGAAAACACTTAGAACTAGCACAGGAGTCTGCTTTAGGTAATACAGACTGTGCGGCACACTGTCTTACATATATCAAAGGCTGCCCATTTGGGGAAGGAGGCACAGTCTGAAGACTTACCAAAGTCAAAGCAGGCAAAGGTTTCAAAGTAAAGCCATAAATCTTTTCCTGGCCCAGAAAGGATCTACAGTGAATGTAGTTTGGACGTTGGAATTCATTTTTCCTCTCAAATAGGAAAGGAGATTAGTGCCCATTATAGATACTATATATTTTATTCCAATTTTTGCCATAAAGAATCCCCTTTTGTGTGCAGTTGCCTATAAAATACTTTGTGAAACCCCATGAATACAATTACATAACAATAGAGACCAGTTGTTTAATTGCAGTCACGTTTATTTGCAGTTTCTATGCACACTTTCTAGGTAATCAAACTTTTCTGATACATTTTTGAGAGGGGTTCACAATGAAACTGTCACCGTTTTTACTAAAAATAAATACAAGACTTAAAGCGTTGCACAGCTCTAAAATATACAAAGGCTTGGATTGCATGTAAACGTTGAAAACATCTTACAAAAGAAACCATCTTTGCAACGATTTAAAAAGTTCATATTTACAAATATTACAAAAATACAAAATGGATGCAAGTCCATAAACCACTGTCTTTTCGGCCAGCACGAACTGGTTCTCGTACCAAAATAGTTAACACTGTAACCTTTTTCATAGTTTTAAATCTTGTCACGATCTAGTTCTCTAAGTGCCACCACTGCAGCAAATGTACTTACTGACCTTTGGCAAGAGCAAACAGTATGTTTTGTTTGCTACAACTAGTCCATGTCCTCTACTTAGCCAAAACCAAAAGAACAAAACTCAAAGCAGATTTAAAGAGGAAAAAAAAGAAAAAATTTCCCCCACACAACATAACATGTTGTATAAACATAAGAGAACAAAAAATTAGCATCAGTGCAAACAGCAGAAAAAGTTTGGATTGGTGTTCTTTACAATACCTAATGTGTGTACCCAGCTTCACGCCAGCAGTGAAGTTAAGCCCTAAATCTTGGTCTTATTTGTTATGTAATAAAGCCATATAGAATATTCCAGATTATTAAGGAATTCCTTCCTTTTTTGCTCAGTTTGTTACTCAATACTATTCCACAGTGAATTTAAATTCATCTTTTATTTGGCTGGTTTTTTTTAATCTATGAAATATAAAATAGAGAAACTCTGCTATAGATTTTTAGAGTAAACAAAATAAGTAAAACTATATTATAAGGGTTAGTTCTGTGATCATTACTTATAGAAGGTATTTTATTGCCCCACAATTCAAGTCAATATGTATTTTAAAATATATATGGTACCATTACTTAAATTAATGTCAATAATAAAAAGGTGACATTTTTATTAAAGCCAATTCATGTGTTTTCTACTCAACATTTAGAATTACTTTTAAAGCCCACATACCTTTCTCCAAGCTTAAAAACCCCCTAACTACACAAAAGCCATACTGCAAACGAACTGCTTTTAGGAAAATTACAAAAGATCACCTATTGTGACTGGAAATGATGGTTTCTTACCGCATTTGTCTAAAAAATTTATTTTTAAAATTTTGCCACATGTACTTTTCAAAGCATGAGACAGATTTGTGCATGTCCCCATGTGGTGTCAAACCATGCTGGTTTTCTTAATTAATGTGTTCCAATGAGAAATGATGGTTCCTTGTTTTCAAATCCCAAATGATTTTTCTTTTAATAAAAAGTGTAACACTTGTAAATGTTCAAACCCTTTACCAGTAGTTTATCTATCCCCAACACACGTGCATTCTCTCTCTCTCTTTCTCTCTCTCTCTCTCTCTCTCCCCATCTTAATCTCCTCTTCTACCCCTCCACCCCCAGCACCCATTTTACATACAAGAATGACAAGAAATTAAGTAACACAACTCGGTAGTAGAAACAAATAGCCGAAGAAGCCAGACATTTTTTTTCTTTCCACACAAACAATACACCAACAGCAATCAGATTCTTAATTCTTAATGTGTAACATCTTAGAAAGCATTTCTATTAAAAAGACAGTATCTTCTTAGACCAGCTTTCTCCTTCATTTTGCACAAGTAAACCCCAAACTGCAAACCCTCTTTCACACATCCTACTTTCCAAATACCACTTGCATAGGCTTCAAGCCAGCTGCTTATCAATTTCTCGGTAACCCTGGTGTGTTCTATCATTCGAATTACATTCTAGTCTTTTATAGGTTATATCCCTTCTGAGTTCTCTCTACTTTTCTACCTCTCCCATTCAAGACCTATTCTAAGAACATAGCTGCTTATATTTCTGACATATGATTCTAAACATTAGTATCAGTTCATGTTAAAATCAGAGGTGTCAAAACCACTTGCAGATTTCAACTTGTAACTACACTATTTTTTTCAGTTTTAAGACAAGAAAATTCAAGTAATTTCAAGTAATTCAGCTTCTTTCCCTGCCTTCATTTTATCGGAGCATCTGCCCTGACATTTCCTTTCCCACCCTCTGCCCTCCCCATTTGCCATCGAGCAGATATAGTAAAACCAGACAAAAACTCAGTTGTATGTAGCATTGTGAACCAGAGCTGTTCCCTATTCCCAGTTTAATGGCGCATATAAATAATGCATATACACATGCCTATTTCCCAACTACATTGTTCACAGTGTCATTTCTGTTAATTTTTTAGGTAGCATGAATCTCATCAGCACAGAGAGAAAGGTTCACTGAAATACTTACTGATGAATCAATAGCTCTGTGGCATGCTTAGATTTTATTTTTGTTAGTTGAAGAACCTGGAGCTAATTGCTAAACTGTTTCAGGAGTCTAAAGGTTACAGTCATTAGATTATGACTGTTTATGTACCCAGTAGCCTAATATAAAACATAACCTAAAATTAACTACTGGTTTCCCTACTCATTCTCTTTTAAGCAATCCTTTGAAAAAATTAAAATCTAAAGGACACTGTCAAATGCTGTTTTTCAGGGCTTTGGGTTGAGAATTATGACTTGTCTTGATTAAAAAAAAATCAAAAGCATGCTTTTCATTCGGTCCAAGTTACCACATTGGCAAATCACAGCCACAAGTTGCTATTACTTTTTGTTTATGCTGTAATTTGTCACAAAAGTAAGTAGGTTTGAATTCATTATTTTAAAATTGATCACATTTCAGTATATGACCTCAAGATTTCCTTTATTTCAGCAGTTTTAAGTTCATATTTGAGGTTTATCACTTAGAAATATTGGTGGACATTTAAATACGGTATTTCATATGAAAATGGTATTCACAGAATACAATCATTACACTTTATTTCTGTGTTCTATAAACAGTTGGTGTGCAGTAGATAATGGGCCACATGTCCACTCATCATTGGTAAATCTACTTACACAGTTTTATCAAAAATACGGTATTTACATATGTGTAGTTCTTTCTTCTAAATTTTGCTTTAGTTCGTTTTAATGTAAAAAAATACCAAACCTCCAGAGTAATTTCATCTTCTTAAATAATCGTGACAGTGAGGGCTTTCTTTTCTGAATAGGCAGCTCTGGGAAAACCTTGTCTCGGTTTCACGAAAATTAGATATTTTTGTATCCTCTATTATCACAGGGAATGAGATTGGGTAACTCAAACTAAGCTTAAGAAGACCATGGGAGATGGTACAGCTACTTAAAACATGGCAACTAATCGAGAATGACTAAACCACCTTCTGTTTCCCCAGCATGTATTCAGAATCCCCTGCTAGGCAGTGATGCTACCCTCCCATCCCGTTGCGACTTCTCTGAGTCCCCTATGGTGTCCCTACATCCTCTCCTAACTAAGGGTTTGGGCGTTTGGCGGCAGCCGGGCACAGGCAGCCTAAGTGGAGCTCTGGGAGGAGCGGTCGTCGTGCGGGCTCCCGTCCGAGTTTTCCGTCTCGCCCTCGGAGATCGCCTGCATGGGCGTGCTGTACAAGCGGCACCGGACGCTGTAGCGGCTACTGCTGGCCACGGGGGGCGCCCGCGAACGTCCAACCCTTGCTGATGCTGAGGTGGCAAAGTTCTTTGAGGAAAACCCTTCTGAATTGACGCGGGGGGAGCACGAAGAGACTGGGGACAATGCCTCGGCCCCAGGTAACCCGTGATGCGCATCATCTGGGCTTTGCGGCGACTCCCCGGTGAACTCCCCAGGAGGTTTGGGCAGGATGGGACTCTTCAGGATCTCAGTGGCAGACATTCGGTAACTGGAATCGGAGCGACTGCCTTTCTTGAGGAGTAGCAGCTTAAACTCTTCGTTGGAAGTGTTGGACTTTTTGGCATTCCGGTAGATGAGACCTGGAGACCTCTGGCTATTTGCAGTTGTCGCATTGCTGCCGGATGAAGTCACAGAACTGGAGCTGCTGCTACTGCTGCCAAGGGGAGCTCTAGATTTGTTTCGAACAGACATGTTCCCAGAATCTTTTCTTCCAAGTACTTTCCTCTTGGACCTTTTTAAGAAAAGGAAAAATGGAACAACAATCTGAGTCCATGTACATTTTTATGAAACAGAAAGTGTTTGGTCTCATTCATGCATCTACTTAAAGAGCATTTTGAGTTCATCTTGTATGATAGGGTACCAAGCATAGAGACGAAAAGTAAGTATATTCCCTGCCCTTGTGGCACTCATAGCCTGAGGCAGATTCTCTGACAACCAGTGGGCATCAGTTAGGTTCTGGAGATGACCTTTTCAGATAATAACTCATGTAATGGCTAGAGGTTCTGGCAGAGGACTTATTGGGATGTTTTGCAAGAGTTTAAGAAAATACTGACTTCCACTTACAATGGGGTGAAGAGCTGTGGCTTAAAAAAAAAAATAAAAGCTGTCTTTGCAATGCAAATGAAATGCTCTGGTGTTCAGAATTGAGTTCCAAATAATACCAAACAGAGCAAGTACAGTAGCTGGAGGTGTGGATGGGACAGGATTGGCTCTAGTTTGATAGCTGATGAACCTGGGTAATGGATATACCTATGGGAACACATTAGACTATTCTGCCTACTTTTTAATTTTCCTCCATATCAAAATTTAAATGACTTTTTAAATAAATCCATCTTTGGCGGCAAATACCATTTCCTATAGCTATCTAAGGACTGTCAACAGCATATTAAGCAGTAAACCAGCTCTCTGTGAGGAATTGAAAATCTAGACCATCTTTGGAGCTCTTAAAGCTTTGTATACTATAAGCCCTTAAGAAAACAAAGTAATTCTCACCACTGTGATGTAAATAAGTAAATAAACCCTGCACAAATGCAAGTCTAAGATTACCAAACTCAATAAGTCTATGAAATCTCACCATCCATCATCACCTTCCTTCCTTCCTTCCTTTCTTTCTCTTTTCTTTCTTTCTTTCTTTTCTTCTTTCTTTCTTCTCTCTCTCTCTCTCTGTCTCTGTCTCTGTTTTTCTCTCTTTCTTTTGTGTGTGCTACTGGGGATTGAACCCAGGACCTTCACAATGAGCTATATCCTCAGGCTCCTCCATTCTTTAACTTTGAGACAGAGTCTTGTTAAACTGACCAGGCTGGGCTTGAACTTATGATCTTCCTATCTTAACTATTCAGAGAGCTGGGGTTAAAAGCATATGCCACCACACTTATCTTATTGATTTTCTTTTGATAAATATGTTAGTATAAATTCAATGAATCTTTAGCATAACTCAATTCATTGGTAAGTATTGGTAACATGCTCCCTCATCAACCTAAAAATCAGTAGACAAGTTGGGTGTTGGGGTGCATGCCTGTAACCTCAGCACTTTGGGAGTCTGAGGCAGGAGGACTGCGAGTTTAAGTCTCACCTGGGCAATTTAGTGAGATATTGCCTCAAAACAATAAAAAGGGCTGGGGACATACTTCAGTATGAAGGCCCTGCGTTCAATCCCCAGTACTTCAGAAACAAAAAAACACACAAAAAACATCTGTAATGTAAAAGAGTGTGAGCTTTGCAATTGGAGATCAGCATGATTTGGATTGACTGAAACCTCTGTGGTTGACATCTTGCATATTGCAGTGTCTGGCACTCCAAAAAGGTAGAATTTTCAATCTAAGATTTACTTTTAACATCTATCATATTCCAGGCAAGAAAATGTTCTTTTGTCATTAAAATCAAATGTGTGAGTGATAGGTATTCCCATTTACAGTAAGAGAATGGGTTCAGAGGTTTTAACTTATTCATGTATAAAAAGTAGCGGAGTTGGGATTCAAATCCAGGTCTTTCTGTTTCCACTACTAGGTCCTGCCTACTATTCCAGATATAGCATATGATTCTTTGGAGGGTAAGTACTTGGCTCTTCAACTTAGCAGATTAGAAATCCATCCTGGGGCTGAGGATAAAGTATAGGGGTCAGGGAATATAATTACAACTTAGACTAGAGATTGCAGTGGAGAAAAATAAACTAACAATTCTTCATCTGCAAAGTGGAGAAGTGTGCTTGCTAAGGTACACTCAGAAAGCGTTTCTGATTGGATTCTGTAAAAAAGAGTTGTTGAAGAGCAGTGCTCCTTCTTCAAGAGAGAATTGCATCAACAGAAAACAGAAGCTCCTTTAAAAAGTATAATCTCAGAAAAAAAAGATTGTAAGTTGCTTGCAAAGAATTTGCTTTGAAAATGGTAAGTTTATGAGGTGGAAAAGATAGTCTCCAACTTTTGTCTCTTGGGAGTTCCATCTAAGGCACAAGACAGTATCAAAAGGCAGTCATCCGTGTAAAAGGAGTAGGTACATAGGACTGGCTAGTTCAGTTAGATATGAGTTTGCTTTTGAAGGACCAACTCCTACTCTAGTGGTCACAAACCCTTGGCACCTGTGCCACAGCAGGCTGTTTGCTATCACTGAAAGCTCTAAAAGGTTCGCCATCACTGGCTCACTCAGTTCTTTGGTCACCAGCTATAATGAATTTGTAATTCTTGCAAATATTGGCCACTGATCGCAAGGGGACAGGAAGCAAAGTGACAAAGTGTGCATGGGTAGCACGGGCACAACCCTGTCCTGGGAGAGCAACACAGAAGAGTCCCCTATTCAGGGGCTATGGGCATTAATTTTGGAGATGAAGGTAGTACTGTTAAAGAAATTTAAGTTTAAGAAGAGGGGGAAAAAAACCCAGCAATTATGAGTTTTATTCCAAGCTATTCTCTCAAACTTGGGATCCTGATTGTCTTGGTGGATCAACTTATGTTTGTCTTTGCTAGTGTATGATTTTACCTTTGAGCATATTTTTTACGTTCAAGAAATTATTTAAAAGTTAAAGAACTGGAGGTGTAGTTCAGTGGTGGACCACTTGCCTGACATCTGTGAAGATCTGGGTTTGATCTCCAACACCAAAAAAGAAAGAAAAGATGAGAGGAGGGAGGAGGAGGGGAAGGGAGGGGAGGGGAGGGGAGGGCAAGGCAGGGAGGGAGGGAAAGAAATATATATCAGAGATTACACCAGAGTTTGAGCTTTCACTCACTACAGATCACTTAAGTACAAATTGTTTTCCCATACAAACTTGATCCAGAATGTCTTTCCTGGGGAAAAATCCAACATCTTCCCCTCAGCAGTTCTTATGAAAGTCTCTCATTTGAGTTCTAACTATATATAAAGGCTCATATTTCCCAACTTTCATATATGTCTTCCAACCTGATTTGGAAAAATAATTCTTCCTTGCCTACTTTTGTTTTTGTTGAAGGTACTAGAAGTACAAAAGGCCTTCTTGTATCTGCATGTAGTAAGAAGCAGTTTAAGAGGTAAAACCCTTCCTGCGTCTTGTTTTCTTGGACTTGGTAAGACTGCCTCACCTATGAATGACGGCAAATAAATCCTCAGTTGTTCGAGGTTTGTTGGGAGACACGAACGCACCCTCTGCTTCAGCTTGAGAGTCTTCACTAAGTGGTGAAATGACTGAGTCGTCGCTTGGTGATGATTCTTAAAATAAGAATAGAAGAATCTTTAAGAGGAAGTTATGCAGCACACTACTATGATTCACTAACGCAGGGACTAAACAAATAGGATTTACTTACTGACATTTTTTTTTTTTGGAGACAAAGAGCCTCTCTATGTAATTCAGGTTGTCCTTCAGCCACACGGTGGCTACGTACTGACATTTTGAAAACCTGAGGTATCTGTCAAAGCTTAGTCCCTCAATAACAAAAGTTTTCATCTCAATTGTTGAGATAAATGAAAAGAAATAGTGGAGAGAAAAGCAACACTCTAGGGGGAATGTAAGAAAGAAAAACTGCAGGAAATGCCATAAGACACATTTCCACATGACAAAGGTGTCAATGACTGACCTTTCAGTGAAGCCTCCTCCACACTTCCTTGGGTCTCCTCTGCTCTGCCGTTATCAGAGGCACTTTTGGGTGAAATACCTGAAGCAATATTTTCCTGCTCAGAACATTTGTCAGGGAGTGAATGTGATTCATAGTGAATATTCCCAGGCACTTTGCTGTGGTGGCGGCTCAAAACAAGTTGCTGTTTAAGCTGATTGCTTATGTCCGCTGGTGAGTTGGACTGAGATGTGATTCCATGCACAGGTTCAGGTTGTGCAACTTCCTCCTGATCTACCAAGGATGCCTTCTGTACCAGTTCTGGGGCTCCATCTGGACTAGCTCCATACTGTATTATTTTACCGTCTAAATCATTTGGGCGGGCAGCAGATACCCTCTGAAATCCTTCTGTGGAAACCCCACAGTTTTTACTTAGCATATTTTCTGGAATAGGGTCACTCTCCATGTGTATTTGGTCTTTCAGGATATTTGAATCTAAAAGATTGCTACCAGCTGAGGTTCCCATTTCTGGACTGCACTGATTCTTCACATCATAAGCCGGGGTCTTTTCCAAATGTGGCTTATCTTGTCCCATCTGAAGGGCAGAAGAATCTAAAAAGGACAATATAGAGTCTTCAGCAGAGAAGTGGTGCGATATTGATTTCTTTGTTGTATGTGGCCTAATCTTACCAGGAGACAAGGCAGCCATTGTGAGCGCACTTTCCTCTAAGTAGGAAAGTTCTGTGCCATTGGCTTCTTTTTGCTTACCTTCTTCAGACTTCCCGATGGACCTAAGGTTAACAGACTTTAGGACTGTTGGAGTAATTGCAAGGGATGGTGGTGGATTCGACCTCAGCGTTTCTCCTATTATGTTTTGCTTATTGTGGGTAAAAATATGCAATGGATGACGGTGGTGGAATGGTTTATTCAAGACATGATGAAGAGCACTTAGGTCAAGATGGGTAGGAGGTATAATAGGAAGTTCAAGACCTTTACTCAGTGACAGGGTTCCATCTTTTAAACAGGGTTGCTGTAGAGAGGATTTCCTTTCTGGGACTTTAGGTTTTCTTTTGCTACCTCCAGGAGACAAGGGACCCGAAAAGAAAGCTGTAGGGAAAGAGGATGTTGGTGTTTCAGACTGGCTTGAGTAGCCACTTGATGGAGATGCCAAGCCAGCCAGCTTCTCTGGTGAAGCCAGTTTAAACTCATTGTCAACAGAAGGAAGAGATGGAGTGGTGGCTCTTGATTCTGGCTGTGATGTTTGGGACTCAGAGCTCTCTGGAGATTTGATGCATTCAATAACTGTGGTGCCTGTAGCAGTGCTTGAATTAGAGAGGGATCTGTAAGGATCATTTGTTTTCAAGTCATTTAGAAGCCAGAGGTCCGCATACTGAGTTGATTCAGCACCTTCATCTTTGAAGGGTGGAATATCTGAAGTGTCTAATTGAGGTTCCTTAATAGCATGTTCACTCTGGTTCATCCAAGTTGCTTCCTGCTTGGGGGGGATATTGGCATTTTCCATTCGAGAAGGCGTGTTGGAGAAATCAAGAGGCAGCTTCATTTCCCTGGAACTGTGAGGCAAGTGTTGGCCACTGCTTATCTTTGGTTCTTTCATCTCAGGGACATCTACATTTCCATCGGACTTCCTCAATGATGAGCTACGTTTAGGTGGGGTCGGCTTTGCCTTTGGTTTCCTGAAAGAGATGCTTGGTCTCCCCGGCCTCCTATGGTCTAAGTAGTCCTGGCAGGTACAGTCCGGAAGACCAGGAGGGACCCCACCACCCTGGCCATTCTCTTGGCCCAGGGCTGCATAGTGACACACATAGCTCTTGTTACCTTTGAGACCACAGTCAAAGTGCATGGAAGTATAGTATCCTTCCGTGTCTACTGAAAAGTGAGAGCTAGTATCTGCTTTGTCTGATGGGGATTTTTCCAGAAAGCTGTCATAAGTGGCCATGCTTGTGAAGCTGGGGCAGCCCAGGCTATCTGCCTTGGGATGTTCAGGACTGAAATCTTGGTGGCAGGAGGCATCATGATGGTAGTGTAGGTAATTCCACTCACTGTCACTTGTGTTGCTGTTGCTGGGGTCATCCAGAAGATCTGCAACGGTGGAGGTAAAGGAGTTTGTCCGGTGGCCTCTCACTTTATCCAGGTGGTCATTGTACTGCTCTGTCACAAAGACACTGGCATCCTCATTAGTATGAGGGGCCGTGTTAAGTGACAATTCTGAGTCACAGTGCGAAGAGCCAGTGAGGGGCGGAGAAGCTGCAGGAGGGATTGTTTCTGAGGTCTGTGAGGGGCATGTGGAGCTGCTCCCACTCCAGTTACCACTGGATGACTGGTGGTCATCTTTCTGATCCATGTGGCTGCTGAGGAGGACGCTAGCCGTGGAGATGCAGTGGATGGGGCTCCCAAAGGTGTCTGAGTTGGAAGAGATGTCACAGCTGCCAGAGTCAGCAGTCATTCGGGACAGGCGTGACCTCCCTCTCTCACTTAACTTGTGCTGGGAGCTGTGAAGATGCTGAGAGCAGGGCAGGCCCAAAACAGGCTGGTGTGCCTGTGCACTCGGGCTGCTTGGAGTCTCACTGCAGTCGATAGGGACTCTTTCATGGTCACCCATGAAAGGCTCCCCCTCTTCATATGTTGAGGGTTTAGCACCAACTTTGGGCTCAGCATCTCCACCTCTGTTACCCTCTCGAGGAAGGCTCCGAGATCTTGTGCGGCTGCTCACTGTAGGAGTAAACATGGTGTCACCTTTGTCTGCCAGTGCGGAAATATTGCCGGCGGAATGAGAAAGGGAAGCTGCAATGCTCTGACCCCTTTGAGCTCTGATTCTTCTTCTGGATGGGGCAGCAATCAGAATATCCTCAGTTTGGCACTCAGAGTCCCTGGTGCCAGACCTCCTATTGACCGTGTTGGAGGGGTCTGGGTTTGTGTGCACAATCACATTCCTTTCCCTGGCCACTGGTGATTCATCAGAATCTAGAGCACATGGAAAGCACGGTGAGATATGTCATACAGCAGCAGTCTAATAGACATTTTGGGAGATGTCTGCAAATATGTATGCAGGCATGTTAGAGCTTTCTCTTACAGAAAACAATTCAGACGTAAAATTAGGAGCAAGTAAACATGCTTTCTGTTTCTGTGGTTCTCTCCTCTCTCTCAGTCTCTATGTATGTGTATTGATGTATCTATACATATCTATATATGTATGTAGGTATACTAAGAAAGGATGTGCTTTTACATCTTTTACAAACTATTTCTCATCATTGTCACATTAATTTGTCCCCCCAAAGTGACTGCTTTTTAAAACTAAAGTACATTTTCTCTTCTTGGCCACTATTTTCCATCTATGTTTCATATAAGCAAAATGAAATAAAAACCATAGTTTTTAATACAATATATGCAAAATGAAATAAAAACCATAGACTTCATCATAAGAAATAGAAATCTCATTTAGAAGAATGCTACCATAATAGTAATTTTTTGAAACATTGGCAGTTATTCTAAACACATTGAACAGAAAAAGTCACCAGAGGTATATTTGCAATATTCAATATTTGAGTCTCGCTGAAATTTACCTTTTAAAATAATTAATGCCATCAGAGTATATTTCTCTTCAAATGAAGTCATAATTTCCAAAAAACTCTTGCATTGACTCTTATTACTTTATATTCACAATTTCCACCTTCATAAAACTTTCAAAAATTAGCAAAATATTATATTCAGCCACGGTACTTGAATGTATATGCCTAAATCTGTAACGTGAAACTGCCAATCAAGAACAGAGTTAAAAAGTAATTCTACCTGGCTTGCTGAAGAGAAAACAAATACACACCATTTCAAAACCTCTACCAGTTCAGGGGCCGGGGATTTAGCTCAGTGGTTTGGCTGCCTGCTGTGCAAGCGCAAGGATACCAGTTCGATCCCCGGTACCAAAAAAGTAAAAAACCTCTACCAGTTCAAATATTTAATATTTTTAAGGAAGTAACCATTTTAAGCCCAAAACCATTAGCATTTTTGATATCACACCTATTTCTTGTTGAACTCTTCTGGGGATACCGGAGATGGTTTTCCTTCTCCTCAGTTTTCGTCTCCGCTGTAGTACAGATTGTGAATGAACAAGGGAGCAGCGTATACTAGCCTCTCTGTCAAAACCAGCTCCTGCAACCCACAAAATAAGTCTCGTTAGCCTTTAGAAATAGCAAACAAATTTTCATTTGCTTGGAACACAGTGATATTTATTGGTTAGAAGTGAGGGAAGAGTTTGGATTAAGCCTGTGAACAAATATAAGGGAGCCTTATTCAGCTCTTATTTAAATTATGCTGCAGTACATTAAGCTTTACTTCTAAATGCAGCACTCCACAATAGCTTGGACTGCCAAAAGTAACAGGCTAAAGAGGAAAACCAAAAGAAAGAGAAGAGAAAAGGACATCAAAAAGTCACTTTCACGCAGAAATGGCTCCTTAAGAATTTATAACCTTTAGTTACTACTATTTACTGATTTATTTCTGGGCTCTCTGAAACTGCTACCCTTGCATAGTAGATCAGTAGCCAAGATGTTAACCTGAATTAGTTCAGCTAACATACCCTGACCCATTTCTTCATTAAAAGCGTCTTTGTGAGTTTTTTTCCTCTCTACCTCCTATGCCCAAACCTTCCCCTTGAGGCATGCGCACACACGCACGCGCGCACACACACACACACACACACACACACACACACAAGCTGTGAAGCAACACAACAGCCTAGGAATTTGTTTTTTTTTTTTTATTTAATCATCACGTAACTTTGTCTACTTTCTTGTACTGACTAAATTGGATGTGTTTTGGTTTAGCACCAGATGTCCTACAAGTACGAAATAAACACACAGGACAGTCCCCAGATCTGTACTTAAATGTATCCACCTTCTGTGCAAGTTATAAAGCTGGAATTCTTGGGGTTAAACCGTTTGTTTGTTTTTATAAGTACAAAGGGCTGAGCATGCGGCTCATTAGTTTCACCCTCTATGTATAATCACACTATCAACCATGCATGCAGTTCTACCCAAACTAGAATGATGAGGAAGGAGGTGAGGAACTCAAACTCTGTTAGGCACAGGCAGGTCTCATCTTTTTCAGAGTGAGCTATCTCTCCAAGAGCCATAAGGCCATGTTTTAGAATTTGATCATCTCATCATTTAATTATTAAGTATGGGGCCAAATGGCATATAAGATCTTGGTTCAGCTATATAACTAAGCAGTTGAGTTCTGCTTAGTGCCACAGTGCCAACAGGTTCCTAGAATTCACTTGGAAAAGTCTGTGTCACATGAATAATTGCAATATTATCATGGAATTCATACTAGTGGAATTCTCCTTTCTTAGTTCCCACTGGAAATTAAAATTCTTCATTCTAATGTGAATGATTATATAATGCATGGTATACAGACACAGACACTTTGTGTTCTATGGACCTCACTAACAATATTCTCATTAAAGCTCTGAAAATCATTATCTAATCTAGGTTTCAGTCTAAGAGTTTCTGAAATAAAGCAGAAGGAAAGATCTTCCCTTTTTCTTAATCACAAGACGATGGCCCATAATCATGGTACTAAATTCAAAAACAAGATTTTACTTACAGTGCCAGGAAAGAAGCAGGTGCTGCTAATAATCAGATGTTCCCAGAACTGAAAATGAATTTAAAAGGGTGCCACAATATCCCTTTTTGGCAGCTGAACTCTTCTAATATATCCCATTGAGATTACAGAGATCAGATAAATGCACATCTTTAGAATAATTTATCCTACAAGTTGAACAGGTCATCAGGAAAATTAACTCCCAGCTCATGACCGGCCAATCAACGAAAGCACCTTTTTTCCAATAGGGAAATAATATCTGTCCCAGATACCTGGTCCCTTTGCTCCCCACTCTGTGTGAGAGAAATCTGAATGGGGTTAATAATAGCTGTGTCCAAAATGCATCTCAAGGGACATGCACTCTTTAGTCACACGGTACCAAGATGAAAATCAGTCATAATATGGCTGTTTTGAAATTTTCAATATACAAGTAAGTTAAAATATAACTACTAGAGATGTTTATAGAAAGCCCAATGAACAGACCATTTAATTTCTATCTTTGAAAACTGGAACATTTATAACATTATGTGACAGACAACTAAGGCTACCAAAGCCAATTCTGGACTTTATAATTGCTGCCAATAAACCTCGAAGAAAGGTACACTTAGGGTCCTTTCTACTGCCACTAATGTTCAAATTCTCCGTTGTCTGCAGGAGGAAAGTAGAGAGTGAAAGGAAGACAGGCTTGCTGGTTTTAAAAATTGAATTTACTCTTCGTCTAGGTATCCATATTTTTAGGTCAAAATCTCTAAAATCAATACAGAAGCATAACTAGTCTTTTGAAAAAAGCCAGCCTTCATCCAAGGAAGCATGTAAACAGATTTTTGAGTTGGCTAACAGGACCTTACTTATAATTTTAGAAACCTGGGCTTTGCTGTTCTCTTTCTTGCAATGTCACACAGCATTATCATCTGATGAATCACGGCCACTTCCTCCATTATTTCAGTAAGCTATGGCCAAAAAGCTATTTGGTGATTGTTTTTTTTAAAAAAAGAAACTATCTGTCATTTACATAACAAGTGGCCCACCAGAACATATGCAAGTTGATGTTCAAACTTTGACCAAAACATATCGAACATCTTCAGGCTTGTATTTTGATGAAAAAGATATTACTTGTTTACAAGATGATATTCATAGGTGGAAGGCCCAACAGCACAGGTTTTAAAAATATATTTAATACATAGGCTATTATGACCCAACTGCCTCTAAGGGGGAAAAAACAGCAACAACAAAACAGAAAACAGAACAATACCAGTGACATTGATGGGAATAATGCAAGAAGAAATCACTTGGGCGTCTTGTTTCATCTTCTCCTCCGGTGTTGGGAGAGGTAGTGCTTTGCTCCAGTTGGTCTGCTTATCCAGTGTAGAGGGGATATTGTGTATTGGGTTTTTCGGCCTCTGCCCTAACATGACATCTGTATCTTCATCCTCGGGGGGGTGGGACTGCAAAGAAAGTACACCGAGATTCAGCCACCATAGCTTGTACATAAGCGCACAGAGAAGGAATGTCAGAATTTAGCAAAACTGAAGTCAGAAGTAAGCTTTGAGGACACAGGAAGAATTCCTAGAAATAGTTGGTAAGTACAACTAATTGAAAGTATTATATCAATAGTCAAGCCACACAAAAGGAAAAAAAAATGGGCCAAATAAACATGCTTTCCAGGTGAAACGGAATTGAGAAGAGAGACAAGGTAGTCAGAAATCCCCAAGCTTCAAACTGAAGGAAACTGCCCATCTCTAATCCAGTGAAAGATTGATTCACTTTGTGGCTCTTTATATCATCAAAAATTCCTATCAAAAATCTTGAGAGATCTAGATGAGTAGGATGAAAGGGGAAAAGGAGTTAGATTCCTAATGAAAAGGCTCAGAAAGCGTGCCTGAAAACCTGGAGTCAGGAGACATTCCAGAATCCAACGCCTGAAGGCCAAGCCAAGCTAACCAAGGAGGCTACTGAAACGCAACGTGTTAATTTTACTGCGAGAGGATGATTTTTTGAAAATTCTGTTTAAAAAACTCAGTTTCATCAACATTGTATGCACATGGAAAAACGAAAGTGAACAGCCCCCCCCCCCAACTATACTGGGAAATGTAAATGTTATTACTGGGGGAAATGATTCAAGTTTCTCTTTCAAATCTGGAAGGATAAAACAGTCCTAGTTTATTTTCTTTCAGCTTTGCAGTGCAAAACTTTTCTTCCAGCTGTGTAGTTAGAGGCTTTTATTTCTATATGACATTTGAAAATTCTCCATCCAAACCTTTGATAAATATTAATTTGTCTAACTTTTATATCAGGGTTGGGGGCCTCGCTCAAATTATTAAAAAGGCACTGTCCTGGTTTTGCTTTCAGGGTTGGGTTTCTAAACCAGATTATTAAAAGACCCAGTTTTCGCCACTGAGCCTAGTTTTATTTCTTGATACAATTTAGAGGAAGGTGGGTATCTACATAAAATAAACATTTTTCCTCTTATTCCAGGAAGGTTTCAATAATATTCTGCCTTAAAATCAAGATAATTAAAAGGAATTCTCATCCTCTTTTTCTCATCTCTTTCCAGTTAGAAACATTGTGCCCTGTTGACTCATAGGATTTCCCGTATCGTCTAATGAACTATTCTCAAGTTCCTTAAAGAGTAGATTCCAGAGCCACTTGTTTAAAATAATCCCCAGCCTTTACTTACCTTATCAGAGGTGTCTGCAAAGCCCCCCAACACACCCAACAGGATGATTCCCCCCCTTGGGAAAAATGTGTTCTCCACGAACGCTCTAGTAACATATTGCAAACTTCTTCCTCTCTCTCTTCAGCTTTTGTGCAGATTCCCAGCGAAGCGAATAGCTCAAATAAAGTTCCAGCACAAAAGCCTTTGTTTCCTAGGTAACTTCCAAAAAGAAAAAAATAGTTGGGTGCATGCAGAGAGGGTTGAGAGAGAGAGAGAGAGAGAGAGAGAGAGAGAGAGAGAGAGAGAGCAAGCCAGCGCTGGAGTAAGAACAGAGCTAGAGAGAACCCCCCACCACCAGAAGCCTCATTTTGTAGGTGATTCCTTCCTTGAATAACAATGGACTGGGAAAGGACGAAAGGACAGTGACCTGACTACAGGTTCTGACCAGCAGCCAAAAGCACTTTTTATTTCATGGTGACAGGTATAACTGTCTGCCAGAGAATCCTTTTGTCCTATTCTCTCCCTCTCTCTCTTTTTTTTTACTTGAAAATCTGGACCTTTAGAGTTCTGATAAATAGAGGGCAAGTTAGAATTTCTTTCCTTAGAACTACATTGTCCAGGAGCAGCGACAGGTGATGCCCATGTTGAATGGCTGCAAATCACAACTTGGGGTGGGAGTGGGGCAGGAAATGGGGAAAATGGCCAATAGCATGGATGTCTAAATTATATTTTATTGAATTCAAGTTAGGAAAATACCACTCTTTAAATTGATTTAAAAGAACAACTGTTAGTTAGAAAGAAGAGTTTGCAATGACATTAGAGGAGAGAAGAAGGGAGAGTGTGTGGAGAGAGCAGGACAGGGCTGGGAAGGAATGTTCTCAGAACCAATACCTTTCTATTCCATGGGGCCATGTGGCAACACTCAGTGGGGGAGGGCGAACGGGTACTGTTAAACTATGAACATGAAATGCAAAAGAAGAAAAATTAAAAATGTACACACAGTATACCCTGCTTAGGCCAAATCTATGACATTAATGAATGCATATATGGGGGTAGCACCTTTCTTCTTTCTAAATGAGTCTTTAGTCTTTGAGAGGCAACATAAACAGTAGTTCAGAGCAGACTCTGGAGCGACAGTTCCTGAGTTCAAATCCTGGCTACCGGGCTTAGTTTTTGTGTGACCAAGTGCAGTTATTCAACTTCTCTAAGATCAGCTTCCTCATCCAGAGTAACATAGGAAAATAATAGCATCAACCCTCCAGGGCTATTTTGAGGATTAAACGAGTACATGTGTGAAATATATCTAGAAGAATTATGGCACTTGCTAAGTTGTATTTGTCAATGTTGGCCACTACTACAACTATTATTATTCTTACCCTATAGCTATAGAAATATCTATGAAAATGTCGTCACAAACCCTAACTTTTCCATCTTTTAGATCTCAACCCCATGTGCTAATTTGGGAAAGACTGAGTTATTTTCTTTCCCTAGAGTGAGTTTATTTTCCTGTGAACTATGTGGAAGAAAATTCCCCATGCATAATTTCCTCTTCTAGTCTGTTCAAAATGTAGCCCCCGAGAGACTACTTGTGAAGACTGGAGCGGTTCCGTGAGTGTGTCTCTTATGCAGTCCCATGGGGCCCTTACACTTGCTTTAATGCTGCACGGTCTCTGTATTGAGATTCTTGAAATTCTTAATTTTCAAGTAAGAGACCTGGCATTTTCATTTTGTACTGGGTTTGCAAATTAAGTAGCAAGTCCTGTGTGTACAATAATGCTGGTAATCAGTGTCTTCTTTTCAGGATCTAGTGAGGATACTGAAACTGTTTTAGGTGATGGAAGTACTGGGGAATGAAGCCAGGGCCTCATGGATGCAACCACCAAGTGCTCTACCACTGAGCTACATCCCTAGCCCTTTTAAAAATTTTTATTTTGAGACAGGTTCTCACTAAGTTGCTCAGGCTGGCCTCAAACTTAGGATCCTCCTACCTCAGCCTCCCCCAGTAGCTGAGATTACAGGCCTGTACCATCACACCCAGCAGCACTGAAACCCTTTTGAACACTAAACCATATCAGCTTTGGATTCAGTTAGACCTCTATTATAGCACTTAACCTATAGCTCTGTTTTAATGTGATATGAATCACCCCCAAATATATATATATATATGTGTGTGTGTGTGTGTGTGTGTGTGTGTGTATTAGATTGTAAATTCCTAGGGGTCGACAGCAATATTTAATTTTTCCTTTCAGTCTTCCATCCAGCAAAGTGCCTTCCTCAATTGTAAAAGCTCACCAAAATGGGTGTGCACTTGAATGACACCAGTTCTGTGTGTTTTAATAGTGATGAGAAGCCCCTATAAAGTAAGAGGCATAGGGCCGGGGATTTAGCTCAGTGGTTCCGGTGCCTGCCTTGTAATCGGAATGACCCGAGTTCGATCCCCGAACCAAAATAAATAAACAAACAAACAAACAAACAAAGTAAGAGGCATATTCAAGGTCTCCGGAGGGAGCAGATACCCCAGAACACAAGAGACTTACTGTCTCAGTGAAAATAGGTAAAAACTAAGAGAGTAAGCCACAACAAACCTGTGGTTCCATCAGAGGCTCAGAATGGGTGACTGCTGAGCCTAGTTATTCTTTTTTCTTCTGAAAGTAGAGATTGACCCTGGGCCTTTGCACTAAGCTAGATCCTCAGCACCACCACCACCACCCCTTTTTAAATTTTGAGACATGGGCTCACTAAGTTGCCTGGGCTGGGCTCGAACTTGGGATCCTCCTGTGCAGTCTCCCAGAGTGCTGGAATGACAGGTGTGTGCCAGTATTCTCAGCTGCCTCGTTATTCTTTAGCCTATGGCATACATGCATTTGGGGGGGAGTGACACTCAAGGTCTAAGTTTCTAGAGTTTAACTGACAAGGTTGTAGATTAATTTTTAAGCAGAGCAGATTTCATCTCCTCAGGCCCAATTAGCTTTGACCTAGATATTATTAAGTCTAAAAATTCTGTAGAGTCTATGGCTCCCTCTCTGAAAGCAACCATTTTGACAGATATGGTAGATGTGGCCTGAGTTCAGACACTAACTTGGTTCTCTCCTACAAATCAACCACAGATAATGATATGAAGGTCTCAAAAAAAAAAAAAAAAAAAGAACAACACTGTGGTATGTGGAGATAAAACTAGTAGGCAAAAGGGAGGCTGAAAGTGAAGCCTTCATGGAAAAGGCACCTGCTTCAAAGAAACCATAAGCTTTGGGGTCTCATGAAAGGATTTTCAAAAAATTACACAGCAGGAAACTGCAGGTCAGAAAACACATAAATGATATGAATAATAATGCGTAAATTTTGGTAGTTTACCATAAATCTCTTCAGTCAGCTCTCCTATTGAGTATTTTTTCCCAGGAGTGAGGGGTAAGAAGTGATTTTCTTTTCTGTTCAAGAAAACCACCCACTCAATTAAAGCAAGCAAGAAGTAATACTTCGCAATGACTCGGGATGGTCGTGACCAAGGCCACAGAGTTAACACAGACTGAATTTGCCTCACTATGATTGAGTCAAGGTCTCCTTGGGTTATACTTTACAGCAGATTATGCATCAGCTGATGAGCCTCTCTATTACTTTTGTGAGGACTGAAGCTGGGTATTGGAACTTGGGGATGGAAGGACTGTGATTTTTGTTTCTTCCACCTAGACACACTCATTTGAGTTCCTGCAGATGGTCTGAGGATTTAGAGTGTTTATGTTTACAACAGTAAAATGGGCTATGGCTTTATTTTTGCCATGAATTAGTAACTGCTTTGGTGTAGTGTTTGAAAGTGTCCTCTTTCCTGGTGTTTAGTCAACGGAAGTAAAATTGTTCTGATTATTTCTGATTAGATTTTTATAATTTTTTCTAAGTTATCTCAGAAATAAGACTACAAAAGAATGTTGCCCCGGGGCTCTTTGTGGCCCAGCATGCCACTCCTTATCAGGGGCTGATGGTTGAGGATGTTGATCAAATTTGTATGAATTAAGTTATTCTTTAATAGCTCGATTGAAGTGGATCTCATTGCTTAGTCAGAGAAAGACCGACCGTTTCTTATTCATAACTGTATTTCTACAACCTCAATGGTGCTCCATAAATATTTGCTGTACTGTTAGCACTGCCCATGTACCTGGCATAAGCAAACAAAAATCCCTCTTAAAGAAATTATTTCTACTCACATATAGTTTTTCAGTACAACTTCCAGTAAAAAGTCCAAGATAACAAAACACAGGAGGAGATGAGACAGCAAGAGCAAGAAGCACCCAAAACAACAGATAATAGAAGCAGATCCACAGGGACTCCTCATTCTGGAATTATCATTCAGTCCAGCAGTGGCAGTAAACATTGGTTTCTCCAGAATAAACATGTGGAAAGAGTGCTAACAGATCACTCATTCATTCATTCACGAGCATTTCTTAGATTAGGGTCAAAATCAACCCTGGTGGAAACTGTCAGATTCAAAATAAAAATAATTTCTTCCCCATGGGTATATGTGTGTTCACTGTACAAGTTTTTCAACTTTACTGCACTAGAGAGATGTTCATAATAAAATGTTGAAAAATGAAAAAAAAACCAAACTAATTTCTCCCTCCTTTGCCAGGCTCCCATTCTGGCCCTTCTACTGATTTTGAGGGGTCTCAGACTCCAAAATTTTAAATTCAGCCAGTACCAGTTATGGCTATCTTGTATCTGACAAAAGAATGTTTCTTTGCTGCCTTCATTCTATTTCTGCCCCTGTAGGCCCCAACAGGCCCTCCAATCATTTGCACAGCTACTCCTAAGACCGCTTCAACAAAAACCAGAGTTAGACAAGGCCAGTGTTCAGAACAAGAAATAACAACAAGTATACTCAAAAGTAGTCAAAGAAATTTCTTTGGGGAATGCTGAAAGGATATTTTTTAAAACCCAACCTTTCTTCTGGTGTATAAGTGAGAAAAGTTCAGTTCTTCACTTTCGTGGCCACGAACAAGTGTATCTTCAAAGATTTCAAGATTTTCCCCAATCTGTTTTTCCTTCACACTATATTTCACTTTCTTTTAGGTTTTATTTTATATGCTGATGGGGGTTTACTCTGCTTCAAAACTTTCCAAAAGACATCTGTTAAAATGTTATGGGTATTCTAGCAGGAAATGTTTGGAAAACTTGGCTTTGGTTTGTGATCTAACTGATACCACATGGCATTAATAGCAGTCAACTTTCAGAGCTGATTTATTATTATCCTGCTGTCTTAAACATGAGAAATATTTACTGGAAGAATGGGTGTTGCAGTACATTTAAATACGAGAATAAAACCTTAGAGCAAGGGTGTTCATTGAAAGCCACACTGGGTTTCAAATGAGATGATATGGGCTTTTGTTGTTACTTGACTACAGGGCTTATTTGTCTTTAGATCAAGTCTCTGCATTTGTGCAGTAGTATGGCCCATCTGTGAGATGGAAGATCCCCCATCTGCTTCAGATTCTTTTGCGCAGGAGTATGTGTGGATGTGTCTTACATAAATGTGAACTGCTTTGATCTTTCTCAAAGGAGTAAAGAAATTTGGCAACTCCTGCTTCACATGTCACTCTTGTCGCTACAATCACATAGCACTTTTATTGCCTTAAGACTGTCTCAAAGTCTCCCACTGGCTGGTACTGTCCTCCTACTTCTAAACATGTTTAATAACATCATTTTTAATTTATCCTGTGCTTCTTTCTTCCCCCTCTTTAACTCCAACATTCACAAAGGCAAACAACCATGGCAAAGCAAAATCGGGAGGTAGGTAGAAGTTTAGGGGATATACTGTGTTCTTGCTGTCCTAAGCCTTTGTTCCCTTTCCAAATTTGTCCTTTGTCACTACTCTCTCTCCCAGGGAGTTAGGGCCTTCAGCTTCCCCAAAGGGCCTAAATACAGCACCCTTGACTAGCATCGTCACCCCTAGTGCCAAGTGCTCAAACCCTTCACACTGCACTTCCACACAGCTGTGAAACAAGAAAGAAGCCCACAAATGTACCTGTATTAAGATGCTGAGAACTTCTCATTAAAAACCCAAGGACTAAATCTCTGAAGCAGAATTCTAGACAATGCTTGTACACTAGAGAAGGAGATATTTGGGAACAGATGTCAACTGAATTCTTCTTCTTTTGACTATTTCATACATTCATACTTATTTTAAATACCCCAAAGCATAAATATTAAGGCTTGGGAAACATCTCCTTATCGTAATTCTGTTTTCCCAAGTCATACTTTTATTATTTCTTTTCCCTGCAAAATATACTAATATAGCTACCACCACTTCCTTGATCCTCCTGAAAGGCACTTTGAAAAAAACCCAAAAAAAGAACATAGGGTAAAATACACATATGCACACCAATAAGCATATACAAAGGTGCACAACACACCTTTATTTATTTGGGAATTTGAATTGAAACTATAATGATACACTACTGTATACTAGAGAGGTTAAACTAAAAAAAATTAATAATACCTAGTATTGGCAAAGATGTGGAGCAACTGGAACTCTCATAAATTGCCAAGAGAAGTATAAAATGGTGTAGTCCCTTTGGAAACTGTGGGTATCTAATAAACATATATCTAACCTTTAATTCCCTCTTATGTACATAGGAGAAAAATGAATATACCCACCAAAAGCCTTGGATAAAAATATTCATAGCAGCTTTACTGGTAAAATTCAAACAAACAAAACCCCACAACTAGAATTAACCCAGGTATCTGCTAACAGCAGAATGAGAAACAGATGGTAGAATACTGTATTTACACAATGGAATGCTACAAAGTAATGAAAAAGAACACACTATTGATCCATGCAACACTGATCTCAAAAAAGTCTGTGAGCCAAAAGAAGCCAGGCACAAAGACTACATACTTGTTCACTTTTGAATCCCATTCTGTTGGTCAACATTTTGGGTATGAAAACTGCTCTTAGTGACAAAACCTGAATGACAATGTCAATGGTACAGTTTTCACCCAAAGAGAGGGTTTCTGAAAGAAAGTGTATAAACCACAAACCATGTCTCTCTTCTTTTGATCTCACTTGGAATGGAACAAAAATTCTTAGGGTAATGAAATGTAAAACAATTTTATGTATTTAAAAGTTTTAGAGTGTTTTTGCTTAATCATGTCTTATTAATGAAGCACTTTAAACCTGCAAAGTATAACAAAATTATATTTGGAGGCATTTGCAGAAAATAGTCCCCACATGAATAGGAAAGAGGATTATAGGGAGTCCAGGATGGAAAACACTGTGCTGACTGATCAGCTCAGTCGTTTATCCACAGGAATTGTTCTCTGTCAAAAAGAACAAAGCAAGGCCCACTGTACTATAATCATTGTGAGGCTGATGCCAGTGAGTATCTTATTCATCCTGCATGACTAGCTTTGCTAATGAGTGAAGCCATTGCCAAGGGCCACTCAGCTCCATCAGTCCTCAAAGGTTGCTGGTACCAAATAAAAGACACAAGTGAGGCAAAGTCAGGCCAGGGTTTGAAGTGCAGGGAAGAAAGAGTCTTTGAACTGCTACCAACAGCACAAATACCCTCATCCAAATTGGATGAGCTGAGCCAGCAGTGTGAGTCAACAAAAGAGCCCAGGGCCAGGGAGATGTTGCCCATTCAGTTCCACTCCCAGTGAAGCTTTGCACTAGTAACTCAGGCCAGATGTGGCAAAATCTCAGCAGAGTCATATTTGACTACTTGATCTCATCATAGTCAATTTTTATAAAGTAAAAACAGATAAGAGTTTCTCACACACAAAGCATGCACACTTTTCCTTTCCCTTTACTTTGAGTACAGCTCTATGAATGTTATTACATGCACAGACTCATGTAACCACTACCACAATCCAGATAAAGAACTGTTCTCTTAGCCCCCAAACTTCCCCATGCTATCCTTTTATAGTCACAACTGCCACCCACTCCTAACCTCTGCTAGCAGCCAGTAATCTGTTCTCCATCACTCTGGTTTTGTCTTTTTGTTTTATATGAATGGAATCATACAGTATGTAACCTTTTGAGATTGGCTTCTTTCGCCCAGAACAATGCCTTTGAGATCTATCCAAGTTATGTATATCAATAATTCATTCATTTTTATTGTGAGTAGTATTTCATTGTCTGCCTATATTTTGAGCTGTGAAAAAGTCTTGGGTATGCAAGAGAATCTCCACCTGAGAATATTCTGTAATGATGTATATAGGCAAGTAATTTTATTGACTGTTCAATAGCCAGGCTAATACTTAAAAGCAAAAGAAAGAATTTCAAAACTAAATTCTGAAGCAAGGAATTTTCTTTATTTCTCATGATGTTTTAATACGAACCAAGCCCACTGGCTAATGCTTTCATTAGCTATTGTGCTGGTTTTGAAGCTACTGTCTGTCAGCTCCAAACCTATTCTTATGTGCTCTGCTCTGTGATGCTGAGATTTTCCAAACATTTCTTCGTCAGCTACTCCCTATTAAGCCTGACAGTAGAGGTGCAAGAGGAAGGCTAGAAAGCTGGAAGGGGAAGAGGGCCCTGTCCCGTGGAACGCGGCAAATCAGCCCACTGCAGACAGGCAGGTCTTCGGACGCCATAGCAAAACCCCGAGTCAGGTGGAATCAGCCTGCGCCCGGGCAGCAATCCACTGGACACCCCCCACCCCTCTGTGCAGCCACCTGGTTCCACACTACAAAGACACAGAGGACACTGGACCGCCAGACCACTGTACTGGGTAAGTTGGAGTCACCTTCACCTCCCATCAGGACCGGGACTATCTTCAGGGGAAGGGCAGCTGGAACCTGCAATACAACTCTGCAGAGTTCAAACCTACAGGAGGACAGGGAGCTCAACTTGGGACTTGCAGCCTAAAAATCTGCCTGAATCTCATGGGTCTGTGACTGGCTTGCTGAGACTCATTGACTTATATCTTCACACTGCAAGCCACGTTGTCTATTGTGACAGCAGAGACATACCCTGAAATAGGCCCTTCATCTTCATGGTTATTTTTTATTCCCAAAATTAGTATTATTAGTTTGTTTCTTTTTCTCTTTTCTTTTCTTTTGCTCCTCTTATCTTTAATTTCTTTTCCTACTCTTTGCAAATATTTGTTTTTCTCCACTTTTCTTCTTTCTTTTCTCTTTCCTTTCTCTCTCTTACACTCACTCTCTTGCTCTCCCACATTGTTCATCTTCCCTTTTTGTCCCTGTTTTGGTCCTCATTCGGAGTTCTTCTTTATTTTCCTATTATTCTCTTTTTCCTTCACACTTGAGTCCTCTGACCACACTGCTAACCTTCCCCTATCCTTCTTCCCATCTATCCCTCCCTCCCCAACCCTTCTAACTCCCCATCCCAAAGGGTAAAGTTGTTATATTGAAGAGTTTATTCACTATATGTTGGGTTGGTCCTCGATCTTGATTTAATTCACACAGCTAAAGGTGATAGATTAATAACTACCACAAAATGTCATTTTCAAAGATGTACTTGATGCAATCGTGTGGCTGATTGTATCACTTGGGCTAAGGTGTTGGTATTGATGTGGTCAATGAACCTTCCTAGTATAAGGAAAATGAGATGGCCTTAGAGTCATTAGAGACTCAAAACTTAAAGACCAACTATATCTGGAAGACACCTCTGAGAAGCAATCATTCCATAAGGGTTCTGATTACAAGCAACAAAGATACCTACAATAAGCAATTTCAAACTATCAACCCAGGAGTTAAACCAAGGACAGTACCAAAAACAAAAATGAGAAGACATTTAAGCAAGGCACAAACTCAGACTTCCACCCCACCAAGGGTAAATCCTGGGGGAAATGAGATGGAAAAGTCCCATAACCAACCACCTGGACACCCTGAACTGATAGCACAGGAAGTAACAAAACAGATGAATGAGGCTCTAGAAAAATTCAAAGCAGAAATAATCTCCCAGATATCCGCAGAGATGGTGAGCAGAGTGAAAGACATGATTAGAGGATCTAGAACAGAAACAGATTTTAAAAAAATAGATGAGGAAGCTATCCCTGCGGGCTGCGTGTGCGGTGGCGTTTGAATGGCTGTGAGTGGGTCCCGGCCCGGGAGCCGAGGGACGCTCTAGGCTGCGGGCGCTGTTTGTCAGCGCCTGGGTTGGGCTGAGGCGGCGCAGTACAATGAAGCGCTGGTAGTTAAAGAGATTATGGCATCTGAAAATCACAATGTTAAAAAACGGAACTTTTGTAATAATATTGAGGATCATTCCACTGATCTTCCTAGAAAAAGGATCTCTAATTTCACTAAGAAGAACATGAAGGAGGTTAAGAAATCTCCAAAACAGTTGGCTGCTTACATAAATAGAACAGTTGGACAAGCTGTGAAAAGCCCAGATATCCTACATAAGGTGATCTATTGCAGAAAGAAAGTTCATCATCCCTTTCCAAATCCTTGTTACAAAAAAAACCAGTCCCCTAGAAGTGGGGGCTGTGACATGGCAAATAAAGAAAATGAGCTGGCTTGTGCAGGCCACCTGCCTGAGAAGTTACATCACAACGTGTTTAACTCCAGTGACTCTGGTTCTTCGCAGACAGAAAGCCCATCATCAAAATATAGTGGGTTTTTCTCTGAGGTTTCTCAGGACCATGAAACAATGGCCCAAGTTTTGTTCAGCAGGAATTTGAGATTGAATGTGGCTTTAACTTTCTGGAGAAAGAGAAGTATAAGTGAACTTGTAGCTTATTTAGTGAGGCTAGAAGACCTTGGAGTTGTGGTAGATTGCCTTCCTGTACTCACCAGTAGTTTACAGGAAGAAAAACAATATATCTCACTTGGCTGCTGTGTAGATTTATTACCTCTAGTGAAGTCATTACTTAAAAGCAAATTTGAAGAATATGTAATAGTTGGTTTAAACTGGCTTCAAGCAGTAATAAAAAGATGGTGGTCAGAACTATCATCCAAAACAGAAATTATAAATGATAGAAATATTCAGATTTTAAAACAACAATTAAGTAGATTGTGGGAACAGGAAAACCATCTTACTTTGGTTCCAGGATATATTGGTAATATAGCTAAGGATGTAGATGCTTATTTATTGCAGTTGCTTTGAGAGATTTCCTCCACTAAAGAACAGCTGGTTATTTAAAGCATCCCAGGACTCATGATTTCCAACTCTGAACTGTCGAAGAAATCAAAACCATCCTTTTCTTTTAAAAAATCCACATAATGAAACCACTAATGAAACCCTAACAATCTACTTCACATTGAAGTGGAAAAATATCCAAAACGAGCAGCTTCAACTTCAATGAGGTGAAAGTGCACTATGAAGATTATTCGCCTTTGCTGCATTTGGGACTTATGGTTATTTAGTAACATTGTTTAAGAACTACTGAGTTTTAATGCAATCCTGCATTAGGATATAATTTATAATATGTGAAAAAAATAAGACAAGACTTATTACTAGGAACCACAGAGACCAATCACAGATTTTTTGTGTGTTTTATAAAAAAAAAAACACACCTAAATGTGTGCAGCTATTTTCCTATGTTGAAGAGACTTTCAAAGTTTAAAACATCATAGTAAATAATCTTAAAACTTTTTGTACACATTAAGATATTGTGTATACAAAATGCCTTACTTATTAATAAGCCAATATGTTATGATACCAGTATCTTGTTTTTTAAAAATTAAAACCAACATGCTTCTGGCATGATAAAATCATGGAATTTATCAGGGGTTTACATTCATGTAGAATGTTTTTGTTAAAACATATTTCACACCATTTACGAAATATGAGAATATTGTTAATATCTCTGATTTTTTTGCCAGAATTTTCATGTCATGTATGTATGTATTACTGCTATATAAAGAAAAAGGTGAATATGTATTTGTATGAATGTTTAACTGGAAATGTCCATGGAGCTGGCTAATTTATATTCATTTTATTGTGTATAGATCTCTAATATTTTTCATTTCTGTATCATTTAAACTTCATTTGAGTATATCACTAAATATTTCTATTTTTTGCTTTTTTACTGCTGATTTTTATATGAATTCTAATCCTTTTTCACTACATATGTTTTAAAGTTACAATGCTTTAGAATTGTTTACAGCTAATGCTGACCTTGTATTTTAACTTCCAACACTATGCATTACTACCTCCTCCAGTGGTTAGTATGAAATGCCAGCTGACTGTATGTGATTATTTTTGTGTGTCTTTTTAAAAAATACCATTTGTAATGTCAGTGAACCCAATTCTTTAAAGTCTTAATAGCTCTAAATCTTACCTGTCTTGAAAGTGATTGGGGTTTAATAGCACTACTAATGGTTCACACATCATCTTATCTTTAATAAATCTCTGACAAGCATCCGAGGGTAGATAAAATCAAATTTCTCTTCAGCACAGTAATCCTAAAGAATACAAATCTTTAATATTTATGTAGTTAGTAACTACTGATATGAATCTCCAGCATCTTTCTTGTTGTAAAAATGTTTAAAATGATATCTTTCACTGAATTCTATTTTTGCATAGCTATATTTTATATAGCTATGTATTCTTCACAGTGAGTATCAACTGTAGTAATTGGTTATTAAGTCTTTAGAGTAATTTCGGATTACTACATTTGTGATTTGAGAGGAATTATTTAAGTCATTTCTCAAGATGTGGGAATTTGAATCGCAAACCTGCACCATCTCTGTGAAATCTTATGATGAAATACAGCCTTTTTTTATTCCTATTCCTTCAGTTAACACTGTTTTATTTAACACTTTGCATGAATTAACTTGGTTGGAGTATGGTGCTAATGAGACTGAGGACAAGAGTATGATGCCTAGAAGTTCGCTAACTTTATGCATGCACAAAATGATTTCGTGACTACAGATTACACCTTCTCCCAGGTATCCATCTCTTAAATTTAACTGATTACAGGAAAGATGGTATGTATGGTTTATCATAAATCCTTATCCTCAAATGGAAGAAAAATGATTGTTACATTGTTACTGTAGTCTTCTGATATTTACGATAATATATACAGAATAAGATATCTGAAATACTGTATAATTTTTAGTTTTTCAGTATTAATATGGGTCATTTCATTGGCTAAATAGTATCTGTAAAAATCAAATTTCAGTAAACCAAACATCAGTGAAAAGCACAAATAAAAGTGAAACAAAGTAAGAAATATTATCCTTTAAACACTGAGTTCTTTTGCCTAAATTTAGGTTTTTTTTTTGTTTGTTTTGTTTTGTTTTTTGGTACCGGGGATCGAACTTGGGTCCTTGCGCTTGCGCAGCAGGCAGGGAAACCACTGAGCTAAATCCCCGGCCCAAATTTAGGTTTGTTGAAGCCAAGTAAGATAATACTCCATTTGATATACTCATCTATATAAGGAAGCAGTCTTTACCTCACAAAGATTATTCAGGAGATTATTTGCAAAGATTATTCACTCCAAATTTCTTTTCTTGGCCTTTGCAGTTTTCCTTAGTACCTACCTCTCTCAGTTATGGAATTGTGATTAGTATTAGGTGATTTTAAGATTCTTGGAAAAAAAGATGTAAATGTATTGTTAAATATTTCTGTTGCTATCAAGCTCTTCTCGTGCTACTGCATTTTAATTAGAGCAGTCTTGATATCTAGAAAAAGCCAAAACAAAGTGTTTGGGCTTTTGTATTGACCTAGTTTGGGACAACTGCTATTTGTAGTTCATTTGTTTCATGCTGCTAAGTAGTATACAAAACTACTCAAGGTAGCCTTTTTAGCTTTTTTTTTGGTACCGGGGATCGAACTTGGGACCTTGCGCTTGCCAGGCAGGCACTGGAACCACTGAGCTAAATCTCTGTCCCCTTTTTAGGTTTTTTACCTTAGGTTTTCTTTGCTAACTTTGCAAGTATAGGGACAGAGAGTTTATTGAGATAATAGAAGGTTATAATCAAGTAATTTGCATCGACTAGGGATAACATGAGTAGATTTTGTATAATGATTAAGATCAGAACAAGGGTTAAAAGTTGGGAAGAGAGTGTTATCAGATGGTTTTTTAAATTAACTTTTGACAATAACCTCAACGATAGTTGGCACTAATTATTTACATGAATCCTGAGATGTGAGAATTTGGATATAGGTATCTGAATTCATTTTGGGAAGTCATAGTATTAAACTCTAAGGGTTACCAAGGAATTACATCCCAGTGCCTCCAGGCATACTTGGTACATGCCATTTGCATGGATTTAATGCTCTATTTCTGACCTTTGAAACCGTTGTTTTCTCACTTAAATCATTTCTGTATTTTTCAGTGTTTATACAAGCAATGGCTAATTAATTGGAGTGATAATTGTTAGCTATTGGACACTGGTAATAGAAATCATTTAAGAGTAGCTAAGTTAGTCAAGGAGTCTGAAAAAACAAACTGTTTCATTTTATTTCCACTTATCTTCCTATTTAAGAGGGAGATTGTGATATCAGTTGCCTTTGACAGTTTAAAAAAAATCACAAATAGCTAGCACCTGGAGTGACCTGTTGGCTACACTGCTTCTTCTCTTTCATCTTATTTTCTGATGACCTGAGATAGAAACAATATTGCTATTGGTAGGTATTTACTCCTATATTCTTTCTCCCTTAATTTCTAACCTCAAAAATTGTCAAACCCTTTGGAACACACTGTTCTTCCTTTATAACTCTGTAACAAGAGTATAGAAAAGCTTATTCCTAAACACTGTATATTTCTAATTTGTAATATAGCTTTATGAATAATAGGACCAACTATAACAATAAAAGTAAATACAACATATTATATATCTACTATCCCGAGTACATTTTCCAACGCTGTATGTAAGATAATATTTGATTACTGTTGTCTATAATTATAATTTTCTCTGGATCAAATTATTGATTTAACAGTATCTTCTACAGTCAAAGTTCAATAAAAATTAAGTACAACTACAAATAAAATAGTAAAAAAAAAAAAATAGATGAGCTCAGAAACATGCTGGAAGCCAGGAATGCCCAGCATAAGAAAGAAATGGAAACCATGATCACACAACATAAGAAAGAAATGGAATTCGTGAAACAGATTCAAACAGATATTTAGGAGATCAAAAACTCCACTGAAAGTATGCACAGCAGATTAAGGGAATCTGAATATAGAATACCAGATATAGAAGACAGAGTCGCGGTTAGAGACCATAAAAATAGAGATTTCTTAAAAATAGTAAGGGACCATGAGAAATCATTCCAACAACTGCTAGATGATGCAAAGAAGAATAACATAAGACTGATAGGAGTCCATGAAAAAACAGGAGAAAGCACAATTGACATAAAAAAACTGTTCACAGAAGTAATAGTGCAAAACTTCCCAGACAGAGGTAGAGAACTGGACATACAGATAAGTGAGGCATATAGAACTCCAACTAGCCATGATCAAAAAAAATCTACACATAGACATGTAATAGTCAAGATCCTAGAAACCCAACAGAAAAACAAAATCCTACAAGCAGTTAGAGAAAAGAAACAAATCACCTACAAAGGAAAGCCCATCAGAATCACAGCAGACTTCTCAACACAAACCCTCAAATCAAGGAGAACCTGGAGTGAAGTATTTCAAGCCCTAAAAGAAAATAACTTCCAACATAGACTGCTGTATCCTGCAAAATTATCTTTTAAAATCGATGAGGAAATTAGATACTTCCACGACAAAGAACACCTGAGAAATTTCATGAACACCAAACCAGCACTCCAAGCAATTCTAAACAATATCCTAGAAAAAAGCAATGAAGGTCACAACTCCATGAGGCCCAACAAGGGGAAGCCACCAGGCAAGGTAAGACACTAAAGGGAAAGGGGGAAAAAATAAGAAATAAAAGAGCCAACTAAAGTAAAACATCATGACAAGGATAAATCCATATCTATCAATTATAACTCTCAATGTTAATGGCCTCAATTCACAAATCAAAAGAAATAGGCTGGCAGAATGGATTAAAATGGAAAATGTAACAATATGCTGTGTACAAGAAACATACCTAATTCAAAAAGAAACTCAGAGACTGAAAGTAAAAGGTGGAAAACAGTTCTCCACACCACAGGAACCCAGAAGAAAGCAGGGGTAGCAATCTTATTTGCAGACAAAGTAGATTTCAAACCAAAACTAATTAACAGAGACAAAGATGGTCACTACATCCTTGTGAAGGGAACAATCCAAGAGGAAGAGATGACAATCCTAAATATATATGCACCAAATACGAATGCCCCCAACTATACAAAACAAATATTAATAGACATGAAAAACCAAATAAACACTAGCACAATTGTAGTGGGGGACCTCAATACCCCACTATCACAAATAGACAGATCATCTAGACAAAAAGTTAACAAGGAAATTCTAGAACTGAACCAAGCTATTGAACAAATGGACTTAATAGATGTTTACAGAGTGTTCCACCCCACAAAATCAGAATACACATTCTTTTCGGCTGCACACGGGTCATTCTCCAGAATAGACCACATGCTAGCTCATAGGACATGTCTAAGTAAATGTAAAGAATAGAAGTTACCCCCTGTATATTATCAGACCATAGTGCAATAAAATTGGAGATCAATAACATAAGAAACCACAAAACCCCAACAAACACATGGAAACTGAATAACACCCTCTTGAACAACCAATGGGTCACAAAAGTAATTAAAGAAGAAATTAAACAGTTTCTACAAGTAAATGAAAATGCCAGTACAACATACAGGAATCTATGGGACACAATGAAAGCAGTTCTATGCGGGAAATTCATAGCAGTGAATGCCCATATTAGGAAAACAGAGAAAACTCAGATAAATAACCTAATGGAGAACCTCAAGCTCCTAGAAGGAGAAGAGCATAATGAATCCGAAGCTCGTACAAGAGAGGAAATTATTAAGATCAGGGCAGAAATCAATGCAATGGAGACTAAGAGAACAATACAAAAAAAACAATGAATCAAAGAGTTGGGTTTTTGAAAGAATAAATAAAATCGATAAACTTTTGGCCAACCTTGTCAAAAAAAGGAAAGAAAAGGCACAAATACATGCAATTAAGAATGAAAAAGGTGAAGTCACAACAGATCCAACAGAAATCCAGAGGATCATCAATACCTACTTGGAGAACCTCTATTCCAATAAAATGGAAAACACAGAAGAAATGGGCAGATTCCTAGATACATATGAATTGCCAAAGTTAAATGAAGAAGACATAGAAATTCTAAACACCCCAATTACAATGAATGAAATTGAAAATGTAATAAAATATTTACCAACAAAGAAAAGCCCAGGTCCGGATGGATTCACTGCTGAATTTTGCAAGACATTTAAAGAAGAACTAATGCCATTACTCTTTAAACTCATCAAGGAAATTGAAAGGGAAGCAATACTTCCAAATTCATTCCTGGAAGCAAGTGTTATTTTGATTCCAAAACCAGGGAAAGACCCAACCCAAAAAGAGAACTACAGGCCAATCTCCCTAATGAATGTAGATGCAAAAATTCTCAACAAGATATTGACAAACAGAATACAGAGGGTCATCAAGAAAATCATACACCCTGAACAAGTTGGATTTATCCCAGGGATGCAAGGATGGTTCAGCATTCGAAAATCAATAAATGTAATACACTATATTAACAGAGCCAAGGACAAAAAGCATATGATCATCTCAATAGATGCAGAAAAAGCATTCGACAAAATCCAGCACCCATTCATGATAAAAACCCTACAGAAAATTGGAATAGAAGGTCTTTATCTTAACCTGATTAAGGCTATCTATGAAAAGCCAACAGCCAACATCATACTAAATGGTCAAAAACTGAAAACTTTCACGCTAAGATCAGGAACAAGACAAGGATGGCCACTATCACCACTCCTGTTCAATATAGTTCTGGAAACATTAGCCACAGCAATTAGAAAAAAGAAAGAAATAAAAGGAATAAAGATAGGAAAAGAAGAAGTTAAACTGTCATTATTTGGTGATGATATGATACTTCACAAAGAAGACCCAAAAAACTCCGCCAGAAGACTTCTAGACTTAAGTAGAGTAGCTGGATACAAGGTCAACACTCAAAAAACAATAGCCTTCTTGTACACAAATAACAGACTCACTGAGAGAGAAATTAGGGAAACAATTCCTTTTACGATAACATCCAAAAAAATGAAATATCTAGGAATCAATCTAACAAAGGAAGCAAAAGACCTCTACACTGAAAACTACAGCACTCTGAAAAAAGAGATCAAAGAGGATACAAAAAAAATGGAAAGATATCCCTTGCTCCTGGGTTGGAAGAACCAATATAGTGAAAATGGCCATACTTCCAAAACTGCTATATAGATTCAATGCAATGGCAATTGAAATTCCAACAATATACTTCACAGAACTAGAGAAAACAATCCAAAAATTCATTTGGAACCAGAAGAGACCTAGAATAGCTAAAGCAATTCTAAGCAACAGAGACATGGCTGGGGGTATCACAATCCCCAACTTGAAACTATACTACAAAGGTACTGTGATAAAATCAGCATGGTACTGGCAAAGGAACAGACCTGAGGATCAGTGGAATAGATTAGAAGATGCAGAAACAGCTCCAGACATGCTCAGCCACCTCATCTTTGACAAAAGAGCCAACCACCATCATTGGAGGAAAGATAGCCTATTTGATAAATGGTATTGGAAAAACTGGATTTCAACCTGCCAAAGATTAAAACTAGACCCATACCTATCACCATGCACTAAACTAAGATCGAAGTGGATCAAAGATCTAAATATTAAGACAGAAACACTAAACTTGCTGGAAGATAAGTTAGGTAGAACTCTTAAAGACATTGGCATAGGAAAAGACTTCATGAACAAAACCTCAGCAGCACGGGAACTAGCAGAAAGAATCAGCAACTGGGATCTCATCTTATTAAAAAGTTTCTGCACTGCAAAAGAAACCACCAACAGAGCTAACAGACAACCTACCATGTGGGAAAAAGTTTTTAGCAGCTGTACCTCAGACAAAGGACTACTATCTAGAATATATAAAGAATTGAAAAAAATCAGACCCCCCCAAATTCAAAGACCCAATTCAAAAATGGGCATCTGAAATGAACAGACATATCTCAGACAAGGAAGTAAAAGCAGCAAACAAATATATGAAAAAATGTTCAACATCACTGAGATGTTCAACATCATTCGAGATATGCAGATGAAAACAACCTTGAGATTCCACCTCACCCCACAAAGAATGGCTGCTATCAAGAAATCAACAAATAACAAATGCTGGTGGGGGTGTGGGGAGAAAGGAACCCTGCTCCACTGCTGGTGGGAGTGCAGACTGGTGCAACCACTGTGGAAATCAGTATGGAGATACCTCAAAGAACTAGGACTAGAGGTCCCATTTGACCCAGCTATTCCCCTGCTGGGTATCTTCCCCAAAGAATTAAAAGAATCATACCACAGTGATATATGTGCACCCATGTTCATAGCGGCACAGTTCGTAATAGCTAAAACTTGGAAACAGCCCAAGTGCCCATCAACTGTAGACTGGATAAAGAAAATGTGGGGTTTTTTTATAAAATGGAGTACTACTCAGCCATAAAGAACGAAAATCTAGAGTCATTTATAGCTAAATGGATGCATATCGAGGACATACTCTTAAGTGAAATAAATAGGACACATATGTGTAAACACCAAATAGTTTCCCTAGTGTTAGAAATTGATAGTGTAAACAAGGGTTAAAATGATTAAAATGAATAATTGATAATTTGAAATAGGAAAAAAGGTCCAAAGACGAAGGAGTGAAGGGAGGGGAAGGGGAAAGGAAAAGAGGGAAAGGGAAAACTATGAGAAAAGAAAAAAAATGGAAATAAAATCTATGTAAATAGGGAAGGGCGGAGGGGGTGAAGGGTGCACAGGTAATGGGGAAAAAAAAAAGAACCAAGATACATCATGTACAGGTACAAACACCCAATGATAAATGTAAACGAATTGTATACCTAAAATGCACCAATAAAAGAACTAAAAAAAAAAAAAAAAGAAGGGGAAGAGCCTTCCTCACTTTCATGGTTCCTATTAGCATCATCTCAGCAATGGCCTTTTGCCCCATTTATGGCAGTTGGTTTCACTTGTCATCTATTTCCCCATGCCCACAACAAGCCTCATCATGTGTCCTAGAGATGCCAGTGAAAGACAGCCATTCAATGCCCCTTTCTAAAATGTCTACTAGGTCTATGTGGTTCATCTTCTGAGCTCCTGCTGCATTAGCAGCACTACTAGGGCCTAAGATTGGCAGCGTCCCCTACTTGGAGGTCTGGTTCCCATCTCCTCTGGGGCTTCTGAGCTTTGGAGCTCCTGAGGCACAAGCACCAGCAAGCTCTAATAGCTCCCACGCCTTTCTTCTGTTCCCCCAGTTCTAGGAGTGTTGGCTGCTTACTGTCACTATCTCAGTATCACCTTAGTTTCCCATTTGACTTGTCAATCTTACAATAATCTCTATGTCAAATTCTGTTAAAATAGCAGTGTGGTTTGTTTTCCAGACTTCACCCTGGTTGATAAAACATATCTTTCAAGGCTGTTACCTTCTGGTTTACTGTGTCCAAGCCATCTAAAGTCCTTGTTATTTCTGGTTCCTGAATCCCACTGGGAAAATATGATCCAGTGTGATGTGCTGTGGGCTGTCAACATGATAAGGATCTCTGCAGCTTATGTTGGGGAGAAGAGCTAACATGGTCTGAAAAACAAACTGCTTCTGGTGTCCCTTGAAAATTGGTATAGAGGCAAAAAGAATGTGCTGTGGTCAATATCTGTATCATTCCACATACCAGGTGCTGTGCTGATTTCCTGCAAGAAAATCGCCACATCAAAACAGCAGGCACAGTTAAAGCCACCAGCTATTTTCAGCCAGTCTTCAAGAACCATCTATCTTCTTCCAAGGCCAGGCAGGTAAGTAAAATGGGAGATGTAATAGGTACCACCATCACTCCTGCATCTATTTGAGACTGATATCAACCTCTTCTCTCCTACTACACCAAAAACAGACCTCTAAAACCCGAGGGCATTAACTCTACATACTCTATTTTCATAAAACACCGGCCCTTCTGATCACCGTCATTTATGTGATGAAAACACTTTAATAATTTGCTAGGGTTGTTCAAAAATTCAAAAATTTTAATCTGACACTCAGAATCCTTCAAGATCTTGCCTGTTGAAGCATTACAACCAGGACCCTCCATTCTCCCATCAAATGCACTAGCCAAAGCAAAGTACTAGAACTCATCTTTTCCTGCCTCTTGAGGTTTCCTCAACCTGCATTCCTTTTCCTCTCAGTATTCATATCAAAATTCTACTCCCTCCTCCAAGGCTTTTTTAAAGGCTACCTTTTTCATGAAATCCCACCACCCCACCTCACACCATATACCATACACCATATACCAATTAGGTATTAACACTTTATAATTAATACAATATAATTGTATTGAATGGCAAAGATTATGTCCCATTCATCCTGGTATCCTTCTAGTACTCATGAATAGTATATGCTCAGCTAATTTTTTTCAAAATGAAAAAATAAATGAGAGGCTGCAATGGGAGACAGGACGTAAAATCAAGAGATATTGTTTTACAAGTGCAGGATATTTTCTGGAGAAGAAAGTGTAGTTTGGTTTGGCCGAAGCCTAGGGTCTATGCAAAGGATTTGTGGGAAATCCATCTGGAAATTACGTTAGAATCTGATTTTCTAAGATTGTAGAAAATATAGAGAGTCAGGCTAAGGATTCAAACATTTCTTTAGTCAGAATAAAGAAATGGCAAGTTTGGTATTAGAGAAAAATTTGTCTGTCAGAGATCCTCATACCGCAGAATTTTTCTTAATTGGTTCAAAGGAACAAGATTAATGTGATAAAGAGAAACAGCTAAGCTGAAGCTAGAGACTTAATTTTGATGGACAGAACCCGTTTTAGACAGAAGTTCATAAAACAGATTACAAGACTATGAAGGTATTTACAGGAAAGATGTAAAAATAGTAGAGAGCTCCCATATACTTGTCCTAAGGTTAATATCTTACATTGCCATAGTATATTTATTGAAGCCAGGAAATTAACATTAGTAAATGTTATCAATTAATCTAAACCTTCAGTTTTCCCACTGACATCCCTTTTCTCATCCAGGGTTCAATCCAGGATCACACATTGCATTTAGTTGTCAAATCTCTTTCGTGTTCTTCAATTTCTGGTATTTCCTCAGTCTTTATCTTCTATGACTTTGATATTTTTAAAGAATACTCTCAATTATTTTATGGAATTTTCTTCAATTTGGGCTTGTTGGATGTTTTCTCATGAGTAGACTGAGGGCTTTTTTGAAAGAGTCCCATAGAAGTGTTTTCTCAATGCATTATATCAGGAGATTCACATACACAAGTGTCCTATTATTGTTGAGGTTAATTTTGACCACTCAGTTAAGATGATGTCTGTCAGGTTTCTGTAGCCAAAATTACTATTTTCTCTTGGTAATTAACAATTTGGAGGAGAAATTTTACCGCTATGCAAACATCCTCTTTCTTAACATACTTGCACTCAGCTAACTTTAGAATCTATTGATGACTACTCTTTGCAAAAATTAGCTACAGTATATTTATTTGTTCAATCTTATTATGGACACACAATACTTTCAGAATTGCTAACTCATTCCCTTGTGAAAAATAAAATTACTAATTAGAGTTCTTTTTTGTGGTAATGGGAATTGAACCCAGCGTTTTTGCACTGAGTGACATTTCCAGCACCACCCTCCCCCACCTTGTCATTTTTTATTTTTGAGACAAAGTCTTGCTAAATTGCCTAGACTGGGGCTAAACCTGTGATCCTCCCCATCTCCCAGAGTGCCGGAATTACAGATGTGCACCATCACACCTGCTACAACTTTTTATATAGTTTTTTTAAAAAATCAAACAGTTTATTAAATTCATCTCCAAATTGCCTTTGAGCTAGATTTGATAACCTGAGGTGCGGGTAGAGTCCCACGCCTTTCCGAGCCTTTTAGCCATTATTCTCAAAGGCTGAATAGGAGAAGTGGCTTAATGCTGTACTTGTGGATTGGGTCGGGCAGTGTAAGTGGCAACCATTTTATGACGCTGAAAATACTTTAAAAATCGGGAATTTTGAGGAGACTGAAAATAAATGAAACCTGAAATACCAAAACATTTTTACTCTCCCTCACTCTTTTTTTCATGCTTTTGGTCAGAAATAAAGGGCAGCTCGATAGTCAGCACAGAGAACAACTCCGTGAGCCCCTGGCATCTTGGTGCACGTCCAGCTCAGTCACAAAATGGCTGTTCCTTTGTGCCGCAGCGCTGACGGACACACTCTATATAGTCTTTTTCTGCTTTTGGCTTTACCCTGTTGCTTCTGGCAGAATCCCTCCCTAGTCGGTATGGGGGTCTCAGACTTCCAAGTTACGGCAGAATGAAGAGCTTGAGGCCATCAAGAAGGAGACTGGCTTTTCCCACAGTCAGATTGCCTGCCCCTCTACAGCTGGTTTATCAGCCTGGTCAAAGAAGAGACCAGACTCTCAGATGGAAGGATTTCCAGCAGATTCTAGATCTTGCCATCAACTCACTGGGAGACAGGATAATCAGTGCCTTCTTTCCAGATGGTGAGGATCAGGTGAACTTTTGTGGATTCATAAGAATCTTGGCTTATTTCCGACCCACTGACAGTAATGCAAAGAACAAAGATGTGAATGGATCATAACTACTCAATATCTGGGTTGACAAACTATACTTTGCTTTTCAACTATATGATCTGGATAAAGATGGCAAGATCTCTCACAGTGAGCTGTCAGAGGCATTACACATGATGGTCAGGGTGAATATCTCAGATGAGCAATTGGGCATCATCACAGACAGGACCATCTAGGAAGTGGATCAGGATAGGCATGAACCGTATGTTTTAAAGAATTTGTTAAGGTTATGGAGAAAGGGAGCATAGAACAGAAATTGAGCATCTGATTTCTTGACTAAGGAAGGCACTGAGATCAAATTGTCCCTTGCTCTCTAGTATTTAAGAACTAGAACATGATAATCCCCTGTTCACAAGCCCCACCTCCATCCCATCATGCCCCTTCTCTCAAAATACTACTGCTGCTATACAAGAAGGAGACTATCGAGTCTCCTGCATTCACGCCTCTGCGGCACTGTTTCTGCATCAGTGTCCTGTACACTGGAATGCTTTTCACTTCGTGTTTCCAAGTAGAGATTACTGCTCAGAAAGTGCTGATCCATCCTATCCAAGATGTAAACATCGTCCTCAGTCTCTTGAAAGCTTTTACAAATGGCAAATGACTGTGCTGGAAGCTCTTCTAGTCTGCCCCTCATAGAGGTAGGTCCAAAGCATTGAGTGTATTGTAGCATTAGGTGCCTGGTCACACTGGCAATCCAGGCCCCTTGGGTAGGACACTGCTAATCCCTTAGAAACACAGAATCTAGCATTGGTGGCACCTGTGGTGGAATGAAAGGCCTTTGAGGAAGCCAGAGCAGCTCCTTTGCCAACCTCAGCTCAATTTAGATTTCATGATTCAAGCAGCTGACATTCTAAAGTCCATCTATGTCTCTTCATTCTTGTATCTGCTGTTGGCCATCATTCTCTGATCCATTGCTTACTGAAGGAAAATGTACAGAGAATTCAAAAGGGAGGGAATAGCTAAAGAATTCCACTGCAAAGGGATGGGAAACAAGTGGAAGAACCAGAGGTGAAGGTGACCAGGAAGGATGATTTAAATATAAATGAATGATGAATTCTCTTTGAAGTATCATTCTGACTTTATGATCAGTGATGTAACACAGGAATTATATAAAGGGGAAGAATTGTTTAATAGTCATCTGTTGGCTACCTCAGAGGCTTTTTGACTTGAATATTTGAAGATCCTAAGTTTATGACTTTTACCTTTTGGCTTTATAAAAATTATTTTAATCCACGTTGTGCCTCATCATTCCATTTAAAATTACATTCATAAATTATATTCATGGATCTATCAATAAGTAGTGGTGGTTAAAACAAAGCAAAACAAAAATACTGTTTTTCAAAATGATTAAGGTTAGCTATTTCCTTCCCCACCTCCTCCAGGGTGGTTATGTTACTCATTTGTTACCATTTGTTTTCCACTTGGGGTTCTCCTCATATTCTGATTGAGATTGCTTATTTACTTATGGGGGAGTATGCACACCTCTACCTAGGCTCTAAGAGTCTGTGCTACACAAAAATGTACTCAGAGAAATGTAATTGCCCCCTCAACCCTACTACTTCCTTCCCATTCACCTGTTCTTTCTACCCTACCTACCCTCTGCAGGTAAACCAATGTCATTAATTTCTGATTTATCCTTCCCATACAGCCAATTTTGCTATGCTTGTTTTGAAATTTTGGGTTTGTTCCAATGCAATTGACATCTTAAGAGAATGATTATTAACATAATTTGGATTTTGGATTTGTTTATGTGCAATTTCATACACCCAAGTGAACTGAGCTGTGTAAGAATACAAAACACACACACACACCTCACACTTCTACTAGCTATCGCAGTTCATCCTGTATGTTAGAAGTCCATCCACACCTGGTGCTACAACCTTCCTTCTAGTTTCAGATCACTCTCCTTCCACCCCTTCCCAGTAACTCACAAGCTACAGGCCTTTTGATGTCCACTCCACAATAAACATCAAGGCTTTTTCTAAGTGAAGTGCCAATTTATTGCAGTATTTATGTATTTCTTAGCCACTTAACCAAAGTTCCTATTTGTGTGTGCCTCTGTGTATGCGTGTGCATGTGTGTGTGTGATAGAAGAAGTCTTTGAGTATTACAATCCTAACTCAACTTTCCCTCAAGCCTTTTTGTTTTTATTGTGCAATTTTGCATAGTATAGAGATTTTAAGATAGGCATATCCTATTATTGCAGAACTGACTCAAGATTTTTATGCAAATAAGTGGATACCATAAGATCTTTAGTATTATGGATCTAACGTCATTTTACAAAAAACTTATTGGTATTTTTATTGGAGTTGTGTTAAACATAAATCTTAGGATTCATGCAGTTTTAATGTTGAATCATTCTAACCAAGAATAGTGGATGTCTTTCCATTTGACAAAGTCTAATTTTGTGCCTTTAGAAAAAACTTGAAAGTTTCTCTTATACAGGTTTTACACATTTCTGGAAAATTAATCCCTAACTATTTAATTTTCTTTGTTATTGCTGTAAAGGAGGCTTTCTGTAACATTAGTCTTCTAATTGGCTATCCTTTGGGTAAATGAAGGGAATTGACTTTTGTGTGTTGGTATCCTCGTGCCTTACTTAATTCTTTTATTGCTTCAGTTAGCTTTATCATTGATTCTTGATGATTTTTTCTGGTGTAATACACTATCTTCAGAAAATATAAATTTATTTCTTTTTTTCCAGTTCTTATGCCTCTAATTGATTTATCTTGTCCAATTATGTTAATTAATACTTCTAATACAATAGTAAATAGTAACAGAGATCAAGGGCATTTAGACTAACATATGTGTGTGTGTATAATCATGTTAATGAAATATCACTCAGTTACTATTTTCTTAAATCTTTTTATTTAAAAAAGATATTGAATTTTGTTTAAGGCTTTTCCAATATTCATGGATACAATCATACAGGTTTCCTATTAATATAGTATTTATACTAATAGATGTCTTAATATTGAACCAACATTCTATTCCTGGAATACATCTTATCTAGTCATGGTATATTAATTCCTTAATGTGGCATTCTGTTTGCTAGTGTTTAATTTCATGTTTTTGAATCAGTAATCACAAGTGACATCAGTTTGTACTTATCTTAATTTTTATGATTGTCTTTAATAAGTTTAGGCATCAGTGTTATACTTGGTTCATAAAAGAGTTTTACTTTATTTTCAATGCTATAAAACAATTTGTAGGGCATTTGGCAATATGTAGACTTTCAAGTTGTAATAAAATTCCTTTGAGAAATCATCTGGACCTGGTAGCATGGTTCCTTAATAACTTCTGTTTCTTCTATGGAAATTAGTTTACTTAAGCTTATTAACTCTAAAACAGGTCAATTTTGACAATCTTAATTCTTCTAGGAAATTACCCACCTAACTACATTTTCAAATTTATTTCCATACAAAGCAGTTCGTATAAATTAAAACAATTATTTAGAAATTCTAAGTATTATTTGAGATGGGCAAACTTTCTTAAGTTTACCTAAGCGTAATCTAGGATTCTTTCTTTTGATATCTGTTGGATAAATGAAGCACTCTCATTGGTATTCATTATTTTAAGCCTTTTCCTATAGTCTTGCTTTGGTATTTAGACATTATTAAAAATTATGCACATTCAGAAAGGGTTATATTTTATGTCATTTTTATAAATGCTCAAAATTCTTCTTTCTCACCTCCCCCGCAAGAAGAACCAACTTAATGAGCCACAAAACATGTTATAATGAATGGGAAAATATTTTTAGCATTTTTATGCAGAAAATGCCTCATTAAAAGCAAATGCTTCGGCAAGCAGATTTGGACTTAATAAGAACTTCTGTGGAGCAAGGGCCTTTATGACAAATCACAAGCATGTGTAACTGTTTTATCAGAAGAACTAGAAAACCCTGAGAGGCTCTTATCCCCTTTTCATATCCTTGGGCTATATCACTACAATGTAGTGAGTGCAACATAGCACTTGGCATGCACTTAATGGGCATTGAAGGACATAGCCTACTCTCTGGCTGCAAATAGGAAAAAATGTCTATATATTGTCCAGTATGACTCAAGGTCTTATCTGGATATGTTTTATTATGCAGATTCACTTAGATGAACTCTGTTATCTGGATGTTTGGCATCATGGGACCTGCCTATTTTGCACTATTTTGCATACTGTATGAGCTATCAGGGTGCAGGGTTCAGAATTGCACATACAAATCTAACTTCAAATCAAAACCTCAATTGGTACTCACAGTTGTGTAACATGTTTAGGCTTTGGGCCCCAAACAAGAATAAGAGAAAAGGAGTGCAGACACGCAGGCAGGCAGTCTGGCTTGATTTGATCACAGACACCATAGCTCCTCACCTCAATGACACCCAACTCAGAGGACAGTGTGTTCACTTGTCTACACTGAGGCTCCAGAAGGCACCATGGGAGTGCTATGTTTACAGTGGCTGTCGAAAGTGTGTGCAGGTATTCCGAGCAGGCTTGGCTCCATATCTGTTATCTATACTTAGGGGTCAGGCTGAGTTACAATTGTGTCCCTCTGGATGAGGTTGAAATCACCAGTAGTGATCATGTCACTGAGGCAGTAAGTCATCCTGGAGAATGAGCCTCTTTTATAGAATGGTTAAACATGAAATAATCACATGATTCTTCCTCAAATGGTAATTTCCCACATCACTGAAGTTCTTCCCAGATGTTCCCACTGAGTGAGCTATGCTATCACTTGCTGTAATAATAATAATAGTGGCAGTTGTGGTTAACATTTAAGGAAGTCTTACTCTGTCAATTAATCACTGTGCTGAGCTCTGCATGTGCCTTATCTCATTTAATACTCAAGCCCTGTAAGGTAGATACTATTGACACCTCCATATTACAGACGAGGGGACTGTAGGCTGGGTAGGTAAGTAACTCACCCTAAATTTTTTAGCTTGTAAGCAAAACTGGGATATGAAGTAAATTTGTTTTCTGATTTTAGAGTCCTGAAATATCATTGCTTCACTGCATTGTACAACCATTCATTTAAAAATATACCTGAATACCTATTCTATTCCCCCCAAAAGAGGCATTCCTTTCAGAAATTAAAAGGGGAAAGTTCACTTGTTCCCAAGTGCCCATGATTTGCTCTCTCAGCCAGCCCAGCTTCGCTCAATGGGAGGGGGAAACTGACTCCCAAGGCAAACTCACGTTTGCTGCCAGTGGCCACCAAGCTTACCGTGAGGAAGTGGCGGTCCTTCACCTCGCGCCTCCTCTGGGTGTGAGCTGGAGGGTAGGCTGGCAGTGTCGGTGCAGCTATGCACAGGGGTGCAGCAGCTCTCTGCTCTCGGCGATCACTCCGGCTCCGGTGTTCTGACAGGACAGAAAAAGCAATGATACTGAAATACAGTGGACCCTTGACTTATGAACTCAATTCATTCGAGGGCTGGCTGTAACTCAAGTTGGTCAACTCAGGCTCCTCTACACAGTCTTCAAAGTCTCTCTCCTGTATACGGGCAAATCTCAGTGTCCTTAAAGAGACACAGGCTCAGGATTTCTCAATGAACCCCATGCAGGGGAAAATGTTGTCATGTTCCTTCCACAACTCTTTAAGGGTTCAATCTGCATCTGAGACCATCTGGAAGTACAAGCAGCTGGCATTTGGGCTGTAACTCAAGACTTTGTTCCTAAGTTAAGAATAAAATTCCAGTCGAAACCCAGGTTGTTCACGTCAGGCCAGTCGTAACTTGAGTGTCCACTGTACACTTAGCATTTTCAAATTCTCTGGCCCCCCACACCATAAGGAATATTAACAAAAGACTGTTTATAAAAAATGTGAGCTGGGCCGGGGATTTAGCTCAGTGGTTCATCGACCTGCCTCGCAAGCACAAGGTCCCAAGTTCGATCCCCGGTACCAAGAACAAATAAAAAAGTGAGCTTTCATGAGTCTAGCTAGTTGGTTCCTAACTGAACTTTCATTTACTACCGATATGTATAAGATGGCTCACTTCTGAGATCCATGTTTGGTCCTCATCTCAAAACAACATGAGTAGAAAAACAGAACTTGAGAACAATGGCGGAAGATTTGCTGGCTGGCCATCAGTGCCAGAGAGGAAAGTAAACACAGACATACCAAAGCTGCCTGGCCTGGGTGCGGGACCCAGCTCACACTGGCTCAGAGGGACTGACTGCTATGGATTCAGCAATTTGTGAGAGCCCATTTTTCAACTACTGGTACCTGGAAATGGACTATGGTGTGGCAAGGGCCACACATCAGGTCCTTTATTTATTTATCTTACAAATTCTTTTCTCAGAAAGCTGGTGATTAGCACACCATTGCAGCCGTCTCGGCCCCGTCACTCACAAACTTCAGAGGGCTTTGAAATCCTGGTCTCCTGGAGAAAGTAAGGCAATTCCAATGGCAACATTTGTCTGACTCAATCATAAAGCTACCACTGTGAAAAGCCAGGAAATACCTAAATGTGGGATGAAATGGTCCTGACTTCTTAATAAGAATATAAAACCAACCAAACAAACAAATGAACCACAAAGAATCACTGAGATACCAAGAACAGAGTTTAACTTTCTGGTATCTCTGTCCACACTAAGGGCTGCCCATCTGTCACAATCTAGTTTACAATCGTGGCCGGGGCCTGAAATCTCTAGAGTCCCCCTCATGACCAAGGTACAAATTGGTACAGTCAAGTTTTCAATCTGCCCTTCTACTGTTTAAAATAGGCATTATTCAGCACATGCACAATAATAATCATAATGTCCCATATTTATTGAGCAACTGCCATGTGCCAAAGACCCTTCTCTGAAGCTCTTACTCACACCATCCCAACAACCCCAGTTAGTGGGCATTCATGCCAAACAGATTCAGGGAGGGTGAGTCCCTGTGGAGCTATCAGTGGTACAGACTCCGCTCCAGTGACCACTGCTTGACCTACAGGCCCTACACGGTTCTAACATCTTATTCATTGGAGCAAGACTTCTTGAGCTTGGCATTATTTGATTATGTTTTATTTATAGTATGAATATAAAATAAAAAGATATTTATTTTTATTTTTGACCCTTGATAGCATAGAATATGGAGTATCTGGCAACTTACAAGGCAGGGCTTATTTTTCTTACTTCTGCTAGGAAACAAAGTTAACTATGTTGATCCTTTCTGGTGACATCAGATGCCCCTTCTCCAAAGGCCCTATTTGATTCTTATATTGAAAAAATACCGTCCCTGTCAGCCTCTTCCATTAGAAGTTGGCCCTGGAGGACAGAGACTATAATTTATTCAGCTTTTGATTATAGGGCCCGCAGCACCTATGACATAGTAGATTTTCAAGAAATGTGTGTTGAGCAACTGAAAGAATGAATTAACACTGTCATTAAAGTCGTTTTTGAAAAAATGCATTCTATATTCTACATTCATCTGTATTTATAATGGTGCTCTCATTGCTAGGTGCTTCTCTAGGTTCCACTGCTTGTTCTGACAGCCTCCCGAATGCTGGCCCCCTTCCTTATTTGCTTGATTCTACGTGCTACATGCTAAATGAGGAACTAAATACTCTCATGCTTTCTGATTTCTATCCAGGTCTGATTCGGCTGCCTGTGGGCTTCACTGCCTGAACTTTTGACTTAATATCTGTGTCAGGAAAATGTGATCGTATTCCACATCTTTCTTTGCTTGGGATTCTTTTGAAAAAATGTTGGCTTCCATTTACAACCAGAGGAAAAAAATCCTTAAAAGCACGTAGGTGGTCTTTGCTACACTGCCTCCAAAGTCAGTGTTTATCAGGAAGACGTTTAGAGATAAATGTGTTCCTTGTTAAAAGTGCCCGCCTCCAGTGCCACCCTCATTTTTCTCTGCAAGCAAACAGTGGTCTCCCTAAATGGGTAGCACAAGAAAATGCTTTTACATTCTTAAATTTCCCAAGAACAACAGAATACAGGTGTTACTGGTTAGGAGGAGTTGCAAGGAGAAGAGGAATTAGAAGGAGACAGCAACTTGACTTCCCATTCAATTGCTCCTCTCCCACACTATTTTAAATATTTCTTCTTTATCCTTTGCCCTAGGCTGGGGATAGGCAGGCCAGATTAATGGCTCCCTAATAATACTTTTTGCTAGTGGTGAGGGAGGGAAAACATAGGTCTACTACAGCCCACAATTGCAATAAGATCTTGGCCCTTATTCACTTAGACCAAGGAAACTTAGATCTCAGTCTGAAACCTGAACAGCAAAGAAATATAAAATATAATGATCTCTTTATAGTCATTTATTAATCTCTCTCCTGGCTTTATGAACATAAAAGATGGCATCACTTAAAATGATTACTGGCTCTGAGAATTAAAGAATTGTTAAGGAAGAGGCAAAAAAGTAATTGGATCCTAAATAACTTGAAATCCATTTAGATGCCACTTCCTCTGGGACACCGTCCCTGAAGCCTGTGGTGGTGTGATGGGGTAGGAACCTTTCCTCAGCCCCCTCTCACTGTACTGAGCTTACCTGGTGACTTGCTACCTCCCTCACTAGACCAGGAATCCCTTGTGAACAGAGACCAGACTTTACTGCTCGTTGAATCCTAGGCTCTAGCACAAGGCCTGGCCTTGAACACAGTTTGTTAAAGGTTTTGCTATTAAATAGATCACAAAGGCTTCTGGTTTCTAGGTTTTAATCTCAGTCTCCCAGCTCGAGAAGCACAGAGCTGCAGCCACTGCTGCCTCGCTTGTCTGAGCTTCATTATGTACTCCTTCCTGGTGGAAGCCAGGCTTCTCCAGCTGTCCGAATAGAGACGCTACAGGGAGGGAGGCTCACTGTGGTCCTGACCAAGGCCGGGGCGTCTGAGCGGTCAATATTATTCATGAACACCAGATGGCAGAAGTGGATCATGCTGATGAATACCCTGCTCGGCGACTGTGTTTCTTGGACAAGGTTGGAAAAAAGGACACTTTTTAATTTTAATTCTACACTGCATGTTTTTAATTCTATGATGCCTATAATTCCTGTTTATGGCTCTCTGCAGTGCTATTAAAACCACTACACCCAAGATTTGCTATTGAGCCAACCACAAAACAAGCCCATCTGTGGAGGGCAAGACGAAGCTCCAGTCTTCTCTCCAAACTCCAGGAGGCCCTATATCCCTCTCTCACCCCCCAGGAGGAAGTTCAGAGAAAACTGATATTGGCACTTGCTGTTCTTCAGCTCTGCCATTAAGTCCAAACCTGACAAAGCAGTGAAATGTGATAGCTTATGAGTGGCTCAGTGTTATCTGGCCAAATCTGTAAAAATCTAAGCAGGGAGGACCGATTAATAATAATAAAAGGATAAAAAGAATTACGTCTAAAGGGCTAATGTTACTGAAGCTCTCTAATGCTACGATCCGAGAAAGCATTTAGCAAGAAGTATCAGATTCCTATGGAGTCATCTTGTGCCCTCAAGGCTCAACCAGTTTTCCGCAGAATTTTATTCTGTTCCTTACACCTTCATTGAGGACCTACGATATGCTAAGTGTTTTGAATAAAATAAATTAATACGATATTACCCTTGCCCTTGAGCTGCTCATGGATGAATGGTGGAAGACAGGCCCACAATGGTTAGTTATGACAGAAGGTTATAGGTGGCAGGATGAAAAGGTGGGCAAGGCAACATAGGAAGGGTGCTAATAATCCAGGCTGCAAAGGAAAGGCAAAAGTTTAAAGGGAAATTTCCGGAAGGTGGCTTGCACTAAAACTTGGTTGAAGAATTTTTTTTAGCCAACTGTAAAGTTGAAGTAAATAGCAAGTATGCCAGAGATACTTCTAGAGGACCACTGATTCTCACTCTTCCTTGCAAGTGTCACCGTGTCTGCCACTAATGAGCAAGGAAATTTTTAGAAACAATTGCTTTTGGGATAGGAGGTTAGCTCTTTCACGAAAAAGACAGAAGCTGAGGATAAGGCAGAAGTCATATAAATGTGGAAGAAAATAAGATGAAAACAATACTTATATAATTTTATTCTCTATCTTGATAATGATAGTAGAATATTTTATTTATATCATAATATGCACAATACCATTCTTTCAAAGAATGAAGGGAATTTGGAACAAAGACAGTGAATGTGTAGACACCATCTGTCTCCATAGCAAGAAGCGAAAAGTCCCAAAAGCTAGCATACCAACTTCTGGTACCCTATTTGGGGGTCTCTAAAAGGACAGTGCTCACTTTTAATCCCCTTATTTTAATTAGAAAGGTTTTCAGGTACTGGAAAGTAACCAGTGTTAGAAAAGGCTGGATTCCTGCCTTGACTGCTATGTGCCTGTCTCTGTGCTCTCAGGACTGTGAGAGAAATGTAAATATTTATTTCCGTGGGGCAGTGTATGGCCAAGAGGACAGGAGGTCTGGCTGGGGGCTCAGAGGCTCAGGTCTGGGTCCTGACACTGTACCCATGCCGTTGTGTGTGACCCTGAGCCATTTTCCCTCTTGCTCTAGGCCCCCATGTACTCCCCTGTAGAATGGGGCTGTCGGATTAGCTCACTGGTTCCCAACAGAACCTGCAGGTTTTGGTTCTGGTTGTTGAATGGATGGGCAGAAGCCATGCATGACGGCCACCCTGAAATGCACGGGGCGGTCAGTGAGAAAATGTCCCAAGTCCCACACAATATTCAAATGTCCCATCTGTATCTTTTAATAGGGAAAAAGCCTAGGACCTATTTCGGGGTCAAACCTAATTCCCTTTCATTATAAAGCAAAGTACCTTTTCTGCTCTCACCTACTATCTGTTTAGTAGACCAGTCGCATTGGGGTGTCTTCTTGCCCTCAGGGTCCTTTCATTTTTCTATACTTTTTATTTGAAAAGGTTTCCGATTGTCTTTATTTAATCCAAACTTTTTTTTTTCTGGTACTAGGGATCAAACTCAAGGGTGCTCTGTCACTGTGCTGCATCCTGAGCCCTTTTGATTTTTGCTTTTGAGACAAGGTCTCCCTAAATTGCCCAGGCTGGGCTTGAACTTGTGATCCTCCTGCTAACCTTATTTTGATAGGTACAAACATTTAACTGCTTTTGTTATATCTTCCATTGTAGCTGTGGCTGAGAATTCGTATATTGAAATATATATTACTATAAATTTTTGTTTTAATTTCTCTCTATTATCAAATTTAGACTGTAATGCTAATTTTAAAATGTGTATAAGTAGATTACAGTATCCATGGATTTCATCCAGGGTAGTAAAGGGAGCACTTTAAAGTGCTTGGTATAACAAAGGCGGGCATTGGGGCTGATGGGACAGAGAACCCTTGGACAGGACAACCTCTGAGTTCTCTTGCAGAAAAGCCCCAAGCCTGGGCTCCATTACCTCTGCGCAGAGCTTGCAGACTCTGCCGGGCATGGCGGTGCAGCTCCTCCACACAGGATGGCCTGGTGGCCGGGAGGAAGATGTTTCTCTGCTGCTGCCACGGTGCGCGGTAGTACACACTCAGTTTACTCTCGATGTCCAGGTTGGAGACGGCTACAAGACAAAGAGGGAGACAGGGCATTGTAGATCAGAAGTTTCACATTGGGCACTGGTGACGTCTGGGCTGGAGAGGGAGCAGGAATGGAGTCTGGGTGGAGGGGTGATGCAGATGGCAGCATTCACACTAACTCAAGGCTGGAGAGAGGGTGAAGTTTACAGTATAGGTAGGGACAGCCTTCGCCTCTGAACTGGGGGATGGGAGGCCCAAACACACCATCTGCCTTCCTCTCCACCTTGGCTTCTGGCACACTGGCTCATCAACCCCACAAGTCCCTGCCCGCTTATGGGTGGGGTGGGAATGGGAGTCCTGTGTTCCAAGAATGCTGAGGACAGCCTCAGGTGAGTGGAAAAGGCTGCCCTCACTCCAGGCTTCCGGCCCCAAGGCCTCAAAATTGTGGTTCTTTGTGCTGCTCCTGCTACCTGAACTTTGGCCCATACTTTGCCCTTCTCCTTGTCCTTTGCAGACCCTGGCCCCAGAGTTTCTGTATTTTCCCTTCCACTTCCTGACTCTACTGCTTGCCCTCTTTCAAAGCATGGCTGACTTTCCTGCTGTCATGAAGAGTGAGCACAGCCAGAATCCATGATGGGGTGATAGGTATTAAGGGAAGGAAACTGCCAACAGCATGGTTTTTGCATCTCACCCAAGCTCAAGGAAGGAAGATCTCCTTCCCTCAACCCAGCATTTAATGCTCTACTGTCTTCTTCATGGACAAATGGCTTCTAGGATGGAGTTCCCCACAAGTTGAAGATGAGTCTGTATGAAAGAAGGTGCTAGGAAGCAGGGGATTCTGGGTAGGAAATGGCTGCCCATAGGAACTCAGGAGCACTGGGCAGCCTGGCAGCCTCAGGAATGGTGAGAACCTGCCCAGTCTGCCACCCTCCAGACCCACTGGCCAGACCCATACTCCTGGCCTGGGTCCACTGCACTACTCCGTCCCATCCCTCTTTCTGCTTCTTTCCTTCATTTTCCCTATGTGTGATTCAGGGGCACTCTGAGCAACTATTTAGCCCATGCTCCAAACAGGATTTGGGCTTCTCTCTGATCCTTTTCTTTTTGAAGTCTACTATAAAATTTTAGTTTGAGAGGATTTACATAGAACAAGATACTCTTCAGAAAAAACAGAAAAGAAAATGGAAAACCATTGAAGACACTTTTTTTTGGCAGTACTGAGGACTGAACCTAGGGCCTTCACACTGAGCTATATAACCTTAGCCCTTTCGAATTTTGTTTTTAAGGGCTGGGGATTTAGCTCAGTGGTGCCACCACCTGCCTCACACATGCAAGGTCCTGAGTTCGATCCTTGGTACAAAACAAAAAAGATTTTGTTCTTAAATTTGAGATAGGATCTCAATAAGTTGCCCAGGCTGGGACTTGAGCTCAGTGGTGCCACCACCTGCCTCACACATGCAAGGTCCTGAGTTCGATCCTTGGTACAAAAAAAAAAGATTTTGCTCTTAAATTTGAGATAGGATCTCAATAAGTTGCCCAGGCTGGGGCTTGAACTTGTGATCTTCCTGCCTCAGCCTCCCACGATGCTAGGACTACAGTATAAGCATGCACCACCACACTTGGTTGGGAGATACTCTCATAGACAGAGAAAAACTGGGGGAAATACAATCTTTTGGTGATTAATTTCCCCTCCCCACCAAGTTCTACAGTTATTTTAGGTTTTGTTTTCTAATGCAATCTTCGATAGTGTTTTTTTTCTTCTAGAATAATGCATCAAAACTACAAAAATTGCCAGTAGAAAAAAAAGACACATTTCTAATGATGTGAAGAAATAGCACATGGACAGAATCAAGGAGAAAACACCATGCCTCTAAAACAGCTTTGTCCAACAGAATTTTCTGTGATGATGCAGGTCTCTACAGCTATGCTGTACAATATGGTCGCTACTAGACACATAAGCCATTAAGAAAATGAAATGTGGCTGTAGTGAGTGCAGACCTGAAGTTTTAATCTTATTTAATTAATTGACATTTAAATAGCCATATGTGGCTATTGTACTGGGAAATGCAGCTCTAACATCATTATAAATAGTCTCTTATATTCTCTCACCTTCAGCTAACCAGAAGATTACTTTTGTTGACCTGGGTTTATTCTTCCTTGGTGTTTAGTGTTCAAGGATTCAAGCTCAGAGGTTGAAGACTGCAGGACTAGCTCACTGGGTAGGGGGAGCCTTTAAAGGGGAGAGTTCTATGGAGCCAAGAAGGAAAGGCAGAAATTTTTCTTTCTCAGGTAGCTCTATAACCTCAACCTTCTCCTGGGAAACTGAGTGCTTGGTGAACCGGCCAGGGGTCACTGAGTCCTGGGGACAAGAAACCCTAGGAGGAATCAGTAAGGCAGAAGCCAATCTTTTCAGACCTTAGGGGACAGTGGGAGTGGGAGAGGGAGTGGGTGTATAAGGGGAAGGGAAGATCTGGATTAGAGCTCTCCTCTCCTGTGGAAAGGAGGGGCAGCTCTAAAGACAGAGCCTCATTTAACCCTGCCCCCCGGGAATGTTTTGGTTCAGTGGCTGGAACAGCAGAGGTGCAACTCACAGCCAACAGGGTCGAAGTCGTCGTCATCACCAAACCCAACAGAGATGCCTGTGAATTCATGTGCTGGAGACAGATGGGAGAGAGGGCAGAACAGAAAGTTTGCCTGTGGAAGAGTGGGCAATGCTGGAAGTAGAGGGGCTTCGGGATGCAGGGCTGAGCCCAGGTGACTGGAGGTAGACCAGAAGGCTCTTACAGCCCCTCATTCCCTCAGCACTGCTGGCCAGAAGCTCAGAGTGTTGCCTTCGACACCGCTCAGAAAGCAGGTCAAATGTCCATGGCTCCTCAGTCTTCGTGTGGGGAAGGGCTGAGCTCCTGCTATTTATCTTAATGCTGGCCTTAAGAAAAGAGTGCTCTGGTGTGCTTATCCAAAAGGTAGAATCCTCGGCTCCTACCTAGACTCCCTGAATCAGAATTTCCATCAGAGTCCTGATAATTTGTATTTTTTAAAAGTACCCTGAGGTTATTTTTATCATCAGGAAAGTTGGAAAAACAGAAAATGTTTTTTGATGATGCCTTGGGATCTTGTGGTAGTCAAAGGAATTGTGTAACATGGAAGAAGAGAAGAGACTGTTGACAATGGAAATATCTATCTATCCATCTGTCTATGGAGTATTTCCAACTAGGTATTAGTTCCAGTCACAGTGCTAGGTGCTAGGACACAGCACAGAACAAAACATAGAGAAATCCCTACCCTCTGGAGGCATGTGTTTTGTAGCACTGTGTGAAAATGATTTATATGTAGTTCTGAATGGAAGCAATGGGTTAGAAGAAAAGCCCTCCAGCACTTTCTCCCTGTTGTAATATTATTCAATTCCCATCTTAGGGATAGTCTAAGACCTCTGGACTCTAGAGGCCCTAAACACCAAAAAGAGTATAGTCCCCACTCTTCTTCCACCTCTTTTTGTTGTAAATAATTCCAAATTTCAGAATAAATTAGTACATCATAAAGAAGCTCAGTACAATGTTTTCCTCATCAGCAAATATTAAATATCAAGCTACATGAAAAAGAAAAGTACTATTTTTACTGTCACTCCTCTGCTGGTGTCCCAAACACATTCCTACTGGACGTTCTGGGCAAGCCAGCACAGAATTTCTAGGCTGCTAAACTGCCTGCTATCATGATTCACAGATGCAAGAATGAACACATGAGTTCAGTATGAGTGGCCAAGGCATGGTTCCTGGGAAGAAGCAATCTTCACAATGACAGCTTTCAGGACTAGGTGTCCTCACATTTTCCTGTCCAAATTCTGTTTCCTTCCTTACTGAGTAGCTCTAGTGGATTTCTGTCATGCAGAAGCAGGTGAGCATTTCACTCATTAGTTGCCACAGTGGTGTCTAGCTCTTAGGGATGGAAAGGGAAGGAAAACTTTCATGCCTTGGTTCCCAGTCCTCTGGTTGCAGAGCATTAGCTAGTATTATATGACCACTGGGGACAGACAGACAGGCACTATTGGAGCTCTTTCTGGGAAAACTGTGCCATTTTCCATCATTTAAAATCAATTTCTTTTCCTAAGTAACAGTGCAGCCCAAGTGGAATCTATTCATTCATAAGTCTGTGGTGTCACTGCCATTGCAAGCCTACCCTACATCTTCAGCTTCCCTCTACCCCTGTTATGGTTTGGATTGGTCCACTGTTGAGCTTATAGCTGATTTGCTGTTGGGGGTGGAGCTTATTTCAGAGGCAGGTCATTGGGGGCTGTGATTTGGAAGGGTATCGCCCTCCCTGGCCCCTTCCTTCTTTCTGCTTCCTAGTTGCCAGGATGTGAGGCGTTTTCCTCCATGGCAGGCCCTTCCACCATGCCGTTTATGTGTTTGAGCCTGCCAACCACAGACTAAAATTTCTGAAACTGTTAACCAAAATAAACCTCTCATGTGGGGGTTGTCTATTTTGTCCCAGCAACAAGGAAGCGACTAACACAAACCCCTTTGCTTCCACTTTCACAATTTCACTGTGCATAAACCATGCACAATAGCAAGCTTAGTTAGTACCTCTGGTAATCTTTGTTCTTGTAAAAATGGAATCTATATAAGCAAGACAGTTTTTTCTATGTTTATGTGAATACATCTAGGGGCCCTTCTGTGGTAGGTAGAATTCTAGGGTGGTCCCTAAGACCCCTGCCCTCTCAAGTACCTAAACTATGTAATCCTCTCCTCCTCGGGTATGGGTAGAACCTATGACTTATGTTATAGTACATGACAAAGAATTTTAAGATTCCTTCTCAGTTGACTTTGAGTTCAGCAAGAGAGAAAGTATTATCATGGATGGGTCTGGCCTAATCAGGTGAGCCTTTAAAAAAGACAAGAAGCATCAGAGACACTTTTCTTGTTGGTCATAAAAAAAACAAAGCACCATGTTCCAAGTGGCAGGAAATGGTACATAGCCTCTAGACGTGGAGGGTCTCAGTCCTATAATCTCAAGGAACTGAATTCTACCAATAACAGAAGAGCTTAAAGGAGGCTCCTGAGCCTATGAGACTAGAGCCCCAGATCTCACGTTGATTTTCAGCCCAGTGAGACTCTGAGCAGAGGACATGGTTAACTCAGTCAGACTCATGACCCACAGATATTGAGAGATAATAAATGAGTGTTGATTTAAGCTGCTAAGTTTGCACAAATTTATCATGCAGTAATAGAAATAATAATAGAAAGTGAATATAGCAATCTAGAGTCAGTCACTTGTCATCTCCTCCCTAATGCTACTGCTCTCCATGAAGGGGCTAAACAATGGCAAGGGTTACAATAGGAGATAGAGTTGTACGTTTTATCTTATCCTCCACAACAGGAAAAGGCCTATGTACATGTATCATTTTTCCCACCTAAGATTATGAGCTCCTAAGAGGATCTCTGACCATACACCAAACCCTAAGTCAGGTGCGCTCCACTCAGTATCAGGGAGCCCTCGCTGTACTCAAAGAGGAAAGCATTGGCCTTTTTATAGATTAGGAAACAGAAGCTAAGAGCAAGTAAGTATGTTTACAAAGTCATACACCTAGTAAGTACAAAATCTAGGATTAGAGACCATCTCTGTTGGTTTCCAGGCTTCTCTTTCCCAAACCAATACTGAAATAAGTTTGCTTAAGCTAAAGGTAATTAGGGTGGGGAGAGGAAGAGTGGGCTTTCTGCCAGATTGACAAATCCTAGCAAAGGATTCCGAGCTGCCACTCTCTGTGTTATCTGTAGTGTTAGGTATAACCAAGAACTGAGTCAATCTTCCAGGATCCTGAGTGCCTAACCGGAAGCTGGGAAGATTTGTTACATTCCAGAAAGACAAATACCACCGCAAGCAGATACCACAAAACCCAACTGCTGAAAGAAAACCTCATCATAGGGAATGTTCACAAGGTAGTGAAAAGTCTTTCTAGACTGCTCATAGCTCATTCCCCTGTCAAACCCTGGAAATAATGGAATTGTCGAGATCTTGATTCGTAGTGCTGTATTAAAAGCATGGAGATAGTTCACTGGGCTCCTTGGAAATGAGCTGATTTAGACACTGAGGAAAACTAGTGGCTGACACTCTCTTGGAAAGATCAGGCCCATTTCTTTTTTATTCATTTATTTATTTTTGGTACTGGGGATCAAGCTCGAACTTGGAACCTTGTGCTTGCAAAGCAGGCGGCAGAACCACTGAGCTAAATCCCCAGCCCTGATCAGGCTCATTTTCATTTCTAAGAGCAGGAGGGGGCGTGGGTTTAGGAACTATTGGGGAGGAGTAGAAATCAGGAACAAATATAAGGTCACCCCAAGCTTCTCCAGCCCCGAAAAGCTCTCTGCTCTGCTTGGATTGGTACTTCGTTGATTCTACCTTTCCTGGCCTCATGAACTTCTTGCTGTCCTAAAGTTTATTATCCCTGGCAAGAATGCAAAATACTTATTCTTGACCCTCCCTTTTAAAACAATTCTTTTATTGGTGCATTTTAGGTATACAATACATTTACATTTATCATTGGGTGCTTGTACCTGTACATGATGTATCTTAGTTCTTATTTTTCCCCATTCCCCTGCCCTCCCTTCACCCCCTCCATCCTTCCCTATTGGCCCCCTTCTTTGATAGCCCCCTACCTCCAGTCTCTACCCGTGCCCCTGGCTTTCTCCCCCTGCAACTCCTTCCTTCTCTCAGGCTCTTAAGAACTTAAAAGGGAGGACATGACAGCTGAAATCAAAGTTTAATGCTGTATGTGATGAAAATTTCAGAAAAAAAAATGTGCCAAGCAACTTAGAAAAGGAATTTTTACCTTCAAGGGAGGGAAGAAATTCTTAAAAATATTCTTCAAGTGCCTACAGGATACATTTGCCCACACACACCTTTGCCACTCTTTCTTCCTACTCTTCTATTCATCACAGCCACCCCTATTGCGCAGCCTTTTGGCTAAGAACACATAAAAACCATCCCTTCTGACAGCTCGTGATAGAAAGCAGCAAGGAGTATTCACACGAATACATTAGTAAGCATCTGATGTAGTCAGTGTCACAGACACCTAGCCAGGTTGCTCCTGGGCTCCCTGCTATGCTGAAGCCAATTCTCAGAAGCCATTAGCTTGGTGAGCAGAATAGAAATCTACTCAGTGTGCTGCTGCTGCTGCAGGAGTTCTCAGATGGGCTGAGGATAGGGATGGGATTTCACCAAGTGAAACCATTCGCTCCCTCCTCCTCTTCTGTCCTTGGCAACCAGCCCCCTTGCCTGCTCTGCACTGCAGCTTGGAGGAGAGAACAAGTTAGTGTACAGGGACAGCAAGAACCACCACAGCTCCTGCCACCTGCAGAGTAGTCCAAAGCCAGAGCCCGCTTTCCCAACACTACTCGAGCTGGGCTTCCTTTTCTCTAGGAGCACGATAATTCAGACTTCCTCCCACTGTGGACAAAGCACCTAATGTACATCCCTCAGCAGCAGAAAGACCTAGGTTTTCTAACAAATTTCACTGCCTTAAAACATTCTAACACCTATAGAATAGAACATGTCTGTGCATTTATTTGTACACTAAAAAAATCTAGAATGTCTTTTTCCACAGAATTTTTTCCCCAACTTCTTAAAATGATGCTTCCTACACCCAGAGGGCTGTTGAAGTATTCCTGTTCCTGTTGTTGTTGTCTCCCGTGGAAAGACTACCAGAAACCTGCATTCTCTTTGCAGTTCTGCCACCACCTGGCTTTGTGCAGGTGTTCCAACATTCCTAGCACTCTGGCCCCTCATCTTTACAAATGAAGGGTAGAGAACTTCTGACCCCTGAGTCCTGTCCTGCTCTGATTGATGCCTCTGCTTTCTACCAGTCACCAAAATCCACCTGGAAAGACTGTATTAAAAGGATGGCAGGACGGGTTGGTGGAAAGACCCTGGGCCTGGGGGGAGAAATGGGGATTAATCGGAGGAATGGTGGGATCCAGAGCCAGTCACTGAACTCTCTGGGTCTGTCCCCTGCTCTGCGAAATGGGAATTACACAGCCATCGTAGTGTTTCTGAGCCTCTAATGAAATGATAAGTTCTTGGCATGTCACAGATTAATCAGTATTTGTTTTCTTTCCTACACTGGAAACAAAAGAAGGATCAGATCAGGGTCCAAGTTCAAAACAGGAATGCCTGGAGCGCTCCATGTTTCTTTCTTTTCCTTCCTTCCTTCCTTCCTTCCTTCCTTCCTTTCTTCTCTCCCCCCCCCCCTTTCCTGTCTTCTCTTTTTTTCTTGGTGGGACAAAGATGAAGCAATACAGACCGCTCTTTGGGAGTCTTACATTCTGGAAACTGGGAAGAAAGTTGTACATAACTGGGGAGCCTGTGACTTTTTGACAGGTCCAGTGTCCCCAATCCTAATATCTGTTGACTGGGGCAGCATTTAACTCTGCAAGTCATTGTCAGAATTGCAGTACTATATATTCTCCTTTGGAGCAGTCTATAATTCACTTGTTTATCTTCAGGTCATTTGGTTGCCATGTTCTACACCATGCTCTTCCTACAGAATGTAAGCGCATAATCATCTGTCACAGTTTGGCAATTGTTTTAAGAAAACTCCTTTAGGCAGCAGAGTCATTAGATTTTACTGCTGGAAGGGATCTGGGCAATTATGGAGTTCTGTGTTTTTTTTCAGACTACAGGGCACAACCCATTAGTGGGTTGTGAAATCCATTCAGCAGGTCAAGGCTAGTATTTTAAAAAACAATGAAATAGAATAGAGTAGAATAAAAAAATACTCAACTGGACTGTATTGTTTTGTGAAGCTATTATTTATTGTTTCTATCACATGTGTATGCTTGGTTAAGATATAAAAATGCATTTCTTCCTCTAGGTAGCTGTGAACACACTGTTAAAGCCACGGTTGAGGCAGCCCCTCTATTTTCTGATGAAAAACCCAGGTCCAAAGATTTGATCCAAAATCAAATTGCTGTGTTTTGACAAAAACTAAAGCCCACATCTCCTGCCTCTGGCTCCATGTACTTCCCTTGACTGGCCTTTCCTGTCTCTCTGTCCTTACTGGCTATCTAAGAACAACATTTATCAGGTTGTCTTTCAGGGAATAAAACACTCTTCACCTGCTCTCCTTGAAACCAGCCATCTTTATTTCAGGATTCCAGAAGCACTTCAGCCCGGGCAACAAACCTTGGGATGAACCAGCCATGCCGTGATGCCAAAGTTTGTTCTGTGTTCCTTCATAGAACCCAGATGCCATGAAGGGAACCCCTGCCAAGATCTGCTCAGAGGGTATTCAGGCTGCAAGGCAGGGCCTTGCCCATTTAGCAGAAGCAACTCTGGCTATGTGGAGGCTTAGAGTATACATGTTATCACAGAAAAGTAATACTGGTGGAAAATCTTTGTTATGGGGATGGAAAAACAAATTCCCTTTTCTCCCTTCCTGTTTAAGGTACAAAGCTGGGTAACATGTAGGCATTCGATCTATGAAATATGTCAGAACTCCTTTCCTTTCCTGTGTCCTCTCTCTTCACATTCTAAGATTTCTAGACTAAACAACTGAGAAGAGGATTGGTTCAGGGGAAAAGAAAGGCTCCATTTAGTTGCCCCGGTTGGCTCGCATACCTGGAATATCTCCACCTCTTGCCATCCACCCATCCATCCTCCAATATTCATCTCCAACAAAACCCTTCCATTGCCAGCTCCCATGCGCCCTGAGCTGCTGGGGTGTTCACTGGTCTCCACTTCACCTTTGCACTGCTCACAGGCTACCCTAGATGGCTAATTACCTTGCCACGTACCTGACCTTAGTTTTGCAACCACATCCATACACCTGTGTCAAGGGAAGTCACATTTTACTTTATATCCCTGGCAATGGAAGGCACTACCCCATGTAAATCCTTAAAGAAAAGGTGTCTGATTGTTTTTGTTGTTTGTTAATAACTCCCTATAGAGTTTGGCAGGGAAATGAAATTGGCACAAGTAGCTCAAGTGGGGTTTTATGCGGACTATGGGTTTATTTATCCACAGAATCACAAAAGAAGACATTCAAATTACATATAAAGGCAGGATTCTCAACCACAGGAGTCTAGAGAGGGGACAGAGTATATTATCCAAACAGGCTAGGGAGGAGGGTGGAAAGGGGAGTGTGGCAGCAAAAAGAAGAAAGAAAAAAATGAAGGGGTGGGGGAATGAGTAGAAGAGGGCATGATCTCACAGAAACAGAACACATTCTGAAACCTAAATGTTTTAGAAGCCCCTCTAGCTTATAGACAGCACTGACTTAGTGCAGTACTAACTTGATTTTAAGCAGAAAAATTTATTAAATAAATTTGACATGTCTATCAGCCTGAGAAGTCTAGACATTCATTCACACTCACCCACTTGTATTGAGCAGCTACTTTGGCAAAGCTCTGGGCTGGGAACAAGGCGACACACAGACATCTAAGACAGGATCTCTGTCATCCAAAAGTTCATGGTCAAGCATTCATTCATTCACTTATTCTTTCTTTCAAGTATATATTACATGTCTTTTATGTAGGAAGTAAAAAAGCTATGGAGATAAAAATTCTCTCTCTCTCTCTCATACACACACACACACACACACACACACACACAGAGCGACTTAGAAAAATATAATTTTTGAAGGTTTCTATTCCTACTGCCACTAAAAAAATAATACATTCTGTGGAAAGTTAAGAAAAATGTCTAAAAAAAAACCCAAGAGAAAAGCCACTCATAATCCTGTCACCTAAGGCCACTGTTAGGTGATCACCATGTTTCCAAGCAATTTTCTTCAGGTGCATTTTTATGTAGTTGATATATATATATACCTGGTAAATACTGCTCTTTAAAAATAATTTTCCATTTTGAATCAAAATTCTTCATAAAATTCTTCAGAAACAATACTTATTAAGAACTGCATAATATTTCACCACATAAATATCCTGTAGTTTATTTACTCTCCCATCATTGGACATTAGATTAGTTCCAATTTATAAAATATACTGCAATGAATATATCTCTTTGAAAAACTTCATCTAGGTCACACTCTTCATTGACTATAAATGCGCCATGGGCCAGACTGGAAATCTCACTGTTCTTAGCATGAAGATATCTCTCTTTTCACCCTGGTTTGCAGCAGAGGTTATCAAGAGGGTGCTTACCTCATGATCCAGCTCCCTAATCAAGGGATGGGGAGTAGACTAGCATCTTATATATAGGTATATGGCACTGGGGTATTTCCTTTTAAAAACACCAGACACTAGAGTGGGAGTTGCTTGGGAAAGAGACAGAAATCATTACAGTTTAAGTGATCGTATGCACAGATTGTACATAATAGCAAAAGGATTCATATTTGTTCTTGTCAAAATGTATCGTTCCTGGCTCAACAATGCTAGTGGAAATATTTGTTCTTAACAAGGAATCGTCATTGTAGGAGAAGCTGTATAAACCACACAATCAAGGAACTGAGAAGGCGGCCTTCAAGGACAGAAACTGACTATTAACATAGTGGTTTAAAGGAACTCCAGGGTGTATAAGAATCTCCTGGGGATCTTGGTAAAAAGATCCTTACCCAGTACCAGAGATTCTGATGTAGTAGGTCTGGGATGGGCTCTGAGAATTTGTATTCCTAATGAATCCCCAGGGGATGCTGATACTGCCAGTCAGTGGACTAGAGACCAAGATAGGTATTACATTGAACCATATTACATTGATGACATTAGACTGCTTTGATCTAGAAAAATCCTTTCAATATTCAACCTAATAGAGCAAATCTATGGCTAGCTTTTGCAGAGGTGTCATTGTCTTAGACAGAGGGTACTGGAACCAGCAATCAGAACAATGACCAGCCCATTACTAACTCATGAAATGTTTGATCCTATTTTCCAAGCTTTCATGCCTGAGCTTAAACCTAGTGCCAGAAGGGAGGCCGGGCCCAGTCTATGCTTCATCAGCCGACACTCCCCTTAAAAGATACCAGCCATGTTACAAGTTTGCAAACAAGTTAGAGTATAGAAAAGATAATACTGATCAGAAATAAGGAAATTGATCTTTCAAGAGAGCCAAATGAAAAGTAAAGAAAGACTTCCCAAGATTCCCACAAAAGTTTAAAAATAAAACCCTTTTGTGAATGTCACAAGTCCATTTCCATTATTTGCAAAGAACCAGATGAGGCTGATTATAGGAAAGACTATGAGTTTCATCCTTTGGTACTCTTGGTTCCTTGAAAACAGCCTCTTCTTAGGGGAAGATAGAGAGAAAAGGTGGCACTGTGTCCACAAAGATGATTCTGATATTTTAAAGTTCCTTCACTCTTGCTCAAACTAAGATGTGATGTCATGAACATGGTCAGTTATGATATTCTAGAGAAGAAAGTGGAGCTGGAGTGGGAGAGGCAGGTCAGAAAAAGCACATGAAAATCATCTTTGTATTTAGGAAACACTTCATACAACTACTGGATATAAGAAGGAAATTGTCCATTTTCCAATATGGCACATGGAGCCCTTTGGTCCTCTTGGACAGAAGGCCTTGGGTTGGTTAGATTACGGAGCAGTAAGGTAATTAGCACATGACATCCAATTATATATGCTGATAAATCTCTTCTCCTCTGTAGAAGCTAGTCTCTTAAAATTTATTCAGAGATCATTATTAATGAGAGAAAATTTAAAATACTCACAAAGGCCCAATGAATAACCTTTACTACACTTGCTTAGAATTATTATTTGCTAATTAGTATCTTCATAGGTAAAATCGAAGCGATGTCCTTTATTGGGCCAACAAAGAGCTATAAATACAGTAAGTCCCTGACTTACGAATGAGTTCCGTTCTGGGAGAACATTCATAAATCGGATTCATTCCTAAGTCCAACAAAGTGAGTCTTATACACCTTTGACACAAATATATAATGTATATTGCTTTGTGCTTCCTAGCAGTCCCCTCCACATCACTACTGCTTTTCCTTTTGCTTCCAGACATCCTGGGCTCTGACTGAGCCCCGTACTACTGTACACTATCACACTATACAGTGAGCTCACAGCAGCACAACCAGGACAATGTCTGGCAGACACAGGAGCTACTTCCGCAATTTGTTCACATTTAGGAATGTTTGTAATTCAAGATCCATTCATATCTATGACAGCTCAGAACTTGAATGTTCATAAGTCGGGGACAGGGACTTACTGCACATGAGTCTGCAAGCCAAAAGACATTCTTTTCCAATGACCTATTCACCTTATTAAAAACCTAGATATTTGTAATGAGTTCTGTGCTCAGCATGAAGGCATGGCTGAATGAGTGGGGAATACTTAACCCAGGATGTATTCAACATGGTGTCAGGAAATATGGGTTCTCTTGTGACTCAACTGGCTTGAGTCTAGCTGAGTCTGCACAGATACTGAGGGAGGTGTCCCAAATTCACCTGATACATCTGCTGCCCCAGCCCCGCAATCAGCCGTTACATACTGCACCCCGCATGCCAGGGGTACTCATTGTTTCTAGACTGGCACTGATTCTAGGTTTCTTCAGTAGGAAGAACTAGAAAACACAGAAGTTTCAGAAATTGAAAATAAACCATGAATTTAAACTGCTATTTCCAATTCAAATCTAAGATTACAAGTTTTAATTTAACTTCATGATTTTATAATTGATCTCTTTTATACTAAAAATCTTGATTCCTAGTGACAGTGCCATAATTACTTATTTGAATCATTGTAAAATGACTGCAATAACTGAAGTCAGTTTTAGATTTCTTTTTTCCTTTGTTTTGTGGGATATTTTCTACTAGAAATGTACAGTAAGGGGTACTTTGTTTGAAAGTCATGTGAAGTGATTGAAGGTGTTAAATATGATAATGCTAAGGTCCTATGTTTTCCTTTGGGTGCATAAAATGAGAAAACGATGAGAGACTCCCAGGCATTTATTCAGGTGGATCTAGTTCATAAATAACTAAAACCCACTGAAAGTTTCTGTCTTTTTAAACTTACAATTCATTTGAGAAAAACATGCAAGCCTTCTTGCCCTTCACACTCATCTGCCCCACGTGCCATCATATTTAGAAAACTAAGAGCTCCTCCCCTTCCTTCCCCATCTCTTGTGAACTCTGCCACTGGCCCTCAGAGGATCTGGGCTGGCTTTGTTGAATAATAGCACAGAGAAGCCTCGGCGGTGATGAGGAGAGCCTTTGATCTCCAGAAAACTTGAAAACTCCAGCCTGGAGGTCTTGGCATTTATCCCAGAGATCAAACACATGTGTTGGCACCTGCAGGGAAAAGGGAAATGAACTAGGCTTTTTTGAATCCAGAGCCTGTGATGGAAACTACACAAGCAATAGCAGAATCTACCAAAGGCCATCAGAAGCTATGAGGAGCCTCCATGGGGATTTCTCTACCAAAGATTTGGTGAGTGGATCACACACAGGGATTAGACAACTTCACCCATGAGTGACTGTGTATGAGCCCGAATACTAAGAAACTAGCTAAACCATATGAAATTGAGATAAAAACAGATTTGAATATTGACAATTCTTTATGATCCAACCTAAGATGAAAGTAGAAAGAGTCTGTCAGTGAGGGTCCCAGGAGTCGTTTATTGTGGCTGGGCCAAGAGTTGTGTGAAGCAGAGAGGGACAGATTGGGGATCTGTCCAGGAGAAAGACAAACACCACTTACTAAGCATGTGCAAGAACTACACACTGGGGTAGGCTCCCAATATAGGCCATCTTCTTTGATTCCCACACTAAAACAAAGATGCACATTTTATTATCTCTAACTTGCTGAATAGGCACTGAGAAGTTAAGAAATGTGCACTGTGTGCATGTACCACATTTTCTTTATCCATTCACGTGTTGATGGGCATCTAGGCTGTTACCATAATTTAGCTATTGTAAATCATGGTGCTATAAAAATAGGTATCCATGTGTCACTGTAATATGATGACTTTAACTCACTCGGGAAGATATCTAGGAGAGGTACAGCTGAATCAAACGGAATTTCTATTTTTAGTGGGTTTTTTTAGGAATCTCCATTGTGATTTCTATAGTGGTACAATTACACAATGGATTATTACTCAGCTACAAAGAAGGATAATTTTGAGGCATTTGTAGGAAAATAGTTGGATCTTGAGACTATAATATTAAGCGAAAGAAGTCAGACACAGAAGGTTAAATATTACATGGTTTCTCTTGCATGAGAAACTCAAAATATAAATAACTTAAAGTGCAAAATAAAGGAAAGATGATAGACTTTTTGGAGATGAGGAAAGAAATCTGGAGAAGGGAAGACAGGGGAGGGGAGAAAAGGAAAGGGGATCGAAAGTGAACAAGATATGAGATAGATAGATAGATAGATAGATAGATAGATAGATAGATATAAAATTTGCTGCATAAAGGTGAGTGCTTAGTTCTCCTCCACTCAAAGTGGAACTTCAGACAAGCTGTGTGAGGACAGAGATGGGCTTTCTCAGGTATTTTTTGCATCCTTCAGCTAAGCAATGGTCTAGAGCACTGGCCTATGTGTTATAGGTGCTCATATATGGAGCTGAATGGATGCAGTTCAATAAATGGTTCAATCTATACATCTTGTGGCCCTCTTGTCTCCTTTTTAGTATATGTGCTGCCGAAGCGAGCACCCTTTTGTCTCCTTTTAATCTACTTTTCCCAGTCATTCCTCCAAGATAAATTCTACTCAATTCAGTCTAGTTATGCCCTTTCCATCAAGCCATGCAGGACCTCAGTGACCCAACTGGTTCCTTCATGTATTGGGCAGTGAGCTACAAAAGCTCTCTCATGTGCCCGGTACTGTGATGGGCACTGGGCAATGTTGCTGGCCACAGCAGACACAGACACTGCCCTCATAGAGTTTGCCTTCATGTAAGAAGAAGGCCAATAATGCTAAGCACTATGATAAATGAAACGGAGAGGTGTGAGAGTGAGCAAGGTTAGTGGAAGGTGTGGCACTGCGGAAATGATAGTGAAGATCAAATGACCAGAAAAACACGAGATTGTCAACTAGGCATCAGAGGTCCCAGCTGACCTCTAGTTGGAATGACCTCTTCTAGCTCAGTGTGGCAGTCTTACTCATATTCCTGGGCACAAAGCTAAACTATATTTCCCAGCTTCCCTTGTAGCTGGGTGTGGTCGCATCTTGAGGTCTAACCAGTAGAATGCAAGCAGAAGTGATGTGCACCACCTCCAGCCTGGCCATAGAAACTTCCCACATATTCTTCCTCATGTTTTTGATAAAGACAAGAACACAGACCTTAGAAGTCATATTACTAAAGTGGTAGAGTCATAAGATGGAAGGAAACTGCATCCTTGAATTCTTGCTAAGAGAATAGCTACCCACCAATAAAAAAAAAATTACTATTTTGAACATTATACAAGTGAGGAATAAAACTGAACTCTATTAAGCCATTGAGGTAAAGGGGCTTATTTGCTACAGCATTAGCATTATACTAATTTTCTGAACTCACTGTATCATTGCTGTGGCCGCTCACTTGGCACTAACTCAGGCTGGGACATGGGTCTTATTGTATCACTGTTTAAGTTTGTACTTTTATTTAGCCGTTCTGTCTTTTAGGTTCCTCTGCTCAGATGACAACAGTGAAGAAGCTTGCCCTTTCTAGGTGTGCTTTGGTATCTTATCTACTCATTCACTCCATTTCTATCTTCACTGCTCTATCATGTCAATGGATGCTTTTCCATCCCTTTAAATCATTTGGACTTTTCATCTCTTTTCCTTTAGTTTCCTTAGCATTCATGCCTTCTAGACTACTATAAAGTAATCCTATCACAATCCCTCCCTAAACATTTCTGATCTACGGGAGCCTGGGTTAACATGACAGCACCACTTTTACACTCTTGTAATTGCTTCTCTCCCACATTTCTTCTTCATAGGTCAGCACCAAGCACAGTGTCAGGCACATAGTAAGTATTCAATAAATTAATGCTTGCTGACTGAATGAAGTGATTTAACGTTGTTAAATATACTGGCATGCTATAGGAACAATCTACCAAAGTTTTTGTTATTCAGGAAATACCCCTCTATTTACAGTCAGCAGTAACAAAAGCTTTGCCTTGAAAACCAGATGTACAGAAGTCATCTGAATTATGAGTTGCTTTGGGGCATCTATAGAAATAAGGACAGTCTAGGAGGGTGCACTAAATAGGGCTCCGGTTTTCTGCTGCAGCTCTGCTAAGTGCTGGCTTTTTTCCCTCCTTTGCTTTTTCTTCCTAAACTCTACCTGCACCTCACCTCTAGGAATCTGCAGGCAGAATAACTCTTTGTCTTAAGATACACCTTCCCAAGTCAATCATTTATATTGGCCAGTGAGAGCTGCAAGCACCCAGTCAGCCAAAGTGCTGAGCTCAATTTCTCTTTGGGACCAATGCTCGGGCAATGTCTGGCCTGCTGAGATGTCTGCCCATTATCTTCAGAGCAAGTGGTCCAACCCACACTGGCCTCTTGTCTCCCTCCAGTTCTAGGCATTGACTTTCTTTTCGGAGCTCCATTAGTTCACAGACATCAAGGCCAGACCAACTTGGCTAAAGAGGAAGAAGTCCTTTTTTGTCAGTGTTTTTATTTTATAGCTTTAGACTCATGTAGCAATAGAAATGGAAGTGAAAACACACACCACCAACCTGCAAACCAAATGGAATGAGTCAATGACATTAACCCAGAGCCTGTTTTGAGCCCAAGCAGTGGTCCAAACCACCCACAGGGTCACATTGCTTGTTCTAACAACAGATCAACCTCAGCAACAGGCATTTTTCATAGAATTTCACATTGCAAAAACAGCTGGCTAATCTGGTCATTCCAGTAACAAAGGAGAACCATTAATTATTTCATTACCCGCGCACAACCCATAAACCATCCCTCTAACTGGCTGTTTCCCAAAGTTGCAGTGAATTAAATTAAAGGTGTCAATTTAGTCCTGTGTAGATATGAGACAGATCCCTTTTAGTGGGCTATTATGGGGCCTCTGCTTCAGTTCTGCAGGGAATTAAATGTAGGGCGAGGATATTTCCTTGAAGAGGGAAAGTTATTGGATAGAAGGCAACCGGGATCTAAACATAATTTGGGAATCTCAGTTTGTTTAAGAATGAGTCAGTGGGGGGTAAAAAAAGAATGAGTCTTGGTCAAAGTTTTGGCTTTTTAAAACTTTCTTTTAAGGGCTGTCAAACCACTAGGTTTGGTGAATACCTTTATTTGGCTTTTATCTACCCAGGGAAAAGTCTGTTCTTTCCAGAACAAAAGCCACCTGCAACAAGTGACACACAGAGGTGCCCAGAGTTCCATCCCTCTGTCTAGTGTGCCAGCTTATCATTGTGCCCTCCTTTTTACATAGTGGCTATGGGCTGAGGTCCATTCCAGATATGCCAGTGTCCTTTGTGGTAGGGTTTTCTGCAAACCTGCAGAGATTAGAATCCGCTGAAGTGGTCCCAGCAAGCTGCCTTTTTAGGAGCAATAAACTTCGGAAGTTCCCTCCTCCTGAGTTAAATTCAAGCCAGTGACCTGGAACAGGTAGCTAAGAGACTGGATCAATAGGGCCTTTTTAGCAATGAGTAAGGATTTTAGGCTTTGGTGTGCCTTTTGTTTACTCAGGTAGGACCCACAATGCTCATCTCAAAAATTAGTAACATCTTCTTCACCTCCAGCTTTCAGGGACTACATTTTGTTCATCACTTTCTTTTTTCATCACTTTCTTTCTTTACTTCCCTTCTCTGTATCTTCCACATTTCTTTTCTTGTCATCCCTGGGCATGAATCCTCTAATGAATCAAGAGTAGCCTGCCCTACTTCGGATATATTACATTTCCCAATCTGCAAAGAAATCATTTTGTTAGTGTTTTCCTTTGGTTAATGGAGCAAAATGAATACCTATTATAGCTGTGGAAAGAATGAAATCCTTGCATGTCCAAAAAAAAAATCAGACCAAAAAAGTGGAATGACCCATTACTGTCTGGTTCATATGCTTTATCCACTCATGTTCCAGCACTGGCCGTAGGCTCCAATTGTGTAATGTTTATCTTTGTTCCTGTAACTTATTTTTGTCCTTTTCTCCCACATTTTCATGTACTGAGGATAATGCTGATGTCAACAACCTGTTCCCATCGTTCTCTGAATATCCATTCAGCAAAAAATTGCTGAGTATCCACTGTCCCTGTCTGAGGCACTGAGGGAAATATTCGGTCTCTTTCCTCCTAGCACTTGCTATCCAACAGGAGAGACAGATGACAGAGATATTATGTCAAGTGGTAGCAGTTCTATGAGGAAGTAAAAGGGCAGGGTAAGGAGATCAAGAGTAATAGGGCTGTTATTTTGGAAAGTGAAGTGACAGATGATTAGTGCCTTGCCAACACCCTCTGAGGATTCATTTCAACACTCCAAAGGCTGCTTCCTGTGACTTCCTCTGCCTGAGGGTAGGAGAATGCTTGGCCCAGAAGCAGGACAAGACTGAAGTGTAAGATGTCTGTTGCCCTGGGAGCAGCCCTCGAGTAGATATCGATGTCCTCTGAGGTTACGATAACTGAAGTGTGTTCTACATGATCGCCCAGAATGCTGCCCCCATGGTTACTGTTGGGCAGCACACCACTATTAGATCCCTTTCCTTCTGTCTCACTTCTCTTCTCCTCCACTTGGGTTACCTGGGTTCGTCTCTCAGAGAAACTACTTGAATAGAAATCCTTGTTTCAGGTGTCCATACTAAGAGCAAGGAAAGGTTTCTCTGCAAAAATGATGTTTGAGCAGATCCCTGATTCCAGTGAGGGGGTGAGCTGTATGAAAATGTTGGGTAAGAGAATTCCGAGCCAAGAGAACCACAAGTGCAGAGAGCCCCTAGGTAGGATCATGTTTGAGTGTTTGTGAAGCAGCAAAGCCAGACTGCAGGAACAGAGTGGGTGAGGGCACCTGAGTTAAAGAAAGTCTCTCTCCTCATTCCTCAGCTACAGTATCTCCTTTAATCCTTGCTTTTGCTACTTTCGCCAATCCGTTCAGTTCTCATTCCTGTCATGCCTCATTGTCTGAGAGCACCACCATTTTATTTATATTCTAGATTTCACTGTTTAACTGTACCTTTATAAAGAACACAGTAAGTTCGGAGATCCTGAAGGGAACCACTGATTGGTGCAATGGAGCTGGGAGACTGCCCATGGCCCTGCTTAGGGGGGCAGCCTGGGGGCGGGGAGCAGCAAGCTCTCTTCAGTGCTCCCACCCACATTTTCAAAAGGGTAGGAGACCTCATTTCCTCCTGCTCCATGGCCACCATCATCACCGACACCTTCTGAGAACCCACTGCGCTCCTGGCTTTACCCCGTGTGTGTGGTCTTCATCCTCTCTGACCCTCATGGCACTCTGGAAACCAAACAGCAACTACAGTCCAGTGGAGGCACCTCCATTCACACCTTGGGCTACACAGGATACACCCCGGCTTCATTTTATGGGGCTGCTGAGCCCTCACCACGCATAATCAGGCCTGTCGAGGCAGCTACTTTGATCATGACCAGAAGACTGCAGATCACAGAGGATGTGGAGTTCTCTTTAGGCAGCTGGCGTGAGCTCGGCACAGATGCCTCCCAGAGCAGGACTGCTTTGCTGACTCCTGGGAGGTTCATCATCAAAACTCCCTGCCTTGACCCACATTGTGCCTCTCTCCATTTGTGCTTTTCTGGCTGGACCTACTGGGTAACTGACAGTTGAGTCTATTAGTGCTTCGTTTTGTGCAGTTTTCTCTGGAGGAGTTGGCTTCTAAAAATTAGTTAGCAATAAGTGAGCCCCACAGTGATGAATATTGGGGCCTGAAAGGCACGCTAGGAAGATGGAGTTCTGTTGGCAGAAGTGGTCTGTAATCAGTGTGGGTGGGGCTCAGTTAGTCCCTTAATATCTCCAGGGTTTAGGTTTCTCGCAATCTTGGGAGCAATAACAAACAGTTTTGATAGCTCCCTCTTACTTCTTTCTAATTATGCTTCATAATGTTTACCAAATGCTCATGTGCACATCTACGTTTTCCAGCTTCTTCTGCAGTTCAGTTGGGGCCAAATGAGTGTGTGATGGCTCATGGATGTAGGCAGAGGTGGTATTCACCACTTCTGGGGCTGATCCTTACAAAACCTCATCCTTGTTTCTCTCCTTTCTCTATGCTTAAGGGCTACGTGCTTCAGACTCACACCAGGTTTTGTGTGACGAAGAAATGGGGTTTTTACTGTGTTAAAGTGTTGAGCTTTGTTTATCTTTTATTACAGCCTATCCTGTAAAAACAGTTATTATATCTGCTCATTCATTCTTCAGTTTGCTCACTAATACTTTCAGCTTTCATTCATTCATATTAACTACTACATGCTGGGTACTAGTACTTTAGCATGAATAAACTTTGGGCTCTGCCCATGGAGGAGCTTGATATCTAAGTGAAGAGATGGACATCGGAGAAGAGAAAATAATAACATAAGCAACAAATGTATAATAGCTATGCCATGGTGTATGCTGAGAAATAAATACTCAGAGGCCTTTCCCTTTTGAGAGCTTCACGTTCTATAATCTGTCCTAAGTCCATTCTGTTTCAAACTCCTTTCATTTAGGCAATGCTTGCTACTGCATACTACACCAGTTTTAAAGGCACAATATTACCTCTACTTTCTCCTTCCCACCAGCCCATGATTCCAAATAATTTCTATCAGTATCATTTGTGCAAGTCATACTCCTGTTTGAAAAACATATACGGAGTTTTCATTTCCTACACAAGACCCAAACTCTTCAATTTGACATTGATCTGGCTCCAAGGCTCCTTCTGTCATTATTTCCCACTTCTTCTTTACTAAAAGATTATCCCTTAATCTGACTGGCATGATCCATGTGCAACAACCCACACCATTGGAGATCCCACTCCCATGTCTTTTTTCTAAAGAAAGGGTCTCACTACATAGTTCAGGCTGGCCTTGAACTTGCTATGTAGCCCAGGCTGGCCTCAAACTCATTGGGATCCTCCTGCCTCAGCTTCCCGAGTGCTGGGATCACAGGCGTGTGCCACTATGCCTGGCTCCCATCTCTTTTCTTACACCATTCTTTCCCCCTCAAATCTTCTTCCTGTCTATCCAACTCTTCTCTTTAAAGCCCTACCTCAAGTGACATCTTTGGTGTTCCCGCCTACTCCTGTCTACAGGTCTAAAATGTCCCCCCAAAGCCTCATATGTGTGGGAGGTGATTGGATCCCGGAGGTGCTATACTCATCAGTGGATTTGTCCATTGATGAGTTCATAGCTGACTTGCTATTAGGAGGTGGAGCCTGGTTAGAGGCGGGTCAGTGAGGACATGGCCTGGAAGGTGCATTGTTTTCCCTGCTCTTCCCTTCTCTTTCTGCTTCCTGCCTGCCATAGGGATAACACACCTTTCTTCCAACATGCTCTCTTGCCATGCCATTTCTGCCTTGAAGCCAACCAATCATGAACCCGTGAGCCAAAACAAAGCTTTCCTGCTTTAAGTTATAGGTGTCAAGTATTTTGTCCCAGTGATGAGAAAGTGACTAATACACTCAACTGAGATGAAATGGGCAATTTCTTTAGTGAGAGACATAGGAGAAATAAAAAAAATATATAAATAGTCCTGTACCTTCTAAAGAAAATGAATTCTTAAAACTCTTTTCACAAAGAAAATTTCAGGTTCAGATGGTTTTAACATCAGTGAACTCTATCAAATAGTTATGGAAGAAATAATACCACTTTACATGAATTCTTTTAGAAAATAGAGGAAGGAATACTTCCTAGCTCATTGTATAAAGCCTGCACAACCCTAATAACAAAACCTGATGAAGGACGGCCTCTGAAAAATCTGTACTTCATATCATACTTAAATGGTGAAAGACTGAGTGCTTTCTACTAAGACTGGGAAGGATCCAAAACATCTACTGTCACCAGTAGAAGAAGACATAAAGATAGGAAAGGAAGAATGCTGTTGTTACTCAGACAACATGATTGTGAAAGTTAAAAATCTTAAAGAATCTTTAAAACACTGCTACAATTAAAAAATAAATTTAGAAAAGCCACTAGATCCAAGGTCAATATATAAAAATATATATGTGGTAAAAAATTAGAGAATGAAATAAAAAGGAATCCAATTTATAGCATGAAAACTGTCAGAGATAGAGGAATGCATCTGACAAAAGGTATATAAAGCCTCTATACTAAAAATTGCAAAGAGAAATTAAGGAACACGTGTGTAATCAAAAACTATGTATACCACTTTCAGAGACTGGAAGGCAGAAACCAAACACACATTTACCCAATGTCTACCCTCCCTAGCCATCTGTAGATTCAAAACAATGCCAATCAAAATCCTGGCATGCTTTTTTGAAGATATTGACAAGCTGAATATAAAACGTATTTGAAAACGCATAGGTTCTAGAATAGCTAAAACAATCTTGAAAGAGAAGAACTAATTTGGAGGATTTATACTACCTGACTTCAAGACTTACTATAAATCTACAAAGGTCCAGACAGTGTGGTTTTGGTAAGAGAGGAGACACATAGATCAATGGAGCTGCACAGAGAGTTCAGAAATAGATCCACAAATATACAGTTGAATTGAATTTTTGAAAAAGGTGCTGTCAATTCAATGGTTGAAAGGAAATTATTTTAACAAATGGTTCCAGAACAACCGAATACACATATGGAGGGTGAATTTTGACCCTCCCTTGCTCTACACATAAGAATTAGAGAATGACCATAGACCTAAACATAAAAGCCAGAACCATAAAACTTCAAGAAGCAAAGGCATGAGAAAATTCTCATGAACTTGAAGGAAAAAGATTTTTCTGACAGAGCTCAAAAGGGAATAGCTATAAGAAAGTATCAGTGAATTAGTCTTAGTCAACGTGAAAAATTTCTGCTCATCAAGAGAATATCATTAGAACATAAGTAAGGTACAGACAAGGAGTAAATATTTGCCATTCACATATCTAACAAGGAACTTCTATTCAGCATATGTAAAGAGCTACTAGAATCAATAATGCCAATAATAAAAACACGAAGAATCCAATTAAAATGAGGAAAGTGATTAATCTGATACTTCACAAGACATATGAATGTTTAGTAAAGACATAAAAATGTATCCACTCTTTATCACAAAAGAAATGCAAATTAAAACCAAAATGAAATATCATTTCATATTTACTAGAATGGCTCTTGACACACCAAGTATTAGAAAGGATTCAGAGCAACTAGAACTCTTGATACTTTTTTGGTGGGAGTATAAAGTGGTACAACTATGTTTTAGGAATCTCTGCTAGCTTCTCATAAAACCAAACATACACTTACCCGATGACTAAGCAATTTCATTCCTAGATATTTTCACAAGAAAAAAATTTTTAATCCACAAAAGACTTACACAAGAATATTCTTAGCAACTTTATTTATAATAGCCCCAAACTGGAAACTGCCCCGCCAAATGGATAAACAAACTGTGGCATACTCTTACAATGGGTTATTGCTCAGCAATAAAAAATGAACTACTGATACATACAACATATATAAATTTTGAAAATATCCTGAATGAAAGCCAGAACTTTGTTTAAAAGTTATACTTATAATTCACAACTCCTATGAAGCTCTTGAACAGGCAAATCTAATCTATGTGATAGAAATGAAAATAATGATTTCCAAAGGGAGTGAGAGAGTGACTGGAAAGGGGTACTGAAGAAATTTCAGGGTGATGGAAATGTACTATATCTCACTTGGGGAGGTGGTGACATGGATGTATATGGCAAAATTCATTGAACTCAACACGTAAGATCTGTGCATAACTCGGCTGTATGGAAGTTATACCTCAATAAAAGAAACCCAATATTTCTTCTTCCTCACCTCCCTACAAATATTATGTTGGATGCTACTGCAATGTATTATTTTCATATGTGGTTGTCCATTTTAAACTTTCTTAGGTTGCTTAAATAGACCCTGCGCCATGCTAAGGACTCCATATTCATTGATTTAATGAGTAATAATCATACAGGATAAAATGGAAAACAAAAGTAAAGAAAATCAGTATATAACATCATAAAAATTTCCACTGTTTCTGTTCTCCTGGGACCGACACCATTGCCAGTGAAAAACAATAGTATCTAAGGCATCTTGCTTTTATTTACAATAAAAAGAGGCAAGAAAATAAGAGAAAGCTTTTGTCTCCTAGATTTTGAGGTAAAACCACATAATTATAACTGTATTTCTTAACTCCAGGGAGATAGACCAAAAGACATCTGATGAATCACCTTTTCATTCATAAAACACTGCTTATATCTTTCATGGCTTTTATCCTTCTAGAATAATAGCAGAGAAACAGTACTTGATGGGCCTGCATTATCAGATGCTATTGGAAAGGTCTAGATAAGAGCGCTGAACCACCTATTAGTATTCTGCTTGCACACCGTTCTCTATAACCCAGAGTCATCCGTATCCTGGCAACCCTCAAAATTTCATTCTCATTGAATTGCTAGATCTTTATCAAAATATAATTATAGCTTTAATTTGAAAGATAAATTTTGATTGCCAGTGCCATGCCCAAAGGAAGAAATAATCAGGTGAGAGAGTGCCTAGGCACAATTGTTAACCATATAATAAATGTCACAAATCATCCATCCTCTAAAACACACACACACATACATACACACACACACATACACACACAAAACTTTGGGGGAAGTTGTGAGGGATAAAGGAGGGGAAAATTCTTGAGACATCAGATTTGAACTTTGACTGCGTTACATTATGTTTATCTTCTTCTGTTGTCACTCAAGTGCCTGTCATCTCTTCTTAACTGAGAGTTTGTGGAAGGCTCAGGCTGCACATCTTGCTTCTATGTGTGCCCACCGTGGCTCAACCTGGAGCAGGAAGTAGGCCAGTTTACCAGCTCCCTGTCAGAGGCCAAGATCTCTGGAAACAGACTTTAAGATTGACATTGGTGTGTGGGAAACTCATTAGGAAATGTTCTGTGGGTGAGAACCTACAGAGGAAATGAACGAAGCAGGACTGGGCAGAGACAGAAGCTGGGCTATGATATAGCTACAGCAAAGCACAGCTGGTCCCTTGGATGGCTTTTGAGCTAGGATGGCCCTGCAGAATTTTTCTGAATTGAGGCAACATGGTCAGGCCTTTATAAGCTTGTATTGACCAGTCATTAGGTATGCATTGCCCTGGGAAAGGGCATGGCTTTGGGTGAGGTGGCTTTCTTCAGTGAAGGACAGTTTCCAAAAAGGGACTTGGCCGTGAGCTGTCAGCCATCAGGACTCAGCTCTGGCAAATGAGTGCTTGTGTCCTGATGAAAAGGGAGATACAGGAAGAGGCAGAATGATTGCAAGGTGAGGCCAGCTTGGGCTACACAGTGAGTTCAAGGACGGTCTGGGCTATATAGTATGACTCTGTCCCAAACAAAACAGAACAAAATAAAACAAAAAGCCAGAAAGAAAGAAAAGGAGAGTGGGGTTGGGTGACACGTCAAAGTGGCCATTGCACCTCCACAGTCTTTAGCGACTCAGGACCCTGGGGAAAATAATCTGAATCTGAACTGGGCCCCTGGTGGACTGACTCCACAATTCCATTTCTGCAAGAGGGTGGCTCTACCTGTGGAGGCAGCCAGAGGCTCCTGCTGTGACTCACCAAGGAAGAGTAGGTGGGGGTCAGAATTAGTTCTGCCTTCTCATGCAACTGGATGCTCCTGACTCTCTACAAACTGCCCTTATTCATGTCTGAGGGTGAGTACTGTTTGTTTTCTTTAAATGGATCCCTTTGAGACACTGTATGGGAAAAGCAAGAGAGCAAAAGTTCCACACTGCAACTCCCTTTCTCTTTGGGAGTCACATCACAGTCTTGGTGCTCCTACAGGGTGTAAATGGTTCACTAGTTTGGGGATGGAGAAAGAACCAAACATATGTTAACAGTCTTGCTCCACTGGAGTCAGAGAAATGGATTTTAGTTAACCTACATTTTAATGTGCAGTTATCTCCTCCTGAGTCTTTGGGAGAATCCTCAAGTTTGTAAATACAGAGGCTCAGCCTTCCCTGCTGTGGTAGTCTGCTTCCCTATCTCCCAATATTCATGATCTTGCTTAACTCCCTGTGCTGGAATCTGGTCTGAGCCTGTGACTTGCCTTATTCTTTTAGTAAAACAAGCTACTAGTTAAGCCCAAGAAGGCCTGGAAGCTTCTGCTTTTGCACTCTTGGGGACCCTGAGCTGCCAAATAAAAAGTCCAGTTACCATGCCAGAGAGACCACATGGAGGAGAAGCTCTGAGACTACACAGAATGAGACAGAAGCACAGCCAGCCCAGCATCCTAGCTGAGCCTAGCCCCTAGGTGATATACCATCTAACTGACCCCCATCCAGACTAGCCACAGCTACCTGATTGAGCTCATCACAGGCTGCAGAATTTGGAGCCAATAGATTGGTGGTTGTTTCTTACCACAGAACCATTTTTCTAGAAGTCAACTGGCCATTGTTTCTTGTTTTCTTTTGTTTTTTTCCCCAGTACCAGGGATCGAACTCAGGAGCTTGTGCTTGAGAAGCAGGCTTGGCACCACTGAGCTACAGTGGCCCCTTGGCCATTGTTTCTTAAGCCAGTAAGATGTGAGATGGTTTTTCGTGAAGTAACAGATGGAACGACTCCAAATAGCAATTGTCTCACGGTCAAGTGACTGTGCTCAATTTGTCCACCTTCACCCAAGTCAACTACATTTTAACCTTCCGCCAAAGAGTGTTACCTCATTTGATGGCTGCTTTAAAAAATAAAATAAGTTTTTATTACTTCACAACAGTATCTGCCTACACGATGATGACCAAAATATTGAAAGGAAAATGAAAAAGCCCCATGAGGCTGTCAGAGCTGGAGGCTGAGGGTCAGCCTTCTTCACTAGCTAAGTAGCTCAATCCTGTTATCAATTTCATATGCTTTGGGCTCAAAGTTATGCCTCAGCAAATTTGCAAATGAGTCCCTGTCATGGACCTTCAAGGTCACTTACTAAAAGAGGAAGCTAAAATGTTATATCTCGAGAATCAGGGTCTATGTCAATTGGACACCCCAGAGATGGCTGGACAAGGAGTCCACCAGATAAGTGAGGTGGCGTAGTCAAATAATCCAGGGCTGAATTCTGGAGGCACAGTGCTCTGGATCAAATTTCAGATCTGTCACTTGTTAGCCATAAAACCTTGGACAAGTTACTTGATCTCTGTGTCTCCATTTCCTCATCTATAAAATTGGGATAATAATAGTTCCTACCTCCCAGGGTTATTGTGAGGATTAAATGAGTTAACACAGGTATAAGGCACAAGTTAATATCTGGTTATTCTGAGCCTGGCTATAAGTGATTATACAGTGAGAACTGACCAAAAAATTGCACATAGATTTTAAATTATATGAATAGCTATTTTTGGTGACTGCACACTAGGAAAGGATGCCAGCTTTCAGAAACTGTATCCCATATAACTGTTTACATAAGAGGGCAAGGTCAATAAAACATAGTAGAAGGAACAATAATTCATAGATTCATATCCCAGCCTTGCTGGGAACTAGTGTGATGTGAGGCAGCTTATCTATAAAATGGAAATAATGACAGTGCCTTTACCTAAAGAGTCTGGACGAAATGGCCCCTCTAGGAGTCTTTTATATCACCACACTTTTTCAAATCTCTTTGAGACAGGAAAGAGGAGGTAGAATTGCCATGATTTTTTAAATGGAGATCTGTACTGTATTTAGCTACATGACTTCTCCAGAGCCAAACTCAAATCCCATGGTAGAGATTTTAGAAGGCTCCTCTATGCCACAGAGTCTACTGGCCATGGCATAATTTGCACATGGACTACATTTCCCATCCCCCTTGCAGGTAGATGTGCTCATGTGATTGAGTTCTGGCCATGTGCTGTGGGAGCTTGTCAGGATTTCTACTTCAGGACAATCTTCCATATTCTTATTTTCTCTGTCTGCTGGCTGGATATAGAGGGGCCAGCATGGACTCCAGGGTCCTAGGGAATGGTAGAGCCACAAGAGGGGAAGAGACTGGGGTCTTCATCATCACAGGCTAAAACGTTGATTAGACTTTATGGAAGAAATAAATGGTTACAGTGTTATACCCCCAAAGATTTAGAGTTTATTTGTTGCCTTCTCTGACCAATCACTCACCAGGGGTCTCTAGTTAATTGCTGATTTAGGTTACTATCTTCAAAAGGAAATAGACCTTTTCTCCCCAAGGAGCAAGAGATCACGGGCATCTTATTTGTGACAGGTTAAGCCAAATCAAGGACTGTCCCATGAAATTGGAATCCCAATTCATGGTCTTCCCATCTAGTCTTCTGAGCTGGCCAATGTTGGCTCCTGCCGCACTGGGCCATTGTGTTACATGTACTTGGATTCATCATTCATCTTGCGTCTTTCCTGGGGAGCAGAAACATGGGAAATTTTAAAGATAAAGATAAACCAGTAAATATTTGCCAGTCTCTACTAGAAGGCTAGAGGAATGATCAATTTTTTTGTTTTCTGGTACTGGGAATCGAACTCAGGACTTTGCACTTGCGAGGCAGGCGTGGTGCCACTGAGCTAAATCCCAAGCCCAAATGATCAATTTCTTGAAGGTACTCTTTGTTTCCTGATCTCTTCATTCCCCCAAATCAAAATTTCTATCTTAATATTTGCCCAGTGATTATAGTTATGACCTACAGAAAATAAAGGTAAAACAGTACAATCAAAATTTACTTTGAAAGAGAGGAGAAAAATCACTTGGTAGGTTCTGTCTTGAATAAAGAACCAATTGGTGGTGGGTATTCATACCCTTGTTCTTTATTTCTTTCACTATAGAAAAACAGGAATATATATATTTCCAGCAATTGCTAAAGCATTTTTGTCCAAAAAAAATTCCCATTATTTCACTGAATCAGGAACATAGAGGGCAATTTTTTTTCAAGTTGGACTTGGCCATCACTGCCACCAAAGAAAAGGCAAACACTGGAGAAACGGAGGCTTTGAAAAGAAATATAACTTGAAGTCTGGGATTGTGATGCTCCCTGCCTTGCCCTTGTTGCCCAGAATTGCTTTTGCTATTCTAGGTCTCTTAAATCAGACACACAAGTTTAAATAGTGCATTTTTCTCTTGTGTGAGAAAACCAAAGTATAAATAAGGAGCAAAACAGAGGATAAATATGAGGAACTAGGCAGAACGTTTTCAAATGGAGGAGGAGAAGAGGGAAGGAAGGGAAAGGGGATTTTTAAAAAAGTATTGAAGAAAAAAATGGAAATAGAGCTTTCGCAAAAGGAGAAGAAGGGTTGGAGGGAGGGGAGGATGACCCAGAAAAAGAATTAAGATGTGTTACGTACATGTACAAATTTCCTATGATGAATATGATCGTTATGTACTGCAAATATGTATTAATAAAGAAGAAACTTTAAAAAAAAGAAAAAGAATGGGAGATGCTTAGCAGGTTCACAGGATTAGAATCCACAGAAGAAGACCTGGGCTTCCTGCCATCTGCTGCAATCACTGAAAAGTGCTCAGTCTCGTCCTGAATCCATTCCATGTGGCACCTGTGCCATTAGCTGGGGGTGGCCCCTTCAGGCATGCTGAGTGCCTCTAGCTTACTAACGAGCCCAGTGGTTTCCATCTGGACAGAAAAGAGTAGTACCCTGCCTAACATCCATACACCAGGAAGCTGGCATGATGTAAATACCACCTGAACCCCCTGGTCCCTCTGGATTCTGGGACAAATTCCTTTGGGGGATGGGTGGCCTGCTGGCCCCTGAAATGCAAGGGAGGAAGCCCCATATGTACTACTGGGTGTAACTCGGAGGGGATGTGAAGCCACCTGTGTCCATGGCTGGGAACAAGGGAGGAATCCCTGTCCACGCTCCCATCCTCCAATCTTGCAGGACAGTTGCTCGGGATCTCACACAGGCATGGATGGGGCTTCTCAGAGCTGCTGCCCTTCTCACACAGACCAGCACTCCAGCATCCGAACCTTGCCCTGATCCTGGAGGCTGAATGCTTGGAAGAAGATGTGGACCTGCTCTCAGGCTCTCCCCTAGGCAGCTGGGAAGGAAGACCCCAGCCCTGTGATAGTGGGGTCAAGCCCGAGCTGCATCTCTAGCCGCAGGGCTATTTTTAGATGCTGTTATCTTTGCCTTGCTCACAAGCAGCTGTGAAAAACAAACTGGTGACCAAGAGGCACGAAACTGCAAAATAAAAACCCCATTAAAAAAGAGCTTCAAAACTCAAGAGCATAACACACTATGGCATAACGCGATGCACCGTCATGACTAGGGGGGCCTTTGCTGTTCCAGTGAACACATTAGTGGCCTGCGTGCCCTGAGTAAGTCCAGCTTTGAGCCCCCCCCCCCCAGTCCCGGCCCAGCTAGTGAGGCAGGAAGCCATTCTCACGCCCACACACGGTGACCCCAGAGCACAGGAGTGCCCAGGGAGAGGGATCGACGGGGTTGACGCTGCCACAAACTGAACAGCCCCAGCTCTCTTGCTCCTCTCTTCCAGCTCATTCTAACAGACCCTCTGCCTCACAGCAGCACAGCTCCATGCCAGTGAAACGCCTGCACTGGAAAATGTCACCCAACACTAACTGGTAGGGCAAGAAAACAGGAGGGGGCGCCAAGCGGGATCCCAGACTTCTCCTCAGCCCTTAGAGCCACCAAAAGGCCAAGCCTGGGGCACTTTTGCACTCGCAGCGCCCCCGAGTCCACATGTCCCCTGCAGGAAGCTCAACACCGGACGCTGCAGCCCCTGCAGACCCCTCCACCCAGCTGGTAAGGGCCTGGGCATCGGCGTGTAAAAGTGCCGCCCCACCCCAGAACCCGGGGAAGGGGGGGCGGCGGCAAACTTCAAAGCTGCAGTTGCAATATGCTTTTTAAAAAAATAATAAAGCCCCCAGGAAGCGAGCGCTGTTCCCCGCGCCCCTCCCAGATGTACGTGGTCCACCTTGACCGCCAGCTCACCCTCGCTCCGCTTCACCAAGGGGAGCTGGCTCTCAGACCTCAGCCGCGCGGGGATTTCCTCTCCTGCTACTGAGAGGCCGGGCTGCGGCTCGTGCCTCCCCCACCCCCAAGTTCACCCACCGCCCAGAGGTGCGAGAAATTAGTTTAAAACGATGTCACTTGCCCGTCCCCCCACCCCCCAAGCTGGTCCCATCTCACACACACCCGCGTGGCCTGGGCTGTGAGTCGCGGAGGATCCCGGGGGGTTGCGGTGAGGCGCCCCGCAGAAGCTTGCCTCCCCGGGAGCCCGCTCAGTCTCGGGCTCGGCCCTGGGCGGCCCGCCCGCGCCTCGTTCGCCCGGTGCCGAAATCCTACCGCCCGTGCGCCCTGGGCGCGCCGCCGGGCCCCGCGCCGGCTCCCCGGGAATGCGGCCGTCAGGTGAGGTAGGCATGCTTGCCGGCTCCAGAGTGAAGCAGCAGCTGGCTGGGGCGCTGGGCTTGAGGTCCGCCTCTTCTCGCTCTCCCAGCAAAGGAGAGACCTCTCGGGGGGCTTTCCAGAGCCTTGTTGGGTTAGGACCGCATTCCCCCTTCCTTTTTTTCTTTTATCTTAGTTTCTCCTTCAGATGCGAAAAGAGAGATCGCAGGAATCCATGCCCAGATCCAGCCTAACTCGGTCCACAGGCAGAGAGAGAATTATGAATGGATGCTGCCTTCTGATGAGGAAGTCGACTGGGGAGGTCTCTGCGCACGGCGCGCTCCATCAAAGCAGAGGCATTGGCCCCTCCACTGCTTCAGTGCTGCAGGCTGAGCCACCTAATTGACCACTGGGAAATCAGGTGCCGGGAGACCTGGGCGGGACGTAGCCCCGGGGCCACGCGGGGATCCAGAGCCTTGCTGGCGTAGACAGCTTCGATTTACAGCCCAGTGAATGGAAGGGACTGCGGCAGCCAAACCTCCCGGGCAGCAGGCACGGCTGCACCAACGCTCTGTAGACCGCCGCCAGGCTCCGCGAACATCTCCTGGCTCCACTGGGCTAACGGGGACCTGGCTAAAAAGAGTCTGTCCCCTGCCGCCAGTCGCAGTGAGCTGCAGGACTCAGTCCTCAGCCTAAACTCGGCAGCACACGGGAGCCGGCCACCAAACCCTGTCTGTGGGCTTAGGCAAGCTAGGGGCTGCGGAGGATCCCGGATCCGGATTTCTTGTACCTGTGCGTTTCCTTCTCCGGTAGCGCGACCGCTGGGGCTGCGTGTTACCCATGCCCAGAGTGGCAGCAGTCTCCGCACATCACCAACAGGCTGGACCAACCACAGCTGCTCAGCACCGCACCCCGTGGCTTCCCTCTTACTCCCCTTGTCCCCAGTCTCTGGACAACAGCAGAGGAATCGGAGACACTGACTGTGTCAAGCCTTCCATGCCGGGAAGGAGGGTGGACAGAGACTGCCTTAGAGCCTGTGCCCGCATGTAGCAGGACTACAGCGGCCCCCAAAATGTGACATTGTGTCCCCCTCCTTCATCTCCGGACTCTGAAGCTTCACATCCTAGACACAACTCACTCTGCTCAGGCTTAAAAATCACTGCAAGGACAATGCCTTTGCAGCCATGTATTAATCTCCAGGGAAGGATGATTTGCTACACCAGTTCTGAGGTTGAACTAGGATTAAAAACCATGGCAGTGTGTGCCCATGCCTGAGGCTGGCAGGGTCTATAGATAACAACCGAATGCAGAGGGCAGTCATTTAGGGCTGCTTAAAACACAACACGTATGGGATACAGGCTAATATATATATATATATATATATATATATATATATATATATATATATATAGCAAGAGCTAAACCAGTTAAATTATCCTAAGATGTCTTGTGAAATGCTCTTTTTTGGGTAGTTTGTCTTGAGGCCTCTGGAACCCATTTAGGGATACATGACTATTTTCTGACTGGGCTACCCATTTTCCAATAGGGAGGTTTACATCTTGGGAAAATTTGCATGTCTGGGCAGTACTGTGTCCATGTAGCCTGTAACTCCTCCATAATTCACACCTATGGTGAAATACTTGTTTTGCCAAGGTCACAAATCACAGGGTTTGCAAGGAGCACTGGTAACAGATATTTCCTAATCGGCATTAGTATGAATGAATGATTGGGGGCACATAAAGTATCACACTGAACCCAAGTCAGTCTGGGTTGGCTGTTCTCCTCCAACCCCACCTATGCCAACCTCCTTGTAGGGCTGCCAGCTTCCAGCAAGGACAGAGAACCTGGCTGGAATCCTCTTGGAAGGTAGTGTGGCTAGGACAGGAAGGATGGGGTGAGAGGAGAAAGCACAGTCAGTTTCCCAGTGGGGATGAGATGAAAGCCATGAACCCCAAAGCTTAAGGGGTAGATGGGCAAAGGAAAAGGCTGCTAGAGAGGAAGAGAGAAAATGAGTCAGAGGAGGAAATCAGGAAGGAAGGGGCATGGGCCCCATCTCAGAAACCAGGAGATGAGGACTTCCAAAAAGGCGGCAAGGGTGCCCAAGAATGCTGAATGCTAGGGAGAGCTCAGCGGGAGTTAGGGCCAGTCTGGGCCCCTAAGGCTTTGGGAAAGCCTGGGGCACTGGCTACTGATGGGAGGTGTAGCGTGGCTGGGAAGCCTGGTGGGAGCAGCAGCAGCACCAGGAGCTTTTCACCTATGCACATTGTCAGATGGAGCTCAGACATGCTGAATTACACCAGGGGTAATGCTCTCGGACCAACTTCACTTGGGGAGCTGGGAGGCCCCACCTTGTATGGGCTCAGACTTCTCCCACCTTGAAATGAGAATTTATGTTAAAGTGAGCAAAATGGCTGCCCTCTCTCGCAATCCCTGGCAAGATCATGGAGAGCTAGCGGTGGCCAAGTCACTAATCACACATCCCAAGAAGATAAAGTGCCTTGCTCGGGGTTTTCAGGGCTGCTCTACAATGAGAGAGCCTTGACAATGAGGTCTGCCGAACTCCAAAAAAGCAATGAAAATGGCCTGGCCAAGTGTTCTCCCTTTCATACTGGTATTTGCAATGAAGTAGTTGCTAACAATGATGGTGGAAATAATATAAACAGATTGTTTAAATGCAGCAAATTCTGTTGATTAAAGGCAAAAAAGAAAACATGGGTTTTAGACCCATACAGAACTGTGTTTGAATCTTAGCTCCTCCAGCACTCAACAGTGTAGCCTTGAGAAAACTGACTTCTCAGAATCTTGGTTTCCCCATTTGTAAAATGAGATAATGATACTTAAATTATAGAGTTGCTAAAAAGAGTAAATAAAATAATAAAGCAACATGATGGCACCAGACACATAATAAAAGCTCAATGAAGGTAGGTCCTTCCTAACTGTTTGAGGTCTCCACACATAATGGTTATATTGTATTATATCTGTGGTTCCCATTCTCTGAACAGTGTTAGGGTACCTGATACTTCCTCTGGCTCAAACGGTCAAACAGAAGCACTTACTAAACATCTCTCAAACGCCAGGTATTGTGCTGAATACTGGCTGGGACAGAGCAGTGCCTGGGCCCCATTGGATCTGACATTCTCAGGGCTGAGTTTACATAAGTTTACATTCCAGTCCACATGAGTGTTCTACTTTTCGTTGTTTTGGAAGCGAAGGGTACCAGGTCTCAGGAGAAAGACTGAAGCAAATGCGTCCTTCCTTAGGACAATGATAGCTACATTTTTTTTTCTGTAAAGAGCCAGAAAGAAGGTATGTTAGGCTTTGCAAGCCGTGTAGTCTCGGTTGCAACCACTCCATTCTACTTACAGTAGCTCAAGAGCGACCACAGATGATGCATAAATGAATAAATACAGCTGTGTTTCAATAAAGCTTTATTCACAAAAAACAAGGAGTGGGTGGGACTTGGCTCATGATCCATAGTTTACCAATCTCTGATCTACAGTGAGGCTCAGGACATAACTATTCCTTTTAGCTGATATTGCTAGAAAACATAGAAGTCTATACAGGTAATTTTCCATAACTAATGTTTATCCCACCAAAAACAATTTTCTGAAGCCCCTCACTGTTCTACAGTATAGTTTATACTTTCTCTGGAAGAAACTGGCTATTAGCTGTTCGCCAAACTGTCTCTTTCTCCCACAGCTGAGACTACATTTCCCACGTCCCTTGTCATCAGGTGCAGCCCTGTAACTAAGTCCTGGCCAATGGATTACAGGCAAAAGTGATGCGTGTTTTCAGACCTGGCCCACAAAACTGCTACTCACTGCTGTACATGCCGCTCTTTTCTCTCCTGCTCACTGAACACTGAGATGCTTGGGGCTGCTGGAGCCCTAAGATGGAACAAGTCTGGATCCCCAAGTGACTATATGCTGACCTGCATAGACTGCAAATAAAATGGGAAGTAAGCCACTGAAATACTGGGGATTTTATTACCAGAATTAGCCTACCTTGAGTAATTCACTTTTCTATCTCTTTAATCAGATGATACAAAACACAATTTAATGCTTTGCTGATTACTTAGGGTCTTTATTAAGAAGGGTTATTATTGGTCTCCATGGTAACACATCTCTAAGACTTTTTTTTTAAGTTTCCAAGCTCCTTTTTTGATATTTAGTTCTCTGTCTAGTTCCTTCCTCATAGTTTGAACTTGCAGTAGGCTGAGAAAAACAGACACTCATGGCTGGGTAACATCTGTCCATTAAAAACGTTGCTAGTGGTCTAAAGGATAAAGGATACAGTGCACAGGTTTGCTGACAACTATTTGTAGTCTTGGAAATCTTACTTCTAAGTAATCTTTCACTTTTCTTCCAGGCTTAGGCCTGAATTCCAGGGAGCTAAAATCATTAGAAGCTCAGCAGCTCCGAAAAGAGTGGAGTATTTCTGTTTTGTTCAGACTACAAATGTTCAAAGCTTTAATTTTTCTACTAGTCATTTTAGGGGAGTCTATAATACAAGTTCTACTTCTACCTCTTGATATTCATGGACTACTAGACATTTGAAATACTGTAAGTTCTAGATTTCTGACATACATAGTATTACACCTGTTCTATGTTCCAAATCTCCAGTTTAAATTTATCTTGTCTGCTTAGTTAAGTATTTTGTTGATGTGAACAGATCGTAATTGACTCCTATTTTGTAGAAGCTGGGAGAATTGACTCTAAAAAAGCTAAATACTTTTAGCTTCAGAGGTGGTATACCTTTATATCTAGGGGAAGTTTGTGAAGCAAATCCAGCAATGTTTTAGACATGGTCTTTGGATTATTCTGATAGGTGGGGATTGGTTCTGTCCCAGCATAAGGTGTGAAACACAAAAGAAACTGGTGAGGCCGGTTCAAGGGGAGGGAGACTGGAGGAGGCCACGGGAATCAAAATACCTTGACAGTCTGATTTTCTCTTTTTATTGAAAGAACTAATATGAACATATTTAAATGATCTTCTTGGTTTGTTTTTTCATCTATAAAACAAGGGCGGTGGAGATCATCCATAAGGTTTTCTCTAGGTCTCTCATTCTGTCTATTGTTCTTTGAGACCTGAAACCAAAAATATCTTCCAAGGTGATTTCTTATCACTAGTCTGTATTTCTTCTTCCCATTTCTTTTCTTTTTTTTTTTTTTTTTTTTTTTTGGTACTGGGGATCGAACTCGGGTCCTTGCACTTTCGAGACAGGCGATGGAACCACTGAGCTAAATCCCCAGGCCTCTCCTTCCCATTTCTACTGAGCAAACAGAGTTGACCACTGTACCCATAAACTGTACGACTCCCAAGGATAGCAATATTCTATTTGCCCAGGTCTGGGAAACCTTTTTTTTCTTAAATCGACCTTGTTGGTGACCTTGGGAATCTCAATTCCAGTTGTATTCTCTTTCCACTACACACATACCTCCTTATGTTTACCTATGGCTACTTCCCTGCTTTATTTTTTTTTTTAGCTTCAATATGTACTAAGACCCAATGATGGAGACCCAGTCTTGCCTCTGAGGCTTACTGGAGCAAGTTAGGTGTCCCCTACATGGTACAGATGTGGCTGAGCTTTACTTCTCATCTATCCTAGTAGTAGCATGGTATTACCACTACTACCCCACCACTGTGTGCAAGGGACCCCCATGACTTCCAGAAGAAATTGCCAGTATAAAATGGATCACTCATTCATAAGGAACTATTGTTTATTCATATAGTTTTTGGTTTTTTGTTTTCTTTTTGGTACTGGGGATCGAACTCGGGTCCTTGTGCTTGTGCAGCAGGCAGCAAAACCACTGAGCTAAATCCCCGGCCCTATTCATATATTTATTTTATATGACAACAAATGTAATTTAATTTCAGTGTGTGGCTACCCAAGCTAGTATCTATATGGCTGCCTGTATAAATTTTCTATCTTCAAATTCTCCAAACCATCTGGTATAAACTACTGTATTGTGACCTTTTAAAATAAGTAACAGCTGTGATAATCCCTCTCGATTTATAACAAGCTATAAAACTTTGCATATACTGGCAATGCCTATAAAATAATAAATAAAACCATTATCATTCTGTGCTATTTTGGTGCAAATTATGATGATTGAGGCAAAATGGAACCCTATGGAATGCATGGGAGAAGTATTAAGCAGAGTTTTTGCCCAACCTGGCTTTCTTTAGCCCCCTAAAACCAACTTTACTACTTAGAACTTCTGGTTATGTTCAAAAACTTCATCCAATGCAAATGCACCCTTTCTGAAAGAACACAGTTCCCATAGATTGCTGCCCAACTTCCATCATTTCAATATTTTTTATGATGATGGGTTCCCAAAATTCCACCAAATATCCAGACCATGCAGAAACAACAAGCTATATATGACTCAAAAATGTAAAATAATTTACAGCACAAAATCTAAGATCTCTTGGAATTGTTAACTATAAGTTATGTTTACAAATACTGCCAAGATCTCAGGTTAAAAATATTGTACCAAAGTCATCTCTCAAAAATATGTAAGACATGGGAAAAGACAAGCTGCTATCTGGTGGGGAAAGGGATGAGTCAGCTTTGATTCTGAGTAAAAGACAATTGGTTTTCCAAAACCTAATGAGACAGGGAAGGAAATTAACATGAAATGACTCTACTAGGTGCTGGGCATTACACCATAATCTTGCTTAATCCTCGCAACAGCCCTATCCTGTAAGTATTATTATTCCTGTTTTATGGTTGAAGAAATTGATGCTCAGAGAGGTCACATAATTTTCCCAAGGACCTCCAGATAACAAGTTGGAGACATGACATTTGAATTCAGCTCTGTCTGATTCCAAGGTTCATGCTCTGCTCACAGTATACTGCCTTTTCAACAGCAGTCTTTTTCTGCCATGACCCATGGTATTTACTTGAACTACTCATTGTTACGGCCATGGACGGTTCCCACCTCTTTCTTTCCCACTTCATAAAATGTATTTGAATGCAAGTGAGAGGTATATTAATTATTATTGGAAGAACTTCATTCCTTTTAAATTTTGTATAAAATACATTTTAAATTTTATTTTATATAAATATATTTGTTAACTTTCTAAATATGGTACTTAGTTATTGTGGTAGATTTCAAAAACAGCCACAGTACTTTTCAGTTATTCCCATCAAAATGTGGCATTTATTTGTCCACCTTGAATCTGGGCAGGCCTATGGCTTCATTTGACCTGTAGCATGCAATGGATTGACACTGTACATATCCTGAGCTTGGGCCTCAAGAGAGTGACAACGTCTGGTGTTCTTGGTACCTACCCCATGCTTGCTGCCATTCTATGAAGAGGGCTGCATTAGTCCATTGGATAATAAGACACATGCTGCCCAGGTGGCCCCTCATCATGGCTCATAGCCTGCTGCCACCAGACATGTGAATGAAGTCACCCTTGGTCATTCAGCCCCAGCTGACTGAGTACAAATGCATAGGGCGGCTCCACAGAGGTTAACTGAGCCAGCCCAGACCAAAAAAGTTAACCGTTCTATTTTAAGCCAGTAAGAATTGGGCTGATTTGTTATGCAGAAAAGGCTAATTGATGTAGTTCTTTAAAATACATGTCTAGCCATATGTCAAAATAAACACTCATGGTTGAGAATTCTTGGTTTGAGCATAGCAATTATAAACTAAAGTTTTTTTTAAACGAAAGGAAAATCTTTTCTGCTGGCTATAAGCTTAAAGTCTTCACATCACTTCAATATGACTCACAAACGTGCCAGTTTAGAGAGGCTTCCTGTGGATATAGTTCTGGAAGCCCACCTTCCCTCTTCTGACCTTGAGCTTGTCAGTTTGGTGTTAGATCATGTGGTTTGGGGGAAGATCACCAAGGTGAGTAGCCCAGAACCATTCTCAAGAAACGGAGGTTTAGCTCAGGGGCGCCAGTGCCTGCCTGTCAAGTGCAAGGTAAGGTCCTGAGTTTGATCCCTGGTTCCACAAAAAAAACCAAACCAAAACAAAAAAACAATCAGTGACTGGAAGGAAAAGAAGAAGAGAGGATGTGTTTGAAGGCTGTACATGCCAGTTTACAGCTCCAGAATTCCCTAAAAAAAACTAGGGATGTAATGCTGTGGAACAAGAATGACATTTTTTTTTAACATAACATAGTATAGGCTTTGTATTCAACAAGGAGAGAGACATTCACCCTCCCTTCCCCACACTTGGGAAACTTACAGATAGAGACCCTCAACGGCAAGACAGAAATAATTATAAACTAAATTAAGGTCAAATTTAACTAACTGAGAAAGGGAGAAATTATGGCTACAACTGCATACCTAGAGCAGTGGTTCTCAACCTTAGCTGTGTGTTGGAATTTCAACATAGTGAAAGCAACTCCAAAGCCCACACTCTTAATCACTATATTAATTACTAATTTTACTGAAAAGGAAAAACGTTCAGCATCTAGACTTCCCATCAATTTCTACAGAAGCCATTTCCTTTAAAGAGAATGCTAGTGGATAACATATGAGTTGATTGTTCGGTTATCTTAACATGTAGATCCTTGGCCTTCTTTTCTTATTTTCTTAGTAAATCCGGGAGCCTTTGAACTTTGAATAATTTCTTTTTTCTTTATCTCAGTGCCCTCTAGTTATATAAACACAAAAAATAATTACACAGGCAGTATTTGCATCTATGTGACTATGGTTTTTCATTTGGTATTTACAATACTGAGTGAATGAATTAATTTAGTTCATTTTGTTTCTTGGGGAAAGGGTATACAATGAAAGGAGGTCCATTTTAGTTGATTTTGGCAAGGTTTTTGTTTTTAAAAAAAATAAAGAAAAAGGGGAGAGAAAGAAACCTGTGTAATCCTGAGAAAATATGTTGGTCTGTACCTGAAACATTCTGCATGACTGGAACATTTGATGAGTACAGAGAACTTCAGGGATGCATGCATTATCATTCCAAAGTGCAAGGAAGCAGGAGGAGGGGCACACCGTGGTACTGAGTCTGAGAGTCCTCTGCTCTAGCTAACCGGTGGCACTGTTGGTCCAGGGCAGCATTGTGGCTGTCCACAGCAAGTGGCCTTGGGAAATCTGGGAAAGCAGATGGTGGCACAAAGATGGCCAATTGTAGAAGAAAGATATTGAAAAATAGATTAAAAAGCTGAAATCATATCTGCTGCTTGATACTTTGCTCAGGCACTTGAAATAAGATAAATATAATCCCTCCCAGTGCCTTTACAAGGTTAAGAAGTTAGAAAACAAAGTATCTTCTTTCTCATCACTGAAAACATTTTCTCTTCATGCTGACCTGCCAACACATCCAAGCAACAGTGTGGGAAATTCTGCATTGTAACTTCTTGACCTGCCAAAACCTCCAACACTTGTTTATCCATCATCTTTTATGACCCCAGTAGACATTCACAACTCTCTCCTAGGAAATGAATATTTGAACAATGCCACTGATAAACAATGCTGGGTAATAAATACATCAGTTGCAGGCATTCAAGTTAATTAGCAAAAAAAGTTCTGGAGTCATTAAAGCAACTGAAAGAGAAAGTAACAGGCCTTCCCCATCCCCCCTCCCTTTTCCAAAGACTCCGGGACACCACTGCTTCTGTTCCTCTTCTAAGTGACACCTCTTCCCAGCTCAGTCTTGTATTTTGGTAGAGGACATCTCTTCTGATCAGTGTTCTCGCCTTCAAATCAGAACTAAGTTCCCTTTTCCAGTGGATGACCTACACGGGAATTGTAGCATAGGCCACAGCAGTTTTAAACTCTTAATTCGATTGAATGCTGCCACTTTCCCCAAGCACTGTACGATGGTCTAAAAACACCACTCTGAAATTTAGTTTGGGGTCATTATTTTCATATCCCTTCTGGCAGCGTGACAGTGGTGCAAAAGCACTGGAGTCAGACCTAAGTGCAAACTCTGGTTCTACAACATCTGAGCTGTATGTAATCTTGAGCGATAATATTCTGTAAATATTATAAGCCTCGTTTTCCTCATCAGTGGAATGAGAATTGTACCTGCATTAGTGGGTTGTGATGAAGATCAACTATGACCAACCAATTAGCATAATCCTGATGAGCACATAATGGTGGGTCATTAAATAACTTTTAATATTAAGATCCCAGTTTTCTCCAACCACTGATCACCCAAATCTCTCGGCCCAGAACATCAGTGGAGAAGCCTCTCTCAAACACATTATATCAATCACTTATGAAGCAAAAATACTTAGCCTTCCATTATAACTGCCAAACTTTAAAAGGAATAAGTTGCATTGCTTCTTTCCAGAAACACCTTTCTTTTGTGGCCTGAATGAAATCATTGGGAGACTAACAGATTAGAAGAAAAATATAAACAGAGTGAATATTTTTTAAAGTTGCTAAAATAAGTATCAGAAAACAAAGCCCCGGGAGAAATGATAGCATAAGCTATTGGTTTTATATTTGTACCTACACTCAAATGTTCATCCACAACTGGAATTGTAAACCAGTGTATAAGATGTTATATTGAGAAATGGGGTGAGAGTAAAAAAACTCTTTTGAGACTTGATTGGGTCTGCTTTCATTTTGCCACAGGCGAGCTGATATTAACCAAAATATCCCAAGATACAAAAGATGACTCAGCCTCAGAAAGAATGGAGTAAGATTCAAGGGAATGGGGTCAGGAAAAAAGGATTTAGCTACCTGTGACTGACTGGTAACATCGTTTCCATGTGAAGGACCTTCCAAGTTTTACACACAGGCTTCCAATACCGCCTCCCCAAAACAACGATTATAGTAACAATGCCAACCACAATCACGACCATTTATTCAGTCCCTACCGTGTGCCATGCCCTGTGCTGTGTGCTTTATTTTCATTGTGTCACTCAATCTTCACAACAAATCTACTATTTTGCAGAAGCCAAAGCTCAGAGAGGTATAACCACAGGTTTTTTCCTGGCTAACAAATGTCTACCAATCCATCAAAGCCTAGTTCAAATTTCACTTCCTTCAGAAAATTTCTTTCCATTTCCATTTTCATCTTCTCTACTCCATGCTCACTTTTTCTTTCCTCAATTATTTCGAAGTTCAATTTTTGTTTTGTTTTCTTAAATAGACACACTTGGAGACACTAGTTCGGTTCTACTGTTCTTTCACTGAGTGCTGGATGGGTTGGTTTTTCAGAAGCTTGGGACACCTTACGGCAGGGGGAGTCCTCAACTTTGCCCCAAATATAAGGCAAGATGTAGGGCAGATTCTGTACCTCCAGAATATTATCGAGGCCTAGATGTCTATTAAATTGCAATCAATTTGGATTTTTGCCCTTTGGAGTTTCAGATTTCATAGCTGTTTTCTGCTTGATATGTTGGACCAAGGGCAGAGAAATGTCATTGTCCTACAGAGAGCTCCAACCACAAGAATGTTGTAGAACAGGAAAGGAAGTCATTTTTTATCATTGAATTCAAAAGCTTTCCTTCTTATATGAATCAAGGATGTGCCTTATCTCCCAGATATTTCTTCTGAGTTCACCAGTGGCTGAGCCTGCCACCCTCCTATAAGAGGAGAGCAGACAAAGAGAGGCAGAATGCAATTTGGCAGCAAAGAACATTTTTCCCCTGCAGAAAATGGAGTGACTTTTAGCTTATCTGCTGTCACCTTGTTAATGTGATCATTGTTCTTCAAAATAAAATCTCCTCTTCCTACCCATGATGTCTTTAGTGTAAAAAAATAAAAAAGAAGCAACTAAAAACCCAGAGGAGAGGGGCAGAAGGGGAAAAATAAAAGCCTAATCAATAGAAGCTACAAATCACCTTCTTTCCAAGGAAAAACACTCAACAGACAATTATCCAAATTCTCACTGGCAGTCATCTTGCTTGCTCTCTGAGATAGTTATGGGAAGCACTAAAAAGCCATGGCCCCTGTCATCACCCCTGGTTTTCAGAGAAGGAAACATAGCCTATATTCACTGGAGTGGAGAATTTATTGTCTATTTAAGCCAAGGGCTCTGTGGCTGTTGGTGTGTGCCCCTGGCCTGTTTTCAAACAGATCATTACTTCAAAATTAATCACTCAACTCTAACTTGCTGGTGAAGATTTCCAGGTATTAAAAACTTAGATGAAGAGGGATCCTAGTTGTTAATGGCTAAATACCATTCATGGCAAGCATAACACAAAGACAAGGCAGGGAGAGAAGAATGATTTACTTTACCTTGAGGAATAAATCAGAACTTCCTCCTTATTCAGTTGTTTGGAAGGTGAGTGCAAAAAAGGAGCAAAGATAACATTCTTGGGAGGCCTCACTTCCTCAAAGATGGGGAAATATTTGCATCTTTTCCCTTACGGGAATCTAACATTTGGCCTTTGGGTGCTGGAGAACCAGACCTGCGTTTCAGTTGGGCGAATATGGCTGAGATGAGCTCCCTTCTACATGTTCTTTTTCCATTTCAGGAGCTAGTGGCTGTAGCTACACTCAAAGTCAAGGAATTATGAGAAGTAACATCCCTCAGGAGAGTAGTCTCTCAGGATTCCTGCTGAGCCAAAAAGAGGCACTCAGAAGTGAGGGAGTCAAGAGTATTCGGAATCACTGAGGGCTTCAGAGAAAATTCTGCCTTGAACACAGACAAAGAATTTTATCTCTTTCTGTAGCAAGGCTGTGAAAGACCGGGGGAGAGTAAGCATCAGATTAGAGTGGCTCATAGCTTCCTGCAGCCTTATCCCTTCCTAAATCTTACCATCTCCTCTACCTCACCCCACCTCTCAGACTCAGAGAAGGCAAGAATCAACCAAAAGCAAACAGGCGAATAAAACAAAACAAAACGCCTCCAAACATGACTTGATATACCTTAAGGTCCACCCAAAACTTGATAAACCTTGACCTATTATTTATGCTAGTCGAGTCAGTTCAAAAGTCCTCTCCTCCATCAGCCTCACTTGGCTTCTTATGTCACCCTTCGTGGAAGGGTTGGTCCCTCCATCCTGTGGATAGGCCACAAGACAGTGTCCAGGTATTGGTGCTCTCGGGCCAGTTATCTTCCTTGTTTGGAAGTCCTCAGGAACCGAAGTATGTCTTAGCCACGCTTCACACCCAGAGCCAAACCCAGTGCTCAGCATTACATATGCTGCTCCATAAAGTTTTGCTACCCAAACGCTTGCCTCCTTCAAGGTCCTGGTCATGATGGCCAATCAAAACCTTACAGAATTGAAAGCAACCCTCTGGCTAACCAAGAAAGTGACCAAACCAGGGACAGAGCAGCTCAAATTTTCTATTGAGGAACATTTCACAATAGAGAGACCAAGAAACTTCAGGGGAATTTCTGAATGGCGGATTTTCATGCTGAGTTTTTCCCTGGCTTGTCTGGGCATGCTCAATTCAGTGTAACATTTGGCTGCATGCTGTCTCCTAGGCACACTGTCGGTATTTTCATATCCCATCTGCCAGTGCCTCTGGAGGACATTAGGATAAGTGGGTCGATCCAGAAAGGACACCCACTGTCCTGGCCCTCTGCCTATGACAAGCAAATGGAGAGTCAGCTTCTCAGACACAAAGCTTCTGCTTGTGCCAGTGATGCATTATTTTTAACATTATTGTTTGTATGCATAGCTACCGTGGATTGAGCATCTACTAGATGCACCATGGTAAATCTTTTGCCTGCATTCTTTCATTTCATCCTCATTGAGTGTCACACAAGGGAGATATTATTATGTTCACTTGAGAAACAAGGAAGCTGTGGTCCCACTACTTGCCCAAAATACACAACTGATAAATGGTGAGTTAAGGATTCAAACCCAGATCAGACAAACACCAAAGGCCTCTCTCCCCATGCCATGCTGCGTCTCCAAAGCCTAATTATCTAAATGATGAAACTAATAACAAGAAATCCACATGGCAAAGCCAATAGAAGTTACCAAAGCTATATTCAGAGGTAAATTTAGTTTTCAATTCTCATTTTTTTTAAACTAAGCATTCAATTTAAGAAATAGTTCTAAAGGTTTAAAATCACACAAAGAGACTGTAAAATCAAGTAAATTAATTTAAAAATTGGAAACACTAATGAAATTGACAACATGGTCTTTGCTATATAAGATGGTGCAACATACCTGTGAGTGCAAATGAACTAAGGAGCCTGAGCTGACATTGATCCTGATGTAGAAGCGTTGCTTCTGGAGAAGATAAATTCCTGGGGATCTGGACACAAACAATGATAGTAGCTCTTGGGCCTCCTGGTCACTGAGGAGGGGTTGGTGTGTGGGTTGAGACCCTGAGAGTTTGCCTGATCAGCCTATGTGTTTGTCACACACACGTCCAAGCCACCGGGGCACCCTCTTAGGCTAGATGGAGTCATACATCCCACTTTCTCTGAAGGTCATACTGTCTGTCCCCTCTAAGCCTAGCCCCAGTGTACTCTATCAGCTCCAGGCTCTGGCATTGTTGGCACATGGGCTGTGCCTGTTTTCAGATTGGGGAAATTCAGCAGGGGTTGAGGAGAAAAGAAAGCAGAGCTTTGTTTGGTCCTGAATTATTCCTGTGCTTATAAGGAAATCATATGAAACAATTGTTCCATGGCTTTAAATCTAGTAAATAAAACTCCCTTTGAGACTCCAGTTTGAAAGATGTTGAAGATCATAGTAACTATGTTGTTTATATAGTATCCACACACACCCCCAAACCTGTAACATTGTTGTAATGAAACCTAGTGTAATAAAATTTGTGCTGAGGCAAAAAGAAGTCATTTTCCCCTCAGCTTTTATTGTGCTGAATGCAGTATCTGCCAAGTCCTATTTGGAGACATCTTTGATTAAAGGCCTGGTCTCCCCACGTGGGAGCTGTCTGGAGTTAGCCGGGGTACGGTGACCTTGCTGAGACTAATGCCCAAAGATAAGCAGACTCATAAAGTGGCAGCAGTGGTTAAAAAGTTGAGCTCCCCATCAAGTATCCCTATTAACCACTCTGTCCCTCCCTGAGTTGTCAGCCCCCTCCACAACCATGGAGCTTCAGTTCTGGAAGGTAAGCTGGGCCGAGCTATTCCAAAGGCCTAGTCCTTATCTTCCTCCTTGAACTTAAACTGCAATCCTCTGAAAGGCACCTGGAAAGGACTTCTTGCTGTGGCACTCCCTCCCGTTACTTAGTCCTTCAGAACCATTGAATAAATGCTACCTAGCTACTGGATGCTCTCCTCTGGATCCACTGAGCTATATGAAAATGTGGGAACTTCGGTTCTTAATTGTCTCACACAGTTCCCGGAGGGAAACTAGGGATTGCAGTGAGAGTGGAGTTCTTACTTCTTACCTGAGTCAGTGAGTCTTAACCCTGGCTGCTCACTGGAATCCACCTTGGGGAGCTTCACACAGACACCTGGGCCCACCCCCAGAGATTCGGATTTAACTGGTCTGGGGTGTGGCCTACACCTCAAACGATTAGTTATCATAAATATAAATGGTGTCAGCAGTTTGGAATTGGAACAGCTTCTGTACGGCCAAGTTTGGAAAACACAGTGTCTCAAACGAACTGACCCAGGCTCAGGGGCACCCATGGGAGCTGCTTGTTCTGCAAACATGTTTCTTTCCTCTCTTGAGGTACCCAAGCTGCACAAGTCAGCCCGGCCTCATCAGTGCACCTGGAGAACCACTCAGAGGAAAGAAGTGTTTTCAAGAGGGCTGCATACAATGGCATTGGTAGTGGTTAGCTCACACAAGAGGCCCTCAAAGCATGGCCTATAGCACTCTCTGCAGAGGGAGTGGAGGCAATTTTGCAATAAAGTGGTTTCACTGTGACAAGCAAGGTGGCCAGCTTCAACTCTTACACTGCTTGTCCCCCATCTACCATCTACCGCACTGCTTACCTCCTGAGGAACAACTTGACTGGGGTCTAGAGAAGTCTAGGCTAGAGAAGAGATATCAGGACGTTAAGAAAGCTGAGTTAAAATGTAAAAATTAACCCTAATGAAGAACGAATCCTGTAAATAATTCAAGCTTTTCAAACAGGGTTAAATCTTACAAAATAAAAGAATATAGTCAAGGAGGGTTTAGAGGGTTAAAGAAGCCAAGATAGACCTCAAAGTGGGTTAAAGTCGTGTGTAAGGCCATTGAGAATGGAAGAAAGGCGAAGCTGGGTAACTTGAATCTAGGGACACAGGGAGATAAATTGCTTTCTGTAATCTCAGGGCAAGATACTGAGAAATTCCTCAGAGACAGAAGGGGGCGGGGTGCTGGAGGAGAAGGAAGGGCTATGGGCCCAATGCCACTCCAGGCAGGAGGCAGCCCCCTCCCAGCAGCCAGGGGCCAGAGCACCAGCACCCTGCCCCGGAATCCTTTGCATGGGGCCACCCTCCTGCAATACATTTACATGTCAGAACAGAAGACAAGGAGGGAGAAAGGATTGTCACCTCAGTCTTGGATAGTCCAATGCCTCAGAAAGAGCACAAAGTGGAAACTTTGGCCAAGCAGTAGGCATAATCCACGGTCCCGCTAAGCCTGAGGGCCACTGACCTTGAAGGTCAAGGTCAGCTCTGGGTGAGGGTCAGGCATGATGTCCCTTCCTCACATCTGTTCCAGTGAAAGGGCTCATTTTCCTCCTTTCCCCAGAATAGGAAGCAGCTATGGCACAGTCCCCTCTCCCTTAGGTCCAGTCTCTCCCAGTTCCACTCCCTCTTTGTTTTGCCAGGAAATGCTGCAAACCCCCAAATACCTGCATTCTTGGGCATGCAGCAGGCGAGAGCCATGCTTGGATTCCCCCTCTGCTTCGTAAGGAAAGGCCTTTTCTTTTATGCAAAGCCCTCTCTGAATGCCAGAGAGCTGAAAGCTGATCTGCTTAACTGAGCACACAGGGCAGGGGGGTTGGGAGGGTGAGAGAGGGCAACCTTCCTTCAAGGAGGATGGCAGATTTTCACACAACCTCTGCTCCGCCTCTGGGACTCCCCCCAGAGGGGAGATGGTCTCATCCAAGCACTGGGCCAGCTACTAATCCCTCCGGGGTTCACTTGAATGGCAAATCAGGACTCCAGGGCTGCCTCTGACACACCCTGTCTCCAGAGGAGGGGCTCAGTACTTTCCTTCCCCAGCCCTGGAAGAGTTTAGAGCACAATGGTGCTTCTTTGTGGCCTTGGAACTCCAACTGCAGTTATTCAGGGGATCAGCAGCATGGGCATCACTTGGGAGCATGTTAAAAATGCAGAATCCCAGGCCCCACCCATTTGAGAAGCTCTGCCAAGTGCCATGTGCCTGTGGAAACCATTAGCACTTCCTAGAGACTGGAAGCTGAACAAATAGCAAAACCCAGGGAGCCAGGGCAACCCCGCCCCTAGACCTACTGTCCATTCATAAGAGGGGTAGATTCCATCCCATCACTATCCAGCTGCCCCACGTTGCCACTCACTCACTCTGCTCATTGGGGTGGGACTGGCCAACTTGGCTGTGAAATCTGAGGTTGGTGTTAGGGTGAGCTACTCAAATATTTGCGCACACACTGAAAGGACAAGGATGGCAGCAGGGGGTGGATACAATTAGACCTGGCTCTTTGCGAGCTGCAAATCAATTTTGATCCCCTCCCACCCTCAACACACAGCACCTGTATCAACATGTTCCCTGACTTCGATGCAGATAGCAACACCAATAGTACAAGGCAGGACTCTTCAAGCTGTTTGTGGAACATCAACTAGCCTGGACCCTGTCAGATCTTCCTCTTGGCAAGAAAGGGAAAATTCAGAGACTTCGGCAGCCTCCTCCTAAAAGTCATATGTTGGCCTGGCCTGAGCTTCCCTTCCCACCTGAGCCCAGCAAGAGAATCCCCATGCAAAGCTAGAATGGAGGAGAGATGGAAAGAAGAGAAACTAATGGCAAGTCAGAGGTGAGCTTGTGGTTTGCAGTCCAGAGAGAATACAAGCATAACCCTACTTTCTTCTCAGGTAAGTCGTCAAGGCTCTGCTCATGGCTGCAATTCCCTGCCCTTATTGTAGGCTTCTGCTCCTTGATGATGGGCAGCAAGAACCAAAATGGTTGATTTCATTTCTAAAGAGCAATTAAGTGGTGCTGAGGTTCTGCAATGCTTTGAAGCAACCTAAAGCAACAGCAGCAAGTCTGGCTGGAACCTTAGAGAAGTGACCCAGACAGAATCTGTGGCCTTCTCAGCATTTGTCAATGGTATCAGTGGATGGCATGACCGCTGCCTGAAATATTGCTCATTGCCCCGGTCCCTCCCATTAGCAGTGTCTGGGCCCTGCCCGAGGGAAGAAAGTCAAGGGCTGAAGTGAAGGGGGAGGGACTGTCAGCCAGAGATGAAGACAGAGGTGGAGAAAGCAGAGGGTGGCCTTGGGTCTTACCTGGATTTGGGTGGGTTCTTGAAAGCAAGCAGGGTGGGCTTTTGCATTGCAACCCAAGAGAAAATAGTATTTAGAACTCTTCTTCAGAGGCCCAGTCTTGCCTTGAACAAAAATCACTCATGAAAAGGCTCTCATGAAAGGAAATACAGCCATTGTTTTATTTTCTCTGGGAAGTCATAATAGGTTTTAAAAGGTTAATCTCTCTCTCAGCCCTGTTTGTTCCCTTCCAGTGACCCCAAGCTGAAAAGGAAAAATATTTGCACTTGGTGTTTAAAAACCACAGTGACTTAGCTTTTGTTATTCATGGCAAAGACAGTATTTAGCTGCCCAGAATCAAACCAGATGTCAGGGGAGAAAGAAGGCCCCACATCCCGTGAACTTGCCTTTCACCTTTGCAGAAGAGCCGAGGAGAACGCTCGGCTGAGATGACAGAATGGAGAGTTTGGTGGTAAGCAGATGTGGTGTGGAGTTTTGATGCGAGCATTGGTCAACTCTTGGGAGGGTGCTGCCAGTGGACTAGCATGCAACAGCTCTGGGACCTCTTGGTTTCCAGAAGTTTCCTTCTGTGGACACTAGGCCAACAGCACTATTCCTACAGGTGGCAAAGTCCAAGAAGAATAGTACAGAAGGATGCAGAAGAGAATTGGGAGCCAAAAGCAGACACAAAAAGAGCCCAGCTGGACTTGCTGGAACATGAAATCTATCGGGGAAGGTAGGAAAAAAAGAAAAAAGAAACCTAGAGAGGAAAAGGATATATTTTCTTTCTGTGGTCTTCTGGGAAATTATAAGGGATAGGTTATTATTCAGTCTTGTTTTCCTTTAGGACCCATCAAAATATAAAGGTTAAATTAGGCAAAAAAAAATTCGATGGGGCTTAGTCTGTTTCTGTTTCCAAAACCTTATGGTATAAGCAGGCAGTCCCCTCTTATATTCAGATCCTTTTTATCCACTCCATAGACATTCACTAAGCCTTCATTTTGGTCAGGTATTTGGGTGATACCAGAAAGCTTTGGACACACTTCCTGCTTGGAAGAAGTTTCAACCTACAACAGTAACAGCAACAAGAACAATAATAGGGGAAGGCACCACATTTCAAATTTAATGATGCACCAGTGACTACATTTTATATACAGTACCTTGCTTTCTCCTTAAAATAACCCTATGCAGCAAGGTTTAGTTCCATTTTACAGATGAAGAACTGAGGCTCAGAAAGCTTAAGGAAATTGGTCAAGGTTACACAGCTATTAAACTAGTAAGGGTCTTTTTTTTTAACCACTGATCAATTTCAAGTGCCTTCAACGGTGCCTGGTGCATAGGAGGTGCTCAGTAAATCTTTACTGAATGAAGGAAGCAGCTGAAGTTGCAGAGATGGGCTTCCTGAGTCTCTGGAGCTAAGCCTTGAAGAATGGCTCTAATTCATGTCCTAGGTTGAGTTAAGATAGTTTTTTATTCAAGTAGTGTATGGAGGAGGTGCTCTCAGCAGACGGGACATAAAGGAAGCAGGATACAGCCAGAGAAGGGACTAGAAAGAATGAGGCTTCAGCTGGAGAGTTCCTTCAGCCTCATCCTGCAGAGGTCTCAGTGCAAATTGCAGTCAGAGTTTGTCTCAGCTAGAGTCAAGAGTGTTGGTGGGGCTTGAAATTTGCCAAATGGAATTCTCCAGAGAAGGGGTAGCTGGAGCCTGTAGTAGCCAACACTCACAGCAGCTGGAAGAGGGTTGCACTCGCTGCTAAAAGAGATGCAGGCAGGGCATCAACAGCATCCGCTACCAACTCCAATCTGCTAGGCTGCAGTACGGCCTGTCTCCACTGGATCTCTAATGTCCCTTTGCTCACATGGGCCAAGATTCATTTTTATAGAAGTAGAGAAGAGTTCAACCATCAGAAAGGTTTTCAAAATCTGAAATGGTCCTTTCAGTGACCAGGGCCACCAAGCTGGCATATTGCATTATCAATGCATCTGCCAAGATTATCATTTGCATGGTGAATTGTGCCAAGCACTGGCCCAAGGTCAGTGTCCCAGAGGCCTTCTCGTGAGTTCCAGGCATATCCACTCATATGATCCATAACGAGTGCCTCAGAGAATCCAGCTGCCTGGCGATCTGTATCCTCTCTCTTCTCCCTTGACAAATCAAGATACGAACCACTGAACTTCCTTTGCCTTATTTTTCATGATTCCTAAATAGGTCAAATCGCTTTGGAGGGTGGCCAGAAGCTAATTTTGTATTCACCACTGACCTGTTTTACTCCTCTGGCATTTCAGGAAAAAGTTGGGTGAATGCCTTTACTTCCTGTTTGCCCGAGTCCCCATTCCCTGGAGCTAAACTTGAAGCTCAGGCCAATGTGATTTATTCTAAGCTACTGCTACTTGTCAGTGGATTGCTATCCAAGCTTGCTTGCTGCCCATCTGCTGGATTCCTGTACATATGTGAACATGTGTGGAAAATTAAAGACCCAGCAGGCCATGGCCTGGAGCTGCCTTGCCCTACAGCTGCTCCTGCTTCCTCCAGGCCTAATGCCAGGGTCTGCTGAAGCAGTGCTCACTGCGTGGTCAAGAAATGGAAAGTATCACCGATAAAACACACCTCAGTTCCTGAGTCCATCCGTTTCATCAAGAGACTACCCTAGTAGTGTATGTAACAATCCGTCCTCCTCCTCCTCCTCAAGAGACAGCCTCACAACTATAGTACTCAGCTACTCAGCGTCTGCTCTCTCCAAAGAAGTGCCACTATTTTGTTTTCTTATGTCAGAGCAGACCAGGACAGGAGGCAAAGAAGGAAAGGAGGAGCGAAGGGTGCTGAACAACTGGGAGCAATATGCTTTGGTTTTGTGGTTCATTCACATCTAGAGGGAAGCACAACACTTCTAGCTAGTTGAAGTCTGGAGCCAGAAACATGAAAAACCCAGGTGGAGCTCGCCAACCTCTCCTCCAGAAGCCATTTTGTAGCAAGGCCTTTATTTAATAGCAAAGGTCAATCCTCCTCTGCCTCTCAGCCCAGATTTCATCATTTGTTTTGCTGTAAGACATTTCATTGTTGTTTTTCCTTTGCCTTCATACGCAATGAAAGATCTGCAGATGAGCCTGCAGGCAATCTGGCCTGCTAGAAGAACAGAAGTCGAGATTCAACTCTTCTCACTTTTCCCAAGGAACTGGAAGCCACCACCCAATGGAAGTGTCCTTTGTGATATATATTTCATTCAGCAAATATTTATCGAGCACTTATAATGTACCAGGCATTGATTTCAGTGCTTTGTATGTAAGAGTCCAGAGCTGCTAAACTCCAACCTGACCTCTGTCAAGGGTTCCTTAAGTTTGTTCCCTAAAAACAAAATCCCTGACTGCTATCTACCCTACACAAATCTTTCTCATCTTAAAACAGCCAGGTTCAGACTTTGCCCCTTCTCCCTAATGGCAGTTAGAGACACTTTTTCACGAAAAAAAAAAAAGTAGTACAGTAGTTTACTGTACTTTAGTTATCATGAGCAGGCAGCCGGAAAGGCCTAACTGGGGTAAATAACAAAATAAAATAAAATATCCCACCAAGGTTAAGAACAAACTTAAACAGCTAAGCCAAGCTTAGAGATGAGAAAAAGAAAGATTGGGATAAATATAAAAAAATAAGGGCTCTTCCCTCAAAACAAAAACTCTTATCCAGAACATGCTAACAGCTTTAACAGCTCCTCTTTAGCTCCAGGTCTAAACCTAAACTCAAAAACAATTAAAATACAAAATAACCAGTTTCTTTTTTCATCTCCTTTAAAACAAGCCCCCCTCCTTCCTATCTATATAAAACTAAGACCAAAAAATATGTTAGACTTCTTTCCCCTCTTGGTATCTGCCAAGAGCTTTTTTATTTCTAATAAACATTCTCCTAAATTTCTCCTTTTGTCCTCAAATTTATTCTTCAATTTTCAAAACCAAAATAACCCAAGTTTATACAAAATGAACTATATCACTATTTCAGTTAATGTTCTCACCAACTATACATACTATTATTACCTCCCTTTTCCAGATCAGGCAACTAAGGCACAGAAAGGTTAAATAATTTGCCCAAGGCACTGGAGGTGGTAAATGGCAGAGGCTGGGTTCCTAACCGTTACGCTGGCTTATCCTAATGGTAGAGTTAGGGGACCGGTTATCCTGCCCAACAAAGCACAAATTCACAATCTCCTGTCACTCACATCCCAGTCCTAAGGCAACAGACAATACGAGTACCAGGCTCAAAATCTCAGGTACCTACAGGAAATGGCTGTCATCCTTTGTGAGTGTTTGAGAAGGAACATTCATGTAGACTGTATTGCGTGGGTCTCTTCATGCTACACACACCCCCTTACACAATGCTATCCCTTGAGCCTGAATAAGGGGTTCTTATTCATAATAGGGTTGAAAATAAGACCCAAAGCCACCCACCTTGCATAGATTACCACTGCTGCGTCTACAAACCTGTGTAGAAAGGCCCTCGGCCTGGGCCTGAGCTCCCCATCAGGTTTTGGAATCATCCACTTGGTGTGGCTCCAGCTCAGCAGGAACAATTGCCAAGTAGCTAGATCACCACAGGAGTCCAAAGACAAATTCACACAAATGATGACATTTGAGGAGAAAGAGCTAGAGTCTGTTGAACCACCCAGTGGGTCCCCAAGTTCACAGTTTGGAGCCTTTCGCCCTTCAGGCTTTTGCTCTCCCCTCCTGACTTCATCCCCTGGCCTTCCGATACAAACCTGCCATTCCACTACACCTTACTATGACCCTTCCTTCACACTAAGGTGAAAAACACCTGATAATGGTTTCAACATTACCTAGGGTATTTGCATTTTAAGATAATTGCCTTAAAGCTGGAATGGTGGAACTAGGGGCAGCAGACAGCCAGTGGGCGGGGATTTGAGCATGGACAGCAGAAACCGTGAGGCTCTAGAATCAGCTAAGACTTCACTTAAGATTTCATGATGATCCTAGTAAAAGCAAAACTACATTTTACCAAGAAAAGAGAAAGAGCATTTATGTGGTCTTAAAAGCAAGATCATTTGGGGACAGAGAAACACCATTGGATGATCTCCAAGGTCTCCAACAATTCTAACAATGATTTAACTTTTATTCTTTCTGTGACAACTCTGGCATCTTTAGTGTGAGTGTTGAAGAGAAAGCTTGGCTTCCTCAACTCCATTTGTATTCAAGATTGTGCACAACTTCTATCTTGATTATGTAATTCCTGACTCTAAAGGTTGAATGTATTAACTGAAAGGCATTTTGTGCCTATGCAATGTGTCAGGTGGTCATGGCTCCTCTACACTCTGCACTGTGGGTGCAGAGACAGAAAAGTTAGGGAATCCACTTCCATAAGAAGCCCAGGAAAACTTCAATCTTGACATGTTATTTAGCATGAAATAATTTCAACCAGAATGGTGCTAGCCTTCACTGAGCTCCTGATGTATGCAAATTAAGTTTATTTAGTTTGGCTCCCTTTGATAAGGAAATTCCAGGAGCTTCCCAATGCCTTTTAGACTGATTTGAAATGGCATCATGCACTCAGATGTAGGATTTCATACGAGTCCCACAATAGGAAAATGGATATGATGGAATGATAAGACTAGCTAAAACCTTAAGTTGTCAATTTGGGGAAGGGAGAATATTAGAAACAGTTTAAACTCATTTTTCTCATTTGCCCAATCAATGACAACCAGTTGAACAGCCATAAAACTTGCAGCAAGAGGATCAAATTGTGAGATTTGGAATTTTAATCCTTTTCATTTGAGTAATATAAGAGATCCCCCCAATGGGTAGAATGGTGCAGCTCTTCATGGGATGATTTGGAGGTGATACAGCTCACAAAGAGAACAAAATCTTTAATGCTGTACAGACTTTCTTTGGCTCTGTCCTTTAAAACTTGTTATATTACTTTTGATGCCTTTGAGTTACAAGATGCTAAACTCAGTACTGCATCTCGTGTGCTAAGGATTTTTGGCCTGGAATTTCATTCTGTTGCTTCGCTTTACCTTTTGTATAATATACCACTGAATAGAAATGGGGAGACAACAGGCAAGAAAATCTCCCTTATCTTTCTGATGCTGCTGTTGAGTCCATCACTAAGAACTTAAGCCAGTGCATAGTCCAATATGAGTAAGCACAGGAGTTGGTCTAAGTCCTTCTTGGCGTTACTTCATTAAGGTTCCTGTGTCCCCAGTCAGAGAGATGTCCTTCCCAGGACTGGCTGGGGGCAACAGCATGTTTCAGACCTATATCAGAAATAATGTTAGATTCTTCTAGGTACATGAAAACATCAAGTGAAAAGGTGGTAGAAGCCCACCTGACAGGAACCTTGCTATTGCACACTGTGAGTGCAGAGTGATCCCCCTAACTTGCCTAAGAAGAAACTCACTGTGATACCAGTTTCTTAGGAAAATCATGAGAATGAGTGAGCTTTCCTAGTCAGTGTTCTAAGCATTGAAGAACCAAGGGATAGCATAAACAAGAAAAGCAGAGGATTAAAAATTTACATCTGCTCTGTCCAACATGCCAGCCACCAGCTATATGTGGCTATTGAGCGCTTGAAGTTTGGTTAGTGTGCAGAAAAATTTTTTGTTTCACTTAATTTGAATAATCTGAATAATTAATTTCAATAATTTGAATACTGATACTCCATTCAGTTATTGGAAAACTTTTAAATATCTTTGGAAAAACTTGGATATGTGAATCTATTTTATCAAATCCTATGGAATTATCTGAATCTTAATACAGATCAAGTCTTTCTGATGAAAATTTATCATATTAATTGATACATGCTATAAATGAAAATACACACTGGATTTTGAAGACTTAGTATGCATAAAGGAATGCAAGATATCTCATTAGTATTTTACATTGATTTTATTTTATTTTATATTATTTGATTATTTGATTTTATGTGATTTTATTTTGTTACTCTTATATGCCAAAATTATCTTTTGATAATATTGGCCTAAACAAAATGTGCTAGTAAAATTAATTTCATTCTTTTTCATTTTTAAAGTGGCTACTAAAATATTTAAAACTATATGAATGAGGGCCAGGGATTTAGCTCAGTGGTTCTGCCGCCTGCCTTGCAAGCGGAAGGACCCAAATTCGATCGCTGGTACCAAAAAAAACCCCCAAAAAACCACAATTATATGAATGAGTTGCATTCTATTTCTGATGGACATCTTTGGTTTAGAACAAAATTAAAACATTTCAAATTGAAGAATTATAAAGGGTTGACAGGAAGTGGTTAGTGTTCAACCAAGGAGTAGATTACATGGTTTGTAGAAAGTAACAAGCCCCCAGTGAGTGGGCTGACTGGGGGGTGCCTGCTCACAGTAGGCTTCCATTGTAAGACTGGTTGGCACTTGGCCATGGTGTTCTAGAATAGTGGCTCTCAAATTTTCCTCTGGGAACCTCTGGGGGTCCCTGAGATCCTTTCACGGAGCCTGTACAGTCACAACCGTCTTCATAATAATACTAATACATTACTTGCCTTCTGCACTCCCATCTCTCATGTGCTGTTGTACAATGGAATACAGAAGTGATAAGAGAATCTAGTAGTCCTCTATTAAGCCAAGATGCTAGTCAAAAGATTTGCAAGAAAGTATAAGAACACCATCCTTCTTGTTAACATTTTTTTTGTTTGGGAAGATAGAAGAGTTTTCACTCAAAATCTTTTATTTATAAACCTATAATGTATATAATATAGCATAAGTAGTTATTGTTAATTGTGAAATAAATTCCTAAGAACTTTTTAATTTTTCAGTTCTCACTTCTAATATAATAAATATTGATATAACTTAAATAATCAAAAGCTCTTTGGGGTCCTCAGTAAATTTTAAAAGTATGAAGGGCCCTGATCCAAAAGTTAGAGAATCGCTGCTCTAGAGGGACTGTAAGTGTCCCTCTCACAAGCGCTCAGTCTTCCTCTGAGTCCACCTGCAGCTACAAGGGTAGTTGCATGCACACTGACCACCTCCCACTTCAACCGCCCACGTCTTTCTATTATTCTGCCTGAAGTTTTTCTCTCATGCTGAAAGACTATTAGTTAGACTGCAAAATTAGAAACAGCCAAAGGTCAGTCAACAGTGAAGTGGGAAGATAAATTGTAGTGTTTTCACACACAGAATGCTACACAGCAATGAAAGGGAATAATCCATGGCTGCATACGACAATATGGGTGACTCTCCCAGACACAGTACTGAGTAAAACAAGCCAGGCACAAAAGAGGACATGTTATATGTTTCCATTTTTATGCAGTTAAAAATCAGGTAAATATAATCTATACTGTTAGAAATCAAGATAGCAATTTCCTTTGTGAGAAAAAAGAGCTCAGTGGGGACTCTAGAGAGATAATGTCGTAGGTCTTGACTTGGCAGCCTTGTGCTTTTTGGTAATCACTCATTAAGCTGAATGATTTGGATATGTTTTTGTATATATGTTAGACATCACTCGAAAGTTAAAAAAAAATCAAATACTAATTATTGTTTTTACATCATGCTGTGTCAGGCATAAGAGAGGATAAAGTAGAATTTCAGATGTGGCTTATGGGTTTTGGTCCTTTCATCAGTCCTCATAAGAAATAAATAACAGTAGATTTCATCCGGGAGTGGATAATTTCAGGTGGGTTGTTTTACTTGAATAGCACAATGACTTGTATTTAAATGGACTTTAAATGCCTTTATTTATTTAGAATACACAGAGCTTCTCAGTTGCCACTATTTCCTATTATGCTACACCAGCTGTGTCCCATATTTAAGCTCCCTGCCTGGCCCTGATCGCCCTTGAGTTTGAGATCAACAACTCAAGTAATAATTCCACAGGTGACAAGAGCTAATGTGCCAGGGAGACCCAGCTTGCCACACTAACAGTGATGTCCAAGGGTGAGGTTAGAGAGGCAGGGGAGGTGTGGCCAAGAGGAAGTGCAGTGTGGAGGTCCTTTGTGCCCCTCAGGGACCCTGAAGTATGTCTTGGTCCCTTTATATTGTTATAACCGAATTCCTGGGCGTGGATAATTTATAAAGAAAACATGTAGCCAGGCTTGGTAGCACACGCCTATAATTCCAACACTCTGGGAGGCCAAGGCAAGAGGGCCACAAGTTCAAGCCCAGCACGGACGACTTAGTGACTTAGCAAGACCCTGTCTCAAAAAATAAAACGGAGGGGGACGCTGGGAATATAGCTCAGTGGGAAGTCCCTAGCTTTAATCCCTAGTACTACAAAATGAAAGACAGGAAGAAAAGAAAGAAGGAGAGAGGGAGAGAGAGAGAGAGAGACATTTATTTTGTCTTACACTTTTGGGTGCTGGGAAGTCCAAGAGCATGGTAGCAATATCTGCCAGGCTTCTGGTGAGGCCCTTGTGCTGCTTTAACACAGCAGACAGCAGAACAGCAAGCAGGTTTGTGGAAGAGATAAAAGGGGCCCAATTCCAGCAGGCTAACCCATTCCCCAGAGAAAAGCATTAAAACATCAATCCCCGGTACCAAAAAAACCACAAAAAACAAAAAAAATTCACGAGGGCTCCACCCCCATACCTGAAACACCTCCTTCTGGGCCCCACTTCCCAACACTGCTGCTAAGTTTCTAACACGTGAACTTTTGGAGGACACCCTCAAACCATACTGGGGAGATGGTTAGGAGACAAACTGAAAGACCAGGATTTGAGATGAGGACACTGTTGTCTGGGGGATATGAACATCACCTCACCAGGAGGCCCCTGGGGACATTTCTCTAGTCAAGAAGCTACTTTCCATGGTCCCTATCAAGCCTAATACCTGAGTTTCATTTCAATCAGAACTCACACCTGCATCCAGCCATTCACACAGGTCTCTGGGGGAACCTTCGAACACCTCTCAGATGGCCCAGCACTCCGGCCTTGACCTTAATCAGGAAGAAGCTCCACCTCCTAGCCTAGGCTCGCTACAGCTCCACTGCCTCCCCTCAACACAGCCATGTGGACATGAAAGGAGAAGAAAAAGCCTGGGCTTCCCCCTCGTGTATGATCTACTGCTACAAGGACAATCGGGGGTATGTCCAAGAAGACGAGCCCATGTGCACTGGTGAGCAGTGTCTGTCCCTGCCTGGAGAGCCAACAATCTCTGGCTCTGAGAAACCTCTATCTGCCCAGGCACTGGACCCCACATAGAGCCCTCCCCTGCACATTGCCTCTAACTCTGATGTTCCTGCTGGAACTCTCAGACCGTCACGGAGTGCAAAGACCAAAGCTGGCCTACAGCAACCGTCATCTCTTGTTCTGGCCCCAGTTCCCCAGGCCACCATTGCTGCTCAGGGGAAACACAACCCACCTCTTGCTCAGGTCACAGCTTACTCAGGAAGTGTACCCCAACAGCCTAGACACTAACAACTTGATCTTGCTCTGGGCAGGGAGGGATGCTGCCTCAGGTCAGATCCTGTGCCCACACCTCGCCCTGAAGAGAGGGGACAGCTGCCCAAGACTCCAGAATGATTTTGTTAGGCCTGGACTTCTGCCCTTTCTGTCTTTTTGCTTCAGAAGCACCACAGAAAATGGGTAGCCTGTCTTCATAACTGACAGACTCATTTTCTGCCTTAAACCACGCAGACATGTTTGCCCAAATACCAGGTCTCCTAAGCACATGTTGGCATTTAGATTACCCTTGACAGCGACGGATAATTGTACAGAAACTGCTTGCCAAAAGCTTTTAAATCCAAGATGTATTGTCTTGTTGTATTTCCAAGACTCTGAAATTTCATCTGTCCTTACTAAATGGAATTTGGGAGGCGAGAAGGCTGTGTTAGGCCTGTATGATAACGTCTTCTCACACCTATGTTGGGGCCTTTGGAATTCAGACACGCTCATTCAGATGGTCAAGGTTTGAAACCGAAACAAAGCAAGAGGTTGGTGTGTTTTTAATCGAAGCTGAACAGCTGCAGCCCACCCAGCTTCCACAGGCCCTTGTGCAAAAAAAAAAAAAAAAGCTAGCTATTCTCTCAGCTCCTACTGCCAATTCAGAAAGAGGCCATTCACTTCACCCTAAGGGCTGAGACAACTTAGAATCAAAAAACATTAAGGTTCAAAGTACTCTTCAGTCCAATTCCCTCATTTGATGGGTGAAGAAAAGGAGGCCTCAGCAGCACAGCTAGAGACCGGCAGAGAAAGGACAAGAACCCAATCTTGTACACCCTGCATCAGTATCGTTCAGGGAATGAATCGTTACCAAGGAGGGTACATTTCCTCAGCCACAGAGGAGTGAAGTTAATTCCTTCAAGACCATGTGACAGGTAGGGGAAGCTCCCTGAGGATAAAAAGCAATGAGAAGAAGCAGAAAGCAAACCAGGAATGGTCAAGATTGTGGCAGATCAGGCTGGAAAAGCAGAAATGATTCAGTATCTTGAAATGGAGATGAACAAGAAAACAACAACCACAACAACAAAAGTTGTGTAAAACCAAGTGGTTAAGCCTTTGGAATCTGACCTCATCCTGCCTTTGCTTGTGTTCTCCTTCTGGGGTTATTACTTGATTGCTTACCTAGAAAGCCCACCTCTTTCCTCTTGGCCACATATTCGCCTGTCTCTGGCATATTTTCTGTTGGCAAGTCCATGGGCACCTCAGATTAGTCATGTTCATAACTCCTAGGCCTCCCTTGCATATCCGCTCCTCCTCTCTCAGAGGAGGGCCTCCCCAACTCTACCTCCAATGCCCAAGCCAGAAACCTGAGCATTGCTCTGGACCCCACCCTCTCTGCCTCAATCCCTATGGCCAGCCTACTTCCAAGGGCCTTAAGTTTTACTTTCCATGAAACCCAGAACTGGCCTGCTCCTTTTCACACTTTCTGACCCTCCCTCTAATCAGGCCTCATTTGGGACTTGGTTTGGGACAATTTCTCCACAGAGCAGTCAGTTAGGACTAGTTCATGAACAATCTTAGGGCTATTTTGTTCATGCTTGATAACCAAAATCCCACTGTCATTTATTTCCTTAATCATTCAACATATATGTGCCAGGCACGGAGCAGAATACTAGAAACAAAACACTAAGCCAACTTGAAACGGATCCTGCCCTCTGAGACATATGATCTATAAGGGAAGACAGTCTAGACCAAGAGCTAGACGTTAGCAGCTAGTGAGGGAGGAAGTCAGCTGTACACACATGATCAATGGTAAGGACTCATGATGGGAGGCATGGCAGACAAACAACCGAGACATGGATGGGGCTAAGAAACTCTTCTCAGAGAGAGAAAAAATTAAAGCTACACCCTGAAGTCCCTGGTATTCATATGGATTTTTGCATCTTCCCCTTGGTCTTTTTGAGAAGCTACCTGCTAAAATGATGAGTTTTTACTACATGAAACTGTCCATGTTTGCATCTGCCCCACATAAAAGGCTGACTCAAACCAGGAAATCACATAACCATGTGGCTTAATTAGACATGGTGATCAAAAAGCCACATGGCTCATTGGTTACGCATTTTCATGACCTACTGTTCAACACCAGCAATGTGCTCTGCTTACCCCCCTGAAACTTGTAGAATATGTATGAGGAGAGTACTGATTCTCTGCCACATCTAAAAGAATATTAGTTCGGGTAGGCTAACTGGCGTAACAAACAACTCCCAAATCTCACTGGCTTTAGAAAACAGAGGTCAATTTCTTGCTTATGTCACACCCAAGGCCAATCAGCTAAAATGTGCTACTTCATGCAGTTGTTCAGGGAACTAAGGTTCCTTCCATCTTGAGACCCTGCTGCTATCCCTCAGGGACCTAGGGTCCTCCACAAAATTCTCTGCATCTAGCTATTAGGAAAACAAACAAAAAGAGAGTGTATGGAGGACTAGAAGGAGAGATTTTAAGGTCAGGGCTAAAAGTGGACTCCATTACTTCTGCTCACATCTCATTGGTCTTTACTCAGCCAGAGAGTGCCACTTAACTGCAAGGCATGCTGGGAAATGTAGTCTGTATGTCCAGGATAAAAAAAATGGGGTTGGATGAACCTCTAGCATTTTCTCTGCCACAAAGACACTAAATAGTGTGATAAAGACCAGAATAGGTAAATTTAGTGAAAACAGAGTGGTGTACTGTGTGAACCAAACAACCAACCGCCAGACCCCCTGACCACAATTAAACCATAAGCTAAGTCTTAAATAACTGGACTGTTTTTTAATTGGTGAGTTAATCCTGCTTACTTAATCAAAGCATTTCTTCCCCCAGGTGACAATCAGAAGTAGTTACTAATTAATAAAAACAAATTCTCCATCTAACAAACTGGATGTAACTCTGAAAATGTTCACGTATATAAAATTAGTGAAAGAAACTAAGGCATGGCCATAGTCTCAAGAGCCTTTATGACTCTGTATCTAATCACTTACTCAGGGAATATTTATTACATATGTCAAGCAATATTCAAGTCTGCATACTACATGTCTATATTCCAAAGTGAACACATAGAAAGCCATATTTTTACACTGCAAAGACCCAGCACAAATAAACATGCTTAAATATGCATGGCTCTCTGAAGATATTTATTTGTACTTAGAGAAATAAAAGTTTGCAGAGGGCCTTGCAGTTTTTTGATGAAAGTTGCTCTATAAGCACGAAGCATGGTTTGATTTGTCTGAACAAAATAATGGAGCAAGGTGAAAGACTGGAGACTCTGGGAAGGAGCCAAGAATTAACGATGTGGATTTGGCTGTAACTGTGCCCAAGACTGTTGCATAATGGTGGTACTGTGCTCACTTCAAAAGTAATAATGATTAAATATCCTGAGTCCTTATATATCATCAACCCCCAAACAAAGCCCAAAAACTGAGAGTTCCAAGGGCAAGAAATATGTCAGCACCACACTGTCACAGATCACAAATCCAGACCACCCTCAGGATGGTTATTTGGATATGTAATGAAATAATTGACAAAAGCCATTCCGAGGGCCGCAACCCAAATGTGTCAGCAGATCCGAATGTCTAAAGTTCATGCAGCTTGGTAGCACAGAGGCCTGCACACATTTTTCACATTAGGGAACAGATGGAAGCTGTAATTCCCGCCATAGTTGAGGGATGCCTTGCACCCAATAGCAGCAGATAATAAGCTCATTTGGGGAGAAACTTGCCATTTTCATCCAAGAGCTCAGTGAACTGCTGCTGAAGCACTCATCCAACTGTGGACAGCACGCTTCCCAGAGGGAAAGAAGAGAGTCTGCACCTGTTTTAAACCCCTTTAGGGTCTAGTCATTTCAGTTTCCCCTTAGACCTCAAATCTCACATCAGAGCTGGCCATGGGGCCATGCCTCGCCCTCACAGCATTCTGGGGAAATTGATTACTAACACTGGTTTCCCATTATAAATAAATAGTGCCGAGTGCTTTCACAGTTTTGCACAAGACGCAGGCTAGATACTGGCTTAGGTGACACACTTTATTTTCATTTGTTCCAGAACATTTTTGGCCTAAACTTTTCAAGCTTTAAATTGCTCTCTGGGGTACCATTCAATGGGAACTTGAAGGTAGGGGGAAAATTATATTCAGCTACTTTGAATTTGGAAAATATGCCATTTGGCTGACAAAGACGTTTTCCACGAATTTGATCATTCAAACGCAATTAAGCGCCAAAACTTCAAATATGTTATCATCTGATCAAAGTCATGAACATCTAAAAACATGGCATCTTGGCACTACAGACAATGAAACATGCAATTGGCTCATGTGCTACGAGACCCCGGTGTAGACCTTGGCTGTAGAAAGAAGCATAGAGCAGTGTGGCTGCATAGGGGCAGCTGCAGTGAAGGTGCAGACCCCAGTCTACAGGCCAGCCTAGCCAACAAGCCTGAGAATTACACAGGCCATTTCTTTCCTGGATTTTCAAGTGCTTTGTCAACAGAATCCGATTACCTTTCACACCAGCCGCAGGAAGCCAGCAGCAGGCCCCCTTTGCTTGAAGAAGTTGGTGGCAAGGCTTGGGGAAAAGGCAGCTGGCTAATTAGAGTCCTCTAGTAACTCTCCCCATAATATTTTTTTTCCCTTTTTAAATTAAATTCTGGAGGCAGAGAAATTAGCTAAATTATACTTACAAATCTTTGTGCCTTAAAGCTGTGTGCTCCTGTATAAAAGCCACTAGCCACGTGTGGCCATTGGGCTTTTGAAATAAAACAAGTGCATCTACAGAATGCAATTCTAAAATTTTACTTAACTTTAATTAATGAAAACTTAAAATTTAAAAACTGTTAATAATTTCAGTTATTGAAAAAATTTTAAATATGTATAGAAGAACTTAGATATGTAAATCCACTTTTGAAACCATAAATTTTATAAAATCTAAATATGGATCAGGTATTTGAGATAAAAATGTAGCATTTCAATGTACTGTAAGTGTACACTGCACACTGGATTTTGACGACGGTACAAAATATATGAAACATGTCATTAATAATTTCTAAATATTTTGCAGTTTGAAATGGTAATTTTTTTATATACTGGACTAAATAAAATATATTATTAAATTTTATTTTAATTTTTATTTCTGTAACTTGAATAGTAGCAAATTTAAAGTGACATTTGTAACACTGTATGAGAAGTGGTTGAAAAATATGGTGAATGCTTAAATTTAACAAAATTTATTACAGTAAAAGACACATTACCATTAATCCTCCTCAGAATACTCCCTCTCTCTTGGAACCATCATTCTTGCCACTTTCTGAAGCAGCTCTGGAAGTCCTCTTCCGTGAGTGTCATTAGTTGCACTGTCATGGCTGCCTTGATGGATGGCCTGAACTGATTCAAAATGTTTACCTTCCATGGTCATTTCTGACTTTGAGGAAGAGGTGGAAGTCACACAGCTCCAGGTACAGTGAATGAGATGGATGAGGACACACCCTAATGTTTTTACGAGCTGAGCCTGCCTTTCTGTTGGATGGCACTCAGAAGCAGCATTCAGCATATTTGTGATTACACCTCATAAAGACACACAAGAGGACTTCCAGAACTGTTTGGGAAAGGGGCAAGAACAATGAAATAAGTGTGTTGGAAATAAAAGGGGGGGATTAATAGGGATGTGGCTTTTATTGTAATAATGTTTTAATTTAAACATTCATTTTATATTTATATTTTGATCACCCCTTGCATTTCAGTGGGACAGCTCTTCTTAAGCATCAAAAGAGACTTGCACACATATCATCCACCTTTAGGCCCAAGTTTTTGCTATGGATGGACATACAGACAGACACATCCAGCTTACAACATAAACAAGCATCTAATCCTGGGATCTCTGAAGAGGTGGCATCACCCAGCCAACTGAAGGCTGTGACAGAAATGATCATATCCCCAGCTTGCCTTGCCCTTTGAAAGGCTTTGGACAAATGGATTCCTTTATCTGTTCTTACAGGACCTTGAACTCCAACACAATGACATCCTTCATTCATTGAGTTCACTCACGAGGCTGTCTGTTCAGGCCTGGTCACTTGCTAGGTGCTGTAGTATGGTACAAATGAGATCATTCCTGGGCTCAAGGAGCTTGCTGCCTAGTTGTTCCAAGCACATAACAAGCCAACTAACTAAATAAATGCTGAAATGGAGCTCACAATAAAATGCTCCAGGAGCACAGGGCAAAAAGTGATAATTCCAGCCTGTGGAGGTCAGGGTGAGCTTCCCATGGCATAGCATTTAGGATGAACCATGGTAGACCAGCAGGATATTATGAAGAAAAGGGGAAGGGACATTGAAAATGATGGAAACAGCCTGAGCCAGGGAATGGATGTGGGTAATGGGACAGTGCATTCAGGGAATGGTGAGGGGTTAAGGACCTGGTGCACTGAGTGAATCAGATAGGGCCACTATGATTTTGGAGAAGGCGTGTGATAGACTCATGCAGATCATGGCAATAGTCCAATAAAGGAATGGTGAGAGCCTGTCCTAGACCAGAGAAGAAATGGGAAAGGGGGTGGGTATGCAAAAGGCACAGTGGAAGAATACGAAGCTATCTGAGTAGTGAGAGAAGCCGGGAAGGAGCTAATGGTGTTGTTATTAAGCAAGATAAGGGAACACAGGAGGAAAAACAGATGTGACATGATGTGATATCTGAAAAGAAGCACTGCAAACTCTTTGGAAGCAAGCCTGGATTAACACAAAATACTGATAACAGACCCATGGACCCTCAGACCTACTGCATGCTTAATGCAGCACTTGGCTGTTAGCAAAACCCTTTATCACTCAGTAAAAATGGAAACTGCCAAGTGGGGGGGTGATCTTCATTTTGAGATTTCTTGAGTTAATTTTCAAACATTAAGTAGCACGAGTGTAGATTGTTGACACTTAATACATGAACTATTGGAAATGAAACAGCCGGATATTAAGCATGGGTCATAACATTACACCTATAATCAGTTGAAAGTCAAAGCTGTGCCCTTGGAAAATGTAGCTCACCATGATGAAAGCATTATGTAAGTTTTTCGGGGTCAAAATTATCTGTGGGTTTGCCTGTACAAGTGGAACATACACCAACACCCCCCATCCCCCACCACCATAGCAACAAGAGCTCAGGTTTCAAAAGCAAGCTTTCTGCCTAGTCCTAGCCCTAGGGCTGAGGTTCTGTGGTTTTGGATTGGTCTTGGCTTCAAGCAAAGGCAAGTCGTTCCTTTTGCTCTCTGAACAAATTCCGGCATTTATGGCTGAGCCTATGGCCCCTTGTCTGCTGACCATATGGGGAGCTTCAAAGTCTTTTGGATGTGATTATTTGTTCTGTCAACAGCTCCATGCCTCTGCAAAGCAGGGCCACTGCTTATAGCTATCACTCATCCTCTCTCCAGTATCACTTCTCAACAATGTAGACCTTCTTCTGGTGGACGTGCTGCACTTTAACACCACCTCCCCGACCCAATCAGTACTAAGTGATCCCAGGTGTCTCTCTTAATCTCCCAAGAACAAACCAAACACTATGCTCTTGTTCCCACCCCCGCAAGAAAGTGCATATTGAACAGAAAAGAAGTTTTACTAGCAGATTAACCACAAACGTATTGCTCGATTCCATTGCCAGGGAAGCTGACAGATCTGTAGCTTCTTTATAGTTTACCCATCTTTAATTGTCTTCCATAGAACACTGGTCCGAATGAGACAGCTATTGTCCAGAGTGCGGCCCTTATGCTTGACTGTATTCTTCAGTATTTATCCCACTGCCACAGTACATTTAAGATATTTGGAAGCCTACCTTAAGTAGAACTGAATGGAATAAGTGCACTGTGGAGGGAGAGGGCATTTTCTTATGGGAAATGATAAAAGCAGAAGTGAGGGGTGTGCTCTAAACTTTGACCTGGGTTAACGTCAGATGCCAAAGATGGGTTTTCTTCTCTACTGCCACTAGATATGCCTTCAGAAATTCAGTTTTTCAAACTCTAAAAAGGAGACCAGAAACTGCTGATTTCATTAAAGGCAAGGTCAGAAGGAAAGAGCTCTTCTTCAAAAGATTATGCCAATCAGAAAAGTAGCAGGCCTAAAGGGCATGAAAGGAGCCCCCCACTCTGCAATAAACCAAATCTTGGGACATTTTTGCTTTTAGTATAAATAGCCATTTAGATCTTGACCCTTACACTTGGAAACACTGGAATACTACTTTCAAGATGGATGGTGAGACCCAGGCCTCACCTCCCCCTTCACACTATGACTCATTCGTTCCATCCTTACTAGGAGATGTGTTGAAGAGTGGTGAAAACAGTAGTTACTTTTGAAAAATAATCAACTAATACATCTGTAGAGCATACTTACTATACACAGGCAGCTAAGGGATCCACTCATGTAGTCCGGAGGATAAGACATGCTTGTGGGGGAATGTCTTGGAAGGCCATGTTGGAGGACAACCAAAGGAGTGGTATAGGTGGCAAGAGCTATGATTTAAGGAGAAATCATTTCCAGCTATGGAAGACAGGAGAAATGAGTAGAATTTGGATGGACAGAAGAAGAGGAAGACACAGAAAGTATGGGAACGATGGCCCAGAATTAGAAGATCTAAGGCATTTTCATAGTACAGTGGAGTACAGGAAAGCAATTAGGACAAAAAATATTATAGATCTATTTTCCCATCTGTAAAATGGGAATAATAATTACTTTTTTGTAGGACTGCTATGAGGATGAAATGTGATATTATATAGAAAGTGCTTTGCATGGAGTCTGGCACACGGAAAAAATACTCAACAAAAAAAATTTGGTGGTGGTGGGGCTGGCGGCAGGAGTGAAGAAAGAGGTGAGAAAGTGAGAAAGAAGTGAAGAAAGAAGGAGGGAAGACGGAAAGAGACATGTCCAAGGAAGACCCTTCAGGACGCAGCAGGGCTTGAAGAAGTAAAAGGCAGGGAGCAACAAGATGCCTCTGAGATCTGGAGTCTGGGAAGTGGAACAGAGGGTTGATTGACAGAACTGGAGGAAAGAGGTAGGAAAAGAAGAGAGGGACAGTTTCAAACTTGCGGTGCTCAGAGGGCCAGATGGCAAGATTTGCCTGTTTCAGTAAGGTGGACAGTCATATTGTTACAATGATAAAATGTACCTAATAGTCATGCGGAAATTCACAAAATACATTTGGTGTCTGAATTAACTTGATTTGAATCCCTGCTACTCCTTCCAGTTAGGTGATGTTTGACACCATGAAAAAAACTGTATTGTTTAAATTTTGTACAATAAAATACCAGGGGAAGAGAACAATCATAGAAGAAAGTATAGTTGCACTGGGGTGAGGAATGAATATTACTACGGAATCTGATTTGCCAACCAGCATTTGTGCTTTACCAAAAGTTAAATTCTAGTTCCCTTCAAATGCACAAGATCTGGACAGCAACTGAGACCAAATCCTTTGCTTCTCTGACAGTTCCCTGACAAGCTGCGTCTACAATTCCCCAAGAATGCACAGATCTCATGAGGTGCCCTGCTTGATGATACAGGTTTGAGGACCCTCCACTTTCATGCCCAAGGAAAAAGTTTTTACATTAGATAGAAACAAAGAAAAGCGCTCTCTGCTGGTAAAACAAGAGTTGACAGAGACTCTCTTCTGGGTCTTTTTGTTGGTTGACCATATTTAAAATTTGAGAATTTTGTCCTACACTCTTCCTTAAACTCCCAGTGGATGAGAAATTAAATAGAAAGAACATTGCCAAGCCAATTTTATTATGAAAAAGCCAGATAGTTTCCTATTAGGAAAAAGAAAAAAAAATTAAAATCCTTTCTTCCCTTTGATAATTCTTCTCATTGGCTTTTCAAAAACCAAGGAATCACATGTCACGTTTCAGCAGTGGGAGGGCCTAAGACCCTTCATCTATATAAATGAACATTTTGTCAACTGATGTAGATTCGCATGTACAGGTGCAGGCTAAGGGAAAGGAAGATGGAGGTTGGGCATGATGGCAATGAACCGTGTGGGTTTTCTCCTACTCTCTGATCACACTCACTGGCTTCCCTCATATAAATGGAAGTCTGGAATTAGTTCTTAAATCTGACAATGTGCCTAATGACAGGATAACAGGATATGGGTGGAGATCAAATAACCAACCAAAACAAGGGGTCTGTTTCACCTCAGCCACTCAGCCTTTTGCTTTTATCTGCCTATTTGTTTCATGATAACTTTCAAAGGAGTTGACTGATTCTGATCAAATGTGGGGCATGGCTAAAAGGTTTCAAGATACATCTTAAGCTCAATTTGTGGTCCCGCCAGCCATCCTGAAACAAAACAGTAGCCAGTAAAAGTTTCTAAACGGGCATATTTTCTGTAATCTTTAGCAGGCTTCACTGAAGTTCATACATGAGTAGTGGTTACAGATCTATGTGATTACACAGAGTGAAGTTTACAGATCACAGACCCAAGAAGGTATCTAATTTCATTGCATATAATGACTTCTCACAGCCTTTGGAGAGGCCAGTGTTATCTCTGCCTGTACAAGGGGGAATAAAAGCCTTAATAAAAGGGGACAAAGTTACATTACTCTGGCTGTATCCTGTGCATGACTCATGAGAGAAACAGTTCAATAGATGTAAAATCCAATCCAATAGAAACAAGCAAACTCCAGTAGCTAAATCTCTGTAAGTTGAAACACGATCTTCAAGAAGCAATGTAGTCACAAGGTGGCAGGTCTAGATGTCAGAAGAGAAACTGCCCACTCTGATATATTGGAATGGGGGTTTTTATAATGGTGGCATCAAAGGATTTGTGCCAACCAATTCTTGGAGGAGAGTGTACCCCTCTGAATCTCAATTGGACTCCCAGCCAAAGCTGCCCCAAATGAAAAAATAACTATTCCGCTTCCATAAACCCATTTAAATATCTTTGTAATGAGAATAAAGTACGCAGTTATACATTTTCATTCATCATATTTGTTTTGTTTCATTTTGTGCTGATCAGTCCTGGGCAACTGATTATATCACTCATGTGGGAGGTAAAGAAGTGTGTTTTGGTAATATTTGTTTGGCAATGATTTATCTTTTACTAATTCTTTTTTCTAGTCCTACTTTTTAGACCCATAATATACAATTCAGTTAAAAGCAATGTGCTTCCTATACAATACAGAGTTGAGACACACCTTCTTCCAGCCAGCTGGCCATCTTCAAGTCTTTCTTAGGTAGAAAATTATGCAGTCACCACAAGACATCGATTATTTGATTGTATTGCTTGACTCTAACCGATCATTAACAACTCTTGAAGAACTGGGAGAGACACCTTCATGTTCATGCCCAGTTGTAGGGCTAGAATAACATATTGATGGAATTCCAATTATCTTCTGTAGCAAGAACTTCAAAAAGTTTTCTGTCCAGAGCTGAACATCCCATTTACGTTCAACTAACACTTCTGTGTCTTCATTAAAAATGTCCATTCTCAGAGGCTGGGGGTATAGCTCAGTGATAGAGTGTGTACTCACCATGTACACAACCCTGGGTTCAATCCCTAACACTGAAAAACAAATATCCATTTCCACCAGGTCTGTCAAACTGGATTCCTCAGAACCATCTTCATCTCCCCTGTATCTTCCAAATCTAGTGGCCAACAGCTATTGATTCTATCTCAGTGGCTCTCAACTCCATCCATTCCTTTCTTCCCATCCCCTCAGCTATGGCTTAAATATCGTATGAGCTGTTGCTTTCTTGCTATTTCCCCTGACACTAGTTCACTTCTCCTCCCTGGTCTTCTGACATGTGACTGTTATTGTCATCTTTCTCCAAACCAAGCCCTACCATGCTAAAACAAGGTGCATTGGTTCCCTGTTGTTTATAGAATTAAATCTATTTCTGCCATGGCATTTGAAGCACTTGAGAATATGACAACAACAGAGATCCCCCTTTTCATATCCTCTCCCCACCCTGATCATCCACACCCAAACTGTATGCTCCCTACACATGGCACTTGTAATTCCTCTCTCTGTTATTTCACACTTGTTTCCTTTACCTAGAATGCCTTGTGTCCTGGTGAGCTCTTATGCATCTTCAAGACCCAGATCAAGTATCACTCTCTCCTTCAAATTTCCCTGATACCCACATGTCAAAGTAATGCCTTCTTCCTCTGGCTTTTCACAGCTTTGGGAAAAATAAAAGCACTTCCACTTTAGCCTTGGCTTAAGTTTTACTATAAAGTAATTATTTACTTACGTACCTGTCTCCTTCAGTGTCCAATTTAATTTGGTGTTAAATAAATCAATGATGATGTGGCTAAGTGCCTTCTTAATGAAATAATTTCATATCTTGGAGACTTGGCACAGCCATGATAACCAATGGTGATGTTCAAAATATTTAACAACTGTACAGCATGGGTACTGACCAATCAATGGAGGCCTGGATGTACTGGTGTCCTGACTAAAGCTCAACTTTGGCCTTATCCCAACAGTAAGGATTTCAGTAAAGGGTGTTCCCTATCTGATTCAGTCTAAAAACTGCTCAGGTTTCAAGCTGAGTAGGTCAGCTAGAGCCCAAGGCTTTGGGTACTGTTTGTTAAATCCTTCAAGATCCAAGAAATTGCTCTGGGTATAGATAACAGGTTTTTTAAAAAAAGTTACTATCATAATTATTTTTAGAAAGACTGGAGCCAAGAAGGTGAACAGTAGCTAATTGTGAGATTGCTTTGTAGTGACAGGGCTTCAACACACACACACAAACTTATATCCAAAAAAAAATTTTTTTGCCCATTGTCTCTGCAGTCACAGCAAAGTCACACAAAGCAGGCTTTCATTTATGGCTCCTGCTCTCTGGGAAGCCAAGCCTGGGAGTAAAAGATATCTTAATGTTCTCTTTCAAGGCTGCTGAGATTTAGAAATATAGATTGGTAGGATGCTACAATATCGGCCTTTCTTTCACTCTCCGCCTGCCCTTTCTTCTTACCTTCTACTTGCCTTTTTAAAAAACAATTTTTAAGCATCCCCTGTTTTACTTCACTACCTGGAAATGTAGTCAAAGTAGGTAGCAGTAGGAAGAAATTCAACTCTGAAGAGAAAGACTGGACTTGGGTTTTTGCAACCCAAGCTTGTAAATTTAAGAAAGTTTGAATCCAACAAGACATGTTTGAAAGCTGCAGTGAAATTTAGGAACATATAATTAGAATAACCTGGGCCAGGCTGGAAGGGAGGGTTTGATGTCCTGTTCAAGGTAGGAAAGTTCCAGGGCTGTACTGTCTGTAAGTACAGAAGCCACTAGTCACATGTGGCTATTTATATTTAAATTCTAATTAACTAGAATGCAGTCGAATTAAAAATCTAGTTCCTTAGTCACACTGGCCACATTTTTGAGTGCTCAATAGCCACATGTAGCTAGTGGATGCTCTCTTGGGGAGCACAGATATAGAACAGTCCATCATTGCAGAAAGTTCTGTTAGGTAGTGTTATCACTAATTCCACTTTGTTTGGCTAAAGGGTGGGGTCTGGGTAGGGGTGGGAGGAGTCATGTTGGGAAACAGAAAACTCCTTATCAGGGGAAGAAACAAAAACCTGGAACATTTCTTTTTTTCCCTCCTCTTTCCCTGCTTTTCTACTTATTTTTCTATCCCTAAATCTCCTGTTCCTCATCTTTGTCAGTGGGACAATCTGACCAGGACATGTAGCACAATAGATTCTCCCCGCAAGGGTTGGGACTTGGGGCTGTTTGGTTCACTGTTGCACCCTGGCAGCCACTACAGTGCTTAAGAGTAGGTACTCAGTAAGAGCTTGATGGATGAATAATCCCATGGGGTAGAGGACCTCCAGTTTCCTCCATGGAGCAAGAAACTAAAACATCTTCAACTTTCTGCTTGGTTGCTGGGAAGCTAGTTGCTATCTGGATCCAAGAATAACAGGGACACCAGGGACACTCAAACAGCCTTAGCCTTCGACCTTCTGAAACCAAACAAAATCAGGCTTTTATTATGAGACCCAGAAGGGCAATGTGCCCTAGGGGTTGCAAACTCAGGTTCTGGAATGAGACTCCCTGACTGTGTCTCTGCCACTCACAAGCTGCATGAATTTGGGTAAGTCATTCAACCAGCTCTGTGCCTCAGTTGCCTAGTGTCCAAAATGAGGATGATAAATAATAGTTTCTACCTCACGCAGTTGTTCTTTACATGTTAGTATACACAAAGCACTTGGTACAGTTTTGATCTCATAATAAATACTCAATAAATATCAACTGCTGAACTCTTCCTGCCATGCTCAGCCTGCTAACTAGGGAGTCTTGGTATGAATTATTGTCAATGAGTCCACAAACAACAGCAAGGCTGAATATGCTCAATAAAACGGGACACTGCCCATATGCTCCAGCCATCTGAAGCATGCAAGTTAGGAGGCTTCTGGGAGAGTGAGGTATTTGAGAACAGTATGAACCGTCCCATAAATAGGAAACACAAAACTTTTAGAAATACTGGTAATGGGAATCCTCTTCGGCTCTTCCAACTGGTCACTTGTGTTCAAGAACAATAAATCAACAGGGTCAGTTTTAAAATAAATGAGTTCTGAATGCCTTCCAATGACAGAGAAAGGAATTGCTGCAAACTGTTGTTTGAAAGGCTAGACCAGCATGGACTAGAAAACTTGACAGGAAGACAACATATCATATCAAGGGTGGAGAACATACCCATCCTCTTGTGACCCTCATGTCTACTGGGCCTCCTATGGTCAATCCAAGGAAATACTCAGACTCACAAGACTACCATGTGCCACCACTGGTGTGAGTCTACTCAAGGAAACTGGCCAGGAATCACCATGGCTGGGAGGGCAGCTTCAGACTTCCTTCCTTTGCCAGAGTCTTTATAAGCACACACATGACGTACAGGGCCCCATCTCTGAATCCCCAGATGGCAGCTCAGGTGCACATAGACAAAATGCACATCAGAGAGAGCACAGGTTCATTTTGGCTTAGAAACCCCATGCTCCACAGGAGCTAATATGTTTGGTTAACAACTGTGGTTTCCAGGGGCCCCATAAAGGTCATGCCATTATCAAGAGTTTCACACTCAGGGAAGCCCGAAGCTATGGCTTCCCACCAGGTATTCAAATTCATTTATAATCCTGAGGCACCAGAAGCAATTAAACAGTTGGGCTATTTCTACTATAAGCAATATTTCCCAGTAATACAACAGACATTCCACCTTCACCATGTTTCCAGGGCAACAGAGCTAGAAAGTTAACACAAGGCCAGATTTCCACAGAGAAGGGGGAAAGGGTTAACCCTTTACTCACACTGATAACTTCTTCCAAAGATGGAAGACTGTCAGTTCCTGCTACTTGGATTCAGGGATGGGATGGAATACAGAGAAGCTGGACCTCAACCTACGCCTAAGGGTAGGCAACTCTAAGAGGAATGATGTTTCCTTGGCAATAAATCCCTTGGAGTGGGGTTAGGGTTATTGCTCAGAGGGAAAGACGGTGAATAAAAGTTCTTTAGGACTCCCACGCTAAAGGGCCTGAGATTGTTGATTCATGATGAGAAAGCATCATGATTCTCACTACTGAGGAAAACATTATGAGCTTTAAGGAAAGAAAAGGAAATCTAAGTTAACCAAGATGCTCACTGATCCGCAACTAAGGATCATAGGGCTTGTTCTTTACCTAGTTTCTGGCTTAGCATTTGCATGGAAGATGCACTTCCTTAACCTCAATTACTGATCCCTTATCATTTTTGTCCCAATAAGATATATCTGATGGTTCAAGCAAGAATGATTCCTGGCAAGCAAGCTGTTTTCTCTCTCATTTAGGAAAGCCTATCAAGCTGGAAGTGAAAGTGAAGTTAGCTGTAGTTTTAAATGTGCTCTAATTTATATTTAAAAATAAATCATTCCCAAATGTCTATCATTAATAACAAAGTACTTGAGTCACAACTTACAAGCTGCCACACTGATATGTCAGGACCTGAATCTGAGAACTGATGCTCCTTTATATCAGTACAGGACAGATGGGCCTTCATCTTTCGCAAAGCAAACTGGGAGGCGCCGGGTACCTCCTGCCTTAAGCCACATTGTTACTGAATATTTTGTTGGGGTTGACTTACAAATCTGGGACACCCAAGGAGAACCAGCTCTTCTTCACCTGATTTGGTTATGTATCTAGTGTGAAGGACCTCCGATCAGGAAGAGAATTTTATATTCTCATAAAACCTTAGGTCAAAGGTTAATCAGGATCATCTGGTGCTTGGTTAACTCAAGTGGACATTCATTCATTCACTCATTCATTCACCTAACAATCAAGTATCAAATATCTATGCTACATACTGATAAAGATGACCTCAGGGAATCCCCAAAGAGTTTTTGGCTTCAGGACCTTGATTATTCAGACACCTGGTCACCCTCTCTCATCAATTCCTTCCCTATTTCCTCCCACTGAAGAATCCCAGCAACTCTTTATTGATAGAGGCATGCTCTGCCTCTCCTGTAGGGGATCATAGCTGTATGAAGTTGCTTTCTAAAACAGCACCTCCCAAAATATGTTTTATGGGACCCAAGCCTCAAATGTAATGACAGACCTCCCCTTATGCTTGATCTTCTTTTAGACAATTTTAATGTACATTAGAATATTAAAGGCTTTGATAGGCTATAAAGACATCTGTCTCAACTTACTCCATTTTCTCAATCGTTCTTGACCACAGATGTGTACATGTAGATGTGTATGATCTATTATATCCTGAGGAATACATACAGTTTGAGAAACATTTTATTAAGGCACTGTACCCTTAACTGATCCCCTATTTGATTTAAATAACCCATATCTAGAAATGTACTTGTTAATGTATATTTGTATTACATAAACTTCTTTACATTTTACACTATTATCAGCTTGACTAATATATTTTAACACTATTATTAAAATATATTAACAATATTTTATTATGAGGATACAGATATTGTCTAAGTGAAGTTCTTAAGGTCCTAGAATAGGAAGCTATGGAGTGGAGATAACAGGTCCTTAAAAAGGTAAATTTGTAGACCTCAGAGAGTCTATGATCTTCCTTTTAATAACTCTGAGAGGTCAGTGAAATCAAGTCAGTTTTTCTTGGGTCATATATCACAGAGACCATGGCCCAAGAAAGCTTCAGTAGCTTATTAAAATATGCACCCCTTTATTATTGTCACTGTAGTTTAGCGTGCCAAGCAAAGCGAAAGCTAAAGAGCCATTAATGACTTGAGCATGGAAACAGCAACTGTAGGATGATAGGGAGTCATACTGTTGAGTCACAGAAACATATTTTAGTAATTACATTTTGTCTTTCTCTTTGTTTGAATCATTAATAATGGGAACAAGAATGATTGAATAAATGTCTAACTATATAGTAAGTTTGGCAGGCATTGGTGAGACACTATAGACTCTCGAAAGAGAGAAAGGAATGCAAATTCCTTTTGTTCTCTTGTCCAAGCCCTCAGATATCTTGAAGTGAAGTTTGAAATGGTTACAAGTATCAGTTCGGTGTCCCCAAACGAAGCCAGTATGTTTTGTCTGAGACTGTTCTGGCTCTTGGCAGACATATTTCTTGAATCTTACCCTTCAGAAAGAAGAAAAACAGTTTATCTTGATTTAAACCCCCAAGCCTGGAATCACTGTTGCAAAATTTCAAAGGAAAAACATGCAAATATGTGTGCAAATGTATATATAAATAGAAATTAAAAGTTTAAAATATATCATGTTAACAGTAGCTGGGTTGTGGCCAAGTAGTCTCATGTCCTAAGGCATCCCTCCTGCGCACCCACACACACACACACACACACACACACACACACACACGCACACAGAAGAAACCTCACTTAAAGAATTGTAAAGAATTTCCTTCTGTCTTTGAACTTTTTTCTTTCCCTAAACACCATTCTCAGAGAAAAAAAAGGTCAAAGTTGACTTGCTACACAGCAGCAGGGAGTTTTAGCATGTAAGCTAGGCTACTCCATACCGTTTGCTGTGGAAGATAATCTGTATCTCACCAGGATACGTCCTTGCAATCTGGAGCAGGTATGCTACTTTTCACTAGCAATGTCTCACCCTTGTCTTCCAGACCCTACTTTCTTAAGAGTGTAGCAGACCATCTCCAGTTGAGCAATCTCTCCTTTTATTTCTCAGAAACCTGGGCTATCCAGTTTTGAGGTATGGTAAGAAGCATCTTCAATTATTACCACAGAGCAGAGGCCCATGTGGAAGAAAAATGTGCCCTCTATCCTGTCCTTACTTACTAGCTCTGTGCATTTAGGATGCTTTCCTGAGAAGACTCCAAAATGATTTCTCAGATTATGCCTTAGTGCACCAAGGAATGCCTTGACAATCACATAGGTTTGACTCTGTGGGGTGTGTGTGTGTGTGTGTGTGTGTGTTCTTATCCCTGATCTCACCAATGCTGTTTTAGGAATCCTAGCTTGCATTATTTAGGAAGAATTCTACCCAACAGTTCTAACTAAGTCTTGCAGGAGGACTTCGGTTCTGATCCCCTTTTCTTCCTGGCATGCACTGACACATCACATTTCTACGTTAAAGTCCAGTTTATAAGAGAACCTGATGGAAAGCGACTCTCAACGCTAAATAACTGCAGTTGGGAACTTGATCTGTGACTTTATACAGTGACTTAACACCTCTGAGTTTAAATTTCCTTTTATGTAAAAGAGGCTGATCTCTCTCACTGTGCTTCCCAGAATACTGAGGGTGAGATCAAACAAAGCACCAGCTAACAACAAACCTTTAAAAAAATAAGTAATAGTTGTGTTCCTCCCAGGCTGGAATGTTTCTATAAATTATCATTTTGGGACTGTGTTTCTAAGCCACTTAAAAATTTACTGAGACTGCTAGTATCCAAGCTAGTCTGAATGAATTCTTAAGCAAAGTTTCCTAAGGCATCATGAAAATAGCTTTTAAAGCTCTAAACATAATGTTCTTCTTCCTCATCCAATAATTATGTGATTATTTAAAGGACAATTGCTCCTTTTGGTCATCGAATCCATTTATCTTGATTTAAGATGTGTAAGCTTCCCATCATGAATAATTCTCCCATGCCCAGAATCTTTTAGTATTTCTCTTCCTGTCTTTTCCTTTACTTTGATAATGAACTAATGTCCATTTTCTGGTGCGTGTTTGGCAAGATAGTGACTCCATGAGTGACAAATGCTCTGCAGAGTCATCTCTCCACTTGACAATATTCTGGCATCTCCATGACTTTTCAAAACATAACTGGCAGAAGACAAGTTTTCCATGCCTCTACGTCACCAAAACATTCATCCGTAGATCTGGCTAGTCTACAAGTTTGGGTTTTCCAAGCAAATTTGACAAAATTAACTCCATACTCTTCCTCTCCTCCATGACCTGCTCCCCACCATCACCTCCAATGCCACCCCCTAGATGGCTTCACTGCTTCCTTATTAGTTAGAGCACTGGCACCCATAATGGCTTCCCAGTTGTTTCTATGAGAATTTGCCAGTGACCTACTTTCTCCCTTGTTTCTTCCCATTTCTCTGTACCCCAAAACCAGTCTGACAAATTGCTTGTTTTTGAGTCTTTTTATATTTGGTGCTGGAGGTTTGATTTTGACATTGATTATTATAGGAGTGGCGCTTTGCTTTGGAGTCCATCATGCCAGATAATAGTATGAGAGTGAAAACGCTCACAAGCTCCCACCCACATTCTCATTTCCCCCCATCTCCTATTTTTCTTTCCTTTCTTCCCTCATCATCCACTGAATTAACTCTCTCTAAATTCTACTTCCTATGAATAGAGCTGACAATACCAGACAGCTGAGATCTACTGGAAAAAACTAAAAATAATTGCCTTTTGTTATTAAAGTCAGAATAGGGCTGCTGTTCCCTCCCAAGAATTTGTAGTTTCCTGCAGGGATTCAAAGGTCTGTCCCCCAGTGCTTCTTTTAGAATGCAAAGAGCTATTTCAATAAACATGCCACTAAATTGACGAGGTTGTCTTAAATTAATGTGCATTGTCTCTTGTCCAACTTGGTACTGGCTGATGCTTTTCTGGAATTTGCCATTGGAATATTTTACACACCGATCTCTTCCTGCTGTCCTCCACACCCTGTCTGCCATTAAAGTTTCTTTTGAGATTCCAAAGGGGCCCAGATTCTAAGTTCTTCTCTGTCTCAGCTTCCTTGGCCCTTAGGGACCAAGTACATCCTTTAAGGTTTCCAAGGTAACCTTTTTTTATTCAAGGTCTTGAGAAACCCAACTAAACAGTTATCCTCCTTAGGACTCTGGTATTGACAGCCTTCCTTTTTGTCTGTGTACCTTTTATTATTAAAATAATAACTAAATGAGTCCGGGAAGTGCTATACCCCATGGATTTAAAATATCATGGGCACTGTTTATTGAGTTTGGTTTTCTATGTCTAGAATATAGGTTATCAGGCTTTAGGGTGCATTAGAACCACTTGAAATTTCTTTTCAAAAGCCACAAAGGTGTGGGATGGGGGCTCAAACACTGACATTTTAACAGGATCTCCATATTCTTCTTTGGTCCACATCTGGATTCTGATCCAGAATGATCATCATAAAGGTTTACACCAGGTGACAACTGGCCTGTATCACCTAGTGGGTTTGGCTTTATCAAGCAAATAACTGCACTAGAAGCATCAATGGATCCTCAGTCATTTGAATGATATAGCTATGAAACTATTATCTAACAACCCTCCATTTGACAAATGTAGAAGTTTAACACAATTAATTAATTAATCAAGTGTGTTTGCAGTTTAAAGAGAATTACACGAATAATAGTGTATTAATATTGGTTCATGAATTGTAAGAAATGTACCATATGAATGGAAAAAGTTAGTAATAGGGGAAACTGGTTGTGATGTATATGGGAACTCTTTGTACTGTCTTCTCAAACTTTCTATAAATCTAAAACTGTCCCCTAAATAAAGCCCCCCCTGTTTTTGGTACCAGGGATTGAGCTCAGGACCTCACTCTTGTGAGGCAGGTGCGGCGCCACTGAGCTAAATCCCTGGCTCAATAAAGCCCATTTTGTAAAGAGTGAAATATGTGCTACCCATTAGTATGGTTAAAAATACAGACAAGAAATTCCAAGACAGGAGTTTGGAACAATTTGAACTCTCAGACATTGCTGGTAGGATTGTAGTGGCTATTCCCACTTTGGAAAACTGTTAGACAGTATTGATCAAAGTGGAATATTTGTATAGGCTATAGCTTTGCACTTCTAGGTACAAACCCAATGGAAGTAGGGCAATGTGTTCACACCAAAAAAGTATATATGGGAATATTATTTGTATAGGCTCAAACTGAATATTAGCAAAGTGCCCATCAACAATAGCCTTGATAAACCAATTGAATATATTTGAAAGATGAAATACTATACAGTAATGAAAACAAATAAATTTGAATTATCCCCAACAACAAGGGTAAGGCAGAGGAAAAGAAATTGGACATATAAAAAGTTACACTGTATAATTCTATCTATATAAAATTTTTAAAAGTTCAAACTAGTCCAAGTCAAGATAAGGATTATCCTTGGGGTAGAGATGAAAGTGAATGGGCTCTTCCGGGTCTGGTACTATTCTGCTTTTTGGGGGGCTGGTGTCAGGTACTTGGATGTGTTCAGTTTTGTGAAAATTCATTGTATTTGTGCATTTTTGTGTATGCATGTTCTACCATTTTGTACCATGTTCTACCATGTTTTCTTTGGGGAAGGAACATAAGAGAGCACAGACTGTGAAACTAGATTGCCTTGCTAGAAATCTGAGGTTTACCACCTCAGCTGCATGGGCCTGCATAAGCCATTAAGCCTCTCTGGCCTCTACATCTTCATCTGTAAAGTGAGGATAATTAATCTTATCTATGCCATGAGGTGGTTGTGAGCATCAAATGAGTTACTATTTATACAACACAGAATAGTGTAAGGCACCATATGAATGTGTGATAAATAAATAAAAGGGGTTTTTTTGCAGGGGAGAAGGTACACTTTACAATTGTTTTAAAATGACCACTACTCTAAGGGAGTCTGAAATAAGACAATAAGAAAGGAATTAAACTTATTTCCTAGGCAGCATTCTTGCTAAGGAAGGAAAAATATTATCTTGGCACCAGGCCAGTTAATTCTGTTCTTCTTGACTTGGAGTCTGGACTTCCAACAGGCTCCCGGGCATGGGTCCAAAGGCTTGACAAGGAGCCACGTTTGAGACTGCCAGAATTTGCCACAAAAGAGTCAGCCCCAGAGGGCCTGTCAGAATTGCCAGGGAGGGAGAGTGCGATCCAGCGGGAGACTTGCCAAGCTGCAGCCCCCTGCAGCTACCTGCTGGGTGGGGCAGACCTATGCCCTGGGCCTCTCCTCCTGCTCCCAACAGAACCTTCTCTTTCATCACAAGGCTCCTCCATAAAGAGCTGAGACAGGTTTGCATTCACAGGCAGGGGAAAAAAGAAAGAAAAGGGAAAGAATTGAGCAGGAGTGTCCTCCCCTCCCAGAAAGGAGCCTGTGAGCATTCTGGCACCCTCTCTCAGTTGAGTTTATTCTTCCCAGAACATCCCTAGTGAATGAGAAGCCCGAGGAGCCTCTCCGTTCACAGCCAACCTCCAGAGGCCACCACAATCAGGTACCTGTGGCGAGGCTCGACCCATTCTTCCTCTTCCTGGTACTTTCTGACACAGCTGGCTCCTCAATCAAAGCATACTTCCCTCTTATCTAATCCTTTGCTTTAGCAAGTTTAACTTACCCTCTAAAGCCTGTGCCTGAAAAAAATAAGCCCAAATGAGAACAGTTTTTATCTTCCATTATGAGTGTAAGTGAATCTACTCTAACTTGGCAACTCACCAAGAGTATCCCACTAACTTTGTGCCTTTTTTTTTTTTGCCTGCCCCCTTTCTTTGCTCTTTTTCCAACTCTCTTCCAAATGCTTGCTATAGAACAGCACCCATTTCCCTCTTGCTACAGCTGCCCTTTTTTCTTGGAATAGTCTTAAATTCTTGAAGCTATGGTGGCAGAAGCTGATTAGTTTTACACTCAGCCATTTCCCTTTACACCTTGGGCACACAGATGACTACATTCCCCAGCCTCCTCTGCACGACAGCCGGGCCATCTGGCTAAAATATGGGTGGGCTGCTGAAACCTCCTGTGCCATCATCCTCCATGCTTTCTCTTTTGCCTCATGGGCTGTCTCGGTGTAGTGGCTCAGATGGAGGATTGCAAGGCCTTAGGGGACACAGAAGACATAAAATGGAAAGAATTTGGGGTTCAAGATGCCTGCATTCAAGCCATCCCCTTGGAATGTGACATGAGCAAGAAATAAACTTTAGGGCCGGGGATTTAGCTCAGTGGTTCCGCCACCTGCCTAGCAAGCACAAGATCCCAAGTTCGATCTCCAGTACAAAAAAAAAGAAAGAAAGAAGGAAAGAAAGAAAGAAAGAAAGAAATTTTAATTTATATGAAGTCCCTGAGACTTGGAGGTAGCACAGCAGTTAGCCTACCCTGATTATTATACCAAGTGTTAGACTCTCACATTTCTTTCTACAAGCCAAGATATCCCAGTCTTCTCTCTCAGTGAGTGGTTCCCTGTGTCGGCATCTTTGACCTGTTCATGGGAGGCCACACCTGGAGTATTAGCCTCAAAGTTTCATATCCTGACTCTTAACCTCTGACATTGGTTTGTGTTTCAGCTCTTGAACTGGTTTCCTGCCTGTTGATTAAAATGGACTTCTTAGAAATGAACTGAAAGTCTCAGAAATGGTGCCCATTATTGACCTAATTGTCTTCAGGCCATGTGCTCTGTGCATCCAGGTAGCTATGTCTGGGATATTTGATTTGGTCCCCTTGGCTACAGTGTAGGCAAACAAGCAAAGAGATTGGAAGCTTCCAACTCCCTTCCTGCTAGATGAGTTCTCCCAAGCTGTCCATCTCATTGTAAGGAAAAGCAATCACAAGCACATTACAAAGAACAAACCATTCAGCATCTTGGCTTTGCTTCTGCCTCAACATTGTTTCTGCATCCATAATGACAAAAATAGGCAGTTTTGTGGTAAACAACGCTGGCGCAAACCTAAACACCAAGAAACTGAGCGGTTCATTATATTTGACTTTGTGAGATTTGGGAATACCAGATTGCAGTGAATAGAAGTGACTGCAACAAATCTTCAGCTTTTTTTGGAAGGGAGAAATAAGTGAGTACATTCTCTGCAATTGAAGCTCAGCTCAGGGCTCTGAACTACCTTCAGTCAGTTCTTATTTGGTGGGAAACTGGGGCTCATAGAGCTACATAAATTCACCTTTCCATTATTAAAGAACCAACACAAGTAACTGTTTGACTCAAGTTAACATTCACTCCTTGGAATAGATGATGAGTAAATATTTACCCACTGGCATAGCTGTTGAGTAATTGCCCATTAAAGAAGTTAAATGTTAATCACTTTTTTTGGATTGAATAATTTGAACATGATCTCATGACTAATCCTTGAAGTCTAAAGACAAGAAAAAAAAGCCTACATCCATTTCTTTTGGTCTTGACTATACAAGAAAGGCACACAAATGTCTCAGATTAGACACATAACCAGTTTTCACTCCCTTGGCACTCAAAGCCAGCTAGATAATTGCCTTTTTATTGTTTTTCACCCAAGGAAACCTTGACCCCAGGTTAAGTATTAATAGAATTTGAGAGGGAAGGGTTAGATAGGAATTTAGAGGGAATATGAGGAACATCTGAGCTAAAAGACAAAATAAAAACTAGGGATTGAAGACAAGATATACCCTAGATGACACGATCTTAGTGGTCCTACATCAAAGAGAATTGTGCATGAGAATGTCATTAAAGTAAAAATCCTCGGCTAGGCTTACCCAGAATGTTAAATTCCACCTGAGACAATGGGGTTACCCCAGAAGCGAATGGCTAGTAAGCAGGGAAGGTCTCTAGACCAGCAAGTTCATGAGATGGATCCCTGCTTGGTACTCCCTCTGCTCCAGGATCAGACAATGAACTTCTGGATGGGCTATTTCTATTTCTACCCATCAAACAATCTGCATCTGAACAGGAAAGGCCACAATACCTGCCAAAGTTTTCCATACACTCCATGCCAACAGGAACTTATACAGCAACCTAGTGGGTACAGTGGGTGCTCTTGATGCCCCACTCAATACCCTTTAATGTGCTGGAATCCCCTTCCTCAGCAGCTTTCAGTGTTGGCAGCCAAAGGCAGCTATCAGCTGCTTCCTTCTCTGGGGAACTGTCCTTGGTCAATGGGAGTCACCCAGCCCAAAGGGGCCAGCCCACAGCTAATGACTGGCTGATAAGATGATGCAAAAGTCTTGTCCTTTTGCTCCCAGATTGGGAGCTCCCAATTCCTGCTCCAGTGAGGTCAGGCTGAAGCTAGTCTCTAGCTAAGCTCACGAACTTATTAGCTCTTTTCCTTGGCTCCAGCCTACTTCCCTTACTCTCCTTCTCCTGAGGGTACTCCATCAATGAAGCACATGCACAGGAATCAATGTTTCAGGTTCTGCTGGGTTTTTTTCCTGAACTTGAACAACTATAATAGTACAGGCGTGACCTGTGATCTCTCCCATTGCCTCCAAGTTGGCTAAGAATTTATTGATGGACATTGCCTCTGTGGGCAGGTAGAATAGCCCGATCTTAAGGGCACTCCATGTGGAATGGAGTTAGAGTAACCAAACTTACTCCTTCCAGCCAATGACTAAATTCCACTTGTAGGAAATGCCTGTGAGTATGAAACAGCTTGCTATCTCTCTCCTCCCTTCATCAGTCCATGCCTTCCCCTTATCTGCCACCTCTTACAAAATATAATTAAGTAAAAATTCCCTTTCTTCCATTGTATTTTTTTCTGTCTAGTTACCTGCATACTCTTAGAAGTGTATCTGAGTAGTAACCCTCTTTCTCACTTCTGTACCAGCTTGGATAGTTCTTGCTATAGGTATGCCTACGTTGTATGGTATACAAAAGAAATGATATGGATTTACATAGTGTGTGAATATGGGAAAGATCTTCAGCCTTTCTGAGCAGGGGTTTCCTCATCTGTAAAGAGGCATTAATAATACCTACTCATAGAGTTGTGTGGATTAAATGATATGAAAGGTAGATGTTCATTGTTACCCTTCCTGGTACATAAAAGCACTCAGTGGTAGACTATCTGGTAAACAGTAGGTTCTTCTCCTTAGGAGTGATTTCCTTAAAAATACAAACAGATAGGAAAAAGAAAACTCCACTTGGAGTATGCAGAAACATGCATACATCTTGCCTTGGATCAGTTTTATCCATACATACATACATAATCTATAATCCATCATCCATCATCTATCTGAACAAAAAACCTTAGTTTCCCTTATGAGACATGTATCGTGTATAAAGAAGAAAATTAGAAAAGGACTCATGTAAGAAATAAGTATACAGCTCATTGCTGATTGGATAGAGGAAGAAGTAGAAGACCAGGGGCTTAGTTACATTAAGAAGCCATTTATTTTTAAACCCTTCTGGTGTGAAAGATTCTTGCACTCCCATCTAATAAAACGTTAAATGTTTGGGGGGACTTGGTGGGAAATCTTCCCCAATATGTTGTTGCTGGAGGCTAGAAGAGGCTCCAAATCACCAAGTTCCAAGAAATCAGGACTGCTGGGCTATTCCTTCCGATGTGGCCTAAAGGTCCTGCCTTCCTGAAAACAAACGCTTGGCTGCTCCCAGTGTGCTGTCTCCCAGTGGGTCTACTGAAATCCACTGGGATTTCTATCTATTTAGTACATTAAGAATAGAAGGAGGAACCGCTTTGAGAGGATGTTTACCAAAGCCACGTAGAGTCCTAGGTGCTTGATATAGATTAATTTCCCATGGTCCCAACAACTCTGGAAGATGAGTGCTGTATCCTTGCTTTATAGCTGAAGAGATTGGAAGTCGGAGAGGTTAAGTACCTTACCCAGGGTTACAAACTGGGTAAAATATACAGTTTGAACTCATATCCTACTTCAAAGCCTCATGGATTCATTATAACTTCCGTGTTGTGGTCTCTTGTCAAATATGCTGTTTTTCTCTTATCACTTCTTGAATGACTTTGGTCAGCTTTCTTTCCTTGTTCTTTTAAAATTTCCCTTTGGAAGGGGGAAGGTTTAGATTTTTATTATGGTAAATGAAGATTTCTAATGTGCTTCAGAGTAGATGGGACCTTACAATGAAATTTCACATACTCATCACGCATCATCAACAACCATCCAGGGCCCATCTGCCCCATCCACACCCAGATTCACTTCCTTTCCACAGCCTGGCAGCATCCAAATCAAACCTCATTTGCCTGCTTCCAAAATACCTCACTAAGCTAGTACCTGCTTTTTCCTAGCAGTGGGTTATATTACAGCACTTTCCAAGGTCTACTTTAAACTATTTCTTGCGTATGTTTCTTTCATTTAAAAAAATGCAGTCAAAGTGAATATATCTGATCGTATATTAAAACTGACTGTACAGAACATTTCAGGACTTCTCCTCAGACTTCCATTTGGCAAAATTCTAAGGTGCCATCACTATACTACTGTGGTGATTGTGGAAATAATATTAGAAGGAAATAAAATTCAAGCAAAATAAAATACATGCAAATCACTGGCCTTCCAGTTGGGGAGTACAATTTGTTCCTTTTCCTTCCCTTAATTACCTCTCAATGGAACATTCTTGAATACTCAGGGAATAAGTTCCCATTAATCCTCAGGCTTCTTTAAAAGGCAGGGCTGACACAAATGCTAAAAATAGAACAATACTTTATAAACAAAGCCCTGAGTCTAAGGAGCGGAATGATTTGGATATTGTTTTTAATCCTAGGCTTCAAAGAAAGTAATCTGAATTATGTCAATAGTTCCAACATCTGTAGATAGTATTATAATATCAGACTGTATAAAACATAGAAGATCATATTCAAGGAGTTTATGATATGCTTGACTGTATGGACTGTGCCTAAATGAAAACATAGAGACATGCAGATATGCCGTGATAGTTAAATACATAGGCTTCTGGCAGCACACTGTGGCAGTACACATGTGCCCATATTTGCACGTGTGCATGCGTAGCCCCCTCATACACACATTGGCTGACCACTCCCTCCCAGGTGCACAGTCACACTCTGATGCAAACACAGAGAAACACAAGACTACCCAGGGACAATGAGAGTCAGAAACCTTAGTTTGAATTTCAAGTTGGCCACCTCACATAAAGGCAGCAAATGGGGGAATCTGATGGACAAAATTCTTAAGACTGGAATATATTCACTATTAGTTCAGCTAGTAAGGAGCCATTTCTTTAACCAAGTCACTTTGCTTCACTGGAGCTCAGTCTCTTTGTTCCTAACGCTCCTTCCGTTCTACAAAGCTATGAAGACCCACTTGAAAAATAACCAAAGAGGGCAAATTCACACGGTATGGACTTGTGGGACAGGGAACGTGATCAGGAGTTAGTGCTGCCCAGGCAACTTAGTACAAAACCAAGTAGTGTCTAATGGCTTTGATTTGGTGGCATGAATGAGGGCAGAGAGAGTGCCTATTCTATCTCTAATTTCAAGGGCTGAGGGGAGGAGGATTCTGTCTTCAAATCAAGTAGTATGAGAAAAGCAAAGTCAGATGTTTCCCTACTGGTTGAGAGAGCTGGGAATTTAATCTATGAGCCTGCAGCAGGTTCTGAACATTCTGGCTTGGCTGGTAGATCTTGGGTTTGGTTTTGGAAGTGCAAAACTTGCTGCGTTGACACCTCTTGGCCACCAGAGAGCTCTATGTATCCAACCAGAGGCGACTATTGGATTGGCAAATGCAAGTTTTCCGTTGCAATATATTACACCATAAAATTCCGTCTTTTTCTCCCTCCACAGTAACTCTGGCCTTGTCTCTCTGTCTTCACAATGTGGGAATCGGTGTATTCAGAAGGCAGAGGATTAAACATGGCTACCAGGTTCCATACAGCTGTGGGTGAGGAGCGGCCTAGGCCCTCACATTTATGTTTTACTGGTGACTACCAGAGCTGGTGACTACATATAATATGGTACTCAAGAAAATTTTAACAAGTTTTATTTGATGGTAATTTTATTTTTCTGCTCATATAAATAATATATGATAAGCACAGAAAATTTGGAAAATGGGAACTAATACAAAGAAAGAAAATGATGATAATCCATCATTCCACCATCCAGAGGAAATTACTGACAAGATTGAAAGGGTTGGAGATATAGCTCTGGTAAAGCTCTTGCCTGGAATGCATGGGGCTCTGGGTTCAATTCCCAGCCCTGGAAAAAGTAAGAGTTGAAAATATCCCTTTCTGTCTTCTTTTGGAATGTGTGTGTGTATTCTTCCACAGTTGAAAGTCAATTTGTATTCTGATGGTTGCAATAATTTTTCTAACCTGATATTTTCTTTAAATTTTATAAGCATTTTTCCATGTTATTACATGTGCAATGCAAGACAACTTGAAAAATTCAGAGTGACGAGGGAGAACATTAAAAGTATTTGTTTTTATAGTATCCAGAGATAATCATTTTCACATGTTGATGTTCTACCTTCCAGTCACTATTCGATGTGCAATATTTATTTACTTTTACAAAATCAGGACCATGCTATAGTCACTATTTTATACACTGCCCTTTTCTCTCCCTCCCTCCCTCCCTCCCTCCCTTTCTTCCTTCCTTCCTCCCTCCCTCTGTCCCTCTGTCTGTCTCTCTGTGTCTCTGTCTGTCTGTCTCTCTGTCTTTCTTGGGCTGAATGCAAGGCTTTCACACTGAGCTACATCTTCAACCCCTTTTTATTTTTATTTTGAGACAGGGTCTTGCTAAGTTGCCTTGGCTGGCTGGCTGGGCTAGAATTTGCAATCCTCCTGTCTCAGCTTCCCAGTGTGCTGGGATTATAGGTGTGCATCACCATGCCCAGACTGTTTTTTTCACATGATACTATATCACAGTCATTTCTTCCACATCATTAAATATCTTCTAAACCATGAGTTTTAGCATTAAAATACATGAAAGGAGATAAATTCATTTAATAAATCGTCTATTTTGGGCATTTGTGTTGATTCTAATACTTTTTATTCCAAATAGCACCAAGATAAATATTAATTACACCCTATGTACACATCATTGATGATCCACTTAGCATAAATTCTTAGATTTTGGATTGCTGAGTTAAAGGAAAGACAGATTCTAATTGTTACACTGTTCCCCAGAAATGTTATATCAGTTCATATACCCATTAGTGGTATACGAGAGTCCCTGCTTCATCATACTGTCACCCACACTGGGAATCATCAGCTTTCAAAAATCTATGTCCACTCGATAAGCCTGTGCACACAAACACACAGACACATGCACAGTTATTTCTCATCGAATATTGAAAACTTCAAGTATTGGCCATTTGTATTTCTTCTTCTTTTGTGAATTATGGAGAACTTAATATGTACCTAACACTGTGCTATATATTTAATAACAATTAATCACCAAGTCTTCCAAGAGCCCCAGCAGAAGGACAGCATAGCCTAATTTCACAGGAGAGGGAAATGAACTGTAAAGAAGTGTCTTCTCAAGGTCACACAGTGAAGAAATGACATTTGCCTTCAAATTCAGATCTGTGATTCCCAATCTCATGTCAGTCTACCACACTGTCCCCTGATAAATTTTTGAGATGTATTTTTACAGGGTGGATAGGATTACAGAACTCCTCTGCTATTCGTGCAAGAAATATTGAGATTGTTGCTATCCACTTAAACCTCTAAGAGAAGAGAAAGAACAAGAGCCCCGTGGATACCTTTCTAATCTTACAGAGTCCAGTGGCCTCATTTCTACAGAGGATCATCCTGAAACCCTGAAGAGTTAAATGACTTGGTGGAGATGGAGATTTGACCAAAAGATGGGAGAAAAAATGCAAAGAGCACAGCAATCTGACATGCACCTTCATGTTTTTGCACACCAGGTTTCCTGTTTGAGCTTTCTCCCCCATCCAGCAGGTGATTCGGTTAAGATGTCAGATCTTCTCCAAAACTTCACATCCTTTTTCAAGGCAGAATTCACAATCTCTGTCCTCTGTATGGACCTGTACCAGACCATTTATTATACAATGTGGCAAGGCTGTCTAATCTTTCAGCACATTTTTAAACCCCTCCATAGTCGAGTTGATGATGGAAAATGGCTGCCTGGCCAGACTGGGTTTGCAGAAACACACACACACACACACTTGCATCTAGGAGTGACCACAAGACTTGTTTGGTGAACGGTGTGTGAGAGTGTGACCTCTTACCATACTGACCCCTGTCCTCAACCCCTGTCTTGCTTATTGCTTTTTGAACTCTTGCCATTTAATAAGATGATGCTAGGAGCAAGGCAACCTTACTGCAATCAGGATGCAACAAGCCTAGGGACACAAAAAGGCAACATGGGCCAGGGATTTAGCTCAGTGGTACCGCTGCCTGCCTCGAAAGTGCAAGGACCCGAGTTTGATCCCTGGTACCAAAAAAAAAAAAAAAAAAAAAAAAAAACAGGCAACACGGTGAGATGACAAAGCAAAAGAGGGAAGAGCTTCTCTGAGATAATTAAACACCTTCATCATTGAAGCCACCGTGACTAGGGTATTCTGTCCTTGCAGTCAAAAGCAGCCCAGTGTTGCCTTTGATTACTCGTCTGTCTTTCATTAGATTATTAACTTTCAAGGACATTGTTTGCATCTAATCCACCTTTGTAGCCCTGTTCCTCAGGCCCATCACAAGGCCCTGTAAGGCTTCAACAAATATCTGCTGAACAAAATCTACCACCACTGTTCAATTTTGGTAAAAGATAGTGCTATGACCAAATAATTCTTGATTTCCATAGGCCAATTCCTACATGCACTGGCTTAAAACCAAACTCTTCCAACCGTGGCTCCAGGAAGCACTCTGCCATTCACATAGTCTGGTACAGAATTTGCTAGGCAAGGATTCATTTACTGCTTGTTAATTAGTCAAGTGCTGAGTGCACCACAGGACTCATTTTTACATTATTCGCACAATTGCACAATTAGCATTTTAAAAGGTTTGCTAGGAGGCTGGCTCAAGTAAGTTTATCTTGAAAAATGTCACAAAAGGAAAAAAATAATTAACAAATCAGTTTGCAAGCAGATTTAGTGGACACTGGCTTCAGCCTGAAAGGCACTGCATGGAGGACTCATTTCTAGTACGTGACCAAAGAACTGCTCTTCACTGACCTGAGATCTTGGACGGCCTTGCCCGGGAGCAGCAGACCTGGTGAAGAGGGAGGGACACAGTGTGCTCTCCGCTGTGATGTGGCTGTTAGATTGTTCAGTTTGACAATTAACTGAGGGCACCTATTCAATTAACTCCAAGGCCAACTAATTAGACAGTTACCAGTTTGGTACTTAGTTTTTGGAAGAAGCCAAAGAAGCATATGAGAGGCATATTATAGTTATTAAGTGAAAAATGTATATTCTTAAACATCTTTTATTGTGTGTGTTGTACTGGGGATCAAAACCAATGCCAGATGCCTGCAAGGCAAATGTTCTACCACTGAGCTACACTAGCATTGCCCAAATGTATATTCTTTCCTTCTTTTTCATTTTTTTACTGCATGTTTGCAGTACATAGTGATTACATTCATTGTGGGAAGTTGGTACATGTACAGAACATGTCTTAATTTCTTACTTCCCTTTCTTCTCTCCTTCCTCCTTCTTCCCTCCATCTTTAAATCCTTTTCCCATCTGCAAAGGAAAGTTTGCACTTTAAATTATTTATACTTTGAGTTTCTCATGCAACATTTAAACTTGTGTGTCTGACATTTATTTCACTTAACATAATGGTCTCAAGGTGCATCCATTTTCCTACAAATGACTCAAATCTATCCTTCTTTATGGCAGAGTAATACTCCATTATGCTCTTTAATGTAGACTGTAATTGCCCCTTGAAATAATTATGTGGGGGGATTGCAGTCTAGTTTTAGTGACACATTTTCTCTGAGTACCTCAGCTCCCTCTCCTGATAGCTAAGTAGGATACTAACAAGGCTCCAATGATGAAGGTGCCAGAAAGGCCTGCCCCTCACAGAGCTTGGGGATCTGCAGGAGCACCTGTGGACTTATGGGGCTTTTCTGAAGGGTCTTCAGCAGCTTGAAGTAGGACCATGGGGCCCTTGCTAGAAATGTTGATAGTACTGTTCTGAAAGTAGAGGTCAGATTTTTCTCCTTCAGTTGGCAGGAAGACAGTTGACCATGTGGGATGGCATCCCCCTGGACTGGCACACTGATGAGCTGCCGTGCACAAACACTTGGCTACTCAGAGCCTGCTTTGTGCTTGAGGAGCCCACAAAGCCAAAGATGGGCTCTACCTATATATTATCAATAAGTTAATATATGTCGATGCATTTGTATCTTCCCGAAACCTCAACTTACTAAGTCAGCATGTCCTAGCAGATGGGAAATCCAATATTTAGGCCCTTCTCTCCCCCTACAATTCACTGGTAAACTATATGATTGTTAAGCAAGTCACTTACAAAGGTAAGAGCAAGTCTTGCTAGGGCTCCCTGTCCTGTCGACTTCAGTGGGTGGACAATGGAGACATAATAAGGCTGTGTAAAGCCTGGCATACAGCCAGGAGAGGGTCTCAGGGCTGCTCTGCCACTCTGGCCATGGAGCAGAGGTGTCACGTCTCCCAGGGTAGCTCGGCCAGTAGGCCTTGGCTTCTGGGGTCAAAGCTCAGCCTCTCACGGCCAGGTCAAAGAAATCATAGGTTCTAGTCTCACCTGGGTTTAGGCAACATTAGCAGCACTGTCACACCTCAAGAAAGTGGCTGTATTTGCTCATTCACAAAGATGGCCAGAGGGCAGGTGGCTAAAAATGGAGGACTATAGCCCCTCACTGAAAAGCAACTGACAAGGTCCCCTGTCACCCTGTCAATTCCATGTGGTTCACCAGTCACATTTTTCTCCTCAGGGAGCTATCTTACTATTATTAAATGTTTTCAGGTGACTATAATTTTATCATTTCCTTAGTAAGTGTTCAAGAAGCTTGTGTGAGTCTGCTTTGGGATTCTCTTTGGTTTTAAGTCCCTTGTGAGTGGTGGCTTGTCTTCTGATGCTCTGGTAGCCATTCTCAGTCAGTGAACCCAGAAAAAAGAGCCTGGAGCACGGAGTGGACAGATGTGCCTACACTCCTGCAGCTCACAGTACCCATTGTCTTGGCTCCCATCCCATTGACCTGGCTCTGGAGGGCAAGAACTTCTTGCCCCATTTTCTTCAATAGATGAAACCCTTGAGCCATTAAGTAACTTGTTTTAGGCCACATGGCCGTTGGTGGCTGAACCAATACAAGGAGAGAGGTGCTCTGACTCCTTCACTAGACTTTCAAAATTAGGTTAACTGATAACAAATACAATTGGTTTTGAAAATAGAACAAACAAAATGTCTCCTGTCTGGTCTTCTCTTTTGCCAGATGGCTTGGAAGTTCTCATTTCTTCTGCTTCCTGTGTACAACAACCATGGGGGAAGGCCACATACTACTGTTAATGATACCTAGTACTGGCTTAGCTCAGAATACCAAATCCTCCCAGCAACCCCATGAGGCAAATGCTAATATCATCTCTTTTATTATAGATAAGGAAACTGAGGTACAGGTGAGCAGGACACACAGCTGGGCAATAACAAATAATGATAAACTCCAGGGAACAGTTTGGAGAAGCACTACTTTCCACTTTTTAAAAATTGCATATATTATTGTTCATCTTTCCTTTTTTTTTTAACCACAAGCAAATATCCCCATTACTTTTGTAATTAAAAAAGATGTAGCCAAGCTATATCAAGTGAACCTAATTTAGACTAAATAAAAAATTGGTTAAATTCCTACCTTAGTGATGTGTATAATGTAAAATATACACATCATTTAAAAGCATGGTTTCCCAAGCCATCCAAATACTACCCAGAAAGGTGTCCAAGGGCAACGATTTGTTTGTGAAGAAGTGTTTAAGAATAGAGGCCCTTCAGTGACCGGGGATGCTCACAATGCCTTATATTCTGAGGCATGTTAAGCCTTCCCCCAGCATTCCCAGTGTTACTCTTTCTGGATCAACATCCCTAATTCTACACTAGTAGCCTCCAGTCTAAAAAGTTTTTTCCTATTACAAGGACAGAGCAGCTGAATAAAATTCACAAGTCACTGCCAAACCCAACGTTTGCCTCTGGTGTCACCTTTTGCAAAACAGAACTTTGTGTGGCAGCTGCCTCGTAGGCACTGATGGTGAACAAAAACCAGTAAAAGGCCCACAAAGGCATCTGGCAAGAGGAAAAGGAGAAACAAGATACCCAGCTTCTCGGCCCTGGAAGTGGGAGTCCCAGCCACATGCAGCAGCCTGTGGGCTGGGGTGGGTGCCCTGGGCTGCAGACTGACTTCCTCCCTCCCCAGGGGAGGACCAGCCTCTCCTTTGTCCTCCTTCCTCAGAGCCTCCAAGGGCTGAAAGTCGAAACCTAGAGGAAGTTCAGCAGTGTCAGGATGCAATTACTCAGGAGGATAGACTTCGAGTCCCTAATTTTCAAATCAGAGAATCTAGAAAACTCAGCAGCTCCACCCCTCCTCATTGCTCATCGTTGCCCCAAAAGGAAAGCTTCTCGTCTTCTTAGGGAGGCACAGTAGTGCCTGCCTCAGTGCCCAACTTATCTGTATTAATCAGGGCGTCTTGCCCTTTTCGGAGAGAGACAGTGAGAGAGAGAAGGGGAGAGAGAGAGAGAGAGAGAGAGAGAGAGAGATCCATCTGCATAATTAGATCAATAACCCCCATTTTGGAAATGGCCTAAATATACTTTAAAAATTTTTTTTTCTAAATATACTTTTGTAGGAACACTGTCTGAAAACTCATTAGGTTTCAATTTATAACTCACCAAATATCAGAAAATCATCACCAGAGATTTATTAACCCCAGTCAAACACAACAAAGGAAGGCATACAAGGAAATCCAACAATAACTGTAGACGTCTCTGGCCTGAATACAAAGTAGGGTGGAGGGCAGGGGCAAGGTGGAGTAACGTGAAGACCAACTTTTCCTCATTTCCTTTAGGAGTTCTTTGTTTGCTGGAAATTCATCCCCTAAGTGCTAGTTCAGCTCTAGGCCATCCATGAAATTCACCTTTGTAAATTCTTTGCTGAAAATAATTTGTCTGGGTGGTTGTGCCTGGCAGACATTGCAGTGTTGCATGAGTTTGGGTCAAAATTAACTGTCCCACATCATTCCATGGAACACAAGTTGCCTTGTTTAGGCAGGAAGTAGAAAGATTGATTGGTGTAAACACCTGGAGGTCAGGAAGTTTTTACATCCTCAGAAGCTCCATGAATAACTGCTGAATAAATGAATGAATGGATTTAGAGGCATTACCTGTTGAGAGATGGATTGGCGACATCTTTTCCATAGCCTTTTCTACCACCTGACATACTTCATTATTGTCTCCTTCTCTAGCCTAGAACATAAGCTCTATGAGGTCAGGGACATTATCTGATTTACAACCTCTTGTATATCTAGCATCTGGAATTATGCAGTAGGTGTTCAAATGAGTATTTGTTGAATATTATTCATGACTAATGGAGCTATGAGATATCACTGGAAGGTGGCACTTCAAATGCCATGTAGAAGGAGCCTGGTGGAATGCTCTACTCCAAAGATCACAGAACACATTTAAATTCTTCCTAGAGCCACTAAGCCCTGATCCATGATAGAAGGAAGAGCAATGACTCAGTTAGTAGGTTGGCATGAGGTCCCAATGGAAGCCAAAGTATGGTCTCAATGCCCATAGAAGCCTGACCAAGTTAGCCCAGACTCATGGTTGGCTACAGACCCTCCTCACCTGGCAGCCATCATGTATGCATACATGTACAGCTATACATGTCTGCCTATGGAACATACTTTTATAATCTAGGTTTTATTATCTTTATTTTACCACAGAAGAAACTGAGGCACATAGACACTAAGTGACAATCTAGGTCATGCAGTGGAAAAGTTGCAGAGGCAAGATTCATCCCTGAGTGTGGTAAAATACAGGATATGCCCAGGAGGCCTTCCTGTGGGGTTAGGCTGTGTCCTAGCAGACCAGGGAATGCCCTGGCCTCCATGTCTGAACAAACCTGCACATCCAGGAAAAGGTCAAAGGTCTCTCTCTTCTCCCCAAAGACACCAGAAGACCAGTTCTTACCTCTTTACCTCCCTGAGGGCTCACTTCTAGGCTTGGATGGAAATGTATCAATTCTCAGCTATTCCTCCTAAGTAATAGGCCACAAAGACAGGCACAGAATCTTCTAAGATCTCCTTTTGGCAAACATTTCAACTTCTCTTTGCAACCAATCTTTCTCCTAGATACACCCCCACACAGCAAAAGAAATGGCTGATTTGAGTTTTATTTCTTTACCCTATTCCCCCCATGGTGGGTTTAAAAAGTAGGGAATAGCTGAGAAGCAGGTAATAGAAGAGAAAAGAGGAGGCACAGGAGGGAACTGACTGAAAGCAGGGCCTGAATCCCAGCTCCTTTCTGCTCTGCCGTGTGAAAGCATAATGAGAAGTTAGCCATCTGCAAACGGGGAAGTGGGCTCTCACCAACCAACCTGCCAGCATCTTGATCTTGACTTTCCAGCCTCTAAAACTGTAAGAAATGGATGTTTGTTGTTTAAGTAAAAAGCAAAGCAAACAAGACAACAGCAACAACAACAACAATGAAAAACGATAACTCTTGCAAACCCAACCAAATGATGGACTTTAACATGGGGTGGCCTGTCTAGACTAGCTCAACAGCTCCCTCAGGAAAGGGAGCATGGAGGCAGAGCCCTTGACAAAGCAACTTCCTCCCGCTGCAATTTTGGGTTCTTTTTCTTTCCTTTTCTTTTTTCTTTCTTTTTTTGGGGAGTGGGGAGGGAGATTAACATCACTAAATAACACAAGGCCTACATCCTTGAAAATTTAATGACTGCCCTACATCAAACAGCTGTCAAATTTATTTGCTTGTTTTCCTGACAAAGTGTTTCATTCCAAACATTCACAGGGGATCCTGCCTTCAACAGTCTCAAGTCACTACAATGGGGAAGGTGAAAGGCAGCCCTAGAAAGCAGGAAATCCCAATTTCCTAATTAAGCCATTAATTCCTAAGGCCAGATCAGCCTGCCTTTCTCCTCCTAAACAATCCCACAGAAAGCACACAGCAGACAACATACCATGCACAGGCAGCCTTATTGTACTCTATTGGGATTATTCACCAGTTCCAACAAGACTTGAGTGTGTGTATCTTTGCTTTGTATATCTTCTTTGTCTTCAGTTTGCATCATGGTTGGTTGTCCCTACACCCAGAATGTCCTCACAGTGGCCCCTTGTCTTCTCAGCTGGCTTTCAAAGCTCCTCTGTCTCTCATCCCCAATCTCTTCCCATTTCGGGGGGGGCACCTGTCAACCTCTGGGCAAGCCTTCCATTCCTCTCCCAACTCCCGTTCTCTGCCTTCCCCCAAAGTAGATGACTTGGCCCGGTTCTCTTTCTACACTTACACTCCTCTCCAGGAACCATACCCAGAATAGGCATTGCCAGAAGTAACCCGAGCTCTCTCCTTACACACTGATATTAAAATTGCTCCCTGTTTCCTTGGTAACCCCATCCAAAGTTGCACCCTTGAGACCAATCTTTTGTTCCAATATCATGTCTGCATGGTCCCAGGAGGCAAAAGAAGGTGAAACTCAAATTTCTCCACTGTGCTTATGATCCCATGCCCTTGAAACTAATGATTAAGCTTATTTTTAATTACAGGGGAATTTGAACTAGGCACGCTCTCTAGTTTCCTCACTGCCTTCCCTGCCCTAGTGACCTTGGGTATAGCAGGGCTGCCCATTAAAGTTCAACTGAGCCTGGAACAGAGAAGTGGTTGCTGACGTGCATGCTTCATTCATTGAACATTTACTTCTTGGCGCAGACTGTGAGCCAAGCTCCAGTGGAGAGTAAAGAAGTCAATGTGAGCAAAGCCTTCCATCTGGAGAGGAGATAGACATTCGTTTCCTGCCCTCAATGACTGTTAATAGCATTAACTTGTCCCTGGAGACTGACTGGGCAAATGGGGCGGGGGGGGGGCGATCTGGCAGGAGTGGTGCATCCAGACCCAAGCGCCACACTCTGTCCTCTGCAGGAGACAGAAAGGCTACTGACAACTCTAGTTCAACTTACCCTAAGCTCTCCACCCTCCCACTGCTAAGCTCTCCTGCTCAGCTTGAGTGTTCAGTTCACACCAGTTACCCATTTCTAACATGCCCTGTACTTATATTCCTTACCGTTACTGCTTATTGTCTGTCTCTCTCTGCAGCTGCCAACCCCATGAGGTCAGGGATCTTGTCTGCTTTGTTGACTGACACAGTTCCAGCACCCAGAATAGTATCTGGTACATAGTAGGTGCTCAATAAATATTTGTCAAATGATTTAAAGAAAACTAGCAGCTGAACTGCAGTGCTTGAGTTAAGAAGCTGTAGCAGATTGTCCAATGAGCTACAGGTGACGTCTGGGTTAGCCAAAGGGGTGGGACACAGGCAGTAACTACTATGGTTCTCCTGTTTCCCTGTAGACCACTATACCTGCATGAAAAAGAGTAATTGGTTTACTTCTTTGTTAGGTGTCCTGTCAACCTGTCCCTCATTAGCCTAGTTGCCTGGTGTTTAGATTTTTTTCTCTCTGTCAATAAAAGCAATTAAAGTGTTTTCCGTGGGGGCAGTGGGGAGAGAGAGAGAGGCAGTTATAGAATGGAATCCTATGGTGCTTGACAAAGACAGAAGCAAGGCTGCTTTCAAATCAAAACAGCATGGAGAAAAAAAACAAGGAAAATGCCTACAGAAAGTTCCACTTTTTCTCATTCACATTAACACTCTAAATAAAATAAGGCACTCTATAAATATGAAGCAATGGGATGTTTGGGGAACACCAACCTACTCAAGTTTAAAACATGACACACATTTCTGAGGAGCTAACTGTAAATTGTGTCATATACCGAGAATTATTTTTTCACATTTTACTTGCTTTTAAAATGCAAGACTTCTTGGCCAAAACAATCAGATCAGGGGAAATGTTTCTTGCCTAGAAATGGCAGTAAATGTTTATAAAGGGAATTTGAATTTCACCTGGCTTAGAGACCTGAATTTGATTTCCTGCAACTGAACTTTTGGCTGAGATAATTTACTGAGTGAGTTATTTGATTTTTCCTCTAGAATATACCTTCTTGTCACTAGTGCGTGTCCGTGTGTGTGCGTGCACGCACGTGCACACACACACACTCAGTGGGGCTGGAGGTATTGTCTTTGGGTTCCAACAAAGCTCTTAAAATACCCTCTCCAACACTGAAGAAAATGGAAGAGTGCAGCAAGACAATAGCTAACACCTATCTATGGAGCACTTGCTGTATGCTAGGCATGGTGGTAAACAGGTTCCTCTTTCTTAGTGGAGATACAATCCACTCACGAAACATTTTAGACAGCTAGCTAGAAGAACTGGCTGTATTACCAGCTTTGATTATTTCATAACACCAAATGATTTTCTGATGTATTTGTGAAAGCATTCCAGCCTTACTTCTAGTTGCTGATGGTTGTTATTATATATGAAACTATACAATTTCTGCTCTTACTTTGATATGCAGGAACTCAAACCATACCTTCTATGCAACTGGCTAGTCTTCAGTCCTATTTTAAAAACAGAGGACTGCTCAAGTAAATGACATGCTCTAGGTCACTTCCCCTGTAAGTGACAGAGACTGACTTTGAGCCCAGACATTTAAGCCCTGAGTCTATTCTCTTAACTATTAACTAACCCACCACTCGGATGTGGGAGGACTTCTAGGCTCTACTTCTGCCCACAGGGAAACTTGATGAAGTATGTACTTCTCTAGGCCTCAGCGTTCTCTACTAAAAACCCAGAGCATTCTTAATTATTATCAAGTGCGTATGTGTCTCCAATCCTTTCCAACGGCTGTAAAAACACTAAAGGAGTTTAACATGAAGTACTGAATGTTGGCATAATTAGAGAACATCATGAACCACAGGATTGCTCAGAAGAGTTGTACAAACAACCTCTATTTTGTAATCCTTTGATAGCATTTATGAAGTGTTTACTGCATATTTATCAGACATATTGTATGTAATTTCTAGGACAAGAAAGGTTTATGTCTTTCATAGCAAGCCCAAGAGCACCTAACTAGCACTCAAAACAGTTCATTGAATAAATGAATTAATAACTGAAAGCTATATCAGGGCATACATGTTCCCTTAAGTTGCAGAACTGTAGTACTTGGAGAGTCACTAGAAGTATTCTAATTTTACTCCTAGTCTAGGAATAGAACCTATCCTTTTTAGAGGTGAGGAAATGGAAAGAATTTAGTAAGTACAGGAAGTGGAGAAAGAGAGAGAAGATAGAATGAGAAAAATGTAAACAGGTTTCTAGCTCTACTTGAGTCAGTTCCCACATTTCTCCATTACTATAATTTAAAGCCAACTTTCAGTGTGTCAGCTAATAAGCCAGGAATACTTTTCAAAGTCAAATGAGAATGATTTCTAAGGTGTTGGTAGGTTTTTTTGGTCACGTTCTATTAGTGTGAAAAATTGAGGCTGGAAATATTTAACTCACTTTAGACCAAATTTTGAAATTCAGGTGACTAAGGCCATATAGATGTTTGAATTTTAGCCTACTTTAAGATAGTCATCATATCCCATCCTCTGATATAGGCACATAATCTGTCAAGAATTTGACCTCATCGAAATGAAGAAGATTCAACTTAGAATTTAAATAGCCAATTACCAATAACTTTATGAATGTGAAGTCTGGAGATTCCAGATGGGTGACATCTCCCAGAAGGTCATCTTTATCTTCTTGTGTACCTGCACCTTTTGTCAAGTTAGGTGCATGAGGATTTCAATGGATCCATCGAATTTCTTTGGCTCCTAGTTATGTTTCATGAGTTCTGATCATGGTTCATAAAATCTTAAAAAGCTACTCATTGAAGCACTGGGGAAATTGATGAATGCTGGAAGTTTGGCTATTATTAACAGTTGTGAAGGAGTTTAGTGTCAGTTCTATTTGTTCTTCCCACTGGCAGGGGAATTAGAAGGAGGAAGAAAACCAGAAAAAGAGACTCGATCTTGGGCAACTGAGGTCCACCAGATAACTTTTAGAGCGTTTTCTTTCTTCTCCTGTTTGTTCTCCTCTCTGTGAGCTTGGAGGAGAATGAATATACTATTTGTTTTCTTTGAAGATATGCTTCTGATGAGAGATTTGGGGAAAGCATCAAGGCTGGCTAAGTGCCCATCCCTCAACCTTAAGATGCTGGAAAATGAACAGACCTGGGTAGGGTCCATCAAGTTGCGTCTCCCCATCACTGTTCCTTGTGAAAGGGAAAACAATCGTGTGTTTATCCTCCTCACTGACAGTGTGCAGACATGTTTTCTTAATGGCACTTGCAACACGTTTATTTATTCTCTTTGGTGTTTGGAGTCTGAGCTTTTCACATCTCTCCCAGCTGTATAGGGCAAGGCTGTTGGTAACCTCCTGTTTTTTTAAACTAATTCTCTTACACTGGATTGTTTGGTTTTTTAAGTAATTGAAACCACACAAGTAGCCCTTGGGAGAAGGGTAATTTAATCAAAGGAAAGTTGTTTAGAACACCACCCATGAGATCTTCCCATAGCTCATCCTTTGCCTGGGACAAAGGTGAGAGGCATGAGAAAAAGTGAGACTTGTCTACATCAATCCTTCTGAGAAAAATTCAAGGAATGTCAGGAAGACAGAGATACCCAAATCTGTCCCCCACTCTACCTTTATCAGAGAGTGGCTCTAGTAATATACAGAAGAAATTAACTTCCAGTGGTACAGATTCAAAGTCTTAAGTGCACACTTAGCTTATTGCTTCACATTCTGTAATATTAAATTATTTGAGAGTGAATAGATGCATGAGTGACTATGTTGTAAGTCTTAGATCCAACTCTTTCAGGTGGCTGAGAGTAGCAAGGAAATTACATATTAGGTATTTTATAAGTATCATTTAGGGAACAGCATTTCCAGAACACTCCAAGCAATGAGAGAACTACTGAACTTCTAATAACCTTCTACCTTCATTCTGCATCCTGCCACTAGAGCATAGAGAACCAATTACAGTAGATTCTCTCTCTCTCTCTCTCTCTCTCTCTCTCTCTCTCTCTCTGAAATGGATCTGTGGCTACTGTGTACCAAAATTCCAATAATGATACAATTCTGGAATGAGACAGGTCTTTAGTCATGTCTGGAATACAAGATGGCAGGCAAGGATACACAAAGAAGACATTGGGCAGCCAGGGAAGTGAGACGAACTCCCAGCTGTAATCTGCCATGTCTCCAAACACACATCCCAGACATTCCAGACACACTACCCATTTGTGTAGCAACAAACATTTATTGCACGCCTACCATGAGCTGGGGATTGTCCTGAGTGCCAGATACACAGCAGCAAACAATTCAGACATGGCTATTGCTTTTGGGGAGTATATACTTCAGTAGGGGAAGTAAAGAGAAAGCAAAGACCCAATCAAAGAAATGAAAATATGTCTCAATTATGAGATCAATGAAGGTAATGAAGAGTATACTGAGATACAGAAAAAGAAAGGAGAAAATAAAGTGTACAGAGGTAACACTGAACAGAGCTCAGAAGGGTGAAGTAATAGAGAAAAGAGCAGAGGAAACAGCAATAGACGAATGCTCCAGAGAAAGAAGGGGCTGTATGTGTTTGAAAAAGCGATGATGGGCCAATGTGGCAAGGGAGTCCTGGGCCAGGGGAGCATGGCACATCACGAAACTGGAGAGGTAGGAAGAGCTTGCCAGGTCATGTAGGGCCTTACAGAACGTGATGTGGAACTTGGATTTCATACTAAATGCAATGGAAAGGAAACAGGAGCCTGTAGAGGGCTACATCATTATCTAGCCCATAAGTTGAGGGATTACTTTCATGGCTGTGGGCAGAATGGACTACAGCAAACGATAGTGGAGTTAGGGAGGCCAGAGAAGACAGAATTGCTGTTGTCTAGGCTAGAGGAAGTGGTGGTTCAGTCTTGAGTGGTAATGCTGGAGAAGGAGAGAAGGCGCCAGATGTTGGTGTATTTTCTTCTCCCTCCTTGGTCAGTATGTCTTCTCCCAGACGATGGATGCCATGGTAAAACAGATACTCATGTCTAGGCCCTAGGAATCAGGGGAATTCTGTGCCTGAGATCCCCCATCTCTTGGGGGGAGTGATATTTCCTATCTCATAGGGTTGTTTTAAGATTTGCTTAGAATAGTACATAGCACATAGACAGTGCTAAAGAAAAAACATATTGGCTAATATTATGTTATCAGATGATAGTAACTAATATTTTCTGATCATTTACTATGTGCCATCTGCTTGATATAGATTGTCTTACTTAGTTTTTACCCTAAATAGTGATGATACATATGGCAAGCCATATGGGTCCCCCACCGCATGCAAGTATGAACATTCCATCCAGCTCACATGGCCGGTGAAGGGCTTCTCTGGGCTGCTTTCTAAATAGGACAGCGCAGCTCACCTAGATGACACTTGAGATGTGGCCAGCCTGCTCTGGAGTGCCCAGCAACAAGTCAGTGGTTTCACTGTGTGCTGACCAAGATGCTAAGAAGGCAGGAGCTGGTCTCCTTGACATCTGTAGCCAGATTGCAGTGTAGCAGTGCGGCAGATCCCTGGAAATGCTTAACTGATTTACTGCCGCTGAGCATCAATTACCTGAGGCCTGTGCTGCAGCATCTTCAATAGGCTTTAGAGTTAGGCGGGAGAGCTGGGGAGGTGGTACTTACATCTATATCTGGAAGGAGAAGGAAGGGAAATCAGGGAGGGAGAATACTCTTAATAGCTCTCTTCACACTCAGAAATCACTATTTGATTTACTCATCTGCCTTTTTCTACACTAATCCTTTCCACTTGCTGTCCCTCTTTCTTCTTTCCTCTGTCGCTTTTTCTTCCTTTCTCTTCCTCCTGCCTCCTCTCTCATTCCATCTCTCTTCCAGTGTTTTCTCTCTCTTCTTCTTCTCCCACCTGCTTCCCCCTCCTCTCTGTCTCTGCCTGTCTCTCTGTGTCTTACACACACACACACACACACACACACACACACAAACACACACTCCTAAAAACAGCTTCTTTTCTTCTTCACTGGTTGTTCTTTGTCCAGGGCTCAGGGGCATGAACGTGAGAGGGGAGGTAGAAACTCGGGAAGCCATCCATTTCCTCCTAGACAAAGGGCAGGGGTTGACTTGGCTTGTTTATTTATTTTTTCTTTTGAAGCTATAGATCATTCTCAAGTGGATGAGACAGCACATAAACCCAGAGCAGTCTGCCAGGGATGCAGGCTGTTTGTCTGTGCAGAGGACTGAGCTGAGGGGAAGGAAACCAACTGTCTTTCTCATTTAGGTCATCACAGAAAATGAAGTGAGCGGGCAGTAGGGGGATGGGCAGAGCTCCTCCTAGAGAGTGACCGCACAGTAATTCCATTCCAGCCTCACCTTCTGCCCAAGGCTTCCAACCGAGTTACCACATTCTCATTCTTTCAAGCATCCAGCACATAACTGGTTTCTGAGAAATACAGAATCAGACCACTTTGGCCCCAATTGGGATGTGTCTTTTATAGTTTCTGTAATTATTTTTAAAATAAATGAATTAAGTCTGAGACTCACCCTGGAGGCCAAATCTTCAGTTCAATGTTAAGTAGAATCGAGATGAAAACTATTATTAGCTTCATATGGGAAAAGGCCATTTTCCTTTCACATTCTGGAGTACAGAAAAGGGTTTAGTTTGACAGGCAGATGAATAGTAATAATAATGTAAGTCTAAGAGATACATCTGGTGTCTGTTAAATGCTCGGGTGAGCCTGGTAGGCCACCCCCACCACGAGTCACAGGGCCAGACAGGGTGGGCTGGACCTGCCCTTGATGACACGAAGCCAGCCCAGTCAGGGATGTTCATGGCATATCACACTGAGCCCAAGAAAAAACCCTTGATGTCTCTGCTCCCATAGTGACAAGCTGTGACAGATCAGTTAATCAGGTGTGTCAAGTGGCTTTTCAAAAGAAACAAGTCCGTGAATTAAAAAAAAAACAACAACAAATGCTAATTCTCTCTGAATCTGTGTCCTCACTAATCAAGCGAAGCAGGAGATGGAAGATGATGAATTCTAAGGTTTCTTTTAGCTCCTAGCTTCCATTATTCATCCATTCACTCATTCATTTATTCATTCATTCATCACAGATTTATTGCATGACAATTGGGAACCAAATCCTGTGCTATATGCTGGGAATGCCACGAGCAATAAGACAGAATCTTTCTTCTCATGTAGGTAACATCCAGTGGAGGTTGATATGTGCAACCTTAAAGAGACCAATCACAAACAATTGTGAGTTCTAACTCCAGTGAGAGGGCTAACTACAGTTTTCTCTACACAATAGAAAACAGCTTCCTAAGCCAGCTGCTGTAGATCAAAAGAGATAGTCAATGAAAGCACCAATAGAAAAGTAATGTCCCCATTTGTAAGGTGATTCTTGGTTTGAAATATCCCCCTTTCAAACCATCACTATAGGAAATGAAGGTTTAAGATATTTTCAACCACATAACCAGGTCAAGGAGTTGTGTTGTGGTACACTGAGTGTGCAGTGGATGTATACGCATGATGTTGTATGCGATACATATACATGAGGAGAACATATAAGGAATCGACTACATATGGATGCTATATGGGTGATCATTATATAGGAAAACCAACTTGGCTTTTGTGGCTTTTACTCACAAGTTCTCGACCTTTTTTCATAGCCTACAAATGTAGAAATCAGCAGTTTTCCTGAAGAATGTGATCAAATAGTACCTACAGCACAGTGGTATGAAGACACGAGATTCAGCTAATGAGGGATGCTAGCTCACTGTCCATCAGTCCAAGGGACTGGTGTCTTCACTGTTCTCTATTTGAAGTCACACACTAGTAAAGTGCTAAAGACTGTAAACTGTCACCAAATGTGTATCTGTTATCTACTACTCCATAACAAACCAACCCCAAATCTAGTAACTTAAAACAATGACATATTATTTTTCCTGGTTATGTGGATTTATTGGGTGGTTCTTCTGCTGGTTAGTCCTGGGCCCATTCATTTCATTAGCTAGAGCATCAGCAGACTAGGTCTAAGATGGCCCTTCTTATGTGTCTGGTTGGTGGTCCTGGCTGTCAGTGGGGTACCTTGGCTCTCCTTCACAGTCTCCAGGAAGCTCCACTAGCTCCCTTACAGGAAATTCTCAGGACAGTGGCCAAGAGGGACAAGGCAGACACTGCAAGGCCCCTTGGCTCTAGGTTCTTGAACAACACCACTTCCACCACAGTCTGTTGTTCACAGCAAGTCACAAGGTCACCCCAGATTTAATGGGGTGGAGAAACAGACTCCACTTCTTAATAGAAGTTGCTGCAAAGCATTTGTGGCCACATTTACTTTACCACAGGATGAGAAAGAAATCTTGAGGGGAATTTTGCATGCGGTTAGCTTGTGGTACAAAAATTCTGCATGGAAAACATTGGATTTGCCTTCAAAATGTGACTGAGGAGAGTCATGTTCTTAAACACACATCGCCACATTCAAGAATTTGGAGGGTGTTGGAAGGTGCTCAGGACACATCTCTTAAAGTCTTCATGTTTAAGTTAAACCTCTGAAACTGCTGATCATTGACCATTGAAGCCACACACACAGAAAAAGGTTTTACGTGCTATAACCTAATACATACTGAAAAAGAAAGACATCTCTGATTGAGAGCTGTTAAAGAAAGGAGTGCTCTGGGAAGACAAGTGCCCTGGTTAGTCCTTTAAACATTTCCAGTTCTACCATGCACATCACAAACACTTAAACATTTAAACACTTACATGTGATTCTGAAGCCATACAAAGGTCATCATTTGAAACCCTCAAATTGCATAGGACAGGACAGCCAGTGCTAGATTCTAGGACCCAGAGGTCTTCTGTCTGGGCTGTGGTTCCCAATCAGAGGGGATGGCTCTTCTGGGGGATACATGGCAATGTCTGGAGCCATTTTTGGTTGTCCCAACTAGAGGAAAGTGTGACTGGCACCTAGTAGGTATGTGTTAGACACTGTTAAACATTCTACAGTGCCCAGGACAGTCCCCATAACAAAGAATTATCTGGCACTAAATGTCATGAGTGCTGATGTTGAGAAACCTGGTCTCAGTGGACAAGAGGTCAGACAACATCCAATTCTCCATTGTCTCAACTTTAGCAAGGAACAGCACAATTGCTTCCTAGGGCTGTTTACTTCTAAAAGTTTACTCATTAATTATCCATGCTGTCATTGTACTCTGAGTTTTCTGATTATTTGAACTAATAAGATGCATGGGTGGGCTGTATAGCTAAATGGCCAGATAGCATTGGGCAATACACCTACATTAGATTCATTTTTGGAAAATAGCAAGAAGTCACTGAGTCTGAAAGAACACAATCTGGGGGCCGGGGGTTTAGCTCAGTGGTTCCGCCGCCTGCCTGGCAAGTGCAAAGTCCCGAGTTCGATCCCCGATACCAAAACAAAAAACCCCCAAAAACCCCAAAAAACCCACAATCTGTTGGAAAAACACATATCCATGTCAAAATGTGTAGAATAAGCATTGTACTGCCCTGGAAATATGACTCCCACCTACACACCACCATCTCCCTCTTGTGTACCTTTCTTCTTCCACGCCCACCCTTCCCCTCCCCCACCTACCACCCACAGACACTACACACAGCCCTTCCTTCTTGGCCTTCCATTCAACCTCTCATCACAGGCCAGTCCCAGAGAATGACACAAATCTTCTTGCGCCACTGATAGACCTTGTGAGGCTTTTCTGGTTAAGATATAAAGTTCTTGAAGAAACCTTCCTGAATCTGAACAGGATTTCAGTGACATCAAAGCTTTTCCTCTTCAATGTCTTTTATCTTTTTCAGGCTCTGGCACTCTTCCCACAAACGTCAGGTCAATAGATTGATTGAGAGTCATTAGAAAGCCCTTCTGCTGCTGCGGAAGGCAGCAGCCAGATCTGGGTCCTCCAAGGAGGCACAGAGGGGCCAATGGCCTCCATTTTGTTGGTGTTTCTCGCACTTCCACCTCTTCCTGTTCTCAGGTGAGGCATCGGTAAGCTGGGGGACATCTGCTCGGCTAATTGTACATTATCAAATGCCCACCATGTGCTGGGCAGTGAGGTCCATCCTGACTTAGAGTCCATCCTAAGACATCATCTGGTCCTCATTTCCCTATTCAGCTGTGCCAGGTGGACTCAGCTAGTTTGACCAAAGAAGTTCCTTCTGCATCACAGACGTTTGTCCTGTGGCCTCAGACAAGGAATCCCTAGTATCTCTTTTACAAAATTCATGACATAGTTACAAGGAGACTCTAGCAAGGGCAGCATGGCACAGAAGCAGTGGAAGGAGCCTGCTCGGTTGTTGGGAAGTCACTCCCACACTACAACAGATTGATTTGCCAGCGCCCCAGATCAACATTGTCTGAGTGAGGAAAAAAGTTTTGATTGCTGGTCCACAGCCCAGGTAAAATTTTAGGGATTGAGTCAAATATGTCCCAAATATGCAAAAACTTGGGATTCTATTGGAAAGTAGAATCTGGAATTTCATACCTGATTCTTTTAAAATTTAGGTATAATTTGCATTCAGTAAGATACATAGACTTCAAATGTACAGAATGATTAATTTTGATTAATGTATATACCATGAACCTCACACCATTTATCCTCTGGTTTGCATAAAGCTTTCTTTAGAAATTCTTTATTATTCCAAATATCCCCTTTTATTTTATTAAAAAGTTGAAATATTTAGAGAGCCCATAGCTGTGAGAAAGTCCCACTCTCCATTAATGTACATACATATCTCCATATGTCTATAGCAGTCACCGTCAGTGTCCTCCCAATGTCCTTGTGACCCTCACCTCAGTTCACTGCACCTTTGTGCCTGGCACTGTCACCATAACTGGCACAGGTTTGGCTAGAAATGCTAGGGAATTACCAACCCCCAGAAGCATCTCCTAAAAATGACACTTGGGAGTTGGAATATAAATATCTCAGCTCCCCCACCTCTTAGGCGGGATCACTTGGCGAGTGAGCCATACACTGTTTCCCAGAGTCTCCCTTGGGACCCCAGCTCCAGTTGCTCACAGTGGTGCTTTACAAAACAACACTCTCCTGGCTTCATTACCTTTCGTCTCCCTTCCCCACTCTTCCTACTGGTATTCCCTTCGCCCCTCAAACTATTTGCACTTGGCCCTTTGTCTTAGGGCTTGCTTCTGAGGAAAATAAACTAAGAGGTTGTTGGCGATCTATAGAGAGCTTACTACGTCAAGGCAGTAGCATAGATTTTTTTCCTACATTATGCACACTACCTACATACTAAGGAAAAGTTTTAGAACAAATATCAGAGAGGATCAAAGCTGGGAACTTCAAATTCTGGTTTATATGGACTACAAGTCTCTTCTTGACCAAGATCCACATTTAGATCCCTCATATCATCCTTCAAGATTAGACAAATGTGCCCTGATTCCCTAATCTTCTCTCTCACCACCCCTTAAGACCTTTAAAATATTTTATTGCCCTATTTTGGGAGATTAATATCATGTTTTCTGTTCCCAGGGAAAGGATATCCTCCCTGACTGCTTGTACGACTCTTATTTCTCATTAAAACATTGCCCATGAGCCTGGGTTATTTCTTTATTTTCTAAAAGTAGGCACTAAGCAGTGGGCAACTCTCCAGGGCCAAATCCAGCAGCCTTGCCAATCCAAGCTAGTGCCTTGGGAAGACATGACATGTGCGTGTGTGCACACTTGCAAGTGTGTAGTCCTCCACATGACTCTACAAATTGGCTTGAGGAGTCAAGAGCTGGGAATTCAGAACTATTTGCTTTCTGCCCTCCAAAGCCCTACACGGAGGACTTTTATTTCCTCACAAACTTGATACGTGTGTGAATTTTCTTCCTCTCCTCAGACAGTGCCATGGAGACAGCACCTCTGGACCCCCCAAATGGGTGATCTGGCCTTTACTCTGTGTGGCAGCTCCTTCGGCCTACCTCCCCTCATTGCATTCCCCAGGCTCCTGGCTCTTGGCCTTTTCCCAAGAGAAAAATCTCCGCCCTCAGATAAAGACTTCTAAATCAGTCTGCCACAGAATAAACGGAAAAAGCTCAAAATTCTAAGAACAGCCTTTCCTATGGCCCAGATGTTTCTGTGGCTCCCAGTCCCAACCTAGGATGTATTTCAAAAGAAAGAAACAATTGAAAATAAAATCCAAACTTGATTCTCCTCCATAGGCTAACTCAAAACCCCTTTAAATGCAGTCTGAGATTGAAGGCCAGGTTCAACAGAGTGTGTATTTGATCCAAACCCGTCTGTTCTCCCTTGCCAGCAACACATTTTTAAAAATCTAATCTCTGTTTTCTTTATATGAATCTAGACCAAATGTGATTTCTCCCCTGCATGTGCAAATAAATTATTTCAAATGTAACTTTCTCCTCTGGCTTGTTCCTGCTCCTCTAGAGACCTTTGACGGGTGTAACTCCAGATGCAAACTGCCTGCTACTTCAGTGCCATCAGGCACTCCCAGGCCCCTGTGGTGCCCTGGGGTTGGGTGGAGAAGGGAGCATGGGGACACCAAGGTTAATCCCTCAGCACCTAGGGTTCCCAGTTACATTCCAAGCACCTTAACTCCCCCCACCCTGTAAACAAGGAATGAGGGAGTGAAAATTAAGAGTTAGGCTGAAAGGAAAAGATAGAGATCACATTGAATTCCTGTTCTCCAGATATATTCAATCTGTGCTAAGGGGAAGCTAGTGAGGGTAACAGTACTTTGGTACCTCTTTTGGAGCACTACCAAAGTGTGGTCCCTGGAATGGCAGGATCAACTTTTGTGAATTTTTCAGAAATGCCAATCCATGGGCCCTATTTCAGAACTACTGAATCTGAATATCTGAGGATGGAGTGCACAAATGTGGGCACTGCCAAGCTTTTCAGGTAATTTGATGCATGCTCCAATGTGCACAGGCCTGGATTAGGAGGACACGTACAACAGAGACGCATGGTCTTGGAGCTCTGATCCACACTGTAGTCTCGTGAAGGGACACGCCAGGTGAACTACTGAAGGTGAAACACATCCAAACCAAGGTTTGAAAAAATATACCCTACCATTAAATGACTCCCACTTGTTGAGATGCCCACTTGTGCACTTCACAGCATCAATACAATGAGCTCCCTAAGAGGAAGCGTCTTCTGACTGTAAGAAGATGAATGGTTACTGTCCCTTAGAAAAGATCAATTCCTTCTAGTACCACAAATACAAGCATGGATCTTCCAGTTGGGCTTCCAATCCTTAGATACAAATAGAGTGAAGAATCATCTGGTCTAGATAACAGCTGTACATCTCAACAAATGCAGGCTGCCTGCTACTGCAATGAACAATGGCCCCCGACTAGAAAAGTCCCATTGGGCCATCCGTGCTGTAGTTCCTCATTTCCCACAACATGTTTTCATTCAAAGTCACATACCAGCAGCTGTTGCAGGAATTGCCTTTAATGTGGCTGTCTCAGGTAGCTGCCACAGTCCAGGAGTGACACTGGGCAGGTACTGTTGTAGGCAAATGAAGCCTAGTGTATCATCTTCCCTTCATTGTGTCATCCCTGCCTGCCCATCCTTCGTGATCTGTGTGCCTCTTCATCTATGGCCTGGGCAGGGAAATATGGAATACTTAAAGGATCCCTGTATAGTGTTCTGATGAAAGGCACTGAATAAATTCAGTAACAGAAGCTTAAGGTGGAGAATTACACCGCAGTACCCTACACCGTTTCTGATCAACCGCAGAACGATTTGAAGCAGTCCAGCAAGTTCTATAGCAAATTCTATAGCAAGGCTCCTGGGTGGACCATTTCCCTGAGTCCAAAACATTTCTCATACAGTGGTACAGTGGCTAAGGAGACCAATATGGACACACTGTGCTGCAGAGAGCTACTTAAGGTCTTGGGGGCAAGTTTCATCTCTCCCTAGCTGCATGGAATAGTTCCCTAAAACTCCCCTGAGCTACCAGACAAACAATTAAAATGGTCAAACTAAAGGACCAAACCAAAGTTCTTAAAGAATTTGCCGTAGCTGCCCTTGAATTTCTTACTCTCTTTCTTGTGGGCAGCATACAGAAATTCTAGTGTGTTGCACTGTGTTTCTTGCCCAGGAGCTCCCAGACACTCGGGCTTCAGTGGCAAGGCTCTGTCTTCTCTTTCCCACTCCAGTTGGCCTGTAGCAAATATGCATTGGTGGAGCATGAGGCCTAAGAAACCAGTTGTTTCCCAGCCCCTTCCAACAAAGGCTTCTGGGTAGCCACGTGGTCTGCGCAGGGAATGAAGAAGGACAAATGAAGGCTAGAGGGTACAAAGGGGTGGTTTGGGAGGAAGTTCGGTCAGGAGAAGTTTCTGTTGTTGTTATTGTGATTGTTGATGTTGTTATTTTCTCTAATATATCAGATCACTCCCGCTGATTCCTGTTGCTTTTGGCTGGCAGAGCTAAAACATAACTCTGAGTCATCAGTGCTATTCGGGGCAAGTGCTTCCTGTGTGGGATTTGAGCATTTCTCTTCTGTTTTCTTGGCAGAAGGAAGAAAGCAACATGAAAGGATGAAAGAAAGAGATGAAGAAAGAGTTAATCTGCATTGTTTCCAAGTTCTTAATCCAAAGCCCATTCATGTTGGCTGTTGATGTATTATTAAGTCCAGTAATGACACCTCAGAACCACCTGGATGAAAAGCCCTCGGGGTTTTTAACTATCTCCTCACTACCCAGGAGGGTGGGCCTTGCCCTGTTCTTATTCAGGTGAGTCCTGGCTCAGGCCTTGTTTTCAGTCCCAAATCCCAAAGGAAAGAGTTTCTGTCATCTTTCCTAGCTCCTCAAAGGAAGTTAGTTCTCTAGGCCTCTTGCCTTTTGGTTATAGGCTCTGCCTTAGTTTGGGGGAGGGAGGTTGGGTCTGACTCTACAGGAAAGAGCTAATAGAGTGGTCTGTTAAGGACTGGGGAGTGCTCCCAGGACATGGGACTATCATCATTAACTCTGGGACGTTCTTGGGCAAACCAGGATGAGCTGGTCACCTAAGAGCTGACAGCTGTGAGAACCTCAGTGGGAATCATGGAGGAAGTCCCATATCCTCCGTCTATGTTTTGGAAGCAGTGTTTTCCAAATGCTAATGTGCACACAGATCATGTGGGGAATTGTGCTACAATGCAGATTCTTAGTGCCAGGTGGTGCCGATGTTTTGAGTACAGGGCATTGAGAATCTCTATTTCAGGGAGACCACAAACCATATCAGAGCATGGTCTACCTTTGGTTTCTTTCTGTATGCTTCAGCCCAAGAGGATGGATAAGTCTGGTTGGCTTGGCATGGCCAGAAAAGGACAGGATACTGTTGGCCACTTGGTCTGTCAAAAATGCTCTTGCCTAGGAAGTCATATTGAGGTGGCAGGTACCGTTGACCCACAGTTCCCTTCTGGCTCCCTCACCCTTGATGCCTTTCATTTTAAAGCCTTAATACTTAACATTTGAAAGGTCTCAGATGGAGTTATGGGAAAGCTTAGCTTTCTTGATAAAAAGGGAATAGATGTTACTTACTGATGCCACCCTTTCCACCTTTTTTTCTCCCTGGAATACAGACCTGATGCATTGAGCTGTAGGAGCTGCCTTGCAACCATAAAGAAAAGCCAGTAAATGTTGTAATGCACTAACACCGCATTGCTGAGCTGCTGAACCAATTCCTGCAACCACCTACTTCCAGGCCTTTTGATTTCTGGGGAAACTAAAACTATATTTTGTTTAATTCTCTCCCCTCCCCAAGAGTTCAGATTCTCTTTTCCTTGTAGTGGAATTCATTCTTAATTATACAACTGGTCTCCCTAAGGCAAATAGTACTCTGAGCAGATAGTCAGGGTGGCTGAAGATGGTTATGCAGGTGGCACCATTCACAATGCCTTTGGACTTGTGCAGCGCAAAACCTGCATTTCCATACCAGTATCCATGTGGGTAGTGCCATGCGCGGCCTGTGGAGCCCTTGGTAATACCGAGTTCCATTACTGACTTTGGTCCTGGGCTAGTTATGTAACCTCTCAAAGCCTCAGTTTCCTCTCTTTAAAGAGGAATAGTAATTCCTCCCTGGCAGGATTCCTGTAAAGATTAAAGATATGTGTAAAACACCTGGCACATAGCAGACACTCTATAAATAGTATCTAAATGCTAAAAAGGAAGACGTCATATGATCTGTGCTAGCAGCTGTTCGGAGCACCCCACACTGAAGGACTGCAGTGATTAAAAGGGTCTCCTCCTTTCACAGCTGCAGTGTGTCACGCCCTGCCTACTGCAGGGAACATCTGTGGAGGGGAACAGTCAGGGCAGAGGATGGAGGGTGCAGGAAGGGCAGGGGTAGGCACAGGGAAGAGAGGGCCGCGGGAAGGAGGCCACCTACACTGTTTGAGGGCTTGTGCTTGTGCACTGCCACGTCCTGCCATTTATGGCACAAGCGGTGTCATTCACAGAGCCCCTGCACCTCATCATGGTGCAGCTGCAAATTCTGGATTACTAGACCAAGGTGTTCTGACAGATGCCATGGAAACAGGCCAAGCTCTTTGTTCCAAAGGTGTGGGAGGAGGAGCGGAGAGGGCAGCTTTGATCATTCCTGGGTGCAACAGAGGACATGGAGACTGCTGGGAAAGGGGAATGTTTCCACAGACAAGCCATCCATCCTCTGAGAGAGTTTGACTTCTGCAGCTCAGTTGAAACACCAGGATTTGAGTGCTAATTCAGATGTCATCCAGAACAGCATTCTCTGGCCTGGGTCTATTTGTTCTGTCTAGGGACATTTACTGAGCTCCTCCTGTGTATTAAGCACTCGCTGTTCTAGGCCTTGCAGGTACAGTGGTGGCTATGACCAAGAAAAATCTTTGCCTTCACATAATCTACATTCTTGTGGGGGAGGCAGTTAATAAACAAACCACATGTGTAAAAGTCATAGTCTGGTAGGTGGTGACAAATGGTATGGAGAAAAATTAAGTGAGGAAGGGTTACTCAGAGAACCCTTCGGGTGACCATTTTAAATATGGTGGTTAGGATAGGCTTTGCTGCGAAGGTGAATTTTGGAGGAGATAAGAGAGGGAGCCGTGTGTATATCTGGTGAAAGAATGAATATTCCAGGCAAAAGAAGGGCAAGAGCAAAGCTCAAGACAATCAGACCACTTCCCTACTGCCAGGCTGGACTGTGTGGCTCAGCCCTCCAGTCAGCCCCAGACAGGGGTGTCCAAAGGCTACCCCACAGCTGAGTGACGGCAAAATCCAGGCACCCTCGGCCACATCCTGCCTTTGATTGTGCATTGCTACCATACCACGGGGCTACCAGAGGTGAGTCAGATGTCTGCCAGTCTAATATTTACCTATCTGCAGTCTTGACCAGTACTCAAACAATAAAACATTTGTCTCCCCAGGGCAGGGCATGTCTTCTTATAAAGGCAATGCCAAGTCCAAGGAAGGTTTAAAATGTTTAAAAAGGAAGGGTGAAGTGTGCAGTCAGGAATAAGCTCAGACTGTCCAGCGCAGTGAATTCTTTTCTGCCTTGTAAAGCCAGCTGTGTTTGTGTGTGTGTGTGTGTGTGCGTGCGTGTGTGTGTGTGTGTGTATGCACCTGCAGGATGATGTAAGAGCTAGAGAAAACATTTGTGCCTTTGGGTTTTGGGGGTATCAAGAAATCAATACTTTTCCTATTTTTTTACATTTATTTTTACCCCCTTAAGAAAAATCACAACTAACTCTATTGGCAATCCAAATGCCCTGCATCTGAACTTGAGTTCCACATTGGAAATAATGAATTCAATCTTTCTTTCAAATCCTCCTTCGTGGTCTCTGAAAGACACCCCTCCCTGACCTAAGGATTCTATTCAAGGCCCCTCCTCTAAGACTGAAAATGTGGCCTGACTGAAACACATTTGTTCCTTCGCAGAGTTAAAGGTCTCATAAATCCCTTCTCTCCCCACCCTTCTGCCACTCCCTTCCCTACCCCCAGCTCTTTTCTCCAGGGCTGATATCAGCTGCCCTTCCACCTTTGAGAAAATCTTCCCCTGGACAGGAATCAGTGCCCATTTCTGCAAGGGACTATGGGAGCAACTGCCACCCTGCCCCTCCTGCTTCTGCCAAACACGAAGGAGCTTTTCTGCCCTGTGCGTTCTCACACTCACGGGTGTGAAAAGCTGCCTGGAAAGCCATTGAGTGCTGCATGGAAGCCGACAATGTCAGCTGAAAACCTCTAAACATAAACAAGAGGGAATCCCTGAGCTCAGGGGAGGGGCACTGGCAGCTTTTTTTTTTCTTTTTTTTTTTTCATCCAGTGGGATGAGGCCCACATTTTTGCTGATGCTGGGGCCCTGGGATGAAGAGACCTGAGAACAATGGGAGATCAGGACCAAAGTAGGAATTCAAAGAAAATCTCAGCCTCTCGGTAGCAAGGCAAGGATGGTGCTTGTTGGCGTCCACATTTTCCAAAAGAGCCTGTTATTCACCACCATTAAAGAAACTGGCCCTGTAAAGTACAGGCCCAGGCACTGCCATCACAGAACTGGGGTGCTTTTCTTATGCTAATGTACAGCCTGGCCTTTTTATTAAATGAGGGGCCTGCTCATCTTGAAACCCATTTAAATAGATCCCTCCCCCTTTCTCCCAGGCTCTCTTCTCTGTTTTTAGCAGGAAAACTTGTTTCCCCCAAATGCATCCATAGAGATGGGAAAATTAATTTAAACAGACATGTGTCAACCCTATTTTTTTTTAAATGGGATGAGTATGATGTACCCAGTTGTACTTCAGGACTCATTATGCAGAGCAGAGAATGGTGGTATCTTGATTCAATGCTTACCTTAATGGGGGGAGGGAATGTGTTCCCCAAGGGCTTTGTTGCCAGCCCTCTTTTCTTTCCCCTCTCAACAGCCTGGTTTTCACTCTGCAATTCACATGTCCTTCAGCATGGGCTTCTGTGAGTCCTCTGAGGTTGTTTGGAAGATCATGCACATATGTGGTGTGTGCAAGCATGGTCGTATGTGTGTGTGTGTGTACAGGTGTGGGTGTGTGTGAGCATGCACATGTGGTGGCACCTGTGTGCATGTGTGCACATGTGTTTGGATATGTGCACATGAGGTAAATGTGCACATGCGTAGATGTGTGTATTCTTCGTTTCCACCAATCTCAAATCTCTCCTTCCATAAGCCCTTTTTTCCTACTACCTCTGTCCCAAGAACGCTTACCATTTCTATTATGTTTCTACCTTTTCCCTCAGTCTCTGTCCCGGGAGATCTGTGAGTGGACCTCGGAAAAAAAAAAATTGTCGATTGTTTTCAAGCACACTGTTAGATAGCACTGGGGTGAGATCCACCAGCACCCCAACCTGCATGGGAACAAAATCTCACTCATCAAATCTGGTCTTCCTTTGGGTTTCTTGTTTCTCAATGGCCTCACCTTTCTTCTCACCAAGCTCCACCTCCTCCACACCTTCACAGTTAGCCTCCCCCTGGCTGGCCCCCACAAGTGAACAAACCTCTGTAATATCTCGGGCGTCTATTACCTCCTGTGGAGCGTGTGGGTCTTGGGTTATCCCCATCTGTGTTGACTCTTGCAACTTGCTTTGGTCTGTCAAAGATCAGAAAGTGAGGCCTCAAAGTGAAGGTCACAGAAGCCAAGTTTCTTTCTGCCCTTCTGCCCTCCTCTCTTGCTCCATTTTCTTTCCCCAAGACAAGCCACAGAAACTAGAATTTCTCTTCTCCAAGGCAGATCATATCAACCAGAACCCGCTTTCTGCAAAGCAAGCCATAATGCCTAAAAATATTACTCTAATCTTCCCCTTTCTGCCATGGAGCTGGCCATAAAGAAATTATCTGACCTTCCTTCTCTGATAGTAGATCATAAGACTCCTGTTTCAGAAAGGACCCTGGTGTGTACCCAGGAGGAAAGAATACTGCACAGAAAGGTCAAGAAGAATCTGAACAAGCAGATCTTCCTTGCTAGGTTTCCCCACTCAGCAGACTCTTTAGCTTACACCCCTTTAGTCAAGTCATCTTTCTACATGGCCACCCATGCTTCGTTGAGCCTAAATATAAAAGTGAATAGTTCACCCCAGGTCTTTGGCTCTTCACTCTGAAGGCTCCCATGCATGTAAACCTTTGATTAAAATTTTTTCTTATATTTTTCGTTCATTATAGAGATGTCAACCATGACCCTTTATGTTGGTCAGAAAATGGATCATTCTCCCTTCTAACCTCCAGGTAAAGGGACAAAAGAAACCCTAACGCAAGCAGAGACAGGAAGAGGCATCTGTGCTTCTGGACTTGCCCTCTCCGGATCCTGGGGGCTGTCCTACCACCTTGTGAACAAGCTCACACTGACATCCTGGAGGCTAAGAGGCCACATGGAGAGAGGAGCCGGCCAGCACAGCTGCCCAAGCTGACTCCAGCCATGGGAGCAAGGCCGTGCTAGATCTTCCCACCCTGGATGAGTTGGCTCAGATCAGATGGTCTCCCACCTGATCAATAGGACTATAACAGATCCACCTCCATGAAAGTCCTGCAGACACCACCTTTCCCACTTGACCTCATTTTTCCTGACTCAGACAAAGCCTAGATGAAATAGAAAACATTAAAATCCACATTTGGATATACTGAGAACTTGCCTGGATTGAGACAAATCAAACTATAGGCAGTCCCCAGTTTAAGATGGTTTGACTTAATAATTTTCAACTTCATGATAGTAGGAAAGCAGTATATGTCAGGAGAAACTGGAGTTTTAACTGTGAACTTGGATCTTTTCCCAAGCTAGTGATATGCTTTACAATCATCTTGAGACACTTCACAGCTCCCAGTCAGCCTATGCAGTCAGCAGGAGAACTAAGCAATAACTCTACAGTGTTCTGTGTTGTTAAACTAGGATCTTGGGTAGTTAGGGGCACTAAATACATTGTAGACTTTAAACTCATCACAGGATTATTGTGACATAACTCCATCATAAGTAGAAAAGCATCTACATATAAAATCAGGACTATCTAAGAAATGCTAAGTTAAATGGGTCACCATGTCAGCCTCCATGTAAGCAGATCTTGGCCCAAAGTGAGTCCTCAATAAATGCTGTCTGGATTTCTGAGCTAATCTAAGCTGATTCCCCATTTTACATGAGAACACAGAGGTTCACAGAGGTTATGTAGCTTCCCTAAGTCGTGCAACTAATAGCGGGATTCCTTCTCAACATGATGTTCATTGTATGAAAGAGAAGGTGCTCAGAGGACTCCTGACTTTCCTGCATCAGAGAAGTAGTATTCCCTAGCAATGTACACTGCCCACTCATTTGAATGCAAAGAGTCTGTCTTGTTTGTGATCGTCACATACTAGGTGACAACTAATGTCGAACCATGACGTGCATCTTAGTAACTTGCCCTACCTGCAGGCCCTTTCTCTCCACTCCCACAGAATCACAGACAAATGAACCACCTTCCCAATGTTAGAAAGCTGAGCCCTAAGTTGCTTTTGCAGCAAATGCCTAAAAGGTGCAAATAAAAGGAGCAGACTACTCCCTACACCCCGGGGAGAAAACAGAGGCCTCCAAGAGGTCAGCCTGCATTGACTGCTTTTATTTATTTTATACCTTTCTCATTCTGTTCAGTCAAGGTCAACCCTCACTTGATTTGCCCCCAGTTGAGAAGGTTGCTTGCCGGCAGAGCAAATCCAGGCAACAGAGCAATCTGTGATCTCCATGCCAGGCCAAGGATGTGCTCAATGCCGCTTTCTCCTCCTCTCACTTTCTCCCGTCAAGAAGAGCTAAACTCATTTCCACAGAGGAGGCAGTAAACAGGAAGAAAGCTGCTTGCACTGAAGCTCCGATGTCTTAGTGCCTCTCTGTTCCTTTTGTCATTTATGCCATGCCCATGTGCGCCTGCATTCATATGTTCATGTGCACATGAGTGCTGTGTGCGCATGTGTGTGGTGTGAGCTCCTTGTGGGGAAGAACTGTGCTATCCCCAATACCAAGCACATGCCCAGCAGCCAGTAGTGTGCTCACTGAGCTGATGCACAGATTGCATTCAAAAGGTCTCTGAGAGCCCCCTGGCCTTGGGACTCCACCATGGTCGTATCCTGTAACCAAAGTATAAATTGTGACCTCAGAACAAATCCCCTTGCCCAGTTATTAAGGTTCTGTCACTCAGTTCTGAGCTCACCCTTTCTATAGTCTGCTCTGCTTCCTTCAGCTTTGCCAGTTGCATCCTGTTCAGCTCTGCCAATAGAGGGAGTGAGAAGAAGACTGTCAAGGTGGAGGAAAACAGAGCTGGTGCCTCCCTCTCCTTGTTCCTCTGACCATCCCCTTAGTAAAGCCCTTCATTTAGACTTAAGTACAGTACTGTAGTCACAGGTAGTCCCAGACTCTAGCCCGTTTTTGGCAACCCCAGAACCATTCTCACTGTTCCCCCTTTGACACATCAGCACTAGCCAGTTAGTACTTCCTCCTAGGGGTCTAGGGCTCAGCTCTGTAGGGTATCACACCTAAACTTCAAGTTTTCATAAGCCTGGCCTTCTTCTCTCCACCTCCCCAGTCTTAAAGGTGGCTGGTGCTTTCTGCACTTTCTACCCATTTTGCACTTTCTGCCTTTCCAGTGTTCTAATATCTGTTTAATCAATACCTGCTATTAAGTTCTCAGTTAAAATAGTTGGCACGCTGCTCTCTCCTGGCAGAATCCTGACTGAAACTATGGTGTTTGTAGGCAAAACAGCGCCTTGTGCACTCTCACCAGAAGACTGGAAGTCAAATGCTGTGACCTTTACTTAGTCTTGAGTAGGATCTTTCTAAATCTAGCTCTGACCTAGGGAAAAAAAAAACACCCCGCCACCCACCTATAGCAAACAGGACACAACCAGTGTCTATGGATCCAATCCACAGCAGATCCTCCAACATATTTATTGAATAAATGAATGTGCCTGTGGCAGAAACTTTGATGTATTCCTCAGGCAGAATCTGTTTCCTTTTCCTTCTCAAAACACAATTGAACTACACTTCCCATTCTCCCTTGCAGTTAGGGGGAGCCATGTGACTGAGTTCTAGCCAATGAAACATGCACCACTCCAAAGCCTAGACTACAGACATCTCCGTAGGTGAGACTTCTCTGTGGGCCAGCTAGATTTAGAACATCAAATGGAATACTGTGAGGCAGAACCCCAAGGTGGAGAGGCCTAGTCTCTGATCGGCCTGGGTACTACCAGGTAGAAGACCTTCAGAAAAATGGTGAAATGGAAAATGTTGAACTGAACTATTAACTGAGCAAACAATATGGGCCGATTGTAGTAAGCTGCTGAAATCTGGGAATTGCTTGCTCTAGCCATTAGCCTCATGTGATCAATAAAGAGGCCAAGGGCAGGAGCTTGATCTGTAGCTCTGGCCATCAAACTCCCCAAGACAGACGTTAGGGCATGAAGGTGGCTAAGCTGGAATTTGGGCATCAGCATCGGTTCCTTTGAACAACTGGAAGAAGAGCAGATCCCTTTATTATCCCTTTTATTATTTATTATTTATTTTATTATTTATTTTATTTATTTATTTTTTTATTTTTATTATAAAATTAGTGCATATTTATTGGGAAAAGAATCAGAAAATCAGAAGAGAAGGGAAACATCCATATTTGCAAATCATATTTAGACAAATCACTGTCAAAATGTTAATGTTATCTTCTGCAAATTTTGCCTGTCTTATACTTTTTACATGGTTGTGAAGACAATTTAAAGAACAAGTCCAAAACGTCAGATGTGAATCCTGTATCTGCTTTTTCCTAGTCCTACAACTTTGAAAAAGTTACTCCGAGTCTCTTTGAGTCTCCATTTCTTCATCTATAAAATGGGGGCAATGGTTCTAATCTCCCTAAATTTGTGGTAAGAATTAAATAATGCTATACATGAAAGCACTTGGTGCAGTGTCTGCTTGGCTAAGACAAAACACTTAGAAAGTGTTAGCTATGCTTATAGGGTATGTGCAGAATTATCGATCTCGACTGAAAGAAAATAGTATCTAGGATTTCCAGTTATAAAAGTGACATTTCCTAATTGTAGGCAATTAGAAAAATGTGGAAAGAAATTATAAAAAAGAAACCCTGCAGCTCAATCTCTCTATTGGCCTCAGAAAGACCCAAACCCAGCAACCTTTCAGTGAAGAAATCTCTGGTGTCAAAAAAGAGGGAGAGTTCAGGGAAGAGAGCAAAATCCTGAACTCTGAGAAAAGGCACTGGCATATGAAGATGGAAGTGAAAATGGACAGGACACAGAGAGCAACGTAACCCCTTATTTTGACAGTAATGGTATTTGATTTCATGCTTCATAGCTACAAAAAAAATCAAGAACTGCCTAGTATTTCTGAAGCACCCTTATTTTCCTCTCTGTAAGAGCTCTGTTCTGTGCAAGAAAAGCAGACAATGAACATATTTCTCCTCCATCAGCTCCGGCTGCCTCCTAGGGAAGGGAAGCCACACTTATCTGCGTCTAGAATATGCTCTGACTTCTAAGTAGTGTTCAGGCTCAGCAGTGCAATCAACCTTCAAGCTCTAAGCATTTCTTAGTTATGTTCATTTTTCTAGGAATTAGATTTTTAAAATTTTGACTAGTACATGTTTGTAGTGAATAATGATTCCATTCATGGTGGGGAGTTGGTACATGGAAATAACACATCTTAATTCTTTTTTAAATCCTCTTCCTTTCCTTTCCCTTCCTTCCCTACTCTTTCCATCTCTTGGTCCTTTCCTCTTTTGCAAAAGATCTATCACCCCATTTCCTATTATCTAGGCATTAGCCTTTGCCAACTTGTCTTACTGATGCTAAGGACAATGTTAAGCTTTCATTCTGAAGCTAAATAGGAGTTATAGGTAGGTAAAAGTCACATGGTTCTCCATGGAGCTTGTGGAGTGTGCTAAGATGAAATGCATTGCATCTAGCCCTCAAGTGGATCAGAATAGCCACTGCAAATAAGGATAATGCTGCCTTATGGTTTATATCAATGCTACTCAAAGTGTGGTCTGTGGACCGGCATCTCTAGGACACTTGTTAGAAAAGCAGTCCTGCTCAGTCAGAGTCTCTGAGGATGGGGCTCAGAAATCTGGATTTTGACCACCCCTCCTGATGATTTTTGTGAGTAGCCGAGTTTGAGAAAGTACTGGTTTATATCACTTCCCTAGAGGGTCAAGCACATAGGATATTGTTAATAATAATATATAAGTAATGACAGCTAACATTAACTGAATATACACTATGTGCTACAAACTGTATCTTCATAACAATTCTACAAAATATTTACAATTATTATAACCATGTCATAGGAAGGAAACAGAGGCTTAGACTGATCACGGAACTTGCCCAAGGTGAACCAGCCTGGCAGTGATGGAACCTAAGCTTCAACCCATATCTGATTAATATAAAACACTGTACATGTCTGTCTGTCTGTCTGTCTCCACCCCCTCTTTCCAAGACTTCTGCAAGGAAAAGTTCCCTTTGTATACCTTGTTGTAGCTCTACCCTCTTTGCATTTGGGCCTGTGAATAAGAGATGCTTCTGAAGCTCACCCAGCCAGCCAGAACTGCTTGAAGAGAGGAAACGGCCAACCCCTTCTGGTGTCTTCAGCATTCGCTGTAACGACACTGGGCAGATCCAAGCATCCTCAGGGCACTGCTGCAGTTTACATGGTTGGCACAACCGCAGTGGTGTGCTTGGCACTCTCCCTGTTCCTGCTTGCATGGGCCAGTGCCAGGAAGGAATAAGCACCAGAGTCAGGCAGTGATGCCAAGTGGCCCCAGTGGGCTGCTTTGCTGCAGCAGGTCAGGCGAGGGGCAGAAATGTAAAGACTGCTTCTTGCAACTGGGGAGCAAGCATGCAAGTACACAGAACCTGGGCAGCTTCTCCGCAGGCTGCTCCAAAAGGCTCTGGCGGCCTTACACAGATGCACTGGCAGGAGTTGGGCTGCAGACTGGGTACAGACAACTTGCTGCAGGCCCAGCTCCGGCTCTAGCTCTGGCTCGGTAATGGACATCAGGCATCTAGTGAGTGATGACTGGCTGAGCCAGGATTAAGCCATCTGCATGGTGCCTCTTTCAGAACCATAGGTAGCCCTACAGGTTTGCTTCTCAATGTTTCTTCTTCCCAACGGAACTGGGATTAGAGGCTACTGGATAGAGTTTTTTAACCCTTGACATTTATTAAAGAGAGCTATGTAAGAGATGGTCCCAGGAAAAAGAGGAGGAAGAGCTACACAAGACTGGAGTCTCAGGCAAAGTCCTACCCCGATTGCACAAGGAAATCTGGAGTATGAGTTACATCTCAGTGTTGTCTCAATTTGAGGAAGGGAGCTGGGCTCTTGTGCCCATAAGTCTTTGGCAAAGGAGTCGTGTGTGTGTATGTGTGTGTGTTCACATGTGCATCCACATGTGCACATTTGTGTAAATTCAGCTGTTTTGGGTTCTTCTGGCCCATGTGCAAAGCAGGTCCAATAGCCCAGAGACAGCTCTGGGAAGATGAGCTGCAGGCTGTGGCTACTGAAGTTTAGGGTAATAGGGAGGAGATCCTAAAAGAATTCCAGGGGGTCCAAACAGAGCATCTACATTCTTTACTATACACTCCATGCTTCATAGTTTATTAACATATACTAAATACGAATTGAAAGTCATCATTATCAACATTCAGTTAGGATCTTGGACCCTGCGTACTGCACCGTGGAATGGACAGTATCACAGCTCCCACCAAGTTACTCAGCTGTCCATCTTCACAGTGGCTCCGGGAGGACACCAGTTAGGCCTCCTCTGGGGAGGGGAAAGGGAGCAGCAAGTCTACTAAAATATTTTAAACCTCTCATAGAAGAGCCTTGTGCAGGAATAGGCATGGTCCAACCCAGCTCTAAGTCAGACTGTCTGGGTTTGAATCCCAACTCTGCCAATTGACTCCAGGCAAATTGCTTCACATCTCTGTGCCTTAATTTCCTCATCTGTGAAATGGTGGCAGTAGTAGTACCTGCCTCATAGCATTGTGGAGAAAGTTATGTGAGTTGACTCAAGTGACCCACTGAAGCCAATGGGCAAACACTATCAGTGTGCTTGCTAACAACGTGATGCCGCTCATTTTTTATGGCCTCAGAAAATGCCTTGGGTTTTGCCCTAACCACGGTTCAGAAAAGTGAAATTAATTTTCAAAAGTTCTTCAGATTGGCCGTGTATCAAGAGTTAGGGTCCACATTCCTCATTGCTGGTCTCTTCGGTTTACCCACTTGTCACCACTGAAATCAGATGCCTAGTAGTCTTGGTCTGATCAGTGTCTCTCTTCCTTAGCCTGCCATTCCACCTTCTCAAATACCAAAGTGGCCTGCTGTGTAGACACAGGGCTGAAATCTAATTACCCTAGCCAGACTTCTTTAGCTTTTATCCTTTCGTCACTTACAATCACTTCTGCCTGTTCTGGTGGCATATATCTTCATTCTAAAGAATACAGGTCAAGGCCCAAATTTGCAAAAGAAACCCCCCAGTTACCCCATACCACAGAATCTGCTTCTTCATAAGCCTCCATAGGAAGCATGTTATGTCTGCCTGGCTGAAGTATTACATCCATGGAAGAGATTGAATGCTCAGCAACTCTTCCCTAAGGTTACTGTGGAAGTCACAGTTAAAGCACGTATATACAGGAGTATGTTCACACACATGTGCACACACACTGTCCGTCCTACGGTACAAAAATTGTTAATGAATGAGAGAATGGGAGCTCAGAGTGAAGTGACTACCCACAGCAACACAACTAATACTTAATTATATTAGTTAGGCTCAGCTCGATGATGTTGCAGTAACAAATAACCCCCATATTAAAGGTTTGCTTTTTGTTCATGTCATCTGCCCAAAGTAGGACAGTGGGGAGTGGGCTCTGCACCACATAATTATGCAGGGTCTCAGGCTGACAGAGGCTCTGGCTCCACCATCTCCACACAGAGGTCAGAGTTTGCTGAGGTAAGTGACAAGAGCACATTGAGAAGTGTCACTGACACTTATATACTCAAAGCCCATTAACCAGAACCAATCATTTGCCTCCACTCCTCTGAAGAAGACTGAGGTGTGTAATTTTCCATGTGTCCATAAGGAGAGGGGAGCTGGCTATTGGGAGCTAGTGATACTTAGGATTTGAGGGAAACAGAGCTTTGAACCCAGGGGGTTCCAATCAAGGTCTTCTGGGCTCTAACTCCTCTGTTGTGTCTACTGAATGAGAAGACACCTGTCTGTGGGCATTTAGGTTATACAGCAGAAAGGTCCCAGTAGCCTTTCAGGCACTGTGCTAAGAACTAGAAAAGAAGGAAAGGGGGAAACATCGTCTAATTGTCAATGACCTTTGTAGTACCATTCATTCACTCAACAATTTTGTTTACCATATGTTATATGCCAGATACAGTTTGTGAAACTTATACTCTTGAAGGACCAAGCAGACAACCAGATACTTAGTAGAGAATTCAGCAAACCAACTGTATGATGTAACCCAGACCTTTAAAGACTACGGGGGTGGGCATCAAGCAGGGAAGAAGGAAGAGAAGGCCAGGGGTTGTGATGAGTTAAATGGGGTTGTTGAGAAAAGCCTCACTGAGAAAAAAAGGTGAGATGTGAGTGGCGATTCAAAGAGGAGAGAGTGAAGGTCTTGTGAACATTTGGGAGGAACCATTCCAGGCAGAGGGATCAACAAGGACAAAGGCCTTGCATGTATGGTATACTCAAGATGCAAGAAGGAGGCAGTGCAGTTGGAATGCAGTGAAAAAGAGGGAGAATAGTATAGGTGTGATCAGAGAGGCCCGAGGGACAGGTCAGGGAGCCACTATGCAAACCCCTGGGGGCTGTTGGGACTTTTATTTGGAATAAAATGGGAAGTTGAAAATCTTGGCTGAAAGGAAAGAAGGCCAATGGGGCAGTGGCTGGCTGGAGGTAATACGCAGGGTAGAGGGAAAGTCGCCGTACATACAACCCGGACATCTAATGTGCTCCCAGAAAGGACAGAAGTGTGCACCTTGCCTTAGAGCCAAGAAAAGTGGTTTGATCTGTGTGGTATTGAGCACCCAGAGATACTGGCCTGGCCTCAGAACTGTCAGCCTCTCTACTGGCTAAGTGTGTTGGCAAGAGTGTAACCCCAAACCCCTCTGAAGTCCCTTCTTTTTCTGTACATGACCATGGCTTTTTCTTCCACGCACCCATGAGCTTTTGCCTAAGGGCTTTCTCTGGCCACTGGAGCACAGAAGTGCTGGGGACTCAACTTCTCAAAGAACAGCTCTCCACCAACAAGGGGCAGGTTGTGAATAAACATCCAGCTTCCTCACTGGCTAGCCAGGAAACAGAAGTATGTTCTGCTCAGCCTCCCGCAGGTCCCCGGCAGGGCTGAGCCCAATGCCCATGCTGGGAGCCTGTTTATTACATACCACATTGGCTTACTTCTGGTCCCCGTGTCGCCTCTCCAGTTCCTGACCACTGCTTCCTCAGACCATCTCCCAAACAATGGTGAGCACTCTATTCTTCATCGCATGCCTGCTTTCAGAGGAAGCCAACTAAGACACCGACAGAGTCTAGATAGGGCATTTCACTTTCATAGGTCTCAGCTTCCACACCTTAAAATGAGGGTGTCAGACTAGATGAGTCCAGGAACTTTATCAGCCTGCAAATAAGGAGATGGCACAAACCTCCTGAAATAAGAGCTCAAGGAGAAGTTCATTGTTCTTATCCGTTCCCACCTCTGCCTTTCTCTCCTCTCTGTGGAATGAGCAAAGGCCCATATATCCTGAGGTGCTTCTTCTTCTAACAGTTGGGGCACTGGCAGCCTCCCCAGCAAGGCTGAGCAGGAAAGCCTCCTGCCCGTGGCTGGCTCTGCAATTCTTCCTTCCTGTGGAAGTGCTGGGAACAGCTTCCCTTTTGTTTAATCCTCTGATCCCCATCTGCTCAGCAACTGCCCAAATTCAATTCAGGCGTTGCGTGCCCCCAGCCTCCAACCAACATTGTCTCTTAGGAATCACTCCAATCCCCCCAAACAAAAGCTCTCAAATCTGAATAAACCCTCTGACATCAGCCTGGCGGGTCAGGAAGCTGAGCAGGACAGTCCCCATAACGGCCTCTTTTAAACTCTTCGGTTTTGCTGACCTTTGTCTAACCCCCAATACAACGTGTTCCCCTGTCACCACCAGGCCAGACGACAGACACATTTCCTAGTTGACTTAGCTGTTCTGCTGAGCCAACAGGCCACCTCCATTTTGGTGGACCTGGAGCTTTTTTTGAAGTTCATCTACCCTTTATGGAAATTGACCTTCAAAGGGTCTGATTTTTGAGAAGTTAATCTCATCGTCAGGGTAGTACTAGGCAGGAATCTGTCCTTATCCCAACCTAGGACAAACTAGGAAGCATATTACTAGAAATCCTTCAGCTAGATAATTTATTTCTAATTCACTTTACCTTTTCCTTCACATGCAAAGAGATTCTGGCTTTTCTAGGTGTAGATTTGCCCCCATTTCAGGTATTTTTGTTCAGTATGCTTGGAATCAGATTTTAAAATAAAGCTCCTATCTACTTACAGTGCTTTTGTTAGAGCTAAGCTAGTTGGTTTTGCTGATTCCAAACCCCAGCAGAACAGGCAAAATGTCAACCAGAAACCATGCTTCAAGGTTGATGCCATATGCATGCTTGAAAGACAAGAGAAAAATGTCCCACTTTTTCTTGTTTTGGATTGGCCTTTGTCTTGCATGGACATGACCAGAATCTTTGCTTTGCTTTCTGTCAAGTCTTTGCTGCTATTTCAGTAAGTGTATGACTCATATTTTAATTTACATCCATGATTTGATTGCTTTATAGAAAATCAAGGTCAGAATTCACCTAGAATTTTTTTTCCTGGAAAAATTAAGCTCACGAAACACCAAAGAAGCATGGTATCATGGTCTTCAAATGTCTTTTTATACTGGAAAAATATTTACAAAGAAACATTCTCAAAGATTTCATGCAGTGCATTGGTTGATTAGTGAGCGCAGACACATTCATGGAAATCTCCTATTGTCAGACAGCAGTTAGATGTGTGGCATAAATGAGACCAATCTTTCCCATACAGAAACATACTCTTAGATTTTTTTCAAGAAAAAGAAAAAAATTATCAGGCTCCACTAATCTTTCCATAAGAAAAAAAAATGAAAAAGGTGGTGGTTTCAAATTACCCCACTAGCAAAACAATAAAGGGCTCAGGAACAAATCACAGATTTGACTCTACCTAAGACAGAGAAAAGCTGTCAGAACTTTTTCTTTCCCTCTATACCCTACACATGGGTCTCCGACACGGTAAAGATAAGCAGAGACACTATGGCCAAGGGATGAGTCTGCTCTAAGAAAGAGCTTTCAGAACACATGTATGTCTGAATGATTAATTCCCCCAAAGCCAATCTTAAGACAAAGATTCAAGTGCAAGTAGCATGTTTGGGAGATAATTCCAGGAAGCATGGTGGGGGAGTAGAGAACTAAGACAGGGAAGAGAAAGAAACCACGGAGGGTAGATTATTAAACAGGCTTCCATCATGGGCAACTGAGGTTTCAGTCTTACATTGGGACTCTGAGGAGAGTGTAGAACACAGCTCAAGTGTTGTTCCTCCAGAGGGATGAAGGTGCACGAACACTGATGCTCCATCTCTCATCCTTTGTTGGCTAAAGGCTGCTCCAAGGAGCATTACTTTCCAGGCACTTCTAATCACTCTGCCTGAAGACAGAGAAAGCCTGCGGGCAGAGAACTGCAGCTTCTTGGAGGTTGCTGTCCAGGAGTGCATCGGGACAGTGGATTCTTAGGGGATGTGGGTGAGGATCAATAGCCTCTGCTCAAGATGCAGAGGGAAAAAAAAAAACCACTAGAGTAATGCAAATTAAAACAATACAGAGATGTCATCCTACAGAAAGAGGCCATCTTCCAAAAAGAATGGCTGTCATCAAGAACTCAAATAATAACAAACACTGGTGAGGCTGTTGGAGAAAAGGAACCTATCTACACTGTTGGGGGCAATGTAAACTAGTGCAACTCCTACGGAGATAAGTGCAGAGATTCCTCAGAAACTAAAACAAGCAATTCCATTCGACCCAGCTATTCCCCTTCTAGGTATCTTCCCCAAAGAGTTAAGGACATCATGTTACAATGATAGATGCATACCCATATTTATAGCAGCACAATTCATAAATAGCTGAACCTTGGAAGCAGCCTATATGTCCATCAACAGATGAATGGATAAAGAAAATATAGTATTTTCAAACAATGAAGTACTACTCTGCCATAAAGAAAGAAAAATTTTGAGACATTTGTAAGAAAATGGATGCATTTTGAGACCATAATTTTCTTTTTTTGGTACTGGGGATTGAACTCAGGTCTTTGCCGTTGGTTGCGAGGCAGGTGGCGGAACCACTAAGCTAAATCCTTGGCCCTTTGAGACCAAATATTAAGTGAAATAAATCAGACACACAAGCTTAAATAGTGCATGGCTTCTCTTAAATGAGAAACCCAAATTATAAATAAAAAGCAAAATAAAACTAGATCATAGGAAGTAGGGAGATAGATCTGTCTCCAATGGAAGGGGACCAAGAGGTTGGAGGGAGGGAGAAGGAGGGGAGGGAAAGGGGGTGAAAAAGGCATGAAGATGTGTTTCATACATGCACCAACTTCACACAAGGAGTGTAAACACAATGTGCTGCAAACAGGCACTAATAAAAAAGTGAGCATGAGTCCAGTCACTTATTCAGTTCATGAGTCAAACGACCTGAGGAACAACTTGTGGAAGTTGTTGGGAATCACTTTTTAAACACTTTGCCTTTATGTTTGGAGCAGTTTATATAATTAAAATTTGGGCCTTTAAAGCAGATTAGGCCACAAGTCCCTCGGAAAGCCGTAGTCCCTGAGGAGTTTCAGGTTATGGGGGCTGCTAGGTCCCTAACCACAGTTTTTGTTTCTCCTTTTGAAGTGATTGCTGCTCTCCCAGACCCAGTCCCCAACCTTCAAAACAGGAGAACTACAACAGCACAAAAATCCATGAAAGGCCACCAAAGTCTCTACCCATGCTGGTTACTGAGAGCGTGTGCAGGATATGCATGCGATGGTAGGCATGGGCCTAGGAGAAGCAAAGATGGTGTCCCCCTTTAGAAGCTGATGTGTCAGGCACCACTAGCCATACTAGGCTCTTTGTGACCTTCTCATTCACGAAGCAGTCTCTAATGTTTGGTCATCAAAGCATATCATTTCCTGCTCATGAAATCAACTCGAATTCCTCCAAGTACCCATCAGCTACCAAGTATCATGAGTGAACTTTGGGAAATGTGTGTTCATGTGAGAGGAGACACACACACACACACACACGCACACGCACACACGCACACACAACGACCTTTAGACTACAGAGTCTGAAGAACCCTTTCTGTCCCTCAGTAAGTGAAAGAACTGATCATCAAAGGGAGAAAACAGTAAAATATCACACTCACAGACTCCCTTAATTTGTTTTTGTAATTAAGTCTGTTATTTGCTGACGAGACTTTTGCTCAGAAAAAGTGCATATTAGTGGAAAGAGAAGGGAAATGAACAATTTATTGGATATACTGTCAGTCATTTTTGGATTTATGTCATTTAATCTTCAAAACTCTCAGAGTAGGCATTGCTGTTAACCCCACAGTAGAAGTCACAAAATCAAGACCTGAAAAGGCACAGGACCTGCACAAGGTCACAGCACCCAAGCGGCTGCATCAGGATGCAAACCCAGTTCTCTAAAACCCAAGGCCATAGCCATAGCCACCAGGCCTGTCCATCTTCCTATCAGGAGTCAGCACTATGCACTCACTACTTGAAAGTGAGGACTCCCTGATTGCTTTAGAAGTATTTTTATATGCACAATTTTAAATAATATCAAGCTTCCTTATAAAAAATGGTTGCTAAAATTATGTAAAGGACTTAGAGTCATAAGCTGTCTAACCACATGGATGCACACACTTGAGAAGTTTCCATATACAGCTACTGTCAATGACCTTCATTTTTCAAAGAGTTTTGACCCTCCCCTAATGTCTTCGATGCGCTTGCACTGTGCTCCCATGGAGTGGGTGGGGAAGATACCTGACCGAAACATAACAGGCTTTTGGTGATGCTTGTCATTCATTATAGAACATTCCACATAGGCACTGCTGGGTAGGCTTGATACCATAACAATAGATTCAGCATTTCTATATTAAAGGGACTGTGCTGAGTACTCTCCCTATATGACATTTTGTTTATTCCTCTCCATGGTAATGTAGGTAGATGTTGTTATACCTATTTCATGAATGAGGATACTGAGGCTCCAAGTAGTTTTTAAAAGGGCCCAAGTTGCCCACCAGTGAATGGCGAGGTTGAGATCTGAACCCAGGTCAGAGGTTAGTTTACCCCACAGCCCCAACATCAGCCTCTTTTACAACAATGTTAGCATTTTCACTAAAGGACCAAAGTAGTACTCTCTCGGAGGACATTGTGTAGCACACGCCTCCGGCTGATGTCTCAAGCTCTCTGAATTTGTTCTGGTCTTTATAAACCGGGAAGGCTTCAAACTGCATGGAAAGGGGAACACTAAGGTTGATGCTAAAGTCAAAGCACACTTTTGTTGCCACTGTATGTACTGTTACTGAATTCTTTTTTTTTTTCTTAAATTCTTTCATTGGTACATTTTAGGTATACAATACATTTACACTTATCTTTGGGTGCTTGTACCTGTACATGATGTATCTTGTTTCTTCTTTTTTCCCCATTACCTGTGCGCCCTTCACCCCTAAACCCTTCCCTATTTACATACTTTGTTTCCATTTTTTTTTCTTTTCTCATAAATTTTTCCTTTCCATTCTTTCCTTTCCTCTCCCCCCACCCCATACCCCTTTGGACCTTTTCCTATTTCAAAGTATCAATTATTAGTTATTAATCCTTTTTGTCCTTATTTGTTACTGAATTCTTTACTGTGATGAAACTCTCCAGAGGCCTGCCATCTGCCTCTCCTCCCCTCAAGGGCAGGGTCTGCACTATTCATCTCTGTTTCCTAGGGCTCAGGTCTGGTGCCCACACATAATCAGGGCCAAAGAAGTGTGCCTGGATAGCCTGATTCATTTACATAGAAATGGCTTCCTTTCACTTTGTCCTAATTAAAGCCAGAGTAAAGAAACCTTCCTGACCAGGACAGCCACTTCATGCTACCAATTATTGAGACATTCAGAGTCAAATTCTTATGTATTTAAGATAATTTTTAAAAGGCAACTGTTAAAGATTTAGCAGGGAGTCTGGTGTTCCAGTGTGACATTTTAGGAGACCTGTACTCCCCTACACCCTGCAAATGGGGTGCAGTATAGCTGGGGGTGGATGATGTGTGCCATTGCACAGAATTGCAAAAGATCCCACTGGCTTCACCAGCAAGTGGCTATTGGGTGAATTGTAGATTCCAGCTCCTGGATACATGGGGATCAGCATAAATGGATGGGGTCCCTGGCTGCATGGAACTTGAAGTGTAGGAAGAAAGACGCACACTACCCTTTGAATGTGTAATTGCAAAGGGCAAAAATCAGAATAAAAAGGTTACAGGAGAGGAATCTCGCTGATTGGCAAGGGGCAGGGAAGTCCTCCCTAAGGAAGCTGGAGGAATAATTGGAAGCCTGCTGAATCACTGAGCAGGTGGGACAGGGGTGGGGAGAGCATCTCGGCTCATACAAAGGCCCTGTGGAGACAGAGGGTCAGAGTAGGTCACAGTAGCTAGAGCATGAAGCTGCAGGAAAGCACCAGAAAGAAAGATGGAGGCATAGGCAGGAGCTGCCCAAGTTGCTTTCAAAGCCATGATCAGGACCATAGGTGAAGACCAATGGGACATCACAGAAAGGGCTGGAGGAGAGGAGGGCATGATGGTGAGAGACACTTCGCAAACATCACTCCCACCTGAAGATGGAAAAGAGTCTGGACAAAGGCAAAAGCGGCCATGAGAAGGAAGGCTACTTTGAAGACACCTGCAAATGAAGATGGGGGCTTAGGCCACAGAGGCAGCAGTCAGGGTGGAGGGGAGAATTTGAGAGACACCTGAGATCTGAGATGAACCAGGCTGGTGATAGATTCCACATGAGGGGTGAGGGGAAGGGAGGCCCACTGGCGACCTGCACTCTAACTTGGAGGGCAGGGAAAGTAGGGGACCTGGGAAGCTCATGGTGGGGGATTCAGAGCTTGGAGGGGTCAGGAGAGGTGACTGTGCGCTCGGATTCTCAGGGAGGAAGTGGCAGAGGTTCTTTAGGAGAAACTGGCCTCACTCACCAAAGGGAAGAGGGAGAAAGGAGTGGAGGGCATTGGAGCGGGGGAGCAAAGGGAGCTTGGCTGGTGTGGATGGTTTACAGGGAGACAGAAAACCAGAACTACTAGAGGGACCAGGGATATTTTAAGGCAGCTGTTCTCAATGTGTGGGCCTTGGCCCGTAGCATCAACATCTCAAGGGGACAAGGTAGAAATGGTGATTCTCAGGCCCCGTCCCCCCTAGCTGATGGACTCCAAACTTTGGGAGTAGGTTCCATCACTCTGTAATTTTTTTCCAGTACCATGGACGGAACCCAGGGCCTTCACATTGATCTACATCCCCAGACCCCTTTTTATCATTGTATTTTTTATTTTGAGACAAGGTCCTGCTAAGTCACTAAGTTGCCCAGGCTGGGCTCAACCTTGTGACCCCCCTGCCTCCCAGTGTGCTGGGGATTACAGATGTGCACCACCACACCTGCCTCATCAATCTGTGTTTTAACAAGATTGTTAAAGCAGTTCATTCTGATAGTTGAGAACTGCTGCTGCTCTGAACCAGTGTTTTGGAAGCATTAATGTGGTATTTGAATAACCCAGGGATTCTGTCGAACAGCCAATTCTGATTCAGTTGGTCAGCAGTGAGCCCTGATCCTGCATTCCTAACCTGCTCCCAGGGAGGCCAAAACTGCTAGCCCAAAGACCACATTTTGAGTAGCAAGAGTCTGAATTACCCACCCACCTCTCATTCCAAGGGGTTAAGGGACTATCCATCTGCTCACTGGTGACAAATTAGGTTGGTAGCACTCAACATAAAGCCAAAATATCATCTCTCTAGAGACCTGAGAAATGTCATGCTCCTTAACTGAATTTCCTCCGAGTTACAGCCCAGCACATGTGTCTTGCTCTGTAGGACTGGAAAACCTAGTGAGCAGATAAAAATAAACGACCTGCATCCAAAGACCTAGCTGGAGAGGGGAGGAGGGATTTGAACTCAGACATCGCCTAATGTGTTTGCTAAAACTCACTTTCCAATTTTCCTCCAGCTATTTCAAAATTATTAGCTTCATTGGAGAGGAGGTTCACTAGTTTGGGCTTGGAGTCATTGTAAGGAAGGCACCTTTGTTCTTTCCTCTCTGTGGTCCAGAACTGGAGGGGAGGGAAAAGAAAGGCCCCTTGGCTGCTGCAGAGGAGCCAAAATCCACAAAGCCACATGCACATTCAGAGAGCCTCAAAGCAAAGTGAAAGGCACACACTAACAGGGGACACCAAAGGGGAAAACAAACAGACACACAACCAAAGCAAACAGGATGCACTTGGGCTTCTCCTGGCATCCCTTCCTAGGAACGTCACACCGTCACATCCCAAACAGGAAGTCTCCATCTAAGAAGGCAACTTCAAATCTCTCCCGGGGGATGAAGTGAATCCTGAATGCTCCATCATGTTTTTAAGAACTACTGTGAACTGAATTTTTCTTTCTTTTTTAAAAAGGGAAAATGTGCAAAGTGGCAAGAATTGGATAAATAATTCAAAGGGTTTGAGTTGGAACCTGTGTGGACTCTGGGTGGCTCGGTCTCATTTCTGTTTTATGCTGTTGTCTGCACTGAGAATGTGGAGAGAGCAATTTTTTTCCCCTAGAAAAACAACACGTCAGCTCTCTCTGCCAGCTTCAGTGACACTAAAGGCATTGCAGTGTTAGCCAAATTGGAGCCAACTGAAGCTCACACACTCCTGAGCAGAACCCAATCAGCACTGCTGCCAACATCTCCTTGTTCCCCAACCCCTCTGCAGCTCTCTTTTGATCACTCCTTGTATCCATGCCTGTGTTTTCCTGGGTTTCATATACACGCATACGCATTGACATCTTACTAGCAATTTTGAGTCCTTAAACACATAATAAATGCATCATTTCCCAGCAAAATCTGGCCTTCTGTTCAAAGTGTTTTCCCTAGAAAATACGGCAGCTTCTAATTAAATAACTCAACAAGCAGCAGGAAGGGATAATGTGAAAATCAGAGCAGCATTTCAGCTTACATAGCACCCTTCTTAACAAGCCGCCCACAGTAGTTGATGGACTTTAGAAAGTCAAGCTGTGCCACTACTCGTGTGGTTAGGAAGAAAGGAAGGGATGGGGAGGAGAGAGAGGAGGACAGAGGGAAGGAGAAACGGAGTGATGAAGGAAAGCAGGAAGGAAGGGAAAGAAAGAAAGAGAGAGAGAGAGGAAGGAAGGAAGGAAGGACTCAATAAAGCATGGTTGATAAACAGTAAGGGGAGGCCGTGTGCTGGGCAGTGGAGGGAAGCAGTGCTGTGAAGTTCACAGAAATGAAAGAGTAAAGGATCAGAGAGAGGAGGATGGGAAGGGAGGCACAGAAGGGTATGGAGGGAGAACCTCCGGCGACCACATTCAGCCCTGGCCCCTCCCAAGGAGGATGGAGATCTGAGGCTCTGCTTCTCAGTTCTAGAATCCAGCTCCTCTTCAGCACCTTAGGGTGGCTCTGGAGATTTGGCCCTCTATTCTGAGGAGACATTTTGCAGACAGACTGCACTACAGACCCCTGCACAGGCAGCACAGGAAGCTCTGCCTCCCCCAGTGCCATTACCCAGGGGGTGCCAACACCAAAGAACTGCATGGGCCACAGAGGCACTGTGGACGGTCGAGAGGGGAGGAAGGCCACACCACCAGCACCTCTCCCTGGTTTGTAGTGAAGACATCCCAACTGGCTCCCTGCATCAGTCCTTGCCTTGCAAGGTCTGGCCTGCACATGGCACCAGAGCGCTCCCGTGAGGATGCATGGCAGACATGATTGTCCACTGCCCCAACCCACCACTGGCCCCTCACACTCAGAGTCAACACCCAAGCTCTTCACTGGCCTTGGAAGCACAATGATGTAATTTGTCCCCTCGGCTCTCTTCCACCTTCTCCTGCAGCTTGCCCCTGCCTCACTTCCTTCCAGCCTCACTGCTATCCTTGCTGCCCCTGGAACATGCCAAACACATTCTACATCAGGGCCTTTGCCCTTGCCTTTTGGTCTTTCTGGAATGTTTTTCCCCAGACAGCTCCATAGGACTTGGCTCCTCAGTCTCATTTGGTCTCTGTACAAATGGCACCTCCTCTGAGCGGTCTCCTTTATTCCTTCCCTGCCACATTCTAACCCTTACCCATCTCCATTTGACTCCAAAGCATCCATTCCTCCCTGGCATTGCATCTTCCATCACTGTCTACTTTGCACTGCTGGGCTCCCCGGTTGGAATGTCAGCTCTAGGAGGACAGAGGCTGTGCTCACTGGGCTCATGACCTCCTCTCAACATCTAGAGCAGCGCCTGGCACACAGTAGGTACTTAACAGATGGTGCTCATGTTGAGTGAAATGATCCTGAGGGAGAGGAAGAAGAGGAAAGAACTGGAAGGGGGTGTGCTAGGAACAGGCATCTTGCAGACAATATTCCTGCAGGGCTGGTGTCAGGACAGGTGCAGCTGGCTCAAGATCTGACACCTTCTAGGTATACATGGGCAACTAGTCACCATTCTCTGGGCATCACTATTTGGCAGCCTGTTTGTGACGGTATGCCGTGCTTATTAAGAAGGACAGTGGCCCAGAGCAGTCTACCTTCTCTAAATGAAAGAGCTGGAACATACTAAAGAGGCCATATATTCATAAATATTTGAAAATGAGGCATTCTCAGTATTAACATATAGTCAGAGTGGCTGCCTTGAAGTGTGGGCATTTTAATTTCATTTTTTTTCTTTTATATATAAGCCAGCAACCCTACTCTGAAGCCACATAATCGAAGTCTTTGAAGAGAGGATGAGTCAGCATTCCCAGAGAGAATCAGTTCCTCAGAGAAGAGTCAAAGAGGAGCTGCCAAGAAGTTCTCCCCTGAGTAAAAACAGCACAGCTGCCACCAAAACAACTCAGAACCTGGAGCTCTGCGATGATTTCTAAGTGCTGAGGCAACCTGGTCATCTACTTTGTACTCAAGGGTTTGAGGGACAGAAGCACCCTTAAGGAAAAATTCTCCTCTTGTATAGGTTTAGTTACTCAAAGGTAGGGATGATATAACTAATACTAGACAGAGAAACAGCCCTCCTGAGGGAGGAGAAGGGGAGAAGCCACCCGAGCAGCAGGAGCACCCCTACAGAAGGCAACCTCTGATCCCTGGGCTCTCCACAACAGTGCTGCTAGTGACGTGTGCTTTCTGTCACAGGCTGTCTGGGGCACTGTAGGATGTTTTGCGCTCTGTCACCAGTTTGTAGCTATCATATTATCAAACGTCCCCTGGGGGTGGAAGGAGAGTCACCACCCACCCCCTTGATGAAAGCTGCAAAAAACAAAATGAAACAGAACAAGTCACCCGGCACCTACTAATTTGGGGCTGCGGTTGGGAGTGGAGAGGGAAGAAAGGAAGAAAGAGAGATAAGAATGGAGGCTCAGAGAAGAGGAACATCTCACAGGCTTCTGCCAGGAAGATCAAACTCAACTTGCAGATAAGACCACTGGGTGGAGTCATCCAAGCCAAGTTCTCATCCTGATTACGTCTCTTTGAAGAGAGCAAGGCATTTACAACCCAGCCGTAGGGGTAGCGGGCGGTGAAGCCTATTTGAAAAGGGAGCATCTTGTGGTTTAGCCGATATCTTATCAAACTTGCTTTAAGAATTCAAAGCAGACAAAGAATCCAAATGTCACCCCTGAATACTCTTTTCCTTAAACTCCACGACTAACAAAACTTCCTGTCAAGCATGGGAGCTTGGAGCGATTATGGCAGGAGGGAGCACTCCCTCTATTGTGTCTGCTTTTAATCCTGGGGAATTTTTCTGAGGCACACACACAAACAACCTGGGCTTTGTTCATGGCAACTGCAGAGGGGTTTGTATGAGGAGGGAAGGGGGAGTCCCTCAGGTCACAAAGTGAAAGGAGAAACAGAAGCTCAGAGAGCAGAGCGAAAGGGGCTGAGAAAGTTTCCAGGCAGGAGAACTGGCACCATTCATAGGGGTATTTGGCGTCAGTCTCCAGCCTGCTCCCCTCAGGTGCCACGAAAGGACAGACCTGGGGAAGCTGGCAGGGCCCCTCCCTCCCGGTGTCACTCAGAAGCCCAGTCAACCAAGGACAAGCTAAGTGCTGCTTTTCACAGAAAAAAAAAAAGGCGGCAGAGCACCTCCAAGACTCCAATGCACTTAATAAAATCTGACTACATAAGCAAAGAAGAAGTCTTGAAAAAATACAACTCTTCATACCTCGGTACCCTCTTTATTACAAGCTCTAGTTTAACAATACCCCACCACGCTCTGATCCAACCTCAGAAACAAGCCCAACAGGGAGAACTGGTCAGAGAAGGCAAAACTGGACTCATCTTCTCTCCTTTGGCCTTGAGAGGAAATATCTGGCCTGTGCTCCAGACTGATTTGACCGGGGTTATTTTATTTAAAAGCTTGTACTTGCTTGTTTATCCATTTTGTGAAAGCTTTCTTCATTTTCCTGTCAAGTTCATCCGTGGTTTCACTTTTATGTAAAGTTGGGACCTCCGGTGACATACACATGCATGCAGCACCAACGTTCAGAGGGTACCTACTACATCTTAATTCGAAGCACGTTACACAGATTAACTCACTAAATCCCAGCTGAAGTCTTTCGTTTTTAGTTTTTTTATCAGTATATGTTTGTAATAATTACATTCATCTTGGGCAACTGATGCATACACACATCACATCTTATTCATGTTTACTTCCCCTTTTCCTCCCTGCCCTCCTGCCTCCCACTATGCTCAGATCCCCTTCCCATCTCCACAAAGTCTACCTCCCCCTATCATCTCCTTTTATTTTGCTCTTTAAATTATTCATATTTTTGGTTTCTCATATAAGAGAAACCATGTAAAATTTAACCCTCTGGGTCTGAGGTGCATCCATTTTCCTACAAATGACTCAAGTTTATCTTTCTTTATGGCCGAGTAGTACTCTATTGTATACATATGCCACATTTTCTTCACTCATTTGTTTATGGGCCTATTCTGCAATGATGACTTATCTGTACCTATTTTTTTCTTCTTCTCTACAAATTCTCACCAATCCAGAAATGTGGGTACAAATAATAACCAGTCACATATTTAGATGGTCTCTGTGCTAGATTGTAAAACTGGCCCCAATCATTCCTTTCTCAGTATCTCCATCCTCTTGCGATGAGGCCTGCAGGCCTAATCATCAAGAAATGGAGTCTATTTTAGTTCTGTGATTCAATCCGGCCATTACAATGTGGCAGGAGTGGCGCTACCTGAGTTTTAACCTTGGATCTTGAAAGGCCTTGCACACGTCTGCTCCCACGCTTGACATCCACGTGAAGCACAGCCCTGGCTGGCCTGCTGGAAAACACAAGGACACCTCCAGGTGAAACACGCCAGATGAAGCCAATCTAGAGCAGCCAGTCCCCAGCTGACTGTGGACACATGAGCAAGTCCAGTGGCGATCAGCCTCGCCTGTCCCAGACTGAAACAAGCACCCCACCCAGCTCGACCACAGACTAGATATGTGTTTGTTGTTCTTAGCCACTACCTTTGGGGTAGTGTGTCTCCTAGCAAAGGTGTAACATTCAGAACATTAATTATGCTCTTTTACTTTGTGATTCTCTGGGAGAGAGTTGTGATTTGCAGTGTTTCTGAAACGTATTCCACCACAAACTTACTCTCACTTTCTCTTTTCTCTTGAGTGTGTGTAAACACATGCACATCCCAAGAAACACAGGGGAAAATCACTGTAGATCACTGGTCACAGGGATAACTAGTATGTGTTCATTTGTAGGTATTATGAAAAACATAAAAGCTTTTTTCTTTCATGCCCCCTTACAGCTTTTGCAGCTGTTCTAAGAATGGTTACCTTAATGGGAACCATAACAATCACTGTTATAACAGCATGTAAGAGCTGAGAAACCTCCCATTAGTCCTTTGTTCTAATGGGCTACAATTTTCCCATTAGTCCTTTGTTTTAATGGGCTACGAAGAACGATTTGAAAAGACAAAAATAAAAAACCCAGGAACCCAATATTCCAGCCCCTGTAAAACAATACTCCGAGGTTCCCCCATAGAAACTTCTTCCAGTAAAACAACTAACAGTAAGTGGCTGCAAGAACAAGACCAAAATGAACTGGCGAGAAACTGGTTAAGAGTTCTTTTTGAATCAAAATAAATTTAAAAAATTCTAAGCAATGCCATTCACTGCTTCAACCTTCCAAAAAGAACTCCGATACAAGAATTTTGAAACATTCCTGGAAATTCACGTTTTACTTAATTCATCTGCTTCCAATAGCTAGTTTTTGATTTTTGATTTTGTTCACCTATCCTTCTCAGAGTTCAGACAATCTCTCTAATTTCCCCTCCTTCCCTTGGAGCAGGACTCGGACGGTGGGAAGTATTATTAATGCTATCATCATGATCAGGTTTCTGTTGATCAACACTGTATAAAAGATCCAGGTGCAATTTTCCAGCAGATGCCACAAAAACCAACTATAACATATGCAACCTAAATTCTACATTTTTATAAAGTATTTTAAAAGTTATTCAAAAATCACCTAATAAGCATTAAATATTTCTAAAATGATTTACTACATGTCAAAATATGCACCCCAAAACCCAAGACTGCTTCAAAAGACCCATGCTTCCCAGTCCAAGGAGGAAATCAAGGCCTTTCCTCTCTGTGAGCATAGCTTTCAAGCCTGGCAGTGTGGGTGTGTCTCCCCTCACCCCATTAAATTCTACTTTGGACTAACAAATATAAAAGGAATAAAGAAGATTAAAGTATTACAGTAAATCATGATTTAGATAAGAATAATCAATGAATGCTAAAACTAGGTACTAAAACTAGAAAGTTTGGTGAAGAAGGGGATGTTTTCATAATGTCAAAGTATCTTCTGATAAATTATACTTGTTCATGACCAAAGGAAAAGGCAACTACACAGATACTACCTTAACTAAGTGATCAAATTTGACCTCACCAATAAGAGACAAATAGACATTGGTGCCTCCTGATATGGTTCCCAGAGAAAGACAAATCACTTACAGCCCTTATACCTGTATAGTATTCCAGTCAAAAAAGCAGAAACCTAAATGTAAACATGAAGAAACATCAGAGAAACCAAAATTAAAGGACCTTCCATAAAATAGTTGGCCAGCATTCTTCAAAAATGTCCAAGTCAGTATGGAGATACCTCAGAAACATTAAAAATAGAAATTCTATTTGACCCAGCTATACCTTTCCTGGGTATATTCCCTAAACAGTTAAAGCATCATGCTATAGTGATACGTGCATTCCCATGTTTACAGCAATGCAATAGTCTAGACGCCCATCAACAGACAAACAGATAAAGAAAATGTAGAACAAATACACAAATTTGCAGTAAAATGGATGGATCTTGAGACCATAATGCTAAATAAAACAAATCAGACACAGAAAGTTAAATAGTTTCTCTTATATGATAAACTCAAAACATAAGTAAGTTAAAGAGTAAAATACAGGAGAGATGGCAGGAAATAGGGAGGCAGAGTTTCTGCCAACAGGAAAGCGGAACAGGGGAAGGGAGAGGGGAAAGGAAGAAAGATGACTGAAAAGGATATATATATATATATATATTCTCTAAAATGGATGTAAATATTATGTATAACAAACATCAACAAAGAAGAAGAAAAAGTCAAAGTCATAAAAGACAAGAGAAGACTTATGAACCATTCTGGATTAAAGGAAATGAAAGAGATAGAACAATAAATGCAATGTGGGATCCAGGACTAGACTGTGAATTGTGCAGAAATTATTATAATAATTTGAGACATAATTGGAATAAAGAGCATGGATTAGATAAAGTATTCAGTCAATATTACATTTCCCTGAAGTTAATAGCTGTATATAGTTATGTAAATGGAAGAAGGAATTTGATGACAGCATACTACTCCCAAATGGTTCAGAAAAAATATGCATATATACATGAATGTGTGATGAATATATGTGTGCATACATGTCTTAATTACATCTCTCACTGATGAGACAAAATATCCAACAAATAAAGTTAAAGGAAGAAAGATTTATTGCAGCTCACAGTTTGCAGAAGTTTCGGTCCATAGTTGGCTGGCTCCAAGGCAGGGTGGCATGACAGAGAGGCATCACAGAAAAGAAACAGTTAATGCCAGGCAGAAGGCAGCAAAGCAGTGAAGAAGCAGCAAATGGCAACAGCAGCCCTCTTTCTGTTTCTTATATTTTATCCAGGATACACACTCTTAGGGCAGGTACCGCCCACATCCAGGGTGGGGCACCCTTAATCCTAGCATTGCACCATGAATCAATCCCAGCACCATATCTTTAATCCCAGCATCACACACTCTAGATCCAGCCACCTCCAAAAAGCCCCACCTATGACTGACTGCATGAGGCTCTGGGGGGGGGAGAGACGTCTAGATATAAGCCATAACAGTACATGTGTGTGGCGAGGGAGCTGGAGAAGAAAAGGGATCAGACAAATGTTGCAAACTATTAACACTCAGTGAATCTAGGTAAAGGCATACAGGAGTTCTTTGTATTATTTTTGTGCTCTTCCTACAAGTTTGGCTTATTCCAAAATAAAAAATAAAACAACAACAAAAATATAACAACACCAAATGTTGCTACTGGAGGGAAAAGGTAAGGCAAGGTGGAAACCACAGAGTAGTCAATGTGCAGTAGGGAGAAGTTTTCTGTTCCCGGCTGCCTTCCACGGCACTGTTCAGAGCATTCTTCAGAACGGATCTCCTCTTAGCTTCTTTTCAGATGAAGCTTTTGTGACCACAGGTTCCTGGCACTCTGGGACACTGCATGCCTTGAAAATCAGGAAACTGAAACCACTCTGGGCCTCAGTTCAACTCTCTTTGGAGCTTTTCTTCCTGTGTGTTTTCCACTGTGGTGGTTGGAGACCATAGTTCCTTTGCTGGCATTGAGGGGAGAAAAAGACACAATTGTGTTTTCACTGAGCTGTGAGGGGACTGGAGGAACCAACATACAGACAAGCAGGAATTCACAGGTTCTGAAATGGGCCCTTGTGGTGCTGGATGCTCTGCCATCTCAACTGTTTCCCTTTGGTGTAGAGGTCAGTGGAGGTCAGTTCATCTGGAGGAACTGACCTGGTCACTGGCTCTGCCTTAGGACTGCCAGGGGCCTTGAGATGAGTCTCGTGTTACTCTGAGACTGGGTTTCTCATCTGTTCACTGGAGATAACAATCCTTCGGTGTTGGCCTTGCAGTCTCTGGGTAGCAGCAAACATCAAACCCACAGGGGTGGGCCCTGGAAGACATCCCTGGCAGGGTCCCAGATCTCTGCCACTCAAGTGGCACCTACTGCTAAGTCTCTTTCTTGCTATTGTATCTACTCAGTCAAGTCAGTGGGATACTACCTCAGTTTCTTTCTGAGTACTCCTGTGCTCTGCCATGGCTGGAGTCTAGGCTGTAAGACTCAGCCTGATGGTACCCTAGGTCTTCCAAAAGCACCCCACAGTTGTTTTCTTTACCTTCTGCCCTCTTTACTCTCCTGATTCCACCTCTGCAAGTATACTTGTTAGATTCGTGATATTTAGCTTGTAGAAGAATCATCTTGCTGCCCACAAAGGACAACACCTTAACAGAGAGTCAACATTGTGAGACTATTTTTTTTCTGTGGAAGAGTCTTCTCTATTCATTCTTTCCTAACAAGCCATGGACAAAATGACCCCAGAGAGATGGCCTCTGACCTCTGCACAGCACGTATGTGACATCTTGAAGTGACAAGGGCCAGTACTAGCAGGAAAAAGATGCATTATAACTGCATGATGGAATCATACTTCCCCAGCTATGGTCATTGGAGGTGAAATTGTTTGGTTCTCACATAACTGCGGGAGGAATTACTTAAGAAAAAGATAGAAAGATCTGGGGACAGTATCACAAGACAACTCTTTATAAAATAGTCACCAACTTCAGTTAATACTCGGAGTTCTTTTTGTGTATGTGTGTGGTACCGGGGATCAAACTCAGCACCAGGCGTGGTGCCACTGAGCTAAATCCCTGGCCCTATACTCTGAGTTATTGAATCAACCCAAAGAAAGGCTCCCAGCTACAGGCAAAGCCACATTTGCCTTGAGCCAGACCCATATGGAAATCCAGTCCAGGTTTTCCAGAGGGCAGCACCAAGAACTTTAGAAGAGCTGCCACACCCAGGCAACTGCCCCTCCAGAAATGTGGGTCACAAAGGGTTCTGGGTTGCTTCTCAGAGGCTTCTGACTGAGCTGCCTCTAAGGGAAATTGTAAGCATGACACAAAGCTACGCCCCCTCCAAACAGGCTTTTTGCAGAGGCAAAGGGACCACCAGACCATACCACCCTGAAACAAGCTAGGCCAGAAACTTCCCAAGTCAGCCACCCCCAACTGCCCACCCATCCACATGATAGCTAAGGGGCTCTGGATGGGGCCCCTGTACTTCTCTGAGGCCAGAATCCACGCACTAATGCGACAGCTTGCTGTAAGCAGCCCACAGGCAGTATAATGTAGACAATCATGAAGAATAACCTTAAGATGCCAGGGAACAGACAACTCCCTCTCTCAAGTGGCTATGGGAGTTAGGCATGCTGTGACACAGAGCTCATCTCTGTCTTCCTGCCCTGGGCCTCACTCCATAGTCTCCAGGGGAGCAGAGGTTGAAGTATTCTGACTTTGATAAAACCCAGTTATGAGCTGAGTATGTGGGCTGCTTCTTCTGCCAAGCCAAAATGCAGCAATGAGAAAAACTATCCAGAGAATTGAAGCCAAGCCTTGATTTGGCTAAGGCCATTAGGCAACATGGAGGCCATTTCTTAACTTCCCACCTTGCTTTAGCTGGGATGACCTGGCTTTAGTCCACTTAATAATTAAAATGAAACACTAGCTAATAAAAATACATTTGGCTTTGCAAAATAAATTAACAAATGAAGAAAAGAAGAAAATTAAGCCAACAAAAATGCCAGCTTTTCCAAAGAAGCATTTTTGGAAATGTATAATGCATGAGATGTAATAAGTATTTGCAGAACAAGAAAGAAGGGATAGTGGGAGAGAGACCAAGGTAGAACTTACTAGAGATTTTCCCAGGGGCAAAAATAGAAAAATGAGAGAACCCGGCTTAATTTTATAAAGTCTTGTGGGTGATACGTTACAAGGAGAGGAGTCTCAAATGGATCCCCTGTCACTAATCCTGCCATTCTTCCAATGAGACTTCTTAGTGCAAAGAATTTCTACCATGGGTGCGAATTTTCAGAGCACACTACCAGCCCATAGCTTTCCGTTCCTTGGGAAAGGGCAAATTGGGCCCCTGCATGTGTCATGACCAGGTGGCAGGCAGACCACCCGGCCGGGGAAATGTGTGTGGCTCCTTGAAACTCTCAAGATCAATCTTCCTTGACTACTGTGTATGTGAACCAGCCATCATGGGCTCTGATTAAAATGACATTTCTGATTCAGTCTGTCTGGGATTGAGAATGCAGATTCTTTCTATGGCTAATGAGCTCCCAGATGATGCTAATAGTGTTGCTTCCATGGATTCCACTTTGAAAAAACAGGGACTAAGATACACCTGTAAATAGAGAGGGTAGGGGGAGTTAAGTATCCCAGTTCAAATAAACCAAACTACCCTCTGCTTTCAGTTTCTTTCCTTCTTGAAATCACATTTTCAATTAAGAAAGAGGAGTCATGCTTGCAAAATCTTACCCATTAATGACAGCAATAGTTAGTGAAGATAGAAATGTGTTTCTACTTTAGTCATTCTTAGGAAAATTCCTTTTACAAATGGCTAGATTTCTTCCATCCACCCTCTCCCTCGCTTTCCCTACAACTCCTCTTTAGGTGACGATAAGCATGATGCCCTATAGAAGGCACACCAGCCCAGGTGGAGGGCCACAACCCTGGAAGTAATTCCTAAAAGGGGCAAAATGTTTCAGACGCGGTAATTCTCCTTTCTGTCCAACTAGAATGTGAGCAATCTATGCTATCCTCGGAGCCAGCCCCAGATCCCTACAGAGCTTGCGTTCTTGGCAGTCAGCAAGACTATCACTGTCTGTGCTTTCATTATCCACTCTTAGATCTTAATCATTCTGAGACATTTCTATTTTCCATGTTTGTGGGGGAAAGAAAAAAAAAAGCAAAAGAAAAAAAATACCTTTTCTCATCAAAACCCCACAAACAGAATTTACAGAAATGGCCTAATCCTTCAGGGACCCTTGAAAAATTGTTCCCCAGGGTGGAGTCACTGGCTGCAGCCAAGTTTTAAATGTCGTCAAAGATGAGGCTTCCTATAAATTCACAAATGTCAAATGGAACTAACTCTGATGTGTGTGTCATATGCAAAGAATTAGGAATGATCAGGAAATAGTTCCTGGAAACAGAAATGTAAGTCTTGACATTTGCTCATTAAATCATTAAAAACTACAACTGAAAATGGGGGTTGGTGTGGGGAAAGTCTTATCTCAGGAATTGAAAGACTAAGAGGCCATGACCTTGAGAAATAAGCATTAAATGGCTGAATGGCCCTACATGCTTATTTGGAATGAATAAAAAATGATGGAAGGTATCCCATGGTCATCTCCCCTCTCCCCCAAGAAAAGTCCTTGAAGGATGCTGGTCCCAGTGGGTTATCATTGCCCACAAAGAAACATGACTCATAGTAGAAGCAAGTAGTTTGTACTCTTTTAAGCTGACAGTCACCGTCCTCCTCCCTGGTACTTCCTGTGTTTTGTGTTCTATTTCAGAGTGAAACCCAAACACCCTCAGGAATATTTGGGAAGTTGGTGTATGCATGAAAGTTCTCCTCCACCTCAGCCCATCTGGCCCAAGTTGTGTTGTGTAAAGCCCTGGGAAGATGTCGAAACCCTAGCCTCCTTGCTTCTAAACAGGCTGCTCATTCATGTTGTAAACTCAAATAGGCAGCAGCAAACCAATGGAAAGACACATTCTTAAATCATTCCTTTTCCTACCTTCCTCCATCCCTCCCTTCTCCTTCCTTCATTCCTTCCTTTTGGTTTTATCATAAGCATTTCCCCAAAATACAGCCTCTACACTAAATAAAGGAGAATGAGTAGTAAGGGCTTAAGAAAATGTACAGGTTCTTCCAGCTATAAAAAGTCCAGAAAAGCCAAAAGTTGCCGTTATCTCCATAACCTAGACCAGTGATGGAGAACCTTTTAGAGCTTTCAATGATACAAACAGCCTGCCATGGCAGGCATGCCATAGGTTCACCACCATTGACCTAGACCATTGCTAGATGCAATCAAGTTTAATAGCACAGTGTAGCTTTTACAACCTTTATAGAATAGCTTGTTTTTCCAGGAGACATTGGTGCAGTCCACATGATAACAATAACAACAGTAACAAAAATCATTATGCTTATTGAGCACATCCTAAGAATTACATACCAGGCTTAGTGCTTTATCCTTCTCTCATACAATCACCCCAGCAAAAGCCTACAAGGTAGAGACAGATGAAAAAAGCAAGGAGCAGAGAAATATGGTAACTTGGCCAAAAGCAACACTCCTGAGAAACAGAAGCCACATTCTGAACCCAGGCCTCAACTGGCTCAGAAGGTGGAGTTTTTGACCACGGTTCTCAGAGTCTGCATTGGAATCATCCAAGCCCAGGCTACACCCAAGTTCAAGTAAATCAGAATCTCAAGGGTGGGAGTAGGATTTAGAAATGAGTATTTTTTAAAGCTCCCCAGGTGACTCTCATGTGCAGCCAAATTTGAAAACCAGTGTTCCCAATCATCACTTTTCATTGCCTCTTCAGAAAATAAAGAAGCAGCAGATAGGCTGGGCCCCTCCTGGCTCTCTGTTCACGTCATTGGGAAATTTATGTGAAGGGCAAATTAGCATCTTTCAGTAGATGGAAGGATTTTGGAAAAGCCAAAGGTCAGCAGCAGCCAGCGTGATGGTAATTGCTGCTACAGTGCCCTAAAGGCTCTTGCTATTGTGCAAGTGACCTCCAGTAGACCACTGGAGAGGGGTGGAAGAGGCCATGAGCTATATGAGCTAAGCTTGGGATAAAATCACATCATTTGGTAGGTGGGAGTTTGTGACTCTCTTTGTGACAGCATCTTTGGCTGCAGCAGTAGATTTTATTTCTGTTGTTGTTTTTATTAAATTTTAGACTGTATTATTCTCACCATTATCTCTGCAGAAGGCTGACATGGCCCCATCTCTGCTGTGTCGAAAGTTAGCTTGGTCTTCTGACTGGTTTTGGGCAATTAAGTGTGAGCCAAAGTGCTGTGCATCATTTCTGAACAAAAGCATGAAGATCAAGTGCATGATTCATCATTTTCTCTTCCTCTATCTACCACATGGGCGGGCAGTGTCCTAGGCAGAGACTGATTCCATCCACTTTAGTGCTGGAGTGAAGGTGACAAAGGGCAGAGCTGTAGCTGACCATGACAGACATTTTCAGGAACAATACATAAACTTCTCTTGCTATAAGACACTGAGATTTTTGGGGGTCATCTGTTACCAGGCCTGTCCTAACTGATACAGTCAAAATACTCTTGTTTCCTCTACACTCCAGAGACTATGGATGAGCCACACCAGAATGTTCCCTTCTCTGTGGAGCTCCTCTCAGGAGGTAGAGATGGACACACCCAGTATTAGTTCCCTTCTCCTGATACTTTAAATCCCTTCTGAGACTAGAAAGGCCCTAAATAATTGAAATGAAATGAAAATAGATTATTTTCTCTCTCTTACAAGTGCATTACAAGGAGATAGTATTTGAAATTAGACACCTAAATCCTCCATTTCTCTCTCGCTGGTCCTCTGACTTTCCATCAAATAAGAGAGGGTTCATTCACAATGCAAACAGCTTTCTGGCATTCACCTCAAAACTAGTAGCAGCTTAATTTGACTTCCCACCCTGAAACCAAGGCCTTAACCAATGCAGAAGGAATAGGAAGGACACGGTGCAAATGACATTTCCCCTCCCAGGGTTTAGAAGCAGAAAGCATGCCGTATTGCTTGCAAGAACAATACCAGGTTATATACTATAGCATTAAAGACTCAGAGAAAGTTTACAGATCATATAATCAAATGTTCTTCAACCTGGATCTAACCCCAGAGATTCTGATGTAATCAGTCCAGAACTGGGCCTAGAAATCAATTTCTAAAAAAACAAAACAGTAACCCCCTAGTGACTCTATTGGGCATGCTGGGTTGCAATCTAACCTTACTTCCCTTGTTACCCTCAAAGGTCCAGAGGGACAGAGGTCATATAGCTAGCTAGTCAAAGGCAGAGATCAAAACTAACATCTTTCATCCGAAATCCTCTCACTATAGTATGCTGCTTTTCAATGATGATGAGTGCTTTTCTAGAAGAGTTACTTGTTCCCATTAATTTAATTAACAGGATAATGACACCACCATTGGCTAGTGTTCTTGTTGGTATACCTGGGTGTTCAAGGGATGCCTGTGTACATTTTATAGATTGCTGAATATTATAGTGCTGAATATTCTTCACTAGACAGATACAGAAAATGCACTTGCTCCTCAAGGCTTTGAAACAGCCTATACCTTTCTGAATTGAGCTGATGTCTTTCATAAGCTTGACACCATTGTCACACAAGTGTCGGCGTCTTGCTGGAGTTCTGAGCTCACCATTGTTTGCTCTTAAGGCTATATAGATCCATACATACACTCCCATTGCTGGGTTAATGTGTGTGTGTGTGTGTGTGTGTGTGTGTGTAAGTCAAATCCCCTTTCAAGAATATTTATTGGTAGTTCAGAAGAGAGGTACGGATGCAAATGAAGGTAAGTGCTTGGGCCCATTTGCAGAAGCCTGCCCTGGTCAGAAGTAGCAACAGAGCTCTTGCCAAAAGACAGTGAAACATTTAAGGCCTCTTTCTGACTGAAGCTAAGCAGAGCTGGAAAAACCATTTTCTTACCTTTCAAAAATCATGCAAACTCGGTTCTCAAAGCCTAACAATTCTCACCAAGAATTGGCTAAGGCTTCATTGTCCAATATGGTCGCTACTTGCAACATATGGCACTTGAAACCTCTCCAGTCAGAAGTGCAATGTGCTGTGAGTTTAAAGTATACAGTGAAAAATATGTAAAATACCTCATTATTCAAGTTTTATAGTGATCACATATAGAACTTATAACATATCAGATATGTTGGACTAATAAAATACACTATTAAAATTAACTTCATCTGTTTCCTTTTATACCTTTTAGAAATTTGGCTTCTAGAAAATTCAAAATTACACATGTGACTTGCATTCTATTTCTACTGGATGGTGGTAGACTAAAGAAATTACCTTAATGTTTATTTCACTTGATTCAAGTTATAGGTGAAAATTGTTAGCGACCTTTGAAGAAGTTGAAGCAGAATAATGCTTTTGTGAAGAATCCAGACTGCCTGAGTTCTAATCATAGTTTGGCCACCTACTATTTGTGTATCCTTGGAATTTGACCTCATCTGTCACATGGTACTGATTATATACTTTTATCCTATGGGGCTACTGTGAGGATTAATTGAGCAAAATAAGTGTATAATGCTTAGAACAGCAGCAGGCAGGTGCGAGTACTCAGTAGATGTTAGGTATTAGGTATTTATCCAAACCAACTGGATGTTACAATAATTTGAAAAGATCTTATAGGATTTTTCAAATTTCAAAAGGACACAGTGAAAGAGATTCCACATTCAAGCTATAGAATATATAAGAACCATTTTAATAATATACATGAATTTATAAAATAACACTAGTTAACACTGAAAACATCCTTCTTCGTACATTATCGGGCCAAAGTTTATCATTGAATATTGTACTTACAATGCAGACATATATTTCTTGGGGTATAATATAGACTCATAGAATCTCAGAACTGGAAGTTGAATCACCACCATTTATGCTATATATGAATCACTGATTTCAAAGATTCATGGCACAGTAGAATACTCCCAAGGTTGAAATGATACTAAACCTTCTAACCTCTCTCTGATGATTTAGAAGATACGTTCAGATTTTTCAGTAAGCAAGGGTCAGTAACAAATGAAGCATGGAAGTACCCATTGAGGCACTGTCCTAGGTGATGAATGGGACTAGCTTTCACTGTATCATGTGTGTCAGTTAGGTAATAAAAGCTGAGGATGCTTGACAAAGAATCTACACACACTGACAGAAAAGCTCATTTCTGCATCTCCCATCTCCAGATTTGTGTTATTTGCTCTAACTCTGCGAGGGCCCTTAATCTCTAGGATGACTTGGGCTGATCTGATTTATGCTTTGGCTCATGGATGCTGGGGAAAGCATCTTTCAAAGTCTGCTGTCACCCCACCCACCCCGATTCTACCCATGTGCAGCTTGCAGTCTGTCCCACACGCACATTTCTGCTTGTCCAGAGCTTTGTCACTCTAAACCATTAGATGTGGAGAAACCAAGGAAAATAATGACAAAGGAAGGAGCTCTATAAGTGCAGCAGACTCCAGAGAAATCCCTGCGGGTTCAAACCAGAGCTTCTGTACCTCAGTAATGCTGCCATTTAGGGTAGGACTATTCCTTATTTGGGGTGTTCTCCTGTGCACTGTAGGGTGTTTAGCAGCATTCCTGGCCTATAGCCACTGGATGCCAATAGTACCTTACCTGAGTTGGGACAACCTAAAATGTCTCCAGATATTGCCAAGTATCCTGGGAGGGGGCACAATTGGCCAAAGTTTTGACCCAATGTGCTAAAGCAGTGAGTGTCCACCACAAGTGTACATAAGCATCATCTTGTCACTTGTAGAAAAGGTAGATCCTTGAGCCTCACTCCCATCCATACTTTGATTCAGGAGGTCTGGGGTGGAGCCCAAGAACCTGTGATTATAACAGACTTCCTGGAGGGATTCTGATGTGGGTAGTCTGAAGTTCACGTTGTGATAATCATTGATCTTATAGCCTGCATGCACACCCAGGTCAAAATTAAGGCTACAGAAAGTATGAACTTAAAACCAAAGCAGAACCAGTTAAACAAATGAGCCATGTGATATATAAACTGCTCAATTGTGTACAGCTACACGTGGGAGAAATCAGGTACTGAGATTGAAGAAGTTGTGGAATAGAAAAGAACCCATTTGTAACCTACCATGGGAAATTAAGAATGAGCTGAGCTCACGCTATAATTTTACCTCATGGGAAGCACTGAATGCAGGTGAATAATATACCTACCAAGGTTTCACATTAATCTTTCCCTCCCTAAGAAGGAGCTGAGCATTTACAGAATTCTGCTTCAGCTCATAATAATCTGACATTTGATTTTAGGTTTAAACAACTTCCAAAGAACTTGCATGTGGGGAACCAATATTCTGAAGGCTTATTAAACAGAGTCACAGTACCCAGGTGAGTTACAAGAGAATGAGTGGGTGAGATCAGGTGGCTTGGGGTGCAAGACCTCCTGTAAGGACATTTTCACTTGAAATGCCACTTCCTGCATCTGGCCACAGTCCCTAGTGAACTCATCTGGTGCAAAGGGGCTTGTATTTTGCATATCAGAGGAAAAAAAATCCCAAGTAAAACACAAAACCCCCATCAAGCTGCCACTGACAGGTATCTGAGTTTAGGCTTAGAATCAAGCCCTACAACCAGGAGGCCAAGTGGAAGTACAGACAGTTCTGCTGTAACACTTGTTTTGAAATTGTGTATTTGTTCCAAACTGACTGATACATTAGGGAGTGATCTGGACGTCACAGGACTTTCACGTTTTGCACAATCTGTCTGCAAAGAAATGGTAGGTGAAGAAAGAAAAGTGCATCCAGCAGAACTGAGCCACATTTACAACACACACACACACACACACACACACACACACACACACAAACATCTACCGGTTACCTCAGTTAACGTGAGGAGCCACAGCCATCTATATTTGGTGTCACAACTTTCTGCCTAGATTCTGACAACCCTCCTTCTATCCCTGCACGGTAAATCACAAGCTGCAATTCTTCCAATGTCCACTACCACAAGTACCTTCAGGGCTTGTTCTAGGTAAAAGGCCATATTTATTGTTGTATTTATGCATTTAGAATCATATAACATGTGTAAATCTGTACTACCATTTTTATTAGGTTCTCATTTTATTTTTTATGTGTTATTAAGTTTTTGAACATTGTGCTCCTAATCCCATTTATCCCACAAGCCTTGTGGTTTTGACTGCATACATTTGCATAGCACAGTGATTTTCTAGGAATGCATTTATCATGTTACAACAGAATTGACTGTAGTCTATTACAGGGCGAGGAAACGCTGGTAAGGAAGTAGAGAAGCAAGGGAGTGAGACAGGAAGGGAAGGAAGCGGGGTAAAGAGGGCAGTGTCAGGCACATTCCTACTGTGGTAATTGGAGTTTCATGTCACTAAGAAATCCAGGGAAATGGTACAAGTCATGGCTCAGATTTATCCCTCTGAAGAAGCAATGGAGCTGGGGCATTTATATACCAACTCCTCTAGGGTCAGGGTCCTGGTTGAGGGCTCTTCCTGGGAGGGGTGTTAATTCCACACTGCTATGTACTTAGGAAAGCAAGGCTATATGGTTACTGATAGATGGAAATCCCACTGGAGCACACTACTGATGTGGTAAGACCCACGGGATATGAGTCATCTCCCTCCAAGCATCTGCCATGAAGGAAAAAACAAAACAAAGAGGGAAAGATACTGCAAAAGATAAACAAGAGTGTGGGATGCACATTGCTAAGCCTCTCAACTATAAACCAGTGTCGCCAAGCTTGTCTGGTACTAAGGGATCACCCAAGGTTTGCTATGATACAGATTCCTGGCACCCACCTTACATTTACTGAATCAAATTCGCCAGAGGAAGAGTCTGAGAAGCATCGTTGGGATGAACGAACCTCTCTCTCTCCTCCCTACTGCCACCCTCCAAAAGTGACTGTCACCCTGCAAGCTTGGGAAACAGTGCCACATGAATAATCTGCTAGTTCTGCCAGATTCCCATCTCCAGAGCAGAAAAGTGACTGGGAGTCACTGTGGCATGGGCCCCTCTATCCCTCGATTGCACCCTTTCTCAGGAAACAAAGAGGTGGCAGGTTAGCTGTGGTCATTTGTCTCTTTCCTTAATCTTTAAGGGCAGTAAGTGGCTTATGCAGAGTTTGAGGGGCCAGGCGCGGGCCTCTTTTCCAAGGTCACATCCTGCCCACCCACAAGTTAAGTCACTTACAGCCCCAGAATAGCTTCTCTCCTCCTAGAGATAACTAGGCTTCAGGAAATTGCTGTACATTTAATCTCTTAGAGTTTAAGGCCAAGGCAATCCCACTTCACAACCCACGGCCGAGCACAGAACTTGAATCCTGCAGACAGTAGGCCCATCTGCAACCAGGACCACTCCCCTGAGCACCAGCCTCCATTCCTTATTTTCCCTTAACTCCAAATATGGTCCTGTCTGAGCCCAGCCAACCAAATAAACCCCTCATCTGCACAAGTGAATGAAATAACTTGGTGGAGAATCTTGCTCTAGAGCCAATGAGTAAATAAACACGTATCTTTAGTGAAATCAGCCATTGAAGACTTCTGGCCACATTCAAGAAGTCCAGAAATAAAATGTCAGAGTAAGGATGCTGGAGTTAATTTTTACATGCAACAGTGTATGATTCAGAGGGACAGAATCAGCTCCCAGGGCTAAGGGGAAAGGGAGAGGCTGGCCATTGGGAAAACTCCTTTGGGAAAACCAAAGCAGCTTCACCACACCCCTTGATTTACAACCTCACTACTTAAGAACCACCTCAGCTGCTGCTGTAGAAACATGCTAACCTTGGACAGGGGCTCCTATTAGGCATTTGGGAAAGCAATGCTTTCCTTATTGTTCACTAATGGCAGTTCACACTGAAACCACCTCTGCATGACACCTTCCAAAAAATATTCCAACAAGAAAAGAAGCAGGTATCTGCAGGCCAGTAAGCCCAAGATAGGGAATGAGACAGATGGTGTAGCTATCTGGCCGTCACACAAAGGGGTGGTGGCATTGCTCTCCCCCCAAGGAGAGCAAAGACAGATTGCTAAGTTCTAGAAAGACACTCAGAATTTGGAACCTGCTCTTACTGAACACTTGACTGATGCCTCTTATTTTAGGGTTGTCATCTAAAAAAAGAGAGATGGTTCCTATGACCCAAGTTAATAGGAAGGTAAGGGGAAGTAGCCGAACACAGAGCAAAATGATTCCTAAATGTAGTCAAGGGTAATGCTGGCTGGAGACATTTTTCAGGGCTAAGGGCTTTTTAAAAATTTATTTTTAGGGCTAAGGGCTTTTATAACACTTACTCCAGGTAGTAAAGTGTGTTGACTAACAAGATACTGGTAGCATGTTACTGTATGCAGGGTTATATTTGCTGCATGAGCACTGTATAGAGATACTAGAGTTGTCTAATGCTACTGCAGTTGTTGCTGCTGTTATTACTGTAGCATGGTTGCTTTAAAATCAGCCTTTATTACAATTTGCTTTTGCTTTAAAAAAAAAAAAAGCAGTTTGCATAGGCTGTTTTTTAAGCACCTCTGATTATTGATTGGAAAAACACAGTGGACAAATCATAGAAGACCCAGTACCATCTCTTTTTAAAATGTGTGATCTTGAGCACGTTCCTTAACCTGAGTCCCAGTTTCTTCATTTGTAAGATGGACATGCAGGTTGTAAAGCTAGCTCTTTCTATCTCAGATGGTTGTTATAAGGGTCAAATGAAAATTTTACTCTATGTAAAATTTTTTGTAACAGTATCATGCCATAGACATTCAAATTAGTTATGATTATTATCTGAAGTTCAGGAATATACACCTCCCAGCAACACTTGCGAGTGGTTGATCTATGAAAGGTATTCTACCAAATCCCGTACGGCAGTCAGGCTTTCATTGTCATGTGCTAATATGAGTTAGTTCCTGAAGAAGGATTGTAGGGACAGCACCGTAGTATGGCTATAGCAAGCTGCATCACATGATAGTTACATTAAGGCTTTAGCTTTGACTGTTATATCCAACCATTACTAGTGTACTTAAACTCAATGTACACAAGTTTCCACATACTGTTTCTTTGTACAGGCCCCAAAGAAACAAAAACAGGTCCTCAAACAAACACATGTATACATGCTATGTGCACACAGCACTATTCGCCACAACCAAAGGAGGAAAGAGTCCAAGTTACATCAGCAGGTAAATAAAGAAAAGATGGCACACTGGAATACTATTCAGCCATGAAAATGAATAAAGCACTAATACATGGTATAAAGTGAACAGACCTTGAAAACATTATGTTACATGAACGAAGCCAGTCACAAGAGTGTTAATTTGTGATTCCAATTATATGAGATATCTAGCAAAAGCAAATCCATAGAGACAGAAGGCAGATTGGTGGTTTTAAGCAAAGAAGGGAACAGGGTTTCTTTCTGGAGTGATGACAATGTTTTGCAAACAGAGATGATGGCTGCACACTATTGTGAATGCACTAGATGCCACTGAATTGTTCGCTCTAACAATGGCTGCTTTTATATTATGTCGATTTAAAAATGCACAGTTCCCAAATAATAATAATATTAATCCCTACCCTAGGCTTACTGTGAGGATTAAATGAGATTGTATGTATAAGATATAGCACTACACCTGGCACAGAGGAATCACTCAATGAATGCTCACCTTTATCATTCTTCCTCCCTTTTCTCAGAGAAAGGGAGTGAAATACCACAGCCACATTATGAGCACTGAACTAAATTAAGGTTGAATGTCTTTCTTGGCTCCTAATAAAAAGGGCTAATCTAACTTGTGCTGGAAAGACAGAGAAACACACCCCGTTCCCTCACCTCACTAATACAAAACCTCTAACAGTTTTGTCTATATCGTGGGCAATGTGCAAATGAGAAAAGTGACCCGACACTCCATGTACACCACGGCGAGAGCAAGCCAACTCTTTACTAAAAATCCCCGCCTACAACTGAAAAAGAAGCAACTAAATTCTAAAAGAAAAAATCTAAAAGGGAAAATCCTCTCTGGCAAGAAGCATGGAGAATCCCCAGAGGGGAAATTTAACAGGGATTTAAAAACACACCTGGGATGTCTTGTTATTCTTCATTTTTTCATTTTGATCTTTATTACAGTGTGGTAAGGTGTGGTTTCAGATATTCATGTTTTTCTAGCTCAAAGCAAAAATCCCGCAAAAGTGAAGGCTGGGAAAAGCATGACAGGCCAATTCACAGGAGGACACAAGTCACAATAAAAAAGATCTCATCAAATAAATAGCCCAGATGTCAAAACAATAGCAACATCTTAACTCACTTCGTGATTTTTAATGATCCGTGAACTAAGTACCCATTTATGAAGCCTATGAAACATGGAGTTAACAAAAGGGTAAAGATTTGTGTCCTGATTTTGTTTGTTGGCTTTTTGGGGGTTGTCTGTTTGAGCAAACACCCTAATAAAACTAGCTAATAGGATTGTAAAACCCTCAACTATAAAAGGTAGCTAGGAATCTTACAAGTAGACACTTCATACTATATCATAATAAAATTAGTCGTCTAATTCAACTGGTATTTTCCCCAACTTGAAGTATGGCTAGAGGAACACATGTCACAGATTTATGCCTTAGAAGTGAATGACCCTGAAAACACCAGATAAGTGGCATGATGGAATGAATTCCATAGTAGCCACATCTATTTGACAAAATCTAATTTCCAACTTTCCTAGCTGCAAAGGAGTCTGAAAAATGTGGTTTCTTAGCGTTCCAGCCTCTCCAGTACATTACAGAAAAGGATACTAAAAGAAAGTGTGAATAGATGTCAGATGCCAATCCACTGTCTCATCAAGAACTAGAAAGACAGAGGGCTGGGGATTTAGCTCAGTGGTTCCACCACCTGCCTCGCAAGCACAAGGTCCCGAGTTCAATCCCTGGTACCAAAACAAAAAAAAAAAAACCTAGAAAGACAGAGATTTTTGTAGTTACCCCTCACTCTCCAGGAACTGCCAATAGTCGCAAGGAGAGAAAAGTAAAAATTCGAATGCCCATAATTTCTGCAGTTCTCTCAGCCTGAGTGCACCTGACTTTAAGTAGTGTGTGTGTGTGTGTGTGTGTGTGTGTGTGATATTCCTGTCTCTCTTGCAAACATGTTTGTAAAAATAAGAGATGGGAAATGCAGCCTGTTGGTGCAGGGTTTGGAGAGGCAAGAAGATAAAATTTGTACTTGGTTCTAACTTAAATTTCACACATGGCCTCTTATTTCCATATTTCCCAGTTCTATTTCAGTGAGATCCAGAAAGTGATGGTCTGGCTGAGAGTCAGATGAGAATAATAATGCTGGCTGTGAGAATTTAGTGAGATAATGTAGAGGAAAGTAGCTGCGGCCCGAATGGGATATTTTTCCAGGGTGTTAAAGGTGGCTGGTCAGAAGAAGGGAAAGATCCTACATTTGACCATCTTCCCTCCATAGGCCTTAGCTTAGCTCTACATCACACACTGTCTCACACACACACACACACACACACACACCATTTTCACAGTCGCCCTTGCAATTCAGTGAACACAATCAAATTTTGAGTCAAGAAGCCTGGTTCTGATTCTCTGTTCTCTCACCGCTTGGCTCCAGCAAGTCACTTTCCCGCTCTGAACCTCAGCTTTCTCATGTGGAAAAGAACACCAATTCCAACATCACTATTCACTATGCAGATTCAACAAGAGTGTGATCTGTGTTCTACAAAGTAAAACCCAATGAAAATGACAGCTGCCATTTGAAATCGGTAAATATACTCTGTATGACCTATTGCAGATGAGCAAAAGTGAAAACCTTGGTAATACCTAAAGTCTTTGCAGGTGGGAAGAAAGAAGGCTCACCTGTAAACACAAGCATAAATGGTGCAACCTAATTGGAGAGCAATTTGGCTGTTTCTTTCCAACTAGAAAACGTACCACCCTTTGAACTGGCAATTCTACTGTATGGACTTTACTTCCAGATATACTTGCAAATGTAAGCCAAATTATATGTAAAACAATACACAATGCATTAATGTTGATAGCAAAAAATGGAAAATCTATGTTTGTTACTGGGGTCTGGTTCAATAAATTATGCAGGTGTAAATACTGTGCATCTGATGAAAAGAATAGGCAGTGCATTGGGAACTGGAAAGATTTGCACAAACACATACACATAGAAATTGAATCAAACCTTTTTAGAATGATATGCATGAACTTGTTATCAGTGTTTATCTTTGGAGAGAAGACTAGAAAGCAGGAGAAAGTGGGGCTTTCACATTTCATTTTATTCCTTTCTTTAGACTTGGAGGTTTTATTTTTAACCATGTGTATGTATTTTTTAAAATTCTGAATTACACACTTTAAAAGAAAACTAGCAAATAGAGTGACGAAACCTCTTTAGCAAGTGGGTGTTGTAATAATAGAGAAATCGGCACAGGGAAATACTGTGATGCTGTGTGAGCTGGCCTAGCTCAGGGTTTAGGAAACACTGTGCTCTTGGCTGCCAGTTCCCTCTCTCCCTGATACCCTTGTCTTTGGGAACCATGAAAAGTAGAAGGGACAGAGGAAAACAGGAATGAGAAGTCAAAGAAAATAAATATAAAAATACTAAGAATAAATGGGGAAAACCTGATGTAAGAACAGGGTGAGAAGCAGTCAACACAAAACCACATTTTCTCCACCATGGAGCTGTGAAGGGAGGCATCCTGGAGTCTGTTTCGCATCTTCACATATAGTTTGCATTTAAGTCAATATGTTCACCACAAGGATGGCTGTGAGAGAATCATACATGTGAGCTGAGGATTCCCTCAACAGCTAGCAGACATGTAATCTTTTCACAGAGGACTCCTATTCTTCCTAATATTTATACACCCATATATACACAGATGGGTACCAGCATGAAAGAGCAAAACTTTCAAATCTGTGCAAACTCAAAGCTGTAGACACCATTTACAAAATCATGCAAGCCAGCGTGTCCCTGGTATCCCTCAGAACCCTGGCTCTAGGGGACGTTAATAAAGTTGTTACTTGAGTAGATTTCATTGTCACGTAAAGATGGCAAACACTTGAAATACCAGAGTGGTGTAGGTTTCCCGACTGTAGAGCATCTAGGTTCCTCTAACATAATCAGCATGCTGTGAATCCCAAGACTGTGGTATGGCATGCAGCGTCACCCAGACTACCGGTCCGAGGAACGCTTCTTTTTAAACATGGCACCGGACTGATGGGCCTTGGAATGTGCTTTTGGAAGCCAATTCATTCAAGGATTGTTTCTTCTCCTCCATATTGAGACCAGAGAACGGGTATGGAAATTAGAAGTGAGGTCATGGAATATTATACCCCAAAGAACTGTTTCAGTATATAGTTTAGGGCAAAAATTATCAAAGTCAGGTGCTGTGACTACAAGAACAACTCTGAAATTATCACTGCCCCCATCATTTGGGGAATGAATTTAGAAATTATACATTTCAACTTCTTCATTGTATAAATAAAGAAATGGAGCTCCAAATAATTCTAAATAGACAGGAAATAGCCCTAGCAATTCAAAGCTGGAACTCTGGAGCCAGAATGCCTGGATCCAAACCTCAGCAATCTAAAAGACCTTGGGTAAGTCACTTGACCTTTCTGGGCCTCTGTTTCCTCACATATAAAAATGAAGGTAACAGCAGTTTCTACCACAATACTGTACTTCTACCTCAATACAGATTAAGTGGGTTTGTGTCAGTGAGGAACACAGACCTGTATCTGGCATGTAGTAAGTGTTAGATGTGTTTCTTTAAGCAACGCAAAGTCACCAGGACCTCGAAGTCCTAAACTAGGGCATCTTCACTCCAACATTACCATTCTCACACGACGTTTCCACTCTAATAAGGCAGTAATATAAAAAAAGTGAAACCCAAAAGATAATGGTTTGAACATCATCAAAAAGCCAATATTAATGGCAGGTTAATAGTCTCACCATTGCCAGAGCAAATTCTAAGAATTTAAATGACATTTTTCACTCCAGAAACACATCCATACTGTATCATTTTTAAAATACATGAGCCAGGAAGGCAAGGGATACATTGGGTTTTTTTTTTTCTTGCCAGCATTAAGGCTCTAGAAAGATTAGGTCAATTTTTACAGAGTTGTTCACAGTCTGCATTGGGGGCTAGAGAGGTGGGGACTGCACACTCAGAATCCTGGAGGTATGGGAGAGGGAAGAGTCAAAAGTGGAAAATTGAAAGCATAACTCAAAGGAAAATGGGGTGTGTTTCTGGCAGGTAAGTAGATAAAGCTGCAGTATAAAGGTAGGTTGAGGTCTCCCCTTTTGATTTGTTCTAAAGTAGATGTGTTGCGCAGGTTAGAAAGCTCTGACATTCTTAAATGCAGGCTGTTCTTAAGTCAAATAAATGACTTTCACTGCCTCGTGCTGGCACTTGAGTTTCAGTCTGAACACTGAAATGTGCATTTGTGCACTGGAGCGTGGAGACAGTTCCAGACATGAAGGAAGAGAAGGAAGGCAGAGGGTGTGGGAAATGTCTGTCTGCATACTGGCTTCCAGTACTTCTCCTCAGTCTCAAAGGTTAAAGCTGGGCAGGGTCAAGGACGTGTTCAAGAGATAGTGTTCACCTGACCTTCCCGGGGAAGCGTGATCCTCCCAAAGTTTGGAAGTTCCCCTTCACATTTGGGGAGGAGAAAATGAGTTATTTGCCATGCAGAAGAAAAAGGCAGGAGGCACCTGTGCAGACCAATGGACTCTTTTTTTTTTTTTTTCAAGTTGATGCAGACATAAATTTAGAGAGTTGTTTAAAGGGTGGGCCTATGTTGTTGAACACTGAGATTCCAAAAATAAAAAATAAAAGAATTAACTGAGTTCAATGAGCTCTCCACCAAACAATTGAAAGTGGAGTCATAAACACCAGAAGCAACGCCACAGGGAAACTGCTTTCTTTGAAGATGTTCCAAAGACTCCTAATATTCCCAAACAGGTTGGCCAGAGCTTCATTTTCCCACAAGGACAGTGGTCTTATTTTATGAACCTCAAATGTGCAGATGTGGGTGCTCATTGAGATGAAACATCTGAAATTAGAACTGTCTAGAATATTCAAGACTTGTGGTTACTCCCGCCACACAAACCCTTCTTCTCCTTTTCCCCACCTTGGCTGTGGCTTTAGGATGAGTCCCTTCAGATAGCCCAATCACTTGTTTGGTTTCCCAAAGAAAGGCTATTAGATCTCGTCTACTTCTGCAACCCCATAAACTAGGAATGCAGAAGGTTTTTAGCCATAACAATAACTGTCACTCATTATTTATGACATGATAGATAATTTTTACTCTCATGGAATAATCCAAATAACCCTTTAAGACATATATTATTATTCCCATTTTGGGGCGAAACAATAGAGTGTTGGAACAGTTAAGGTCCTTCACTAAATAAGCTCCCAGAGCTAGGATGAAAGCACACATCTATAATCCCAGGATGCCGGGAGGCTGAAGCCGGAGGATTGCAAGTTTGAGACCAGGCTGGACAACTTTATGACTCAGGGAGACCCTGCCTCAAAATTTAAAAAAAAACTTTTTTAAAGAACTACAGATATAGCAAAGGCCCTGGGTTCAATCCCCAGTACCAGGAAAAAAACAAAACAAAACAAAACAAAACCTCGTATATCTGATAAGTGATGAAACCAAGATCCAAATCCTAGTCTTCCTAAGGCAACCCCTACCACTTACTTGTCCCTATGCCATGCTGCCTCAAACCCTTGTCATTCTCTGCTGAAGGAGCTGACAATATCTGTGAAGACCTAAAGTCCCAACTGTAGCACCCTGTTAAGCTCATGGACTCCTTCCCCTAACCTTGCAAAGAAAGGGAGCCACAGTCCTATTTGTTGCTAATGCTACTTCTTCAGAGGGGAAGTTCTAACTAGGTATTTCAAGAGGAAACATGGCCAGACATTACAACAAACAAGGATGGGATCATTAGTTGGGGCATTTCTATGAATCCTTGCCACTCCCTCTACAACCTCTAGATGACAAACACATGATAAGATGCAGTCACAATCAAGGGAGGCTCCCAGCAAACGAAAACCTGACCTCAGCCTAGCAAACATTCACTTCAGTCATCTGGGTTCCTCAGGTTTATGGTTTAAGAAAGCAATTGCATCCACTACTCCCATGTCTGCTGTTTGCTTTCCATACCTCAAGGCCCCACCTTGTGAATCACCTCTGAAAGCCCAGACCGGGAAAGGCACTGGCCTTCCTTTCCCATATACTATAGGATTTATTTCATCATGCCACTTAACCTGGTTTTAGTTCACATGTGTGCCTCAGAATGCTTTGCAATATAAAATCAAAGTGGCTTCCAGGCATGGTGGAAGTTGCAGACTCAGTAAGCATGATTAAAATAGCAAAAAGTACTCAGACTTGTAGCCAGAAAAAGATGCGTTATTAAACATAGTCCTTTCATAGCATTCTAATCATGTTTAGTACAATATTTGCCCATCCATAGGAAGCCCGCGTCCTTTGTGAGCCCTGGATGGCAATGTGTACGAGCCAACAGTGTTATCTATTTCCACTCACTGGTTGTCAAGAGGATGGTAAAGAGAAGGTTCCCCTACCAAATCCCCTTTACCATTCCTATATATCCATCCTCCAGCTGCTTGGAGAGGTACTGGCTCACAACTTCCTCCTTCTCAGGAGTTACCTGCCTGGAAGGTAAGTTGCTCCTTTTTTACAGGAAGCTCCCAGCCTTTGACTGATTCATATAGCTACAAAAGCCCTACAGATCTCAAAGTTAGGCTCTCTCTAAGACCACATTCCAGCTCAGCCATCTTGTTTCCCATTCGGCTTCCTTCAAATCCCTGAGAGCTCTCTCTCAATAAATCACATGCCCTCGAGGCCCTGTCTCAGATATTGTCTCTAGGGAACCTGACTCAAGACACAAAGTTAGAAGCAATGATAACTAGGAGAGTAAAACTCTATAATAAGGCACCCCATGATAGCAACATTCTGGATTCAATGCAGTTGGTGGTGGGATATGCTTTCAAACAGGGTCAAAGTGGTATCCTTATTTGGGGGTAGGTGATGGACCGGATATGGAAGGAACAATGCAGCTGGACTGGGAAATGGCAGGCAAGCTTGTGTCCCCAAGTGATGCAGGAAGGAGACTGAGTCCCTGAGTCCCCAGGGACTATTCTCCTAGCCCAATCTCTCCAGATAAGCCAATGAAAGAGTGTGAACTCACCAAGAGATTCCTGGACTATCCTAGCCTATCTTTATCTTGACCCAGAATTATGTCCATCAATATGTAAACCACAGAAGGTCTCTGCCACCAGAGACCACAGCCTGTGGTAGGACAGACGTGGATCACACATTCAGACTCCTGGAACTCCTGGCCAGGTAACTATGTAGGTTTTGCCCAATTTATTATTCCTTTATTAGCACAGCATTTTATTTACATAGTATAAGGGAGTTTTACTATATTGGAGTTAAGGCTATTAAATTGAAAGTGAAAAACAATTATAACCCCACCATTTTTTACCCACTAACTTCTCTAAATCGACACAAATACAACAGGAGGAAGCTTAATATGAGTACTCATTGTATGAGCAAATTGGGAAACCTCACTCAGCTGTCCAGAAAATCCAAAGCAAAGGCATCAAAGCTACAACATTTTTCTACACAGCTATGGTTTGAGTAAGTCGAGGCTAGGCTCTCTCTACTATTTCTCCAAAATCATCTGATCTAAACATCATGGAAAGCCGGGCTTGGCTTAATATCTTGTTTTTCCAACTGTTCAGAAGACTATCACATTGGACCCAAGGCTACATAAAAAGTATAACAACTTCTTAGCAATATGGCTTCCATCATCTGGTACCCCTGAACCTAGACATCACGGAGAAGAACTAAATCATGCCATTAAAAGACTGTTAGACCATACTAAGTACAGTGCATGGCATAACCTCTTGACCACAACATCATGGAATGCAAAATAATGTGGTGTTTTGCACCCCAGGCTTTGAGTTAGACTTTGTGAGAACAGTTCCTATTACTCCTGGACCACAGGGCGAGGCTAGATTTTTATCACAGGATGAATCAAATGGAGGCAGGAGTGGGAGGCCATCAAAACACTGTCTCTCTGCCTCCTTTGCGATCCCTCCAGGTACCTAAAACGATGGTTATCAATGCCAGGTTCACAGTGGAATTATCTAGGGAACTTTAAAAAGAATACAGGTGCCTGGGTTCCACTTCCAGTGATTCTGATTAACTGGGCTGAGTGCTGTCTAGAAGGGTGACTTTTCAAAGGTCCCTAAGCAAAAGACTGAGATCCACTGCCCTAGAGACCTTTTCTCCCATGTGCCATAAGGACATTTGATTTCATTGTTTGTGACAGCATTGTTTGCAGGAGCAAGAAATTGGAAGTAACCTAAATACCATCAATAGAAGAGTGCATAAACAAATAGTACTATATTCCTGTAGTAGTATTCCTCTGGGTAGTTAAAGATGAATACAGTAGAACAAAGTGAATAAATATTTTAAAAATGAGTTACAAAATGATACATACAGTGTGATATGACTTATGCAGAGTTGTGAAATATGTCAATACCATTTTTGAATATATACATATGTAGCAATCATATTTAAAATGTCAAGGTAGGGACTGATAAACACAAAAATTAGGGTGATAGTTAACCTTGGAGGAGACAAGGTATAATCAGATTAGGCAGAAAACACAAGGGCCTTTGATTCTAACTAGAAAATTTCATTTCTTTAAACAATATAAAGCAAGCATGGGAGAAATGTTAGCTTTGGTAAATTGAATGTGCATATATAGTCATTATGTTATTTTCTGTTGGAAAGCTGCACAATGCTTAAAATCACAGAATATAAAAGTGATCAAGCAGCTAAAATGACTCAACATATCCATAAGCCCCCAATTCATCATAAACTTAGCAATACAAAGAGCTGATAGTGATTTCTCAAAAAAAATGAAACAAAACCCTGAAGACCTTTCACTATTTAGGTTGTATTAAGTCCCTAGAAAAAGTCCAAAGCATTAGCTGTGTAATATCAAATGCTGCCATGCATATTTAAAACAAAAAAGCACCTGTCAAAGGAAATGAACAGGGTACTGTACATTTCCCATGTTCCCATCCATTCAGTGAGCATTTCATTTTTTTGAGAACCTATTGTATGCCTGGCTCTGAATGAGGTATAGGGTTTCTCTTTTATCTCTTCCCAATCATGAATCCAAATGACCATGAGTTTCCTTTTTCATTGGTACAAGTTTGCAAAACCATGCTATGAACCACAGAAATGATTTTTCCTAGGCCAGGGTTTTCCCATTTTGGTTTAAGGGCATCAAATATCTCCAGTTATCTCCATGAAGGGTTGTGATGTGAACAACAACAACAAAAGTCCTGCAAACAAGCTTACTTTTAAGAGAGAAATATATGTGGGAAACAGAATCCTGGGAATAGAAAAAGGGCAGTGAACAGAGGCAGATGACAATACTGCAAAATCCAGCAAATCAGGAGAGCGTTTCACAAAACCACAAAGATGGAACTTAGTATTTGAATCAGTGTTGATGAAGTAGTATCCAGAAGAATAAATGGTGTATGCCAGTCCTTTGGGTCTACCAGTTTGTTGCCAAACCAGTTCTCCTGGCAGGGCATTTGGCAGCACTTTTTTCAACATCTGCTTGCCAAGATAGTCACTGACACAGTGCTTTGTTAAGTCGCTGGAGCTTTGGTCTCTGTGTCCCAAAAGCAACAGAAGTTTCTGTCTGGAGCTCAAATGCGTAACTGGACAGCTCTAAACCACCTTCTCTCATCTTTGCAAATTTCCAAGTTCCTCCTTTTTTGCCCTGAAAAGTGATTAAAAATGTATTGTTGCCAAATCTGTTTGGGAGGGGGCAGGCACATAAGCAGGGAATGTCATCAAAGAGCCCAGCCGTCCTTGGAGAAGGAAAACTTGAGGTAAAGGTACACACCTTTTCTGGCAGTATATCCACAGCCAGGAGCAGAAGATGCCATGCTGGCTCTGGTCCTGATGCCCTCAGACCCTTTCCTCACTTTCCCTGCTCTCCTCACCTGGGCAGGCTGCATCTCCCAGGACAACTGCATTCCAGCTGGCATCAGCCAATGGGAGGCACCAAGGGCAAGCTGGAGGGCAGGAGGAGGGGGTAGTTAGGACATTTCTTCCCTTGACTCAGTCTGTGACCATGTCTCCTCCAGGGCTCCATCTCCCACCAGCCTGGCTCACCACTGTTCCAGCTTTGCAACGTGTTTCTAGTCCTCAGGTTCTGGTAGCAATGCTCCTTCCCTCTGTCTCCCCAACTTAAGAGTGTAGCAGTTCCCTATCATTGCTAAACTCTGGCTTAATTTAGCATTTTCTATTTGGCTTCTCAGCAGTTCCATCCTCAGTGTGACCAACTCCCTGCATTAAATTCTGTCTGTGAGAAATACAGACAGTAGTGTGCCAATGGGTTTCCTCTGTGTGTGTGTGCGTGTGTGTGTGTGTGTGTGTGTGTGTGTGCGTTTGCAGTATTGGAGATTGAACTCAGAGTCCTTGCACTGAGCTACAACCTCAGCCTTTTAAAAAAAAAAACAACACTATTTTGAGAGTAAGTTTCTAAGTTGCTCAGGCAGAATTCACACTTGAGATTCTCCTGCCTCAGTCTCCTTGTGTGTTTTTTGACTGATATATGCCAATAGGTATTTGCTTTTAAGTCAGAAGACCTAGGCTCATATCTTGGCCTTAATACTGCCTAGGACTGGGCATTTTATAACTTTTCTAAGCTCCTATTTTCTCGATTTGAAAATGGCACTAATGATGTCCACTGGGTTGCTAAGAAGTTTAGCCGAATTCTCTGGGCATGGTGGCACCCACTGGTAATCCCAGCACTCTGGAAGGCTGAGGCAGAAGGATTGCAAGTTCAAGCCCAACCTAGACAACTTAGTGAGACCTTGTCTCAAAATAAAAAAAAAATTTCAAAAGGGCCACTGGGGATGTACCTCAGGGCAAAGGCACCGGGTTCATTCCTCATTTCCTCAAATAAAAAGTTTAGATGAATTAGATGAATTGATAGATGAAAGAACATATATTCATAGAATGCTAACCAACCTAAGAAAGTATTACTACACTATCAGTAATACCATCATTAAGTTTTTGGTCTATGGTTAACATTTTCATAAAATGATTCATTTTACAAATATAATATTTGCTCTTTCCTATCCACTCATCTCTAAAGGGCATTTTATGAGATATTTTAAAGTGAATATTTTCCTTTCATTTCAAAAATGTTTACCATGCAAATACACAGCTAGGCCAAGGTAGGATTGCTAAGTTCTGTTGGCACAAGCCTCAGGTAAACACAGGGCATCAATGCAATGGATGTGTGAGGCAAGATTGGGAAGTATTTGGAAAGGGAGTGAAAAGCATTCACCTAGGCTATCGATATTCCTCGTAGGTAATAAAAAGTTTGAATTCTGCTTCCCTGCCTCAGCCAGTTGTCTAGAATCCCTCCAGATTAGGATAGGGAAAGGTGAGTTTAAAAGAAAGAATTACCCCAAACTGCCCAACTGCCCCTGAGATGACTTCAGCTTGTTTGCCTATGGCTCCATCAAAAAGAAGTGGTTAGGGCTGGGGATTTAGCTCAGTGGTTCTGCTGCCTGCCTCAAAAGTGCAAGGTCCCGAGTTCGATCCCTGGTACCAAAAAAAAAAAAAAAAAAAAGAAGTGGCCCATCAGAACTCAACCAAGGCAGAACCCAGGACCAAGACAGGCATTTTACATGGGATGTGGTTTCAGCTAGGAGGCTCCTTCCTAATGGCATGTCATACAGTCTCCCATCAGTATTCTAAAACCCACATCAGGGAAAAAACTATTTTACTCCACAGTCAAGGACTCCAAACCCTAAAAGTCTTGGCTGCTCTGTGATTGCTGATCTTGACTGTTTTGTCTAGGAACAGGATCTTAGATGAGAGGATGTGTGGCACCCAGAGAGGAGAACGGTATCCCCCAAAAGATCAAGGGTGCAGAAGCAAAGGGCACCAAAACTGAGCACATGAATCACAATGTTGGCAAGGATTCTCCACCATTATGAACAAACAAGAGGAGAAAGCTCACCAAAATGAGTTTAGAATCAGAAGATAAGATGAACAAATGTCATTCCCTCATATTGTGGAAAGATGGCCATGTAGAATTAATTCAAGAGTCCTCCAGAAACTCTTCTATACTTCATTCCAGAGCCTCTGTCTCATTTAATGTTTCTATGCCTTGTGAAGATAGGTCTCATTCTTCAGCCTCACTTTTCCGATGAGGAAACACAGGCCTTCATATTCAACAACTGAGCAAACCACACTTCAAACCTAGGTAGCCAATTCACCAGTGAGTGCACTCTCCCGCCACATTGTGCCCTCCTGGTTGGTGAGGGCATTCTCTCCCTTCCAGGTTAAGATGGAAAGTCAGTGCTTTTGAAAATGTGCTGTGCCTATAGAGCCCCTTGGAAGTCTGGTTAAAATGCAGATCTGGATGCTGTAGGTCTGGGGTGGAGCCCGAGATTCGGCATTTCGCATACACTCCTAGAAGATGCCAATGCTATGGTACAGGGACCTCACTTTGAATAGCAATAGCATACATCCCCATATATCCTCTACCTGTCTTCATTATTTCAGCCAGTCACTCATCTGAAATGTACTGCATTTATTAAGTACCTACTATATTCCAGGCATGGTGCTGGGAGCTAGAGATGCAGCAGTGGACAAGCAGACAAAACCTCTTTCCTTTTTGGAGTTTCACTGTGGTGGAAAGATACAGAAATGTGGAAGCAAGTGGAACCAAGCACCTGTAATGGCAGTTCCGAATTGAGCTATCGGTACTCCATAAAGATACAATGGCCCACCTGTTCTGTATAAATCAAGGTATGAGATGAAAGGATACAGTGTTCGGATTTCCTTCCAAATAATGTAGGAGGGAAAGCTGGTGAGGGTATAGATGAAACAAAACTGGTTATGTGCCAGTAATAGTTGAAGCTGGTTGGTGGGTAGCTAAGGAAGGTTCATCGTATTGTTTTGTTTGTTATACGTCTGACATTTCCTAGAATTTAAAAAATGTTTCAAGTATGTAAGTGGCTGGAAATAATTCCTGCCCTCAAAGAATTTACAAGCCATAAGGCAACGATCAGAGACACTTAACCTACAGTTCAGGGGCTCTGGGAACTTGGACAGAAAGTTTTAATTTTATTTTTATTCATCTCTAACCCAAATGTAGCCTTTCTCTCAGTTATGAATGAAGGCAACAAACCATGGTAGCATTAGCAGAACCTGTTACCTTGTCACTAATAAAACCACAATATTTTCATATCACAGAAAAAGTTGTTACAGACACCTGGAAATATCACAACTTTAAACCTTCGACTAGATCTTGAGTGGGTTAATAAGAAGCATGTACTTTACTATATCACAAATTCATATTTTCCTAACCGTAGGCCCTTTGCAACTCTATGTGTTTCAACATACACATTTTCAGACCTGAATGGGAAGTGTCTAGGTTTTGCCAGCCTGCATAGAAAAGGTTAGGGATGCCAGCTCTAATTCCTGGCTCTAGGTCAGGTTTCTAGGACATAGAGCAACCACATACCTTGTCACGTGCCAGGCAGCTCTGTCACGCTCCTGTAACCCCCCACCCCCGCCATTTTCTCTCCCTGAAAAATGTGGACCCTTCAGCTCTCTGGTCCCAAGTCATCCTGATCAGAGCCCTCACACTGGGCCCAAAGAATCTGGAACTATTTGAAAGTTTCCAGCGTCTTGGAGATAAGCCCCAACTCTAGTAAGAAAAGGAACACCACAATGGGTTAAGAAATGATGGGCAACAGGCCAAATAAAATGCAGCCTTCTTCTGTGCTTGTCCTTTCTGGATCGTGTGTGCCTTATCTCTGGAAATCTCGGCCCGTAGTGGAAACTCCTGAGTGACAGTTGTGCAGCCATCAGATTCTGCCAGGAGAAAGGCTGGGAGGGGATAGGGAGGGCCGGCAGGTGGGGTCCTGGCAGAATACAGGAGAGGAGAAACCTACTTCCGCAAGAGGGTTTTTGCTGCCTTGCAGACTTCTTCAAACTGGTTGCAAGGAAGGTGGCGTGTACGGTATTGGCTCAACTGCCCAGCTTGAAAGGGCAGCAAGTACAAGGTTATGATCGGAGCTGTCAAGCTGCACTGTATTTGGGGCTTGCGAATTTCGGACTCCCTTGAGCTCCCCACACTCGTGGCTTTGGAGTAAAATGCTTCTCACATACAGACACTATTAACATTTTGACTCCCAACTCAGCCACTAGAGGCTCCACACAACCTCCAGATCCTCAAGGCAGTGCTTTTGCCCAGGTTCCAAGAGACAGCCTTGCGGCTTCGGCACACCTGTTAGCACCGCCCAGAGTGGCCCTTTCACTTCCCCTTGTCTTTCATCGTGGCCTAAAATTACAGCTATTGAGCTGGCCTCACCCTGCTGAGCCTGTAACCAGACACCATGGGATAGCCAAGTCTGTCCCTGTGCTCAAAAGAGGAAGAAAGCAAGGGTGGGTAAGCTAGGGAGGGAAGGGGACACTTGGGGACATGCCATGTCATGAGAAACTAGGGACCGTGAGACCGTGAGAGACCGTGAGAACTAGAGTGCTGCTCCATGGCCATGGCATCAATCCCATACCAAGGAGCCAGGGTGCAAATCCTCTAGCCAAGAAATAAAGAAATAAGCCCAGTAAAAGGCGGCCCTAAATTAGAAGCCTCCCAAAGATGAAAGGCAGAATTATGAAGAAAAAAAAATTCCCTGGATCACTATTGAGTGGTTCTTCCTTTACAGAGTAGGAATATCTGTTCGCAGGAGGGTCTAGGCCTCCATGGTGGCTCAGCCACTTCCCAGCTGTGTGACTTGGGCAAGTCCCTTAACCTCTGCAACCTCAGTGCTGCTAATACGTGGAAAAAGCAAGACCTCCCTCACCTAGGTTTCCATAAAAATTAAATGCGCCATTTGGGCTAGCATTTTACAAACAGCGAAGTGCTCCACAGCCATGTAGCATGCGTCCTGCTTCCTAGAGAGGGACAGCAGAGTGCTTCAGCGACTAGGCACTGGGATTGGGCCAGCTGGGTGTTCCACCGGCTCCTGGATGTGCATCCTCTGGCAAGTGCGTCAGTTATCTGTGCCGCAGTTTTCTTCTGTGAAATAGAGCTTAAAAATAGCAGCACCTTTTTCACTGGGCTGTCATTACAACTAAATGAATTTATTCATGTAAAATGCTTAGGGCAGTGCCAGGCTCAGAGTCACATGGAAGACACGGTAGTTACTGGATTTGTTGTTTACTTATTATTGTTGTTGTTTACTGTTCGAAGATCATCCATTTCCCTCCTGATCCTACTCATTGCTTTTGGGCTTGGCCGTTTGACTTGCTTTGTCCAATGGGATGTGGGCCAACATGATGTGAGCTGAAGCTAAAAATGTGCTTGTACTGTGGGGCCTGCCCTCCTGTGCCTCTGCTATTGGATCAAGAAGAAGACGCCCTGGGGGCCCACTGTCCCAGAATGAAAGCCACATGGAGCAGACTGGAACCAAACCCAAAGACTGGGGCCAAGCCCAGTTTAGATTAGTCAACATGCAGACTTACTGCTTGCATCAGAGTCACCACAGCTGATCTGCAAAACTGAAGACATAATACTAGATATGTGCTAAATTTTAAAATGCTTTCCATTACATTTTGGACAACTCTAATAAAAGAAGAAATGTGAGGAAGAATTCCTGTCTTCCCATTGTAGGATTTATTAAGCAGCATGTGCTCATTCACTTTACCACAATTTACTGAGCACCTACTACATGCAGGTACCACACTAGATATTGAGGTAACACATGCTTCAGAACTATCTGCTTTTAATTCCTGCAGCTAAATCATCTTCCACTGCCTAGTAAGCCTAATATGCTGATTCTTAGAAAGTGGAATCCTCCCCTATGCTGCATTAGTCTTGGCCAGGGGAGGAAGGCTAGTATGCTATGACCACCAATGGGATCCACCGAAGTCTTTAGCCAGCCATGTGTCTGCTCAGTAGGACAGCTGTCAGTGCCCGGGATACTCTCAGCCCTGCAGAAAGTTCTACAGCCTCCAAATTGCCACTGATGTTCAGAATGCAAAGCACTGCCATCTTTTTCCTGGATAAAACCCAGCACACACCTAGGATCCGAAAGGCAGTAAGTTGCATCTCTCTCTTCTCCCTCTGGCTAAAGCAGTCATGGTCTTTAACAGCCAACTGCTTTTCCGGAACTTGAAAAGCAGTTCATCTGGAAACCCTTACAGTAGGTGATGCTGTTTAGAGCCCTGCAGGAACAGGGCTCATAGGCTGGGCTGCTATTTTATCAGCCCTTCCATGTAGGCCATCTAAGAGTCTATTATCCATCCCGGGCCAACTGGCAAAACTCCAGGGCAGCACAATTCAGAGTCCCAGGGCACCTCAGAAGCCAGTTTACCCACACTGCCCTCAATGACCTCAACCTCAGCTCCGGGGATAAAGAAAGAGTTTAGTCTGCAGATTATTCCATTTGGACTCCACTGCAAGCTGTGAAATAATGGATCTCATGCGCAGAATGTTTACAGCTCTCTAGCGGACATTTCTTTTCTTCTCTGCAACACAAAACATGGTGATACAAAAATATTGACGAGTGTTTATTTTTTCCAAGCACTCACTTGGTTTCTGGAAATGTAAAATGTGTGTTTGAATTTATGCACATAGAATTGGGATTGGTAATATGTGGGTAACCTGGGGGCCTCTGTGGACCTTCCATAACACAGTTACCTTAAGTTTTCAATTGGCCATAAATCTTAATTTTTATTTTCTACCAAACTTCTTCTTGTCAGGAAGGGGCGGCTGCCAATATGTGCAATGTGAGACATTCTCACTGCCAAAGTTAAATGGGGCAGGAGGCTTTGTCACACCACTTATAAGGAAACCACTCTAATCTAATGCTGCTGCCGTCTATTCTTACCAAGATTTTGTAGTGCTAGGGATTGGAGGCTAGGCTCTGTGTGTGCTAGGCAAGTGCTCTACCACTGAGCTACATGCTCAGCCTTTAACCGTGACTTTATATTTGGGATTTGTGATACCTTACAGCCTTGCTTACCTGAGAAAGATGGTCCTCCCAGGACTAGCTAATTCCCGGATACAGAAAAACAAACCTCGCCTGGGAAGCTGACTTTCATATGCAAAACAACAATTCCAGAGTCCCACACCCCAGGCTACTCTATCCCTTTGGCCTAGTCACCAGGGCCAGGTACCAGACAACTGAGGAAGAGGCCTTCAGCCCCACAGCAGGCTGGAATAATTCGAGCTAGCCAAGTCTGCTTACCTTGCCTTGCCCACTCCTTCCAATCAAAGCTCTGGCTCACAGTTTACCCCTTTCCTCACTGACCCAGGGGGCTTCCCATTTGTTCCTCAAGGCACAGCCTGGTCGCCCTCTCTCAGGGTCTGTAACTAGCAATCATTTCAATGGAATCTTCTCCTTATCTGTTGGCCTCAGTAGGACTGGATAACAATAATAAAATGTGTATTTTGAAACAATTTCAATGCCCAGGAAAGAGGGGAGACAGTAAGCAAGTGAGCCGGCCTTTACACTACCAAGGCAATTGGATCCTCAGATTCTGAGGTGATTGTTGAAATCCTTTCCTGTGGAGGGGTTTGGACTGGGAACATGTGAGGAGCAAAGGAGTAAGTTCCAAGGTTCATGCTTAACAACTGTCTTTTCAAATAAAAATGCTTTGGTTAATAGTGTTCGGGTATTCCATGACGTAAATAGTCCTACCATGGAAATTTCAAGCTACCAGTATGACAAGAGATGCACACAATTGGCTCTTGCAAGCCTTTATATGTTGGCTCTGGCTATGACGGGAGCTATGCCATTGGCTGGGGAGGAGGGTGCCACCCCCACCTCTGTCAAAGGAATTCCAAAAATGTGACCTTGGAGATTTAAGGGCAAAACAGCTGCTGGATACTCCCCTCAAACGGGCTTTCTTTCTCCTTTGAGAACTACGGAAAGCTCAAGAAAGAGTACTCTTGCCAAGGCCCTTTAAAAGCCCCTGAGCATCCCTCATGTCAACTCCTTGAGGGCAAAATGCAGCTCTGGAGCACGAAGGGTGTGGGGCAGGGAGCCTAAGGTCTGGTGTCACAAAGCCCTGGCTTGGACTCCGAGCTGCGCTGCTCTGTGACCTTGGGTGAGTTAGTCTGACTCCAAACCTTAGTATCCTCATCTGCAAAATGGAAATGACAATGGCAACATTTCAAAGTTATGAAAAGGGCTAGGAATGATGGAAGTTCAGGGCTTAGCAGAATACTTGACATATATAAGTTTTTAAGCCAGTCAAGGGAGCCATGGATAGACTTTTTGCATTAATTTATAACTGAAATTTAAGATTTCCTTCTATTATAAGTGAAAGTACCATAAAAAATCACAGTCGTATTAGAACTTGTGAGTTTGTCAACAATAAAAATCAAAGATATCCTCATGTCACATCATAGTTGATTTCCTGACATATTATTTATATCACCACTACTTCAAATTATGATGGTTGTTGGAGTCATCACTAACCCTTGTTTTATATAGTAATAAAGATCCACATTTCTATTGCAATATCACACTTTAAAAATATTTTGATAATTGTATTTCAATATACTAGGCTTCCTTTGTAATCTTACGTACTATATTTTATGCATTGGGAAACATTCTAAGAAGGGTATTTAGGTTTCATCAGATTGCCAAATAAACATCAATAATCCCTCAACTTTTACAAAATGAATAGCTTATTATTATGATTATTATTGCTGTTATTATTCTTACAGCCTGGGCTATTAGCAGGCTTGCTTGGGTGCCAGTGCCCTGGAAAACACCTCAGCTCCACATGTTCACAAGCTGTCAGAACATCAAGACAGCCGTTCTCATTCCCAGTCCCCCCCTACCAGCCTCTGGTAACCACTGTTTACCCTCTACTTCTATGAGTTATGTCTACAATTATTACTTGTCAATTAAAAATAAAATAAATCTTTTTTTTTTTTTTTTTTGGTACCAGCGATCGAAATCAGGACCTTGCGCCTGCAAGGCAGGCGCCAGAACCACTGAGCTAAATCCCTGGCCCTAAAATAAATCTTAAAAGTAAAAAATTACAAACAAGAGAAAACTATTGAATAGTGGGGTCATGCTTGCTGCCTGGTCTTCTCTTTCACCCCCTGGGAATTTCAGCTATGGTTCAATCGGCCCCAGACACACCACTGCAATGGCACAGGATGGATCGCCAGCTCCATGCCCAGTGACCTGGTGTTCCTTGAAGTATCTTTATGTTCTGAACCCCTGTAGACAGCTGCCACCGCTGCTCCTGGAGCCCTGAAGATACAGTTCCTAGATGTCCTCAACAAGAACCAAATTCTAATATTCTGCCCTATCTATGCTTCAGAAAACCTAGACATAGCACCTTCAGCCATCGAAAATTTCATAAGAGACAGGCCAAACACTCCTAGGGCCACTGTGTCTTCATCTGTGAGCTGTTTGGGAGTTTGGAAAAATATTTAGAGAGAAAATAATTTTGTTGGTTAGGCCCAAGCACTGTGGAGGAAGAGAAGCTTAATTTGTAGCGAAGGACTGTAAATAAATTGATACTTGGGCAATTAATACTTTGTCTTGTAGCTGAGACATTTTAGGAGCTCCCTATAAAATCCCGGAGTTGTCTCTTGTCTCTCCCATTGGGCACAAGTAGAGGCCCAAAAGCTGGCCGCAGAATTTCACTGTAGGAGCTCCCCTGACCTCTGCTAGGCACTCCAAATCTATAATGAAGCAGCTCTTTCATTGCTTTCCATAAATTTCTGAGTTCAACATTATTATTATCTTCATCTTAGAGAAGAGGAAATTAGTACCATGCTAGTTGTCCAAGGTCACAGATATAGTAAGTGGCAGAAGCAGGAACTGAACCCCGTGAAACTCCAAAGCCTATATTCTTAGCCACTATTTGAAATAGATGCGTTCTCAACTACAGAGACTGAAGAGCTCACTGGATGATTAGCTACACGCAAAGCAGTATCGAGGGTGCTGGCGACTTGTAGCCCTGGACAACTCCCAGGCTCTAGTCAACTCATCAGCTTTGGATATCAAATCTGATGAGAAGGAACTGCTGGTTGATTTGACAATTGGGAAGCAAAGGATGCTGTGTCAGCTGAGTTACTGTGATAAAGGCATTAGCTGCACAGATAATCCTTCCTAGCCCTAGTCATTCTTTCTGTCTCTCAGAGGAAGTGTCAGGAAGGATCGTTTCAGCTGAACCCTAAGCTGCCCTGCAGGGGATACTCCAGAGACCTGTTTCTAGATGTAATGTCAGTTCCTGCTTCTGGCTTTGGCAGAAAGCTTCAACCTTTGTCTCCCATATAATTTCCAAACAAACCAAGAATTTTCATCAGAATGTTCAATCTTTGAGTTTCCCAGTCTGAAACTGTGATATATTCATTAAGATTCCCAGATCAGATAGAAGCATTATCAGGAATTCTTTTGCAATTTCACACAGCACTTTTGAGTATACAGAATGTCTTGTAATTATTTCCATAAGCTTTTGTGAATGGTAGCATCTATTTTGCTTGACATAATCATGCACTCAGTATCAGCATTATACTAGTAAATGTTTAACAACCAGCACACTACAGGGGGGAAAAGCAAGCCCTGACTTGTCATGCTTGCTGATTTCTGTGGTGTAAATACGCCCACCATGGCTGACTTCACCTCAGCTACCAACGTGAATGTAAGAGATGTACACAATTGACTCATGAGAACAAGCTGCTCAATATACCACATCCCAGAACCTAGTACCAAACATGTTATGAAAAAGCTCATCTTTCCATAGTCCTCAAGATACCAAAAACTTTCTAGGAGTCTGGGATAAGTAATGTGATTAAGGGTAGTTGAGACCTAGCAAGCAGTGCAGCAAGATCTTGGCAGCTAATAGCATTATGCCTTTGCTATTTGAAGCCGACTTGAAGACAGCAGACACAGAAATAGGGGGAAAAAAAAACCCCAAAAAAACCCCAGACCCGCCCCCCCCCCAACCCAGTCTCTCAAGTTGCATGCTGGGAAGACAAAGCTCATGTCACTATGTATCTCTAGAGCACTTTATACTTGGATAAGCATCATCACACGGTTTTTGAGCTTTAGTCCTCAAAATGACTGTCACCTTCTTCTAGTTTGGCCACTGCCTCTGAGATCAGCCTCATCTTGGGGTGTGCATTTTTGGACTTTGTTTTATTTCTCTTTGATCATATTTATTATCTACTTCACCATAAATTCCACATCTTTCTGTCAACTCTTTTGAGACTGTTCAAGGGTACTGAGAAATAAATAAGCCCATATAAATCAAATGAGTGAATTAAATTCAAAGACTGAGAACTGCTTAACAGTTGTCATGACTAACAACAGCCCACCCATCACAGGTCCCTCTGATGGAACTCTTAAGATAAGCAAAGAGAGCCAACAGTCTTCATTATCTTGACAGTAATGCAAATAGCAACTAATGACTGCTATGGGACAGACAGTTGACATACAGGCAAAAACATTAACAATGTGAGAAAAATCATAGCCTCTTGCCCTGTGAGAAGGCAAGAAAAGAGGGGAAAGAAGTGAGAGGAGTTTTGGAAATAATATTTTTTTCAACATGTAGCCACAAAGTAATTTTAAAAGTAAGTATCTGTGTACATGTAATATTAGAAAGCCTGGAAGACTTTGGGAGAATTGAGAAGAACTGACACAAAGAAAAGCAAATTTTCTGAGATTCCTGGGCGTGTCTGAAAGATGAAAAGAGGTTGTTTTTGTTTGTTTGTTTGTTTGTTTTTGAGAACTGTTGCTCTAGGTTATGAATTGGCTCACCTTTAACATTTTGAGAAACAAGAATTATTAAGAATTATATTCAATCACTTCTGGTTGCTACATACTTTATATTGTGACACTACACCAAGACAGGGCCTGTCAAGTTCCAGTTACTTTGGGTGCACAATATTATCTCTGTTACTGAAATAATTCTTCAAGGTAGGCATTTTTATTCCCATTTCATGGATGATGAAGCAGAGGCTCAGAAAGAGTAAGCAACTATTCCAAGGTCATAAGATGCAGTCTCCTACTAGGATGCTGGCAGTATTCTAATCTTGATCTGGATGGTAGTATACAAAGATATGAAGTCATGGTTATAGTTGTTTATATATATATATATATGTGTAGATTTTTAAAATCCTTTTTCTTTCATGTGTTTTTTTCTTTGAAACAAATGGAATAAATCCCATTTTGAATAACAGTCCATGTATACACACACATGCACACCCATAAGACAGAACCAAACAGGAAATTCAAATACGATGGAAAACATATTCTAGAACATGTGCAACATCAGACACATAAAAAAGAAATTCATTTGTAGCTATGTGTCAAAAAAAATGGATTACTTTCAAAACTCGGAGAACATAGCATCTCTCAAAGTTTCCATGGCTTTAAGGCCAGAGTCAGGAGGAGAAGAAAAAAAGTCATGTGAAGAGCAGCAAAGTTTGCCTTCCCCTCCTCAAATGTCAGTGCCCACTGATCACTAAATCTACTCCCACAGCTAATTAAAGTAAATGTCACAGAAAGTTACAGACATTGCCTTATTCATTAAATGTACTCAAAGAACTTTCTGCAGGAGAATTTTCTTTCAAATCAAATAGTCTTGCACTACAGTAGGAGCATTATGAGTTTACTCATATCACTGAATAGATGTTTGATGAGATGTTTTCATTCTCAGGCTGCATTAAAAATAAGACAAAGGTAAAGTTTAAACTTTATAACACCTTACTTGCAATGCATCCCTCTATCTGCAACTGTCACTCCTGACCCGTTACCTTGTTCCATGGTAGACTCTATATATGATACAGAGAAATACAAAATCACCATGTATTTTCAAGCTAAGACTTCAGAGTAATTTTGTACTTGAAATCTGAATCCCCAAACTATCAAAGAATGCATATTCTTTTCTCTTCCAACAGGAGCCCTTCAGTGGAAAAATTTGAGAACTAGCAAGAACTTCACAGTGTAATATGGTATTAAAGTTTATGTTTAAATTAATCAAAAATGTAAATATAATTCAACTAAAATTAAAGAAAACTAAAAATTCAATTCCTCAGTTACACTAACATCAATCAAATATTCAGTGGCCATATGTGGCAGTGGTGATCATACTGGATAGTATAGATGGTGTCTTAATCACTTTCCTTGTCACTGAGACTCAATACCCTACACGTGCAACATAAAGAAGAAATTTATTTTGGCTCTCGGTTGGTGGAGGTTTCATCCCATAAGTAGCTCCAAGGCAGGGCATCACGGCAGAGGGGTGTAGTGGAGGAAAGCTGCTCACATCATGGTGGCCAGAAAGCAGAGAGAGAAGGGAGGAACCGGGGAGGAAGATCTACCCATCCAGGTCACTCCCCCGTGACCCCCCTCTTCTGACCAGACCCCACTCCTCATAGCAAGCCAGCTATAATGCCCTATAATCCAATCACCTTCCAAAAGCCCCACCTCTTGAGTTCATGAGGCTTTGGGGGCACATCTTGATCTAAGCCATAACAGATGGGAAACATTTCCATTACCACAGAAAGTTCTACTGGACAATGCTGGGCTAGATTTATAAAAATCTTGTTAATCTGTAGAGATACTTCAAGCTCCTTCCCTCCATGCTTGAGATGAAATGGAGGTCTAAGGTAATAGACAGACTGCCTTAGAAACTGACTTTTAATTCCATGGTCATATTAGTTGAGAGTCCACCAGGTATGCTATGTGTTGGGAGAGAAATCCAAGAAATGAGCACAAATCTTGTGCTCAACGAGCATGCTCATAAAGTACTCCAATACAAGAACATGGAACCAGACCTACTGACAACATTGCATGCATAACATCATCCTCCACTCAACCTACAAAGCCAAAAATAGCATCAGTTCCAAAATTAAGCCCATCCATTTGTAAACTGGAATTCACCTTGAGCAAGTTAGAGGTGGGGCCCTGAAGTTTGGTTGGGAAAATCCCTTAGTAGCTACCCTGAGTCAACTTTGAATCTCAGTGCAAAGTGGTCAGGAAAAAGGTTACTGAAGATCTAGCAAAGTCCTCTTCATGAGATAAGGGCTGTGTGTTTGTTTTTGAAGAATAGAGAGCTGGAAAAGGAAGAGATGAGAGGTGAAGGGAGAGGCTGCCTGAAGGACATGGTGTTAGAATCAAAAGGAGCAATTTGTTCCCCGTTTCTGCCTGGAACATGCATATCCAGTAGCATGTGTGGTGGCTGTGGTTTAAAGTAAACATGGTACATCTTCTGAACCTTTCATTTTATTCCATAACATACAACTGGGTGCCCCAAAGATATTTTATAAACAAGAATATTGGAAGTTCAATTTGAGGTCTTTGCCATGGCAGATTCCTTGCAAAAAAAATTACTACAATAAGTTCCCTTTCTGTATCCACATACCTTTGCATGGTGACTTTGCAGTTCCTTCCACCCCTCACCTGAATCCAGGCTCACTTTATGATTTGTTTCAGCCAATACAATGCAGCAGATACTGCATCCTGACAGTATTACATGTAGGCCTCAAGGGACATATTTCCACTCTCATGTTTTACTTTTTATTATGGAGTAAAATGGAAGGTCTCCCTGCTTCCATCCACCTCTCTCTGCCTCAATATGTTCTCACCAGAGCAACATGAGCCAGAATATGTCCCTTCTTTGCCGAGAGCTGTCCAATAGCTCCTGTGTCATTCAGAATAAAAGGACCTGACTTTGGTAGGCGACAAGGCCTTACAACCACCCACAAGGTCCAGCATGACCTGCACTGTCCACCACCCACGACCTCTCTGAGCTGACTTCTCTGCATTCACCTCCCAAGGCTCTGCCTTACCCACTGCCTTACCCATACCTCCTTGCTCTTCTTCGAATGTGCCAGGCACACTCCTGCCTCGAGGCCTCTGCACTTAGTACTTCCTCTGCTTAGGACTCTTGTCCCCAGATAGCCATGTGACTCATTGCCTTCAGGTTTGTACTCACATAGTCACTTCTCAATAAGCCATTCCTTGGTTCCCCAATTCCATATGGCACTCTAGCAAACCTCATCTTCTATCTTCCACCTAATAAGCTGTAAAATAGACTTATTTTGTTTATGTTGGTCTCCTCCATTAGACTGTAAGTTTTCCAAGAGCAGAGATTCGTATATGTTTTGTCTATTGCTGTATCCTCAGCACTTAGGAGAGTTCCAGGAACATAGGAGCAGCTGAATAAATAGCTGTTGAGTGAAGAAATGAAAGCATGAAGTTCTGTCATTGTCCCACACATATCCTCCAGACCTTTTGGGTAAGCTCCAGTAGGTTTCCTACTTCTAGTCCCCGTGTCTCTGAGCCCAAGGGCTAATTTTTCTGAACTAAGACCTCAGGAAGCTGCTCTGCCCATTTTTTTTTTTTTTGGTACCAGGGATCGAGCTCAGGTCCTTGCGCTTGTGCAGCAGGTGGCAAAACCACTGAGCTAAATTCCCAGCCCTATGCTCTGCCCATTTTTGAGGTGGGCTGCAAATACCAGGAAACTACCATCTCCAGAAGCAGACCCCAACCAATGGCTCTTGGAAAGTTGGTGTGGAAATACTCCAACTCCCTTGTGTTTGGGCTTAATAATCCGTCTACAGGATTAAGCTTGATAATATCCCTTTACTGGCTCCCCCCCCCTTCCCTGTATCCTATCTTTACTACCTACTGCTACCAAGTCATCCCCCACTCTGCAGATAAACAACTTACAGTTGGATTACTGTGTCAGGGTGTGTTTCTTGGAGAACCAACGCCAAGACAGCTGGGAGACCTGGCTGATTTCTGGGTTACACGCTGAGCAAACATTTTCTGAGTCCCCACTATGTGCCAACTCTGCGTGTTAAGTGCAATGCAAGAAATCTAATTCCTGTCCTCAGGCTATTGAACCAGTCAAGATAGATTTATGAAGGCTACTAGATTATGAACTACTTAGCTCATACTCTGTGCTCACCACTTAGCACTTTCCAGGAGGAAAGGGAGAGGGAGGACTTCCAAAACCCATTACAGCTTTCCTCAGTAGCTGTCCCCAAGCTCCAATGGCACATCCTTGGCCCATCTCTAAAATTAAATGAAGGGTCCTCTCCTTCTTCAGGATTCTGATAAAATACAGCATATTCATCATGTGTCCTAACCCAGGTAATCCAAGAATCCTGAGGCTATCACAGCTCTAAAATCTGTAATCCTTTCCTACCACCCCCTTACTCCCTCTCTGGGTCCCTACTCTCTCCCATTCTGTTCTCCCAGAGCCGTTCCCTCTGGCAGATAAATCAGAGCTCTAAATTCTCTGGGGATGCTGTAAGAAGCTGGCAAAGGGCACGACATGTAGCAAGGGAGGGCAGAGGAGACCCTAAATCAGAAATAATGAGATTTCCCTCTCAGAGGCAGTGTGAAATGAGAGGCAAAGAGTGAGGTGCCTGGAGATAGGAAAGGGATGAAGGGAGGGCGCAGGAAGGAAAATGAGGTAGCTAGGGGCAGCTTTAACTGGGTTTGCACTAACGAGAGGCATGCCCTAACGAGCCCGTGAACACACGCGACACACATAGAGGTTAAGTTTCAGAACACTGTCAGGAGAAGCAGAAGAGGCTTTCGGGGAAATGCTCCTGTCCAGTGATCACAGGCTTTTGGGCATCAGGGTTTGCAAACAGGCAGGGGAGATTCCAACTGTAAACTTGGCCTGATGAATAAATAGAACCCAAAAAACAGAACAATAGATGGATGGTCAGACAGACACACAGAGAAGAATCAGGATCAAGCTCTCAGGAACTGAGTGACTACCAAGGTCTCAGGCACCCTGCAACAGGAGCAGGTCCCTCTCTGCAGGAACTGGGGACCAAGATCTGCTTTCTTTCTTGTTGTCTGAGTGACATGTTTTCTTTATATGGCTGGAGGAAGCTAGTAGAATACCAGTCTAAGCTGAGAGCTGGCTTCTTTCTAAACTGATCTGGGCATGGTGTCTGCTCTGGGATTGAGCTTTCTTCTCACCCTTCCTTCTCCACATTTCTGAGTGGCTCTGGGCTATGGCTATGGCCCAGTTCAGAAGTTAAAGGAAAATAAAATAGCTATCTGCATATCTATAACCCGGGGAACTGAGGAGCAGTTGAGTCCTATTGATTAATCCTTTCCATTCTCCCTCTTTCCACTTTTTTCCCTCACTCCTCTCAATCTCTTACTCTTTCTGTATTCTAGAAAGTCTGGCTCATTCCAGGACAGGAAGTAACAGAACACAGGAAGACACATACCCTACTCTTCATTCGCAGGTTTTTTCTGTTCATATGTCTAGAATGTTTCCATGTCTGGACCCAGCTAGGGGCTGATGATTGGCGCAGGACTGAGAGGTCGTAGTGGATTCTCTGGTGTGCCACCCATATCCCCCGTTCTGTATTGATACACCCACCCCCAACTGCTGGGTCTGTTGACTGCTAATGACTCACAGCTGTTTCTAGCTCTGGGAATGGCCTTCAGTGCAAGGGAGTCTGCTCCCCCAAGACAGATGTGTAAGGAGGAAGCACGTTCTCCTGAAACCATTTACCAACTAGACTCATGGATCTTAAGGCTTCCACAGCAGAAAAACATTCAATGTGACTCCTACCTTTCTCAGGACACAGATTTTTACATTAAATAAATCATCCAATGGTTGGATTCAGGAAACTGAGGGAACAACAGGGAAATCTTTTAGTGCCTATGAGACTAAAGTCCACCATTACTCTTACATCCCAGTTTATTTCAATCTTCACCAGCAAAACTAGCCTTAAGTACCAAGTGGAGCACCTAACACACTATTCAACCATAATGCTCAAAATATAACGCAAGCCACAAACATAACTTTAATTTTTCCAGAAGCCACATTTTAAAAAGTAAAAAGAATAAGGTGAAGTTAAGTTTAATAAGGTATTTTATTTAATCTAATATGTCTAAAATATTTTTAAACATGATCAATGGACAAAATTACTATTGCTATATTTTCCATTCCTTTTCATTACATTAGGTCTTTGAAATCTAATGTGTTTTATGGATATAGCACATAGCAATTTGGGTGGTAAATTTTCATTAGAAATATTTGATCTCTAGCTGGGTGAAGTGGCACATGCCAGTAATCCTACCTACTCAAGTGGCTGAAACAGGAGGATCGCAAGTTCAAGGCTAGCTCAGGCAACTTAGTGAGACTCTTTCTCAAAAGTTTTAAAAAAAGTAAAACTGGGGGAGGGAAGTGACTCAATGATAGAGTGCTTGCCTAGCATATAGGAGGGCCTGGGTTCAATCCCCAGTACCACACAAGAAAGAAAGAAAGAAAGGAAAGAAAGAAAGAAAGAAAGAAAGAAAGGACTTGATCTGTATTCAGACTGAGTGAAATACACAGTTGATAAAGTATACTTATATACCAAAATTGTTCCAAAGATACTAAAACTTTTCTAGTAACTGAATCAAGTATTAGTTTTAAAATTTAAATTAATTAAACTTAAAAAAATTTAAAATTCAGCCTCTCGATCATACTAGTCACATTTCAAATGCTCATAGCACTGTGGCTATAGGCTGCCACATTGGACAGCACAGCCTTGGGGCTCTTGACAATTAAATATGCTGAGTCGATAATAAACTGGTTATTTAGTTAAGGAAATACAATCAGATTACTCTTCCTATGGGAAGAAGCATCCTCCTTCTCAGTCATCTGGCTGGTTCACATATGTCAAAGGAAAAGCATTCAGTATAAATGGGCCATTGTTCAAGAGCACTACACTCACTTGGTTCTATATGGGCTCTTTAGAAAGAATTCCACAACACCACCACTTACTCTTTCCCACCACTTAGCAAGTTGGGTTCTCATTTTTCTTCTGGTATCTGTCAAAATTTTACTGGCACACCCATGTTTCCTGGCTTGGCTCGAGAGTCTTGATATTCTGTGGTAAATAAATCATGTGTGTTTATATTCAAACTTTTCACTCTCTGCATATCATTGGAAAATCTGAATCTTTCTTATTCAAACTTGCACATAATGTGCCTAACTCAAACTTGTACTTAATGCATGATCTCTGTTCCTTTGACACCTTTGGAAAAGAATATAACCTTTTCCTCCTGTAACAGCTTCTGTCTGGAATTTGAATTCCATTTGCTAAAAGAAACCATGCTTTGGTATTAAACGTTGACTCACCAATGAAAACAGCTCTGCATATGGGGCCACACCACTCCACTAGATCAATGTTCTTTGGGTCCAAAAAAATCCAGACTGATTCCCATTCCACTCTACGGAGTGCTCTGTCCTGGACCTGTGATGGTCTGAATGGTGAACCCAAATGCCTCAGATGTGGGATTTACTGGAAACATCCATCTTCTGTGCTCATGGTTGGGGATAACCACTGATCTTTGCCCTTTCAACGTACGTACGTAAGCTGCTCTGCCTCACATGTCCTTCAGTCGGAACTGGAAGGAATATTAAGAATCAGCTCATCACCCAGTGTAGACCACAATGTTGAGAGCCCCCACAAATGGGTTGGAAAAAATCTTCATATTTAGGAGGGCATTACAAACCAGGTTTTTCATAATCCTACACAGCTCAGATGTATCTATCTCTCTTTCTCTATCTCATTCTACACCCCCCCACACACACACACTTTCTCTTTACTTCCTGCTTCTGATTTCCCTTAAGGGCACAGATGATCCTCCAACATGTCAAAACTTTGGTGCTTACCCTGATCACATTTCACAGACAATCTAAATGTCTTGATCTTAACACAAGTGGACATGGCATCGGGAGACTCCCTAGGAAAATCAAGCCTATCATATTGCAAACCAAAGCCAGAATGAGACACAAGAATCCCCAAATAAATTTACGACCACTTGTCTGCCACTTTATACAGCAGGGTTCATCAGATGACATTTTGCTGTGAAACCACTCAGTGTTCTCTGGACTAAGATTTCACCCCAGAGGTTAAGTGCTTTAACTATATATTGAGCGTCCATTAATGCCTTCCCTATCCCCCAAGCATACATGCCCACCCCTGAAGGTCCATGCACAGTGTTTCTCTTTGTTCACATACCATTTGATTTCCCACTGTCTTAGATATGCACTACGAGAAGCACCCCTTAGCAACACATGCAATGGACACAATGCACCTTCTTAGAGTTCCATTCTGACTCCAATAATTTCCTAAATATGGAGACAGATTTTTTTGATTGGGTAATTTTTTTTATAGTGCTGTGGATATAACTTAGGGCCTCATGTATCCTAGGCAAATGCTCTGCAACTGAGTTACACCCTTGGTTCCACTGTCTTGTTCATTCCAACACAGGTAGGTTTCATTTAGACCCAGAGGAAAGAGCCCCAAAATGTGGCATGAACTTTTTCATTCTGGTGTAACCTTCATCTCCCCATGGTTTTCATCACAGTAGAAAATAATATATATAACACTGTGAACATGAGAAGAGTTTTGTCACGAAGGAATTAACAAATAATACTATAATGCCAATCATATCCGCAGGATATAAACCAACCCTTATCAACTGAAATATTGTTTTTAAATAACTTGGTTTAAATGCTAATAGGATAATTTGTTTCTTTAAAAAAATCTAAGTAGCGCTGTTCTTTTCCACCCCATTGGCTCATACAAAAACGGAAAGTCTTAACAAAGAGAGGTCCAAACCACAGACCCCCAGACATGGTGGCTCAAAGGTAACCCAGTCAGCAGGCCTCATCATAGCTGTGGTTGGCTATGGTCTCTGCACTCCAACAGTCTCTAGTGTGCAGAGATAAAACAGACCTACACAAACCAAAGTAAATAAATACAGGGCTAAACAAGAAGAAAGGCAAGGAAAAAAAGCCTCAACCAAATCAAAAGCTAGTTCTTTGAAAAGCCTAACAAAAAGATAAATCTTTGGCAAAAATAATCAAGAAAAAAAGAAAGTGAAAAACAAGTAATATTGGAAATGTAAAGAAAGACAGCACTTACAAGTTTCTCCCATTAAGTATGGGCTTCAGTTACCGTCCTTCTGAATTTTAAGACTAGATTTCATTCACTTATCCATTTATTAAACAGTTATTGACGAGCCAGGTATATACAGTGATAAAAACCCCAGGCCACCTGAAGCCTACCTTGTCTGTCAACCAATATAAAACAAAGCAAATAAATAGATCATATAGCCAGGTAGCAGAAGTGCCGTAAGGAAAAGCAAAGCAGGTAAGGAAATGGATTTGGATGGACACATTACTTTAGATAAAGAGGTCAGAAAGGGTCTCTTAGGTGGCTTTGAGCAAATCCTTGAAAAAAGTGAGAAAGCAAGCCATGGGAATATGTGAGAGAAGAGAATGCCAGGCAGAGGGAACATCCAAATGCTGTTCTATAACAAGGGCAGGCCATAGAGGAAAGAGCAGGCTGGCAAGTGCAAAGGTCCTGGGGCATATTAAGGAGGCCACTGGTATAGTAGCTGGAGCACAGTGAAGGGCTGGGGGAATGTGAGCAGGGAAAATGGCAAAATAGGGGCTACAAATACTTAATATGTTTATCTCACAACTTTCCAGCAGCAGTCACATAAGATTGAGCATGTGGAAGGGCACCTCTAAAGGGTTAGTTAACTTCTGCTCTGGAATGAACTTTAAAAGGGGGTAAAAAGAAGAGAAGGGGATAACTTTTGTTGGAGCCTGTCTCTACCTTATACTTTGGCTTCTTTAGAGGAAAAAGTACTTGGTCTGAAAGGGTCAACCACTGACACTAAACTGGCTCCCGCTGCCCTTGACAGCCTGTGAGAGATTGTGAAATGGGCGATGCCTGGAAGCAGGGTATTCTGGTTTGGATAATTAAGGGAGGAGGGAGGACAGAAGCCCCGGAGGCGGACCGCTTGGATTCAACTCTGCCTCTTTTAGATGTGTGTCCTTAGGAATGTCACTTAATTGCTTTACTTCTCAGTTTCCCCAGCTGTAAAACAGGGATAAAAACATGGCCGCCTCCTAGGGTTGTGTAGGATTGAGGGAAGTAACACCCTCAGAACGCCAGCTCCGTCCACGCTCCGTCCGGTCTTGGGCCTGCTTTCTCCTCTCTCTGATGAGGACAAGAAACCGAAAGCATCTGTTTTCAACCTCCTTTAAAAAAAAAAAAAGGAAGAAAAACCACAGAACTCATTCTTAAGACGAAATCGTGTGCAATCCCGGCACTCTGAACCAGAGAAAAGAGGTGTTTGTCTTGTGGAAAGCAGAACCCCGCAGCACCTCCCAAGCTCCCGCCTCCCCAGACCAAAGAGGCCAGAAGTCCTGGATGATGACAGCAGGGCGGATTCAGAAGAACACAACCAGCTGTCTGCTCTAGGAGCCGTGCTCCAGTCCTCCGATCTCAGAACTCCTTCCACTCACAGAAGATGGAGGGAAGAGGCTTCCTGCTCACACAGCCCCTCTTCAATGATCCAAAATGGCCTCTTTTGGCGATATCAAGATAGAGAGATCTCCAACAGAAACCTAAACCTATGTTCTCCAAAAGTCATCTACAAGAATGTTCAAGGAAGCACTATCAGTAATAGCCTCAAAGCAGATAATCTAGTGCCCAAGGACTGTAGGCTGGATAAGTATGAGGTGGTCCCGTCGGTCACACAGTGAAACTTGATGCAGCCACGTGTGCGAATGACCCACACTATAGGACAACAGGGTTGAAGCTCACAAACATAATGTTGAACAAAAACACCCAGATAGAAAACGGTGCCTACTGTGTGATTCCATTTATGCAAAGTATGAAAACAAGAAAATGAATTGATGGGGTTAGAAGTCAAAAGAATGGTTCTACTGGGGAGGGAGAAGGGGGTAGAGGCAGGAAGGGCATCAGGGGTGCTGATGATGTTCTGTTTCTTCTTTTGTCTTGAGCTTGTAAAAATTCACCAAGTGGTACTATTCACTTTTTGACATACTTTTCTATATGCATGTTAAGCTTCAAGTTTTAAAAAACATTGAGAAAGAACTCTTGGTAAGAGCAGGCTGTGGTAGTAAGTGGATCTTTGTGTGGTGGTCATCGGTTATGGTGTTTTCCGTGTACAAATACATCCACAGCTGGGATATTGCTGTCTCCCAGTCCCTCCAATGTGGAGCTGACAGAGACTGGGAACAGCAAGTGCCACGCGGAGACAACTTTTCTCTGGTCACCGGCTGTGGCTGAAGCTGATAAAGGGCCACACCTCAAGCTTCAAGAGAGAGGCTTAAAGTACTTCACAGCCAGGTGTGGTGGTACATGCCTGTAATCTCAGCACTCTGGGAAGCTGAGGCAGGAGGACAGCAAGTTCA